>NC_053027.1:468211240-468921926 GCF_003073215.2 Triticum urartu
CCTATCATGCCTTGATTGCATGTGATCATGCGCGACAGGTTTGGCTGCACATGCGTAGAAGATGGCCCCTTCCTCCTGATGACTCTCTAGTTGGTAATGGAAGAGAGTGGCTCATGCACCTTCTTTATAGGTGTTCAGAGGATGTGCGTGACATGATCATCATGTTAGTTTAGCGCGTTTGGCAACTACGTAATGACCAAACCCATGGTAAGGAGGCACCACCTATCCCTGCTACGGTTGAATTTTTGGACAGTTATTATAAATCCATTAGGTTAGCAGGGCGGTATTTAGTGGATGAAATTCTGAAAGGAAAAATGCCATCTTCGGCGACTTCGTCAGTTCTTCCCAGGATGGAGGCTCCTTCCGTGCCTTGGCCGGCACTGCGTCCGGGTAATGTTGCTTTCATTCTATTGAATACATGACCATGGCTGGCCTAGTGTAATCTAACTTCTGCTGCATAGTAATAGGCATAATCTTCACTGTTTGTCTTCATAACTCTCACGTTTTGAAGACTTTCATAAAAATCGCCTATTCACCCCCCCTCTAGTCGATATAACGCACTTTCAATTGGTATCAGAGCAAGGTGCTCCCTTGTTCTGTGTGATTCGGTTTAACCACCTGGAGTTATAGCTATGTCGAATGCAGGGATAATCAAAGTCTCCGCTGCTTGCCCCGTCTTCGATGGAACTGAATATCCCTACTGGAAGAATAAGATGCGCATGCATCTTGAAGCCATTGATGTCGACCTATGGTATGTCGTCGAGAACGGCGTTCCCAAGGCTGGAGAAGGTGTCACTGCTGCTGATGTCAAGAAATTCGTTCAACTGGACTCTACTGCTAAGAATATCATCTGTGGTCATCTGACCAAAGGACAGTATGGCCGTGTGAGTGCTTTAAAGACATCCAAACTGGTCTGGGACTGGCTCTCCAAGGTTAATGAAGGCATCTCAACCCAAAGAGATCAAAGAATCAGTGTCCTTCGCAATCTCTTCAACCACTTCAAGCGAAATGACAATGAGAATGTCCAGCACACATTTGACAGACTTACTGACATCACAAACGAGCTTCAAGCCCTCGGCGCCACTGAGATCACCAAACATGAAATCGTCAAGACGTTGCTGAGATCACTTGATAGTTCGTTTGACATCCTGGCCCTGATGATTCAAGAACGTCCTGATTTCAAGACACTCGATCCGTCTGACATACTTGAGAGGCTCAACACACATGAGTTTCAGCTCTCTGAGAAAAGAGATATCTACGGTCCAAACTATGGGCGAACTCGAGCCTTGAAGGCAAAAGCTGTCTCCTCATCTGAAGAAGAATCTGACTGCAGTTTTGATGATCCTGAAGACATTGGAAGAGAACTTGCAATGCTAGTGAAGAAGTTTCAAAAATTCACCAGGAAGAAAGGCTTCAGAAAATCTTCACAATCAAGCTCAAGGAATGATGAAGGTTCTGCTCATGACTACAAGAAGAAAACATGTCACAAGTGCAAGAAAACAGGGCACTTCATCTCTGAGTGTCCATAGTGGGACAATGAGAACAGAAGGAAGAAGAAGAGCAAGGAATATGATTCTGACGACAAGAAGAAGAAGAAACACTCAAAGTCTTCTTCCAAGTCTTCATCAAAGTCTTCATCACACAAGAAGAGCTCATCTGGCAAGGCACGTGCGTTTGTTGGAAAGGAGATGGATTCAGAAGAGGAGTCCGCATCTGAGGAGGCAGAAGTGGAGTCTGAGGAGGAGTCTGATTCTGGCATTGCGAGTCTGGCTACAACATACGTCACCAAGTCCATCTTCAACACTGAAGACAATGACTGCATCACCGACACCAACGCAAATAACAAGAATGACTCCACTCCTACCTACTGCTTCATGGCACGCGGTGCCAAGGTAAACACACGCACTACTCACTATGAAACATCTAGTGACGATGACTCTGAATGTGATTCAAAACCTAGCTACAGAACACTTGCTAAAATTGCAACTGAACAACAGAAAGCCATGGAACATATTCAAAAACTGTTAGACAGAAGTGATGATCTGTTGGGTGCCGAAATGACTCGTTCTGAATCCTTAATTGAAGACATAAAAAATCTTCACGTTAAGTATCAGGAACTTGAAGATCGTCTTGAGACTCTCTCAACTACTCATGAAAAGCTCTCCTATGATTATCTTCAAAAGAAGCAAGATCTTGAGAAGTTGAGAGCGGATCATGAAGATCTTTAAAAGGAAAATGAGTCACTTCGCTCCGAACAGATCAGTCCCGCTCAGGAAGGATTTGAACCACCATGTCTTAAATGCATTGAGCGTGATAATGCTAATTCTGTTGCTGAATGTTCCACTGCTACTACTGTTGCAATATCTTCAACTGTTAACGTGGTAACTAACCCCTCTCCTGAGGATACCACTGCTATTGCTGATGAGAATGCTAGGTTGAAGACATTGCTTGAAACAGGAATGTACAAAAGTCTGAAAGGGCATCAGACACTATGTGATGTCCTTAAGAAGCAGATTCTGAACCGAAACCCTAGGAAAGAGGGTGTTGGGTTCGTGAGGAAAATTAATGCAGATGGCTCTTACTGGAAACCTGAGCAGTACCCCAAAACCACATGGGTTGCTGCAAAGGAACTTTCAGCAGATCCATCCAATTTATCTGGCTTCACTTGTGCTAACCATATTATCATTGATGAATCCTTTGATGCAAACTATAAACTGTTTAAGAATCAGAATGGTGAAGTGTTTGCCAGGTACATTGGTACTAACTGCAGGAATGGACCGCCTATGAAGAAGATCTGGGTTCCAAAAACATGTCTGGAAAATCTTCCTGTGAATGTCTTCATGACACCTCACTTGAAGAAGACAAACCTCGGTCCAAAGGCTTCATACAGACAGAGGACTCACCTGAGTCACACTAACGCAAATGTTTTGCAGGGAAACCATACTCAGGCATATGAATATGAGAGCGGTTCATCGAACCGTCATGTTCATATGACCAAAAATTATTCTGCCTATGCCTATGAGTATTGTTGTCCCCCTGCTAGACTGTTTGCTAAGGCTTCAAAGCCAAAATTCTCAGATGCTGCACTTAGACTTATAGCTTCTAAGCCACCCTTGAAGATGTGGGTGGTTAAGAAAGCTTAACTCTCTTTTGCAGGGAAAAGTCTCCAGCACAAAAACAAAATCTTCTGATGATATTGCTGGGGACCTTAAAAATCTTGTGGGGCGCAAGATAAAATGCCCAAATGGCATCATTATGTATTTTGCTCCTGAATCGCATGCTACTCTCCCCATTAGTCCTAATCTGGATCTAAGTTTTCATAACCCACTGGTTCGTCAAATGTTTATGCTTCACAACACTCTTCGTGAAGCCTATCCCCCTAACTGCACTGTAGGGTACGACACCAGTGACTTCAAAGTCTTCAGAATGGATTATTGACAGTGGGTGTACAAATCACATGACTGGCAAAAGAAGCCTTCTCATGGACTCAACTTTACGTCCATCCGACAAGAGCCACATTACATTTGCTGACACTGGTAAAAGTAAGGTATTGGGTCTAGGTAGAGTTGCAATCTCAAGGGATCAACACATGGATAAAGTCATGCTTGTTGAATCCCTTGGCTTCAACTTAATGTCTGTCTCAATGCTTTGCGATTTGAATATGATTGTAATGTTTGGCAAATATCGCTGCCTGGTGCTAATGGAATCTGACAAATCTCTAGTGTTTGAAGGGTATAGGAAAGGTGATTTGTATGTGGTAGATTTCTCAGCAGGACCACAACTTGCAGTATGTCTTCTTGCAAAAGCTTCAGAATGCTGGCTTTGGCATCGAAGGCTTGGGCATGCTGGCATGAGGAACCTCCACACCCTTGCGAAGAAAAAGCACGTCATAGGCATCGAGGGCGTCAAGTTCAAGAAAGATCACTTATGCGGTGCCTGTGAAGCAAGGAAGATGACAAGGGCAAAACATCCTTCGAAGACAATCATGACCACTACTCAACCTTTCGAACTGCTTCACATGGATCTTTTCGGTCCCACTCACTACTCAACTTTTACTACTTCTGCTTGCCTCTATGGCTTCGTAATTGTTGATGATTATTCTAGATATACTTGGGTGCACATAATCCTTTACAAGACTGAAGTGCAGGATGTCTTCAGACGCTTCGCAAATCGAGCTATGAACAATTTTGGCGCCAAGATAAAGCACATCAGAAGTGACAATGGCACTGAATTCAAGAACACTGGCCTTGATACATATCTGGATACCTTGGGCATCACACATGAATTCTCAGCTCCATACACACCACAGCAGAATGGCGTCGTCGAACGCAAGAACAGAACACTCATTGAGATGGCCAGAACAATGCTAGATGAATACAAGACTCCAAGAAAATTCTGGACTGAAGCCATTGATACTGCATGCCATACAATCAATCGTGTTTATCTTCACAAGCTTCTGAACAAGACATCTTATGAACTCCTAACTGGCAAGAAGCCAAATATCAGTTACTTCAGAGTATTTGGCGCAAAATGCTGGATCAAGGACCCACACCACACCTCAAAGTTTGCACCAAAAGCACATGAAGGCTTCATGCTTGGATATGGAAAGGATTCGCACTCCTACAGAGTCTTCAATCTCTTCCACTACAAAGTGGATGAAACAGTGGATGTGCGATTTGATGAAACCAATGGATCACAAAGAGAGCAATTGCCAAATGCGCTAGATGAAGTTCCAGCAAATGAATCAATCAAGCTTATGGGGACTGGAGAAATTGTACCTTCTGAAGCTCATCCTGAAGAAGAACTTATCATCTCAGCACCTGATCCACATGAAGACAATGCTCAGCCTGAAGATATACCTCCAAATGACAACATAGATCAACAAGAGCAAAGTCTTCGCCCTATACATCCTCGTGTTGCAAATGAAGTACAAATTGACAAAATACTTGACAGCATCAATGCACCTGGTCCACTCACTCGTGCAAGGACAACTCAGCTAACAAACTTCTGTGGGCATTTCGCATTCGTCTCAATATCAGAACCCAAGAAAGTTGAAGAAGCCTTCATGGAACCTGAATGGATTCAAGCTATGCAAGGAGAGCTTCAACAGTTTGAGCTGAATAATGTATGGGAACTGGTTAAGCGTCCTGATCCACGGAAGCACAACATAATAGGCACCAAATGGATATACCGCAACAAGCAAGATGAGCATGGTCAAGTTGTCAGAAACAAAGCTCGTCTCGTTGCTCAAGGATATACTCAAGTGGAGGGCATTGACTTCGATGAAATATTTGCTCCTGTGGCTAGGCTTGAAGCCATACGCATACTGCTGGCCTATGCAAATCATCATAACATACTTCTCTATCAGATGGATGTGAAAAGTGCCTTTCTCAATGGCAAGATTGAAGAAGAAGTGTATGTTGCACAACCACCTGGCTTTGAAAATCCAAAACATCCTGATATGGTATATAAGCTCAACAAGGCACTATATGGCCTCAAACAAGCCCCTAGGGCCTGGTATGATACACTCAAGTACTTTCTGAAAAGCAAAGGCTTCATACCTGGTTCCCTGGATCCCACTCTTTTCACGAAGACATATGATGGTGAACTGTTTGTGTGCCAAATATATGTGGATGACATTATCTTCGGCTGCACCAATCAGAAGTATAGTGAAGAGTTTGGATACATGATGCAAGAGCAATATCAGATGTCCATGATGGGGGAGCTGAAGTTCTTCCTCGGTCTTCAAATATGGCAACAACGCAACGGCATCTTCATATCTCAAGAGAAATATCTTAAAGAGTGCCTGAAGAAGTTCGGTATGCAAGACTGCAAAGGCTTCATAACACCAATGCCAGCCAAGCATCATCTGGGTCCCGACGACAATGGTAAAGAGTTCGATCAAAAGGTATACCGCTCCATGATTGGGTCTTTGCTTTATTTATGTGCATCTAGGCCAGATATCATGCTTAGTGTTTGCATGTGCGCTCGATTTCAAGCGACACCAAAGGAGTCGCATCACTTAGCTGTGAAGCGAATTCTTCGATATTTGGCTCACACCCCAACTCTAGGATTATGGTATCCAAAGGGCTCAGAGTTTGATTTGGTTGGATTTTCGGATGCTGATTATGCCGGTGACAAGGTTGATCGCAAGTCTACATCAGGCACATGTCACTTTCTGGGACGATCACTTGTATGTTGGTCTTCAAAGAAGCAGAACTGTGTATCACTCTCCACTGCTGAATCTGAATACATTGCTGCTGGATCTTGCTGCGCTCAGCTTCTGTGGATGAAGCAAACACTCAGATTATGGCATTCATCTGAAGCAAGTGCCACTTTACTGCGACAACAAAAGCGCCATCAAGATTGCCAACAACCCAGTTCAGCACTCGAAGACAAAGCACATTGAAATTCGTCATCACTTTCTCAGAGATCATGTTGTGAAGGAAGACATTGATATCATACACGTCAACACTGAAGAGCAATTGGCAGATATCTTCACCAAGCCCTTGGATGAGAAGAGATTTTGCAAGTTACGGTGTGAGCTAAATATCTTGGAATCCTCAAATGTCCTGTGATCAGGCACACATCCTAACACTTAAGCATGTTGATAACTTAGATGTGCAACACACGAAGTAGCGTATATCTTCAAACAATGAAGACATACATTCTAAGTGTGAATACATTAATGTGGAATTTGACTTCGGAGCGCCATGATAATTGTGCGCCGTGTCTGGGTCTAATACTTCCTATACGGTGGGTAACGCCACCACCAAACGTTCCATTTTGAAGTGTTTCTCTCATGGCGTTACCTCTAAATGTCTTCACATTTGGTTTGGCTTCATTCTCAATATGTCTTCATGATTATCTTCACTGCGTTGATTATATGGATATATATGTACTGATGTTCTGTCCTCTACAGCATTCACTTATAGCTATGTCTTCTTGGTTGAATCTTTTGAACTAAGTGAATGTGATCAGACCCTAACCTCTCTATGCTTTCTATCTCAAACTCTATCTCTCCAAGTCATATGCATTCTGTTGAAACTGTCAAATGTCTTCACTGTGTCCATGTCAGCTGAAGACATAGTGACAACCATAAAAGTCCGTTTTTAATGCTCATTCCTCCACATAAGATCCGGAGAAGCAGGAACGACCGCCCGACAATTTAGGCGTGCGTGGGACGTGGAACAAATCCCAATCTTCCTCTAACTGGCCACGCGTGCCTCAAATGCGAACCACCAGGGGTACCTGCGTAATAGCGCAGTGCCGCCTCTATCCCTATAAATACACGATTCACTGCGGTCATTATCTCCTTCTTCCACCCTCGCACGAACCCTAGCGCCACCGCTAGCACTCGACGACGCCGGCGACGAAGCGCTTCACTGCCGCAACCTCTCCGACGCCGTTTTCACGCCGACAGCGGACATCGCTCTCTCCGCAGTCGCCGTAGGTGTCTTCCGTCGCCAAGTTAGGGCACGGAGGATCGAACTGCTCGACCTCAACTCTCACTTCGTCTAGCAGTTCCAAGTGTGGTAAATAAAACCTCTTTTTACAACCTCTTTTGATCCCATAGTTCAGTCACTTTCTGCCATAAGGAGTTTCTCTTCACATCAGTTAGTTATCTCGCTACATCTCATGACATGCCTAGTATATTCACTTGTGCTTCATAAGGTAGTTAGATTCCTCACTTGTACTGATCTGTGGGTTCGTACAAATCTGGAACCAACTTCTTATCTGTGAGTGAATATCTTCGCACAATGAGGTCTATGTCTTCTAAACCAATTTATCTTCAAAATCTTCTGAGAATGCATATGACCTCTTCCCCTTCCCTCGCACCTTAATGCTGTCATAGGTACATGTCCGTGGGAGAATCCTTTGGTTCTCATAGTCTGCATTCATTTGCAGAGTACTTGCAGTATCACATCAACTCTCCTGAAGCCAGTTCTTGCAAAAGGAAGCCTTTGAAGCCTTTGAACATCTTGAAGCCTTCCAAGTTATTCATGGCCTCAGAAACAGCAGCAAGGAAGGGAGGCAGACAGCGACGTGGTGAAACGTCCAAAGATCTGCCTGATGAATTGGCAGAGATGTACAAAACTGATCCTGAAGAAAGCTATGGTCAGCGCAAGACACGAATCCAATGGATTCGAAGATATTGGGCAGAGCAATGGTTCCACTACCGCTTCGTCACTCAGGAATATGCGGAGAAGTGCGCCATCAAGAGACCGTGGGGAGACGTACTATACAAAAATCTCGTACCCAGGTCCAGAGTCGAAGCCATTGCTCAAGGCTTCTATCCATGCATGGTGAGAGGACCACAGCCAGCTGAAGCACATCCGTCATCACTTCTCTGGTGCCGCGATGATAATCTCTTCAAGCGCAACTTTCAGTTTGCACAACAGTCAGCGAAGATAAACAAGAAGAAATTTGGGCTTGACTTCAACCCTGGTCCCTCCTCACCAAGGGCAGATGGCACACGCGACGCCGATCCCAATATCATCGGGCCGTATGCCAATCTTGCAGGCCTCATCACTCGCATCCTAGTCCAAGGGACTGCTGTGAATGACCCTCCAGCAGATACTGAGTCAGATGACGCCCCTGCTGCGCCGAAGCCGAAGCAGAAGAAGTCAAAAGCTTCAAAGCCAGCCGCTTCTCCCAAGATCGCAAGAGTGAAGCCTTTAGCAACTGCACCTCCTGAAGCCAGTATGCAGTCAGAAGGCTTATCACGAGTGTCCAAGCCCCAAGAAGCCAAGAAGCCTCAGCCACACACAGGCAAAGAGCTCACAACTGCTGACATTCTGCTCTGCGAAGCCATTGATCTCTCAAGCGATGAAGATCTTGGAGATGATGCTCTTGAGCAGCTCATCAAGAGCAAGGAGGAGGCTGAAATCTTCAACAATCTGCCTCTGTTTGATGTCGCCATCATCCACAACTTCATCGATGAATGGTTTGACTCACCGGACATCAGCTTCAACAATCTGCAGCTGCCCATAGGCCTCAGCGTTGCCTTTCAAGGTGCAATTGCTTCGGAACTTGCAATAGCCCAGCGAATTGTAGAACCGAAGCAGAAAATTGATTATGAAAAGGCTCAGTTCAAGAAGCACGTGGCCAAGCTCAGCATGCAAGAAGTGAAAAACTTCAAGATCATGTTGCACGAGCTGAAAGAGAACTTTCTGAAGACGCGTGCTGAAGCTCAAGGCTCGCGAGAGCGCATGAAGACTTTGGCTGATCGCTGCGTGCAGGCCTACAATGAGGCAGAGAAGCGCAAGGCACTTGGGCGTCCCGGCATTGACCCCAGGATGGCCGCGAAGAAGAAAAAGAAGGCTGCTGTGCCTGAACCTGAAGCGCCAAGGTCAGAAACTGCTCCGATTGTCTTCCCCGCTGCAACGACTGACTCGAAGCCAAAGAGTCGATCAACCGCCTCACAGCACAAGAAGACACGGACTGCAGAGGCTAAAGCTAAGAAGAGAAAACATTCTGAAGCCTCTCCTTTTGAACCCATCATCAAGAAGCGCAAGACCAAGAAATCTCGGGCTGCTCCCACAGAGCCCTTGACAGTTGAACCACTCTCCGTCCGCTATCCTGACGCAGATCGTCAGTTGACTGTGCATGAACCCAACGCTGTAGACATTCCAGCAGACGAACCCAACGCTGCTGAAGACATTGGTCTCCAAGACAATGTGCAAGGTGATGCAACCCTTCCTCAGCTTGAGACAAGCGAACTGATCAGTATTGGTCGTCCATTGACGCCAATCACACAAGATGCATCGTGGGCAGATCTCCCACAGGAGGAAGATGAGCCCCAACCCACTACAACTCCACCGGCGCCTACATTCCGTAGGCTTCGCAAAGGGCCAAGGGCTCAGGCTGCTGACGACATTCCGGCTGCATCAGCCGAAGAGCATGTAGAGATACCACAAGCTCCAACTCCCCCACACCAACAAGAAGCAGTTCTCCAGGAGAACGTGCCTGAGTCTGCAAATGTTGAGGCTGCCACAAACAACACCGAAGCAAATGTGGAGCCCAACCCAACAATAGCTTCAGAAGACAATGAAGCTACTGCTCCTGAACATTCTGTGCCTGAGTCTGCTGCCGGACCACAATTCAACTATCATATTGCGTACAGACCCCAGGTCCAGAAGCCGATCCCACGACTGCCAAGGTTCCCAGGTCCTGCATCAGCTCCTGGTTCCTTCAACATCAACGGCTTCAGGGCAGATAACACGTTTTTCGACCGCTCCAAGAACCCTTATTCAAGGGAACGAATTGTATCAGATAGGTTCTGGAGCCATCAACAGCGCAGCTATTATTCATGCATCCTATACAACCAAGGCCGCATCTTTCCTCACAAGCGCCTTGAGGTTGAAGCTGTTGCTGGTCTGCCTGGTCTGGAAGAAGCACTGGATTGCTTCAAGCAAGTGGGTTTGTTGCCATTTATCACTGATGAAGAGCACTGGAACGAAGAGCTTCTGCTCCAGTTCTATGCCACTTTGCATATCAAAGGCTATAACAGAGATCCGAAGACAAGGATTCTGGAGTGGATGACAGGCAATATCCATCATGAAGCCAATGCTTTCGACCTAATTGAGCTTACCGGCCTTCCCACTCCTGGCGAATTCTTTGAAGAAGGGTGCCAACTCCATGCTGAAGCAATTGAGAGCATATTTCAGCGTCCTGAGCCAGATATGAGTCAGATGCTCTCAATAATGAAGCCACTGACTCCTAATGCACCCTATCCAACTAGGTTCTTCATTGAAGACTTAGAGTACCTGCCCAGAACAATATATCACATCATAAGGCGGACTCTATGGCCTGTAAAGGGACACTCTCGATATGCAACAATCGATGGTGCAATGAAGACTCTCATCTTCTGCATTCTTCATGGCAAATGCTTCAATGCACAGGATCTCTTCATCCGTCACTTTGCAGCATCTGCCTCAGAACTGTTTGGATTAAAGTTCTATGCTCCTTGGGTTATGAGGCTGATCAAGCTTCACTCTGCAATCTCCTATCAACCCTCAGCCCGCAACCATAGGATATTTTTGCCAGATGTGGACACATCTGCTGAAGCAATATATCCAGAGCCTGGCAAGCAACCATTAAGTCTTCAAAATGCAGAACACCAGAGCTTCACTCAAAATATTGAAGGTGTTGAAGCTCTCTCCCGAGTGTATCCAATGGCTGGCACCACACGTGCCCCTGCATCAACTGAAGCCACTGACAGCACAGCTGCCAAGAGACCCAAGAAGCGCGCTTGAGCACTCAATGACCGAGAGCTTCTTGTGGCTCTTCACCAAAAGCAAGATAGGCATCACGACTGGCTCAAACGGCAGATGAGAAGCATCATGCAAGACGTCAATCGCATCAGAAATCTGGCAACCAAGAATGCATCCATCGAGGCACAGCTGAACCCCACAACAGACGCCACACTGCGGAAGTTCTTGCGCGAGAATTGGGACATCTTCGCCTGGCATCCTTCAGACATGCCAGGAATCCCACGCAGGCTGGCCGAGCATAGCCTTAACAATCTAAAGGGGTTCAAGCCGGTCAAGCAGACTCTTCGGCGTTTCTCTGAGCCTAAGAAACAAGCCATGGGAGAAGAGCTAGCCAAGTTACTCGAGGCCGGATTCATTAGAGAAATAAAACATCTGGACTGTCTAGCAAACTTGGTGATGGTCCAAAGAAGGACAAATCCTGGCGCCTATGTGTCGATTTCAAGGACCTTAACAAGGCTTGCCCCAAGGATCCCTTCCCCCTCCCCCGCATCGATCAAATTATCGATGCTACCACAGGACACGAATCATTGTGCTTCCTCGACGCATACTCTGGATACCATCAAATTAAGATGGCGGAGCCCGATCAAGCCGCAACGGCATTCATCACTCCATACAGCCCTTCTGTTTTAACACCATGCCTTTCGGGCTCAAAAATGCTGGTGCAACCTATCAACGCATGATTCAGACATGTCTGGAAACACAAACCGGCAAAACAGTGGAGGCATACGTAGACGATGTGGTCATTAAAACAAGACACGTCGAATCCTTAATAGAGGACTCGAGGCTCACGTTCGACAATCTCCAAACATATGACATCAAGCTCAATCCGGAAAAATGCGTTTTTGGCGTGCCCGCCGGAAAGCTCTTGTGCTTCATCGTCTCCAATAGAGGAATTGAAGCAAATCCGGCTAAAATCCGAGCTTTGTCACAGTTGGCTATCCCAACAGACCTCAAGCAAATCCAGAAATTAACTGGATGCGTGGCTGCCTTAAGCCGCTTTATCTCCCGATTAGGAGAAAAGGCACTACCTCTTTATCGCCTTGTTCGATGCACCGAACACTTTGAGTGGACGGATGCGGCCACGGCCGGATTGGAAGAAATAAAAGCCGTATTGGCCACCAACCCAATCTTGGCTGCGCCAAATGTCGGCGAACCAATGCTGTTATATATAGCGGCAACACACCAAGTTGTAAGCGCAGTGCTCGTCATCGAATGAGAGACGGACGGACATAAGTTCCCACTTCAAAAGCCGGTATACTACGTATCCACCGTCCTCAATCCATGCAAATCATGGTACCCACATTATCAAAAGATAGCATACGCGGTCTTCATGGCATCCCGGAAACTATGACACTACTTTCAAGAGTGTTCAATTATGGTGGCCTCCGAAGTACCACTCAACGACATAATAAATAACCGCGATGCCACGGGCCGGATTGCCAAATGGGCTATCGATCTCCTCCTGTTCGACATAACATATAAACCACGACAAGCCATTAAGTCGCAAGTATTGGCTGATTTCTTCGCCGAATGGACGGAAGCTGAACTCCCTAAAGAGTACGACGCGTACTCCAATTGGATCATGCACTTTAACGACTCTAAGATGCTGGCTGGTCTGGGGGCAGGCGTCATCCTGACATCCCCCACCGGAGATACAGTCCAATACGTACTCCAAATATTATACACAGACTCCAACAATGCAGCAAAATATGAGGCCCTGTTGCATGGTCTCCGGATGGCAGTCTCCATGGGCATTCAACGCCTAGACGTGCAGGGGGATTCGAACCTTGCAATATCTCAAATAAATGCGAACTTTGACGCCAAGGACCCAAAAATGGCGGCTTACCGCAATGCCATCCTCAAAATGTCAGCTCGGTTCGAGGGCCTCGAATTCCACCATGTGGTCCAAGAAAACAATCAAGCGGCGGATATCCTCGCCCGCATCGGCGCTAAGCGTGACCCTGTCCCACCTAATATCTTCTTGGAAAGGCTGTTTAAGCCATCCGTGGTGTGGGAAGGGGAGACCAGCAAAAATAGTCTGGATCCGGCCACAACACCAGACCCCGAACACTCTGACGTAATCGGAGGCTTTGCCACCGAATAACACCTTCGGCCCACGTGATTATGGCTGTCATCGCCACGTGGACAGAACCCTTCTTGGCTTACCTAACTAGGCAAGAACTCCCTGATGACCCAAAAGAGGCATGTTGCATTGTGCGGCGGTCTAAAGCCTACAAGGTCCACGAGGGAGAGCTTTATAAGAAAAGCGCTACCGGAGTACTTCAAAGGTGCATCTCCGAAGAGGAAGAACGACAACTTTTGGCAGAAATTCATGCTGGACTTGGCGGCCACCACGCCACAACTTAGGCCCTTGTAAGCAAGGCCTTCCATATAGGTTTTTACTGGCCGACGGCCCGAGCAGACGCACATGACCTCATTCAACGTTGTGTCGGTTGCCAGCTTTTTGCAAACCAAAGCCATATGCCACCTACCGCTCTCCAAACAATCCCCATTACTTGGCCCTTTGCGGTCTGGGGGCTTGACATGGTCGGACCCCTTAAAGGGGGAATCCATAAGAAAAAAAATACCTATTGGTCATGGTGGATAAATTCACCAAAAGGATAGAAGCCAAACCAGTTAAAACGGCCGAGTCCGGACTAGTGATAGACTTCATATCCAGGGTTGTACACCGTTACGGTGTCCCCCGCAGCATCATCACTGATAACGGCTCGAACTTTACAACCGACGATGTAAAAACTTGGTGCAGCAACATGGGCATTAAGCTCGATTATGCCTCTGTCTATCACCCGCAAACTAACGCTCAAGTCGAGCGAGCAAATGGTCTTATCATGAGCGGCATTAAACCTAGATTAGTGCGATCCTTGAAGGAATCAGATACGCACTGGGTGGAGGAGCTTGACTCCGTACTATGGGGGCTGCGGACCACGCTGAATCGCACTACCGGATACACACCGTTCTTTATGGTGTACGGCGCATAGGCGGTACTACCCTGGGACATCATTCATGACTCTCCTCGAGTGCGCATGTACGAAGAGAAAGAAGCCAAGCTTGATCGGCAGGAAAGTTTGGACGCCCTGGAGGAGGAGCGTGACGTGGCAAAAGCCCGCTTTGCATTCTATCAGCAACAGGCTCGGCGGTATCAAAGCAGAGAAGTACGGGCCAAAACTTATAACATTGGCGAACTCGTTCTACGCCTACCGGAGAAGAAAAAGAACAAGCTCAAGCCCAAATGGGAAGGTCCCTTCGTTATTGACAAAGTTCTGACCGGTGGAGCGTACCGTCTGCGGGATGCATTGGACAGTCGACTCGAGCCAAATCCATGGAACACAACCAGACTCCGAAGGTTCTACGCCTAGTGTCGGACTCTGTGTTTATCTCCTTACCTCCGTCAATTTTTTATATATCCGTTATCTGTCTTTTCTTTCTTTCTTTCTTTCTTCCCTTTTTCTTCACGACCTTAAAAGGTTAAAATGTGTCTTGACTACACAATCTTGACACGCTAGGTGTGCTCATTATACCTGGGGGCTTCCTATACAGAAGCTTAATATAACTATGTTCCGGGCTCTATGCCCCCGCACATGTGTTACTTTTCCACATGTACCTTTTTCTTCGCCATTATATGCATCGATATGACTTCAGTTTTGGCCAAGCTGGGTTGCCTGGCTCTTGTGTTTATGCCCTACGTTCCCGTTAATTCGGCTAGGGCATAAGGGGAGCACCTCTGCGATTGTTACTACCGGGTCAGCCGGATGTGTACCTCAGACTGGGTGAAGCCGAAAGCTAGCGTTCTTAAGGGAATATTCGGTCGGTGAACAAAAGATGACTTTTATTTATTGTAATACATGCCCCCAGATGTTTATATCCCATGTCTCTTTTCGCAGTTCAGACATGCACCTTAATGCATGCGTACCCAGGGAAAGGAACCCTTAACGGAACTATTCTCCCTGGAAGATGTTTCTTACTATCCATGTAATATAACATAGCTAGTTGGGTACTTGTCTGTTCAAGCACTTATGACCCCTATGCCTGGTTTCCACGTGTACCCCGGTTTTTACATAACTGAGCAGGTATTCGGATACACTCCGGACTATCGGGTCTGGAGGTCGAAGTGAAAAGGTCTGCCATGACAAATACAATCCGGCTAAGGACAATATATGTCACTTGAAGTACACAGTTACTTAGACTGACTAAATTCTTCTTCTATACCATCCAACAGGCTGTCTAGCCTACAATCCTGTTGGGAATACTTTGCGGCTAATTTCAACTGGTCATACACCAAACTGACAGGGATCTCTTTCCCATCAGACCCTATAGGTCCGACCTCGGCCATGTGGTTCGGGTCAGCCTTGGTATATCGCGTCTTCACCATGGCCCAGGCTTCCCTTACACCTTGTCGGTAGCCTGATATCTTCCATAATCGGAAGCGCCGCCGCGCTCCCTTGAGCATCTCTACAAGCTCCCCCATGCCTCCTGGCAGGGAGGCGGATGGCCACAAGGCTTGGGCAATGCCCTGCATCAGCTGACGAATTTGTTCGTGCAGTTGTGAGAGCCTTGGCAGAAGATCACCCGCAGACCCGGGCATCTCCTCTGCGGGACGACCCGTCAGCATACCTACAGATATAACTCTGTTAGCCGGTTTCTTCGCCAAACTCTATAAAAGTTCGTTCAAGCACTTACTAAAAATGCCGCGTCGAAGCCTCTTATTCTCCTTTACGGAGTCAGCAAGTTGGGCCCGAACATCTTTCAGTTCAACGCCTAGCCGGGTATTGGCATCTTGGGGATCGTTTTTCTCCCGCCTAACCTGCGTAAGCATGCGCTCGCCAGCCTTTAACTGTCATTGAGCATGTTGCTCATTCCCTCGCACGACCTCCGAATTCACTCCGGGATCATCTGCAGAATCTATTGTTAGATTTGCATGCATGCCGAATACTAACTGGTACATGTCATTCTTTTAGATAGAAACAGGTGTTACCAGATGGGGCCTTCTCGGACTCCTTCATTGCGGAAACTGTGGCCCGTAGCTGGGCTTTGCACTCCTCCAGCTCTTGAGATAACCGGGTATTGTAAGTGCATCTAGTGCCACCCCTAGTTGGTTTTGGAGTATTGACGACAAACCTAGTTGAGGGACTAACGTGTTTGTGAGAATTGCAGGAAAACACAGGTAGAAGTCCCTCATTGATTCGGTTTTATTACCAGAGATGACCCCTAAAAATGTACGAAGACATTGAAGACAATGGTGGTTTATGAAGATATTCATATTGAAGACAATGACATGAGAAGACTCCCTATGAAGCTTATGGAACTCGAAGACTTAGATCCTTCGTAGTTTTACTTCATTTATGTTGTGTCATAGGAATCACCGTACTGTTAAGTGGGGTCCAAGAGAACCAGTCAGAATGACTGAAGTGATGCCTAATTCAAATCCTATGTCTTCAAGTGAAGACTTTGAGAGAAAATCTTGTCCAGAGTCAAACAAGTCAGCTTTACTTGTAGCCCAAGTAAAGTTGCTGTGTGAGTTCAAAATTCGACCGTTGGTACACGTGTCAGTTCCTTAGTGACCCAGGGTCATTTCGGACAGATCAGGTCGGGTTGCCAAGTGGCTATAAATAGTCCACCCCCCACAACCATAAACGGTTGGCTGCTCAGATTTCAGTGCACGGCTTTTGTCGTTTGAGAGCAACCCACCTCGAAGCCTTTGAGAGAAAAATTCCTAGTGAGGAGAAAAGCCCTAACCACCCAGAGCCAGAGTAAATTGGGCATCACTTAAGTCTTCTTGTCTGTGTGATCTGAAGACTTATTACACTTGAGGACTGTGCATCCTCCAGACGGTTAGGCGTCGCGTTCTGAGCATCCAAGAGAAATTGTGGATTGCCAGTGAACGAAGTCTGTGAAGGTTTGGGAGTCTACCTTGAAGACTTACCTGAGTGATTGCGCGAGGTCTGTGTGACCTTAGCTCAAGGAGAAAATGGTGAGGACTGGGTGTCTTGGACTAAGTGTCCTTGACTGGGTGTCCGGGACTGTGTGTCCTTTGGTTTAAATACCTAGCCACTCCAACCAGACGTACAGTTGTCACAGCAACTGGAACTGGTCCAACAAATCATTGTCTTCAACGTGTCACTGGTTTCATCTTCACTTCCTTTCACTTACAGTTATTCATTGTGAAGCCATTGCATGCTTGCTTTATCTTTTATCTTCACAACATGAATGTATGATCTGTTTGGCTTCATAACTTCTTCCTACCTGATCCTTATTACACTGAAGCTATTTGCCATTGCGCTTTCATTCTATTGAATACATGACCATGGCTGGCCTAGTGTAATCTAACTTCCGCTGCATAGTAATAGGCATAATATTCACTGTTTGTCTTCATAACTCTCACGTTTTGAAGACTTTCATAAAAATCGCCTATTCACCCCCCCTCTAGTCGATATAACGCACTTTCAGGTATTCTTCTCCGTAAGAACCTATGCAAACAATGATCCTTAAATCAGTTGTGCCAACTGTTTCAAGTCTCGGGGGATATTGATATACATAACTATTAGATTTTCTTTCCCGTATATCCTTTACATACTGGTCCGTGGCTCGGGCAAGACCATTTTGAGCAGCTCGGATGTATGCGTCTCCTAAGTTGAAGGCATCGAATGCCTCTTGAGAGAAACAAGCGTCGCAGAGTACGGCCCGGCGACGCATGTGATTCATGGCACTCTCCACTTCAGAATTCGTAGCGGACAGCCTATCCGCATCCTCTATAGGAGGAACATCCGGTGTTGGCCCCACGTTAGCGTCTGCCTCTAAGTCCGGCTCTGGAGCCCGACCGGTGGAGGCTTGGCTAGCAGGCTCTCCGGATATGGTCCGGCGAGCGTTTTTCCTGCCAGGAACCATGGGCATTATTATATTTTAAAAGACGACAACCACGGAGCGGGGTTCTTTTTCATACCTCTACGACGACGTCTCAGTCCTGACCGCCTTCCTTTTAAGCCTACCCGGCTTTGGTGCCCCTCGTTGTTGAGTCACTACGGGTTCCGCATGGCGTCCCGAGGGCCTTCCCTATAAGACACCATATGTGTGCAGTAGGTGAAGTGCGAAAAAAGGGATCCTTCTCAGAAGTTGGGACTCCGGTTTTACTTACATGTGATGTAGGGAGCAATCCAGGATAATCGGCTATGATGGCCACCAAGGCACCGTCACAACTTAACCGATAGAACGTCATGTCGATGAGCTCCACAAATGTGTCCGGATCTTCTTCGAGTCCGGGGTCGAGGGCCCGGTCAGGGTCCTCTGGTTGTGGAGATGGGCCGTGGACCTCCCTCACAGCTTTTCGAAGTTCCTGCTATGAAATAGCAAGGTAAATACTTATGACGAAGAATGCGGGAAGGTCTGGAATAGAAAGTAGCAGCTCACCCAGTCTGGGGGGTTGTACATGGAGAATCCATCCCGTGGCTTAATGCGGATGAACTCCTCTTCCTCTCCTTTATATAAATCGGACGGTATTTTCGCTAGAGCAGCGACGGAGTCCGGTCCCTTACGACCGCAGCGGGTGGCATCGTCTTCTCCATTAAAGTGCCACATGGGTTGTCCCCGACATTGAAGTGGCTGCACCCCCCGCATTATACATATTGACATAACCTCGATTATTGTCAATCCTGATTTGGCTAGTGTTTTTATCCGGCCCATTAGGTGAAGGACCTCTCTGTTATCTTCCTCCTGGGGGCTCCTAGGGCGCCAGCTGTGGCGTTTCTTCAAAGGGGCGTTATTGAACTCAGGAAGGCCCATCCGAATAGGGTCTGAAAGGGGGACGTCCTCCATATAAAACCACTTCGAAGGCCAGTCTTCGGATGTCTTCTTCGGAGTACCGAACAGGTATCCGGTCCCGGCGATGCGCCATATCTCGACTCCGCCCACTTGATATATTGACCCCTCGTGTGTATGGGGTACGAGGCAGAATAGCCTCTTCCATAGCTCGAAATGAGCTTCGCATCCCAAAAACAGCTCACAAAGGGCGACGTAGCCAGCGGTGTGTAATATGGAGGCGGGAGTAAAGTTATGCAGCTGGAGGCCGTAGAACTCCAGGAGCCCGCGGAGGAACGGATGGATTGGAAATCCAAGCCCCCTTAATAAGTAAGGGACAAGGCATACCCGCTCCCCCATGGATGGGTTGGGAAAGCTCTCCGCTTGCTCCCTGCCGTTGTAAGTGGCAAGTCCGACTCGAACGGGGACCATATACGCTGGAGGGAGAAACCCCTGGGTCTGTAACTCTACTAATTGGCCATGGGGGACGGAACACTTCTTCCAATTGCTTGGCTTAGGGCTACGGGAGCGAGAGGACGAGCTGCGATGGCCAGCCATGATGGGATGGACTTTTCCCGGCGCACTCCGATGGATACTCGCTGTGGGAGGATGGTGTGATCTGGATCTAAGGATCCCCGTCTCTTTAAATATACGATTTACTCACATGGTTAGGGTGGCAAGTGTAAAAATGCCCCGACTTCTCGCATTCACCCAACACGTGGAGGATAGCCATTATTAGGCGCATAAGCCAAGGAGTGCAACATTCATGGGAAGCCGAACACTACTCGACAGGTATTCGGAATTTGGAGAAGAACCCACCTTGCAATGCCGAAGACAATCTGCATGTCGGACTCATCGTCATTGAAGCCTGGTTCAGGGGCTACTGAGGGAGTCCTGGATTAGGGGGTCCTCGGACAGCCGGACTATATCCTTTGGCCGGACTGTTGGATTATGAAGATAGAAGATTGAAGACTTCGTCCCGTGTCCGTATGGGACTCTTCTTTGCGTGGAAGGCAAGCTTGGCAATTCGGATATGTAGATCTGCTCCCTTGTAACCGACTCTGTGTAACCCTAGCCCCCTCCGGTGTCTATATAAACCGGAGGGTTTAGTCCATAGGACAAGAACAATCATAATCATAGGCTAGCTTCTAGGGTTTAGCCTCTACGATCTCATGGTAGATCAACTCTTGTAATACTCATATCATCAAGATCAATCAAGCAGGAAATAGGGTATTACCTCCATCGAGAGGGCCCGAACCTGGGTAAACATTGTGTCTCCCGGCACTTGTTACCATCCGCCTTAGATGCACAGTTCGGGACCCCCTACCCGAGATCCGCCGGTTTTGACACCGACACCTGGGTCTTCCAGTCCCGGATGGAAGGATGCATAAAGGCAAATTTGAGACTATTCAAGAGCGTCTCAGGAAGAGACTAATTAATTGGAGTGAGCAATATATGCCGTCAGGTAACAAAGAGGTCCTGATTAAATCTGTCGCTCAAGCTATCCTCGCATATGTCATGAGCGTGTTCAAACTTCCCCTCTGTTTCTGATGAGCTCACCCGCATGATACGTCAGTACTGGTGGGGAGTGGAGAATGGCAAGAAGAAAATGGCATTGATGAGTTGAGACAGAATGAGACTCCCCAAGTCCATGGGGGCATGGGCTTCAAGGACATGCGTGCATTCAACCAAGCATTACTTGCGAAGCAAGCTTGGCGATTACTTGACTCCCCGGACAGCCTTTGTGCGAGATTGTTGAAGGCTAAGTATTATCCTCATGGTCAATTGTTGGACACCGTGTTTCCTAACACTGGTTCGTAGTGTGGAAAGGGATATTTTATGGGTTGGAATTGCTGAACAAAGGTGTCATATGGCGTGTGGGTGACGGGGAGCAGATTAGGACTTGGCGAGATCCCTGGATCCCAAGACCGTCCTCCTTTCGTCCAATCACCCCGAAGGGTACATGCCGTCTGAACCGTGTGTCTGATTTTATTGATGCCAATGGAGCATGGAGGGCTGACCGTCTTTGCGAGTATTCCTGGGAGATGGATGTCTTACAAATTCTGAAGATACGCATATCCCCAAGGCAGCGTACGGACTTTATTTCATGGTTCCCAGAAAAGAGTGGAGTGTTCTCGGTAAAAAGTGCCTACAAATTAGCCACATGCGACCATGATACTGTCTTCTCTGGAGGAGCCTCAAGTTCAGCGGCGAATGGCTCTTGTTCCCTTTGGAATGTTGTTTGGCAGTCCTTGGTCCCGCAGAAGATGAAGATAACTGCTTGGAAAATTGTCTCTGGTGTGCTGCCAACACAGCAATGCAAAATGACGCGGCATTTATCTACGAGCTCAACGTGCAAACTTTGTGGGCGCGAGGAGGAGAACGCCTATCATGCCTTGATTGCATGTGATCATGCGCGACAGGTTTGGCTGCACATGCGTAGAAGATGGCCCCTTCCTCCTGATGACTCTCTAGTTGGTAATGGAAGAGAGTGGCTCATGCACCTTCTTTATAGGTGTTCAGAGGATGTGCGTGACATGATCATCATGTTAGTTTGGCGCGTTTGGCAACTACGTAATGACCAAACCCATGGTAAGGAGGCACCACCTATCCCTGCTACGGTTGAATTTTTGGACAGTTATTATAAATCCATTAGGTTAGCAGGGCGGTATTTAGTGGATGAAATTCTGAAAGGAAAAATGCCATCTTCGGCGACTTCGTCAGTTCTTCCCAGGATGGAGGCTCCTTCCGTGCCTTGGCCGGCGCTGCGTCCGGGTAATGTTGCTTTGACAGTTGATGGATCATTCCATGTGTCTGATAGCTCAGCAGCCGCCGGTATGGTCCTAGGTGATCATCAAGGACACATTATCTTTGCTGCATACCGGGTCCCATTCCATTGCAACGACGCTCTTGAAGCTGAAATTCATGCGCTGATGCAAGGCATGGCCTTGGCAATCCAACACACTGAGCTTCCAGTCGTCGTCCAGTCTAATTCTTCGGAAGCCTTAGCGAGCTTATCAACAAATGCTTTAACTCGCTCAGCTTATGGTCATTTGGTTCTTGAGATTAAGGAGTTGATGAGTAGTAGGGAGTTTATACCGCAGAAAATTTATCGCACTCAAAATAGAGTTGCCGATCGGTTGGCCAATTATAGCCGTTCCAAGCGAACTACAGCTGTGTGGTTGCGTTCGGTTCCACCTTGTATTGAGGGTTTGTGGCCTCTCGACTGTAACACTATGACATCTTAATAAACTCCCTTTGGATCACAAAAAAGAAGAAGTGTACTGGTACTCCCTCCGTCCAGAAATACTTTTCATCAAAATGGATAAAAGGAGATGTATCTAGATGTATTTTAGTTCTAGATACATCTTTTTTATCCATTTTGATGACAAGTATTTTCGGATGGAGGGAGTATAAGTGAATGGGGCTGGGGACCCTAGAGAACTAATACATACACAAGGATGGCGTACACACTAGCATGAGCATGAAAGAGCGTGGGTTTGCTCGGCCCCAAGAAACTACAAATCGGCCATGTCATTAATGAGTATCATATCCGGAACTCAAACCGATAGCTTAACAATGACTTGTTAGGTCCTGGTCTGCACGACTCAAAAAAATGCATGCGGCCACATCTCTCCCTCCACCTGAGCGCCTCCTCTCT
Organism: Triticum urartu; assembly: GCF_003073215.2. Lineage (NCBI taxonomy): Eukaryota > Viridiplantae > Streptophyta > Magnoliopsida > Poales > Poaceae > Triticum > Triticum urartu. Next base: position 468,233,987 of record NC_053027.1, read on the forward strand.
CCCTCAGCTTGAGCGCCGGTAGCCACTCCGGCTCCGGCGGCTACCCACCTTGCCGCTCACCCTCCCCCCCCCCCCCCCCCCTCCGGCCGCCCCCCTGGCCTCACGGGTTTCCTTGTCCAGATCTGGTTCCACCTCCTTTGCTTCCTCGTCGCCCCCTCCGCCGCCCCCTGCTCCCAAGCCGAGGCTGCGTTCCATGGTTGTTCCGCCGGTGGTCGGAACAGCGCAGGGCCCCCTGGTCCAGGGCGAGGGCAGCAGGGCTCGATCTCCATGCGCAGCACCTCCTCCGGCTTCGGCATGGCAGATGGTTTGGGACCGACTCCCACGCTCCCCTGGCCGCCACCTTCTGGCGCGCACTTCGGCTCCCCCCGTGCGCGGGACTGGCGCCACGACATCCTCCACACCTCGCTCCCTCGGGCGTCCAGGATCCTGCCGGTCCTATACGGGTGCTGTTACAACTGCCGCGATGACCGGCATATCTCGGCGAACTGCACCAATGACGCGCGTTGTGTGCGGTGTGGTGGTGATGGCCACATCACCCGTGGATGCACCCGTCCCCGAAGCCCCTCCCCGCTCGCTCAGCCGCCCAGACCTGCTCCAGCGCTCCGCCACCGCCCGGTGGTCATGAACCCGCCATGAGCCCGCCAGCTGCATCACGCCCGACCTCGCCTACGGTGCTTCCCCCCGCCTCCGCCGGGCCCGCCGCCCCCAGGTGCCATCCAGGTGGGCCGTTCCTGGTGTGATGTTGCGCGCCCGAACTCTATAGAGAGCATCGTTGGCACGGGCTTCTCTGTGCCTTTCGCTACCGAGCCCGCGACGACAGCCTTTAGTCCTACGACGCCAAGCCGTACTGCACCGGAGATTGAGTGTTGTTTCCTGGAGGATGCAGACGATCTTTGGCAGATGGAGCAGGACCTTGAAAGGGCGGTTCTTGTCACTGTTACCGGCACACGGCCTATGCTGGACCTCACCATGGTTACGGAGGCATTGCACATGGAGTTTGAGATCGGCCCTACGGACATGTCCATTCGGGCTTTCCACTCGGAGGATTTCATGGTTCTATGCAGTAGGAAGAGCACGTGGGATCACATGGTGAGGCAGGGAGGCTGCGCCCTAATAGGTTTCTGTCCTTGCGGCCGTGGCTCAGGCAGGTGTAGGCGACGGGCGCCACCCTGCCTCTGCTGGTACCTTTGGCGCTCATCGGGGTGCCGGCGCATGCTTGGACACGCCGGATGGCGTCCACGGTCTTGCGAGGCCTAGGTATGGTGGTTGGCGTGGCGGAGAGTACTTCTGGGCGCCATGACATTTCTTACTTCAAGGTATGGCTCCGCACTGATGATCCTAGTCGCATCCCAGAGCGCCGGCGACTGTACATCCCGGAGCACCGGTGCTGGCACGCACTTCGGTCCTGTGGTACAACATGGATATTGTCAAGCTTGCGCAGCCGGTTGTTGACGAGGAGGATGATCCAGAGTTCTCGGACCCATCACCGCCACCCCCTCCTTCACCACCATCGGACGGCGAGGAGGGGGATGCTGATGGTCGCCGCCCTGTGTCGGGAAATGAGCGGCGTCCGCCCCCGGCAACAAGCAGGCCGCCGGTGCCAGAGACGAGGTAGGGGCGGGACCAGGTTCAAACTGAAAGAGGGGCACGTCAGCGAGTGGATGAGCCCTGCCAGTCAAGCTGTCGGGATGCAGGCCCAGTCTGTCAAAGTGCTTTGGGACCGGTCCGGCCTACGGCGAGTGGCCAAGTGGAAAGCCAGGAGTTCATGGATCAGGATGTGACAGTAGAAAGTAGAGCAGATCCTTCAAGGGGCCAGCCCAGCTCGTCCTCTTGTGCCTCGGCTAATGGAGATGCAAATCCGGCCGTGTTGGAAACCACGCAGCGGCACTAGGAGATGTCAGCTGCTTCAATTACATTGCCAAGCTGGAGACCACATGTTCAGGAGGCTGGCCCAGTTGGCCCGCGGGAGGCCAATGCTCATATTGGTATGTTGGAGCGTGCTGCTACATCCTAGGCAATTATTACACCCACGGAGCTTGCAATGCACCCAATAGATACCACACTAGATGTGCGGATAGGGAAGAGGAGGAATAAGAGCCCAGGACCAGGGCCTCAAACTTGGAGGCGCCATTAGCGCGCTGCCAGCTAGACGTGCCTCAGCTGGTGCTGTGCAACCTGGCTTGCAACGATGTGACAATTTCCATGCCCCCGCTTGTGTAGGAGCACGTGGAGAATGGGGATTTCAGCTTCTCGAGTTCATTGCATGCCTCGCCCACGGACAACATGCACACGTACGAGCAGGGAATGGAGCCGGCTGGGATACCTTCCTGGTTAGCCTTTCCAGCGGCATTTCTCGCACGCTTTCTGGTGGTAACATGGCAGCTGCTCCAGTGACAACACCAGTGGATCGCTTCTGCACGGATGTGCAGCGCGCCATCTCTCCGCTGCTGGCAAGGCCTTCGACGCGGGGCATGCCACCCCAAACTAGGCGCCCTAGGAGGAAACCAGTGCTAGATATCACACCACTACAGAGTGTACGATTGGCCAAGGGACGGGGCCATGGGTCTGCTGCCTCGAAGAAACAACAAGTGATCATGCGCAAGCTATGCCTCGCAAATGAAGGAGAGGTCATTGGGGAGGCAGCACTTCAGTCATATGTGAACCTAATCACACAACCATTGTCTGATATGCATATTGCGGCGATCCTTGCTCTCTTTGGCTGGGAGCCCTCAATTCTGCCATTACAGGAGATGCCGAGTGGGATGCGTGTCGAGGCCTAGGCCCAGGTTTAGGTGGCTTTGGTAGGAGTGCTCTATGGCGGCACAACCCCTAAAGGTGCTTGTGTGGAACATCCGTGGAATGAACGCTCCAGCGAGGCGTACTGCGATATATCATGTAGTGGCAACCGCGTGTCCGAGTATTGTATGCCTTCAGGAAACTAAAATGGAGTTGATCACAGTGCAAGCAGTACGGCACTGCCTCGGTAATAAATTTGAAAACTTCTTTTACTTGCTTGCGACTGGCACGCGTGGAGGCATCTTAATTGCTTGGGATGCCCTGGTCATTTCTTTCTCAAATCCTCACCGCACAGATAACATCATCATGGCCTTGGTTAAACCTGTTGGGGCGACAGAATGGTGGCTCACCAGAGTCTACAGGCCTCAACTTGACGCGGAGAAACTGGAGTTTTTGAATGAACTACTAGAAGTGCGTGAGTTACATGTAGGACCATGGCTAATGGTCGGAGACTTCAACCTCCTCATCAAAAACAACACGTTAATCAACCGCAAAATGATGTCGAGGTTCCGTGCCAAGCTAAACAGAATGGAGCTCAAGGAGATGTACTTAAATGGCAGGAAGTTTACATGGTCCAACAAAAGGGAGAATGTGACTTTGGAGAAGATAGATCACGTGTTCATGGCAGGTGACTGGGAGGACCTCTACCCTTTGTGCTTCCTCGCGGCCATCAGAACAGCAACATCGGATCACTGCCCACTCTTGGTGGACCTCCACACGTATTTTCAAATGGGCCAACATTTTCGCTTTGAATCTTTCTGGCCAAAGGTGGAGGGATTCATGGACACAGTGTGCCAACCATGGAACACCATACCATTGGATGGAAACCCTTTTGTGGTACTAAAACAATAAGCTACATGCAATGGCTAAGCGGCTTCAAGGATGGAGTGATCGGTGGATCGGTAACGTCAAGATGCAGATTTTGATAGCATTGGAGGTTATCTTTAGGCTTGATGTGGCCTCGGAATCTAGGTAGCTCTCACAGGCTGAGCATGTGCTTTTGAAGACACTTAAGTGCAAGTTATTAGGGCTATGTTCCCTGGAAAGATCTATTGCTAGATAAAGGTCACGGCTACTACAACTTAAAGAAGGGGATGCAAACACAAAGTTCTTCCATAGGCATGCCCGACAAAGGCAAAGGCGCAATATCATGACGGCGTTGAAACACAATGGGACAATACACACTGGACATGAATAGATCGCTGATGTGGTTGATCAGTACTATGACAACATTTTTGGGACTACACCGGACCGGGACTACACACTAAACCTAGACATGCTAGAATTGCCACGCCTAGAAATATCACACTTAGAGTGACTATTCCATGAGGAGGAAGTGGAGAAGATTGTCAAGTCTATGCCGGTTGACAAAGCGCCAGGTCCCGATGGGTTTACTGGACGATTTTATGCAACTTGTTGGCACATAATTAAAGTGGATTTCCTGCGAGCTCTTGAGGCGTTTCACAATGGAGATGTCAGAGGTATGCCGACAATCAACAAGGCACTGATCTCCTTGCTACCGAAAGTGGATGGGGCAGATGAGTTGAAGGATTTCAGGCCGGTGAGTCTTGTGCATGGTGCAATCAAAATCTTCGACAAGATTTTGGCAACTAGGCTAACGGAGGACCTACCAAAGTTGGTCGGCAACCATCAAAGTGCTTTTGTGAGAGGTCGCTCTATACATGATAATTTCATGCTTGTCCAAAGCATGGCTAGGAAACTACACACCCTTAAGGATCTGACAGTGATGCTAAAACTGGATATCTCAAAAGCATTTGACTCAGTCCAGTGGCCTTTCTTGATTGAAGTCATGCAACGGATGGGCTTTGGGCCAAGATGGGTGTCCTGGATATGCGGCCTCCTGGCGACTTCGTCCATGCGGGTGATGGTCAATGGAATTCCCGGGAAACCAATTTTTGGCTGCTGTGGTCTGTGACAAGGTGCCCCCCCTATCCCCAATGGTCTTTCTGCTGGTCACGGAACCGCTCCAAAAACTCTTTGATAGGGCATCCAGTGCTGGTATTATTACCCCCTTGGACCGGACCGGTTTGAGATAGAGGCTCTCCATATATGTTGATGATGTCATGCTCTTTATCAAGCCTAATGATACTGACTTGATTAGCTGCGACAGATTGGTCGAGATGTTTGGCATGGCATCGGGACTACGGGTAAACCTGAGAAAAAGTGCTGCCATTCCAATCAGGTGCTCCAATGAGCAAATGGACAGGGTGATACGTCTCCATCGTATCTATAATTTTTGATTGTTCCATGCCAATATTCTACAACTTTCATATACTTTTGGCAACTTTTTATACTATTTTTGGAACTAACATATTGATCCAGTGCCTAGTGCCAGTTCCTGTTTGTTGCATGTTTTTTGTTTCGCAGAATATCCATATCAAACGGAGTCCAAACGAGATAAAAACTGATGGAGATTTTTTTGAAATATATATGATTTTTGGGAAGAAAAATCCACGCGAGACGGTGCCCGAGGTGGCCATGAGGCAGGGGGGTGCGCCTGCCTCCCTGGGCACGCCCCTGACCCTCGTGAGCCACCCGTAAGGCGGTTGATGCCCTTCTTTTGCCGCAAGAAAGCTAATATCCGGATAGAGATCGTGTTAAAATTTCAGCCCAATCGGAGTTAGGGATCTCCGGGAATATAAGAAACGGTGAAAGGGTAGAATGTGGGAACGCAGAAATAGAGAGGGACAGAGAGACAGATCCAATCTCGGAGGGGCTCTCGCCCCTCCCATGCCATGGAGGCCATGGACCAGAGGGGAAACCCTTCTCCAATCCAGGGAGAAGGTCAAGGAAGAAGAAGAAGGAGGGGGGCCCTCTCCCCCTCGCTTCCGGTGGCGCCGGAACGCCGCCGGGGGCCATCATCATCACCGCTCTACACCAACCCCTCCGCCATCTTCACCAACATCTTCATCACCTTCCCCCTCTATATACAGCGGTCCAGTCTCCCACAACCTGCTGTACCCTCTACTTGAACATGACGCTTTATGCTTCATATTATTATCCAATGATGTGTTGCCATCCTATGATGTCTGAGTAGATTTTCGTTGTCCTATCGGTGGTTGATGAATTGCTATGATTGATTTAATTTGCTTGTGGTTATGTTGCTGTCCTTTGGTGCCCATCATATGATTGCGCGCGTGGATCACACCATAGGGTTAGTTGTATGTTGATAGGACTATGTATTGGAGGGCAAGAGTGACAGAAGCTTCAACCTAGCATAGAAATTGATGCATACGGGATTGAAGGGGGATCAATATATCTTAATGCTATGGTTGGATTTTACTTTAATGAACATTAGTAGTTGTGGATGCTTGCTAATAGTTCCAATCATAAGTGCATAGAATTCCAAGTCAGGGATGACATGCTAGCAGTGGCCTCTTCCATATAATACTTGCTATCGGTCTAGTAAAGTAGTCAATTGCTTAGGGGCAATTTCACAACTCCTACCACCACTTTTCCACACTCGCTATATTTACTTTATTGTTTGTTTATCTAAGCAGCCCCTACTTTTTATTTACGTACTCTTTATTATCTTGCAAACCTATCCAACAACACCTACAAAGTACTTCTAGTTTCATACTTGTTCTAGGTAAAGCGAACGTCAAGCGTGCATAGAGTTGTATCGGTGATCGATAGAACTTGAGGGAATATTTGTTCTACCTTTAGCTCCTCATTGGGTTTGACACTCTTACTTATCGAAAACTATTGCGATCCCCTATACTTGTGGGTCATCAAGACCTTTTTCTGGCGCCGTTGCCGGGGAGCAATAGCGTGGGGTGAATATTCTCGTGTCTGCTTGTTTGCTTTATCACTGAGTAATTTTTATTTACTATTCCTAGTTGTTCTCTATCTTTAGCACTATTCGAGAATTCGTCCTATTAATCAGTTAATAGTCCAGTTAATCGCTACTCGCTGGGTGGCCGAATCGAATAACACCTATTCATCGTGTTAACTTGTCAGACCGATTAGTTGGCCTGCTAGACCAATTAATTGGTTGTTGGGCCGATTAATCACTGCTGGCCCATTAACTTGTGGACAAACAAAGCCCAAAATTTTGCCCCGTAACCCCTCCGGTCCCCCTCTCGCTCCTCAATAGCTCAGGTTCGACCAAACAGTAGCATATTTTGGTATAGTATACATAGCTGAGAGCATGAGAGTATGGTATAATACATAAAAACTAGATGTATCTTGGGAAGTTCCTATTTAATCTACCGATTAATGGTCGACCGATTAATTCGATTAAAAGGCCGATTCGCTGATTAATCACTACTCCCAAGCCGGCCGAGCAGCTACCAGTTACCGATTTCTTGAACAATGATCTTTAGTTATGGATATGGAACACGAAATACCAAAAAAATTAGGTGTACTTGCTACTCATGGAGATGGGGAACCTCCTAAAACCCTCGATGCTGGTTATGTGCAAAATATTATGTACTATAATAATCCTGAGAAAACCCCATTCAATTATGTAATGGGAGTAACGTTGGATCAACGTGAATACTTTAGGGATTACTGCTTGACACAAAAAGGGAAACTATTATGGGATCAAATTCATATATTGAATTGGTATGCTTGGCAACTATGCTTGAGATATGATTATACTTGTTGCTCGAAGGTGAAGGCTCCACACCTTCCCTTTTCATGTGAATTTAATGATAATGAAACCTTAGCTTCTTATGCTAATGGTATATATGATTACTATGATGTGGAACAAATAGAAGAATTTGTTGCTTTTAAGGGTGCTTATGAAATTGAATCTTTGTTTGAAAAGCATGAAGCTTATGATGATGATGTTTATAGGCCTAAAAATTTAGCTATCTTAAAATATTGCTATGGCAATTATGAATATAATTCCTATGTTAATGCGCTTATTGATAAAGTCTCCGCTGTCCTAGAAGAGACTAATATTTTGCAGGAGTCTATGGAAGAAGAAATTGATGAAACTGTGAGCTCATTGGATGAAAAAGATGAGGAGGAGAGCGAAGAACAAAAGGAGGAAGAGCGGATTAGCTACCCGTGCCCACCTTCTAATGAGAGTAACTCTTCAACTCATACATTGTTTAATTTCCCTTCGTGCTTACCGGAGGATGATTGCTATGATGATTGTTATGATCCCGTTGATTCTCTTGAAATATCCCTTTTTGATGATGCTTGCTATGCTCGTGGCCAAGATGCCAATATGAATTATGCTTATGGAGATGAACTTGCTATAGTTCCTTATGTTAAACATGAAATTGTTGCTATTGCACCCACACATGATAGTCCTATTATCTTTTTGAGTTCTCCAAACTACACTATATCGGAGAAGTTTGCTCTTATTAAGGAATATATTGATGGGTTGCCTTTTACCGTTGCACATGATGATTTTGATGAATATAATATACATGTGCTTGCTGCTCCTACTTTCAATTATTATGAGAGATGAACTATAACTCCACCTCTCTATGTTTCCAATATGATAAAATTGCAAGAAAATGCTTATACTATGCATTGGCCTTTACTTTGTGTGCATGAATTGTTCTTTTATGACATGCCGATGCATAGGAAGAGAGTTAGACTTCGTCATTACATGATATATGTTACCTTGTGCTCACCACTAAATTACAAATCATTGTTAATTAAAATTGGCTTTGATATACCTTGGGATCCGGGTGGATCCATTACTTGAGCACTATATGCCTAGCTTAATGGCTTTAAAGAAAGCGCTGCCAGGGAGACAACCCGGATGTTTTAGAGAGTCATTTATTTCTGTTGAGTGCTTTTATATAGTTTAAAAACAACAAAAATAAAGAGGGGAACCCAAAAAATTTTCAAAAAGGAAAGCGAAAGTGAGAAAGCCAAGCATTGTTGAAGTGGGAGCTAGCCTTGAACTTTGTTCATGCTCACGGAAACTTTGTGAATCTTGATTACAGAAGATTTTCAATAAAAATAATTATCCCCTTGTACAATTCCATTGTATTATAAAAATAATATGCCAAGGTTTGCCTTTAGGATGTTTACATTTGCTTGATGGTTTGTACGGTGCAGGACAGAAACTTTGGTTGTAGTGCACGATTTTAAATTTTTATCTGGAACGTCAAATGGTTCTGATTCTTTTTGCACTGTATTCCTATACAAATTTTTTATTTTTCCTAATTTTGGTAGAATTGTTCGAGTATCATAAGTATGGTGAATGTTCAGATTATTACAGACTGTTCTGTTTTGGACAGATTCTGTTTTTGATGCATAGTTTGCTTGTTTTGATGAAACTATCAATTTATATCAGTGGATTAAGCCATGGAAAAGTTATATTACAGTAGACACAATGCAAAAAGAAAATATGAATTGGTTTGCAATAGTACTTAGAGTAGTGATTTGCTTTATTATACTAACGGATCTTACTGAGTTTTCTATTGAAGTTTTGTGTGGATGAAGTGTTCGATGATCGATAAGGTCTCGATGTGAGAAGAAGGAAGAGAGGCAAGAGCTCAAGCTTGGGGATACCCGAGGCACCCCAAGTAAATATTCAAGGAGACTCAAGCGTCTAAGCTTGGGGATGCCCCGGAAGGCATCCCCTCTTTCTTCAACAAGTATCGGTATGTTTTCGGATTCGTTTCGTTCATGCGATATGTGCAATCTTGGAGCGTCCTTTGCTTTTAGTTTTCATTTTTCTTTTATGCACCATGCTGGTATGAGGTAGTCCTTGGTTGATTTATAGAATGCTCTATGCACTTCACTTATATCTTTTGAGTATGGCTTTATAGAAAGCTTCATGTGCTTCACTTATATCATTTGAAGTTTGGATTGCCTGTTTCTCTTTACATAGACAACCGCCATTTGTAGAATGCTCTTTTTCTTCACTTATATTTGTTAGAGCGTGGGCACATCTTTTGTAGAAAGAATTAAACTCTCTTGCTTCACTTATATCTATTTAGAGAGATGATAGGAACTGGTCATTCACATGGTTAGTCATAAAATCCTAAATTAAACTTGTAGATCACTGAATATATATGTTTGATTCCTTGTAATAGTTTTGCGATATAAAGATGGTGATATTAGAGTCATGCTAGTGGGTAGTTGTGGATTAGTAGAAATACTTGTGTTGAGGTTTGTGATTCCCGTAGCATGCACGTATGGTGAACCGTTATGTGATGAAGTCGGAGCATGATTTATTTGTTGATTGTCTTCCTTATGAGTGGCGGTCGGGGACGAGCGATGGTCTTTTCCTACTAATCTATCCCCTAGGAGCATGCGCGTAGTACTTTGTTTCGATAGCTAATAGACTTTTGCAATAAGTATGTGAGTTCTTTATGACTAATGTGGAGTCCATGGATTATACGCACTCTCACCCTTCCATCATTGCTAGCCTCTCTAGTATCGCGCAACTTTCGCCGGTACCATAAACCCACCATATATCTTCCTCAAAACAGCCACCATACCTACCTATCATGGTATTTCCGTAGCCATTCCGAGATATATTGCCATGCAACTTCCATCATCATCATATACATGACTTGAGCATTCATTGTCATATTGCTTTGCATGATCGTAAGATAGCTAGCATGATGTTTTCATGGCTTGTTCGTTTTTTGATGTCATTGCTACGCTAGATCATTGCACATCCCGGTACACCGCCGGAGGCGTCCATATAGAGTCATACTTTGTTCTAGACATTGAGTTCTAATATTGATTTGTAAGTAAATAAAAGTGTGATGATCATCATTATTAGAGCATTGCCCCGGTGAGGAAAGGATGACGGAGACTATGATTCCCCCATAAGTCGGGATGAGACTCCGGACTTTGCAAAAAAAAGAGAGGCCAAAGATGCCCAAATAAAAAAGAGAGGCCAAAGAAGCCCACCAAAAAAATAAAAAAAATAAAACAAAAATGAGAGAAAAAGAGAGAAGGGGCAGTGCTACTATCCTTTTTCCACACTTTTGCTTCGAAGTAGCACCATGTTCTTCATATAGAGAGTCTCTTGAGTTATCACTTTCATATACTAGTGGGAATTTTCATTACAGAACTTGGCTTGTATATTCCGATGATGGGCTTCCTCAAATGCCCGAGGTCTTCATGAGCAAGCAAGTTGGATGCACACCCACTTAGTTTCTGTTGGAGCTTTCATACACTTATAGCTCTAGTGCATCCGTTGCATGGCAATCCCTACTCACTCACATTGATATCTATTGATGGGCATCTCCATAGCCCGTTGATACGCCTAGTTGATGTGAGACTATCTTCTCCTTTTTGTCTTCTCCACAACCACCATTCTATTCCACCCATAGTGCTATATCCATGGCTCACGCTCATGTATTGCGTGGAAGTTGAAAAGGTTTAAGAACGTCAAAAGTATGAAACAATTGCTTGGCTTGTCATCGGGGTTGTGCATGATGTGAATATTTTGTGTGGTGAAGATGGAGCATAGCCAGACTATATGATTTTGTAGGGATAACTTTCTTTGGCCATGTTATTTTGAAAAGACATGATTGCTTTATTAGTAGGCTTGAAGTATTATTGTTTTTATGTCAAATGATAGACTATTGCTTTGAATCACTCGTATCTTAATATTCATGCCATGATTAGACTACATGATCAAGATTATGCTAGGTAGCATTCCACATCAAAAATTATCTTTTTTTATCATTTACCTACTCGAGGACGAGCATTTATTAGCTTGGGGATGCTGATACGTCTCCGTCGTATCTATAATTTTTGATTGTTCCATGCCAATATTCTACAACTTTCATATACTTTTGGCAACTTTTTATACTATTTTTGGGACTAACATGTTGATCTAGTGCCCAGTGCCAGTTCCTGTGCATGTTTTTTGTTTGGCAGAATATCCATATCAAACGGAGTCCAAACGGGATAAAAACTGACGGAGATTTTTTTTGGAATATCCGGGAATATAAGGATAGAGATTTTTTTGAAAACCGTCGTGGGCCACCCGTAAGGCGGTTGATGCCCTTCTTTCGCCGCAAGAAGCTAATATCCGGATAGAGATCGTGTCAAAATTTCATCCCAATCGGAGTTACGGATCTCCGGGAATATGAGAAACGGTGAAAGGGTAGAATCTGGGAATGCAAAAACAGAGAGAGACAGAGAGACAGATCCAATCTCGGAGGGGCTCTCGCCCCTCCCGTGCCATGGAGGCCATGTACCAGAGGGGAAACCTTTCTCCCATCTAGGGAGAAGGTCAAGGAAGAAGAAGAAGGAGGGGGGGTCTCTCCCCCTCGCTTCCGGCCGCCGGGGGCCATCATCATCACCACGATCTAACCAACACCTCCGCCATATTCACCAACATCTCCATCACCTTCCCCCTCTATCTACAGCGGTCCACTCTCCCGCAACCCACTTTACCCTCTACTTGAACATGGTGCTTTATGCTTCATATTATTATCCAATGATGTGTTGCCATCCTATGATGTCTGAGTAGATTTTCGTTGTCCTATCGGTGGTTGATGAATTGCTATGATTGATTTAATTTGCTTGTGGTTATGTTGCTGTCCTTTGGTGCCCATCATATGATTGCGCGCGTGGATCACACCATAGGGTTAGTTGTATGTTGATAGGACTATGTATTGGAGGGCAAGAGTGACAGAAGCTTCAACCTAGCATAGAAATTTATGCATACAGGATTGAAGGGGGGTCAATATATTTTAATGCTATGGTTGGGTTTTACCTTAATGAACATTAGTAGTTGCGGATGCTTGCTAATAGTTCCAATCATAAGTGGATAGAATTCCAAGTCAGGGATGACATGCTAACAGTGGCCTCTCCCACATAATACTTGCTATCGGTCTAGTAAAGTAGTCAATTGCTTAGGGGCAATTTCCCAACTCCTACCACCACTTTTCCACACTCGCTATATTTACTTTATTGTTTCTTTATCTAAACAACCCCTACTTTTTATTTACGTACTCTTTATTATCTTGCAAACCTATCCAACAACACCTACAAAGTACTTCTAGTTTCATACTTGTTCTAGGTAAAGCGAACGTCAAGCGTGCGTAGAGTTGTATCGGTGGTCGATAGAACTTGAGGGAATATTTGTTCTACCTTTATATCCTTGTTGGGTTCGACACTCTTACTTATCGAAAATTGTTGCGATCCCCTATACTTGTGGGTCATCATAGGGTCAGACATGCCTTATAGTGTTCCGTTGGGCGCTTCCCATGCAAGTATTTAGGTCTTCCATTAATAATCATAAAGCAATCTGCAACTCAGTTGCAAGGACTTGTGGATCACTTGCCTCGATTTCTACCGTCATGGCGAGACGCGTCGTTGCCAAAAGTGGACGTCTCCTACTGATACAATCGGTGCTATGCTCAATGCCAATCCATGCCATGATGGCTCTGAGACTCCCAATGAAGACCATAAAAGCCATGAACAAGATCTTGCGTGGTTTTCTTTGGGTCGGCAAAGAGGAAGCCAAAGGAGGAAATTTCTCGGTTGCATGGTCGTCGGTATGCGCTCCAAAGTGGACGGGAGGACTGGGGATTCCAGATCTACACTGGTTAAATATTGCAATGCAAGCACATTGGCCTTGGCTGCAAAGGGTGGACCAAACATGGCCATGGAAGGAGTTCAAAATGAAAGTGCCAAATGAGGCAATGCAGCTATATAGAGCGGCAACTAAAGTGAACCTGGGAGATGGAAGGAACACATTATTTTGGGAGGATCGCTGGCCGGACGGATATCGCATCGAAGATCTAGCACCTGCAGTGTATGCGAAGGTTACAACGAAAAAGAGGAGCTCGAGAACGGTACAAGAGGCGTTTGTGAACAACGCATAGGCACTAGACCTGGGGCCAAACCTGGGGATTCAGGTGATTGAGGAATACTTGCGTCTGTGGCCCCGACTGCAGGAGGTGGATCTCCAACAAGGTGTCAACGACGTGGTCTCCTGGTCCTGAGAAAGACAGTGTGATTACACGGTACAATTAGTGTACGCAGCCCGGTTCGTAGGCCGGGAGGTGGTTCCTACAGCAGAGTTCACGTGGAAGTCGCGTGCACCGCTCCAATGTCGATTCTTTGCATGGCTTGTCATGCGTAACAGATGCTGGACATCAGATCGGTTAGCAAGAAGAGGGATACCCCACCAAGACGCCTACCCCTTCTGTCACCAAGAGGAGGAAAGCATCGACCACATATTATTGAACTGTGTGCTGGCCACAGAGGTATGGTACCAAGTTGCGATAGCAATGGAGGCACCAGGATGGACCCCAACAACGGATGACTCTCTGTGCATCTGGTGCCCTAGCAGAAGCAAGGATGGACAACATATTAAAGATACAAGGGCCATCCTTTTGCTAGTGTTTTGGGAGATATGGAAGAATAGGAATGCAGTCGTCTTAGATCGAGCGACACCGGCTGCAACTGTGGTGTTACAAAAAGTGGAATGCGAAGGAAGGGCATGGCAAGCTGCATGCAAGTTCAAAGGAGACATGGGGAGGTTCTTAGGAGCGCTCCATCGGTGGGCTAGGCCTGAGTAATATGTAGCATGTATCTATGTGTGGATGACTGTCAGCGTGTGGGTGTGGCTTGAGCCACTAAGCTATAATTTGATGTAACTGTAAATGGTGGCGGGTTTCTTATATCCTTTCACTTTCTATATAGATGATACGCATGCTATGCGTATTTGAGAAAAAAAACAATGACTTGTTACGGTGATGTCACATGTCGATTAGTCTTTTTATGATGCGGCATTTTCTATCAATGACAAATAATGTTACAAAACATATTTACGACAACACATGTATGACTATCTTGATTTTATCATGAAACCGTCACGGATGTATACGAATCACTAAAAACATGATCTACTATGACAAACTTGTATCATCAAGGATATGTCTTTTCTTTAGTGTACATAACCATATCCAAATAGATCCATCTATTAGATATGTTTTTTGCAAGAACCATCTATTAGATCTTCGTAATTGTATCTAAATAGCCCAAGCCGGTAGATCAATAGATCATCATAGTTACACTTACATAGTTCTCAAACAAGAAATATTTATAAGTATATATTTCAATTATTAGTTGGACTATAAAATACAACTAAAGTCTTGAAGTAAATAACTTTTTTATGCCAGCTACACAAAAATGACAAAATCATGTATTTATAGCACATGCACTATTCACTATAAAATTACGTGTTTTTTTACTAACCATATAAAAACGTATTTCGTGATGAAATTTTACACACATCTAGTATATACATCAATAAGTACTTGTGTATTTTTCTCCAGGTTTTTTTGAAACTTAAAAGGTTGACTGTGAATGTTTGAAAATTTCAGACTCCATGGAGCCCAAGAGCAAAAAAAATTCTCACTCAGAAATAATCAATAGCATTAGATTTTCTGTAACAGATGTTTCAAAATATTTTGTAGATTATAATTTATTTATTTACTTAGAAACAATCAATATCATTAAACCTTTGTTATTTCAAAATAAAGTCCAAGTACACATATAGGAATGTAAATTTGTGTATTTTGCAATGAATGAGTAAACCAAAGAAAACAATATCTTCATAAGATACTTACTAGTCTTTGGATTCACTGACGAGTCCGTCGATTCGTCTCCCCTCCCCTGACGGTGGCCGGTAGCACAGAGGGGAATCCCGGTGCCTTCGCTCCGGTTAGTAGTTTAGGTTAGGATTTTTTAATCAACACAGGCGCGATGACCGGATGGATGGAGATGCTTCTTCTTTGAGTTTGTTTTCCGAGCTCTGATCCTCCTCAAGTTCGTCCTTCTGGACGTAGTCGACAGAGCTCCGACGTGGATTCCTGTCATCTCCTTGGGGCGATAAGGTTATGTTTTCTCATCATGTGGCAAGAGTTGGTGTCAGCTGCTTTAGATCTATGCAAGGGTCTAATGGTGACAACTACGCCCCAGGGCGCTGGTCCATAGGAGGCATGTGCACGAAGACTTCCCGGTTGTCGTCGGCAAGGTCAAGCCGGCTCCGATAGGAAGCTGCGACAGTGGTGCGTCGACGACTCATTCTGACGGTAGTAGTGGTTGCTTAGTGTTCTTGAAATTTCGATCTCATTTTTATTATGTTTGATATGTTGTGTACTTCCGGTGAATTTTTATGACAGTTCTGATTTTTTGAAAAAGTAGTTTGATTAGAAGGAATCGTCACTACCTCTTCCATCACCATATCTGTTTGTTCTATGACCAGGCCATTGAATCGATGGAGCACTTACTGCTAGCCTGCCCCTTCGCGCGGCAAATCTGGCATGACTCAGTCGCATGGTGCTACCCCAATCCTGCCACGCCCGCGCCACTTGATTGCTTCCTGGATTGGTGGCTCACCACTTCATCTGATGCCCCGTCTGCCCGCGAAAAGGGCATGAGTATCATATGGTGGTATTGTAGTACAAACTCTAGGGTTGTTTGTGAAACTTATAGGGATGACTCAATAGATTGTTTAGAAAGATAACTTTGAGGTGGTTCGCTACCTACAACAATTTCATCTTATGTTCACCGCAATTGATAACAATTTTGGAGTAATTCATCTATTCAGATCATTCCATCTGCATCACCCGAGGGGTAATTAAAAAACATTAATACATGGATTAATTGATGCCAAAAGATGCATGCGTAAATCACAAGATTTTATTTTCATAATTATCGAGGGCGCTCCATATTGTTATCCAGCCGTGCGATGACAAAAAATAAATGGCCAGTCAATTTACACAAAGAGTACTACAATACTACCCTTATGAATTGAATACCATAATTAAGCCACTCAACGAAAAGAACACCTTAATTAATTAGTCGCGCGGTAACCTCCACCCAGCAGACAGAGAAGCGCAATGCAGCGACATGCTGAGACAACATGGTCGAGGAGCAAACCTTAGTGGGGCAACCACCTGAAGTTCGAGATCCACTATCCCGCCATCGATCGTGATGGATGTGCTCCAATCACGCTGCCGTCGACCACGAGGATTGAGCTCCATCTATCTCCTGCCGCCGACCGAGGATTAGCCTCCTATCACGCCGCCACCGCCGACCGACCGATGATTGACCTCCTATCCAGTAGCCGCTGCCTAGGCCGCCACCGGCATCACTATTTGCAGAGAGGCTGTTTTTATTTTTTGACAGATATCCGTAGAGCGGCTATTTACCCTAAGTATCAACTCAATTAATGCATGCTCAAATGTACAGGGTAGTACATCATATACGGTTATGTCACGGCAACCATGTCTCACCAATGTTGTCTTCTCACACGGATTGTTTTGGAAATAGTGTGTGAAGTTGTAATACCAAACACAAACGACATGTATAAACCGTGTGTCATATACAATAGAGCGCGATAAGTAGTTCCCGACCATTAGCAGACCCCCATAGTTTCCCCATTTCCCCCAAATCCCTAGATAGCTTCAAAATCCCTAGCCCCCCAAATTCCCCCACGTGGCGCTAACATTGGGGGAATGCGGACGAGTGGTGCTGATGGTTTCGGTGTGGCTGCTCCTACTCGTATCGCTGCCACGACAGCGGTCGCTGATGAGCACTTGCCTAAGGTCATCAGAAGGTTGGTGTACTACGGATCCGAATTTTCCCGTCAGCTTTCAATCTATCCCAATGTTTTTTAGCATGTCCAAAGTAGCTCCTTGCTAAATCCATCCTGAATGACCCCCCACCAGGAAAGCGATCTGCCGCCGGATCCAGAGCATGACTCCAGACTCCAGCAACATGAGTTCGGCTCCGAGTTTTGCGCCACCGAGAAGTACCAAAAGCTGAGTTGTGTGCACGGGCACACTCCCGCTCGACGTGTATGCATGGAGGGATTCGACATTGGCAGGCGGTTACTCAGTTGCCCCTTAGAGGTTAGTGCTAAGTTCATCATTTTACTTGAGTGAATGCCACTGCTCATCCTGAATACTATTTAACATTGGCAGGGATATGAGGCTTGGGCCTTTGTTGACTGGCTGGATGAAGAATGGCATGGCAAGGTTCGGAGTGTTATCAGCAAGCTCACAGAAGATAACGTAAAGCTGAAGAAGAAACTTGCTGATCTGGAATGTACAATCAGTATGATGAAGCAAGAAAGAATCAATCATAGGCAATAGATGAAAGAAAGAGACAAGAAGGAACTAGCATGTGTAGTTGTGATTGTCGCATTAGCCATGTTCTGCGTTGTTTGCAATGATGATTAGGGGTTTTGTTTGATTATTACTGGCTTCATCAATACGAAGAGCTCAACGTATTGCTTGCCAATTGTCCTACTCCCTTTGTACCGGTGCATAAGTCACATTAGGAAAACCAAAAAAAATCCCAAAACTTGTTCCCTATTTTTCCCCTGAAAAAAGAAATCAACCAATAGGAGTTGTGGGCCATGTATGCATTCAATGACTTCAGACTACGTAGCATAACATGCAACGGTCAATTCTCTGCATGCAATGGTATTGTTTAGCAAATAAACATCAAGTTCACTCATTTTTCCCCACCTTGGTCGTTGGTACGAAGGGAGTATGAAAAATGCTTGTTTCACATTTGGATGCTCCAACGTAGGTGCATAATTATCACATTGAGAACCATGCAACTATGGGAATTTGGAGCGACTCGGTACTAATAATTGCGGCGGTTAGATAATCCGCCAATCCCCCGCTTCAATTGACATTCCTCTTCTCTCCATAACCCTCTTCATTGCCCACCATCTTCATCGTCCCAGCCGGTCGCGCTACACACTCTGCAATCTTACTTTCTCACAGTTTGTATACATACCGCAGCCATGTCGAGTGACAACGAGAACGACAGTTCCGCCAATAGTCTTGCGCCCGATGATAGGTCAACACCGGAATCATCCCACTCGTCTTCCATGAGTCCACTGTCGAGCCCAGACCTCGATTTTATCCGGATCATGGAAGGGACGCCACCGCCCAAGTCGTCAGACGACAACCAGATGGAAGAGGAGCCGTCAGAGGATGAAGAAGAGGACGACAATGATGATGAGGAGGAATGGTTGAACGAGGAGGATGACGACGACATCAACGGCGATGACGACGACGGTGGCGATGAAAAGCTAACTGTCAACGAAAAGAAGCGTCGTCGCCAAAACGATGTCCCGGGGCAATCCAACAACAACAACAAGAAGAAGGACTAAATTAAGTAGACTATATATATCTCTGTTGTCATTCGCTCATAGTAATTCGTTATCTATGTTTCCCCTATCAATCCCATCGCATATGGTTAGCAGTACGCAGTCGACAGAGATCTTCGACATTATCGCCCGTAGGTTGGTTTCTTGAATTGTGTGCCTTGTCGAGCACATAATTCACAGAAAAAAGTTGTATGCATTGTCTATAATGATCGCACACAATTCTGATTACTGACCCGTTTGCCGGATATCACACACATCTTGTTACGCCGAATCGTTTATGTTCTTGTCGATCATCGAAAACAATTTATCCGAGTGAACTGTATGCCGTATATCACACACACCTTGATATGGCTATCCGTTTCTGTTGTTTTGGCTCATCACAAATAGTTCATATGGATCAATCGTATGCCTCGCATTGCAAATGCAACTATAATCTGAATTGTGTTTGATGTCTCCGCCATCGCAAAATATTTCGTATTATTTTGGATGGTTTTATTACATCACAGTTTGCGATTAATGCATCACACATAGTTTCGTCGAAGGCTCTCTGATTGTAGTGTCGCATTAGCAGCATCTTGCAGTAGTGCTGGTGAAAGTATGAACCCTAGGCCTTGTTTCTAAGCATTGATATACCATTTTTCTCGTTGTTTACTACTTGCTACCTTGTTGTTTTGATTATTTCAGATTACAAAAACCTATATCTACTATCCATACTACACTTGTATCATCATCTCTTCGCCGAACTAGTGCACCTATATAATTTACCATTGTATTGGGTGTGTTGGGGACACAAGAGATTTCTTGTATTTGATTGCAGGGTTGTTTGAGAGAGACCATCTTCATCCTACACCTCCCACGGATTGATAAATCTTAGGTCATCCACTTGAGGAACATTTTCTAATGTCTTACAAAACTCTACGCTTGGGGATATTCAAGGAGACCCAAGTGTCAGTGTCAAAACCGGCGGATCTCGGGTAGGGGGTCTCGAACTGTGCGTCTAAGGCGGATGGTAACAGGAGGCAGGGAACACGATGTTTTACCCAGGTTCGGGCCCTCTTGATGGAGGTAAAACCCTACGTCCTGCTTGATTTATTCTTGATGATATGAGTATTACAAGAGTTGATCTACCACGAGATCGGAGAGGCTAAACCCTAGAAGCTAGCCTATGGTATGATTGTATGTTGTCCTACGGACTAAAACTCTCCGGTTTATATAGACACCGGAGGGGGCTAGGGTTACACAAGGTCGGTTACAAAGGAGAAGATATACATATCCGTACTGCCTAGCTTGCCTTCCACGCCAAGTAGAGTTCCATCCGGACACGAGACGAAGTCTTCATTCTTGTATCTTCATAGTCCAACAGTCCGGCCAAACGATATAATCCGGCTGTCCGGATACCCCCTAATCCAGGACTCCCTCAGTAGCCCCCAAACCAGGCTTCAATGACGATGAGTCCGGCGCGCATTGTTGTCTTCGGCATTGCAAGGCGGGTTCTTCTCCATATTTTGAACGTTTGTTAAGTAGTGTCTGGTCCCATAAATGTTTGGACCTCTTGGATTTTGTGCCCAATAAGGGCCATCTCCCATGCGTCGAATGAATACGAGGCGCCAGGGCGTTTTTACATTCGCCCCCCTAGCCAGATAAATAAATTGTCTATTAAAGGGATGGGGATTCTTAGATCTGATCCATACCATCCTCCCTCAGCGAGAATCCATCAAAGCGCGTTTCGGAAAGATCCATTCCAGCACGGCCGACCTTGCAGCTCCTCCTCCCGCCCCCGTAGCCCTAAGCCCGGTGATTGGGAGAGGTGTTCAGTCCCACACAGTCGATTAGTCGAACTGCAGACTAAGGGATTTCTCCCTCCGGCGTATATGGTGCCCGTTCGAGCCGGGCTTGCCACCTACAGTGGCGGGGAGCAAGCGGAGAGCTTTCCCTGTCCCTCTATGGGGGAGCGGGTCTGCCTTGTTCCTTATTTATTAAGGGGACTCGGATTTCCAATTCATCCGTTCCTCCGCGGGCTCCTGTAGTTCTACGGCCTCCAATTACACAATTTCACCCCTGCCTCCATTGTACATATCGCCGGCTATGTTGCTCTCTACGAGTTGTTCCTGGGCTGCGAGGCTCACTTCGAGCTGTGGAAAAGGCTATTTTGCCTCGTCCCTCGCACACAGAGGGGGTCACTTTATCAAGTGGGCGAAGCCGAAATATGGCGCATCGCCGGTACCGGATACCTGTCCGGTACCCCGAAGAAGTCGTCCGAAGACTGGCCTTCGGAATGATTTTATATGGAGGACGTTCCCCTTTCGGACCCTGTTCGGCAGGGTCTTCCCGAGTTCAGCAATGCTCCTTTGAAGAAACACCGAAGTTGGCGCCCACGGAGCCCCCAGGTGGAAGACAATGGAGAAGTCCTCTACCTGATGAACCGGATTAAACCACTGGCTCAATCAGGATTGATACTAATTGAAGTTATGTCGATTTGCATAATGCGGGGAGTGCAACCACTTCAATATCGTGGGCACCCCTT
Source organism: Triticum urartu (assembly GCF_003073215.2). NCBI lineage: Eukaryota > Viridiplantae > Streptophyta > Magnoliopsida > Poales > Poaceae > Triticum > Triticum urartu. The sequence goes on from NC_053027.1 coordinate 468,255,418, forward strand.
GTGGTGTTTTAACGGGGCGAATGATGCCACTCGCTGCGGGCGTAAGGGTCCGGACAATGTTGCCGCTTTAGCAAAAATTCTATCCGAATTGTTCAAGGAATAGGAAGAGGAGTTCATCCGCATCAAGCCACGGGATGGATTCTCCATGTACAATCCTCCAAGCTAGGTAAGTTATATCTCCTTACTCCCATTTTCCCCGCATTCTTTGTCGTAAGTACTCACCTTGCCACTTTGCGTCAGGAACTGCGAAAAGCCATAAAGGAGGTCAGCAGCCCTTCTCCACAACCAGAGGACCCTGACCGGGCCCTCGACTCCAGACTTGAAGAAGATCCGGTTATATTCGTGGAGCTGATAGACCGGAAGTTCTATCAGTTAAGCTGCGATGATGCCATGGTGGCCATTACGGCCGCTTATCCCGGACTGCTTCCTGCATCGCACGTAAGAAAACCAAAAAATCCCAACTCCAAAAACTAGGATCCCCTGTTAGACACTTCACCTACCATATACATATGGCGTTTTTACAGGGAAGGCATTCGAGACGCCCTGCCGAACCCACAGCAACTTGCCAACAAGAGGCACCGAGGCTGGGCAGGCCAAAAAGGAAGGCGGTCAGGACGGAGACGCTGGCGCAAAGGTATAATAGAAACCCTGCTCCGTGGTTGTCTTCTTTCTCGAAATGTAACGACGCCCATGTTTCTTTAACAGAAAAAACGCTCGCCAGAATATGTCCGGCGATGTTGCTAATCACGCTTCCACCAGTCGGGCGCTAGGACCGGACATAGAGGCGGAAGCGGATATGGGGCGGGCGCCGGATAATCCCCCTATAGAGGATGCAGATAGATTATCCACTACAAACTCCGAAGTGGAAAGCGCCATGAATCATAGGCGCCACCAGGCCGTACTCCGTGACGCTTGTTTCTCACCAGAGGCATTTGATGCCTTCAATTCTGGAGAGGCGTACCTCCGTGCTGCTCAAGATGGTCTAGCCAGAGCCACGGATCAGTCTGTAAAGGATGTACGGGTAAGTAAATCTGACGATTTATATGTATCAGTAGCCCCTGAGACTTGAAACAGTTAGTAGAACTGATTTAAGGATCATCTTTATTGTGCAGGTTCTTACAGAGAAGAATACTAGGCTGTCACAGGAGCTGGAGGAATGCAAGACCCAACTGCGGGCCGCTGTTGCCGCATTGAAGGAACCGAAAAAGTCTCCCGCTGGTAACATTTACTTTAAAGAATGATGGTTACCATATAGTGTGCGGCGTGGCTGCAGATCTAACAATAGATGTTGCAGATGAATCCGGAGGACCAACATGTCGTGCGACAACTAGAGGTTGGCAAATGCGTGCTGACTGAGGTTAGGCGGGAGAAAAACAATCTCCAAGATGCCAATATCAAGTTGAGCGTGGAACTAAAAGACGTTCGAGCCCAGCTTGCAGACTCTGAGAAGGAGAATAAGAGGCTTCGGCGCGACATTTTCAGTAAGTGCTTGAACGAATCCTTTTGAAGGAGTTCGGCGAAGAAGCCAACTAACAGCGTTATGTCTGTAGGTATGCTGACAGGTCGTCCCGTGGAGGAAATGCCCGGGTCTACGGGTGATCTTCTATCCGAGCTCTCACATCTGCACGAACAAGTTCGGCAGGTGATACAAGGTGTTGCCCAGGCATTGTGGCCATCCGTCTCCCTGCCAGAAGGCGTTGTAGAGCTTACGGAGAAGCTCAAGGGAGCACGGCGGCGCTTCCGATTATGGAAGATATCGGCCTGCCGTCAAGGTGCCAGAGAAGCCCGGGCCATGGTGAAGACGCGGTATACCAAGGCTGACCCAAATCACATGGCCGAGGTCGGACCTATGGGGCCTGACGGAAAAGAGATCCCCGTTAGCTTAGTTTATGGGCAAGTAGAATTAGCCGCGAAGTATTCCCAGCAGGATTGTAGGCTAGACCGCCTGTTGGATGGTATAGAGGAGGAATTTAGTCAGTTTGCATGACTATGTAATTAAAGTGACATGTATAATGCCTTCTAGCCGGATTGTAGATCATTTGTCTTGGCGGACCTTTTCGCTTCAACCTCGGGACCCGATAGTCCGGAGTGTATCCGAATACCCGTTCAGTTATATAAGAACCGGGGTATGTGTGGAGACCAGGCGTAGGGGTCATTAGTGCTTGAACACACAAGTGCCCAACTAGTTATGTTATATTACATGGGTAGTAAGAAACATCTTCCAGGGAGAATAGTTCCGTTAAGGGTTCCTTTCCCTAGGTAAGCATGCCCTAAAGTGCATGTCCAGACTGTGATAGGAAACGTAGGAAAAACATCTGGGGGCAGATATGGAAAATAAATAAAAATCATCTTTTGTTCACCGACCGAATATTCCCTTAAGAACGCTAGCTTTCGGCTTCACCCAGTCTGAGGTACACATCCGGCTGACCCGACAGTAACAATCGCAGAGGTGCTCCCCTTATGCCCTAGCCAAATTAACGGAGACGTAGGGCATAAATACAAGAGCCAGGCAACCCAGCTTGGCCAAAACTTAAGTCATATCGATGCATATAATGGCGAAAAAAGGTACATGTGGAAGCATAACACATGTGCGGGGCACGAGGCTCAGATAAATAAATAAGCTTCTGTGAAAGAAGCCCCCGGGTATGATGAGCGCGGCTAGCGCATCTATAGTGTGCAAGCGAGGCACAAGTTGGCCTTTGAAGGCCTAAAGAAGGAATAAAAGAAAGAGAGAAAGAAAAACAAGGCAGATAATGTATATGCAAAAAATGGACAGAGGAAGTAGACGAACATAGACTCCGGCACTAGGCGTAGAATCTTCGGAGCCTGGCCGCGTTCCATGGGTTCGGCTCGAGTCGATTAGTCGACGCATCCCACAGTCGGTACGCTCCACCGATCAGAACTTGGTAAATAATGAAGGGACCTTCCCATTTGGGCTCGAGCTTGTTCTTTTTCTTATCCGACAGGCGTAGAACTAGTTCGCCAATGTTATAAGTTTTGGCCCGTACTTCTCTGCTTTGGTATCTGCGAGCCTGTTGCTGATAAAATGCGGAACGGGCTTTTGCTACGTCACGCTCCTCCTCCAGGGTGTCCAGACTGTCCTGCCGATCGAGCTCGGCTTCTCTTTGTTCATACATGCGCACTCGAGGTGAGTCATGAATTATGTCACAGGGTAAGACTGCCTCTGCGCCGTACACCATAAAGAAGGGTGTATATCCGGTACTACGATTCGGCGTGGTCCGCAACCCCGAGAGTACGGAGTCGAGCTCCTCTACCCAGTGCGTGTTAGACTCCGTTAAGGAACGCACTAATCTGGGTTTAATGCCGCTCATTATAAGACCATTTGCTCGCTCAACTTGGCCGTTGGTTTGTGGGTGATAGACTAAAGCATAATCGAGCTTGATGCCCATTTTGCTGCACTAGAGTTTTACCTCATCGGCAGTGAAGTTCGTGCTGTTGTCAGTGATGATGCTGTGGGGGACGCCATAACGGTGTACGACCCCGGATATGAAGTCTATCATCGGTCCGGATTCGACTGTTTTAACAGGTTTGGCCTCTATCCATTTGGGGAATTTATCCACCATGACCAGTAAGTATTTTGTCTTGTGGGTTCCCCCTTTAAGGGGTCCAACCATGTCAAGCCCCCAGACCGCGAAGGGCCACGTAATGGGGATTGTTTGGAGGGCGGTGGGTGGCATGTGGCTTTGATTTGCAAAGAGCTTGCAACCGGCACAACATTGGACCAAGTCCTATGCATCTGCCCGGGCGTTGGCTAATAGAATCCTGTACGGAAGGCCTTGCTTACAAGAGCCCGGGCTGCGGCGTGGTGACCGCCGAGTCCGGCGTGAATTTCTACCAAAAGGTTCCGCCCTTCCTCTTCGGAGATGCACCTTTGAAGGACTTCGGTAGTGCTTTTTTTATACAATTCTCCCTCATGGACCTTGTAGGCCTTAGATCGCCGCACTATGCAGCGTGCCTCATTTTGGTCCTCCGGAAGTTCTTGCCTAGTTTGGTACGCCAGGCTATGATGGCCATTATTATGTGGGCTGAAGGTGTTATTTCGGTGGCGGAGCCTCCGATTGTGTCAGAGTGTTCGGTATCGGGTATTTTGGCCGGGTCCGGACTATTGTTACCGATGTCCCCTTCCCATACTACGGATGGCTTGAACAGCCTCTCCAAAAATATGTTGGGGGGACTGCATCGCGTTTTGCACCGATGCGGGCGAGGATATCCGCCGGCTGATTGTTTTCCCGAGCCACATGGTGAAATTCGAGCCCCTTGAATCGAGCTGACATTTTTAGGACGGCGTTTCGGTAGGCCGCCATTTTCGGATCCTTGGCGTCAAAGTCTCCATTTATTTGGGATATTGCGAGGTTTGAATCCCCACGCACCTCCAGGCGTTGAATGCCCATGGAGACTGCCATCCGAAGACCATGCAACAGAGCTTCGTATTCGGATGCGTTATTGGAGTCTGTATACAATATTTGCAGTACGTACTGAACGGTATCTCCACTTGGGGACGTCAGGACGACGCCAGCCCCTAGACCAGCCAACATTTTATAACCGTCGAAGTGCATGATCCAATTGGAGTATGCGCCGTACTCTTTAGGGAGTTCAGCCTCCGTCCATTCGGCGACAAAGTCGGCCAATACTTGCGACTTAATGGCTCGTCGAGGTTTGTATGTTATGTAGAACGGGAGGAGCTCAATGACCCATTTGGCAATCCGGCCCGTAGCGTCGCGGTTGTTTATAATATCATTAAGTGGCACTTCCGAGGCTACCGTAATTGAACACTCTTGAAAGTAGTGTCGCAACTTCCGGGATGCCATGAATACTGCATAAGCTATCTTTTGATAATGTGGGTACCGTGATTTGCATGGAGTGAGGACAGTGGATACATAGTATACCGGCTTTTGAAGAGGGAATTTATGTCCGTCAGCTTCTCGTTCGACGACGAGCACTGCGCTTACAACTTGATGAGTTGTCGCAATGTACAACAACATTGGTTCGCCGATGTTTGGCACGGCCAGGATTGGGTTGGTTGCCAAAATGGCCTTTATTTCTTCCAATCCGACTGTGGCAGCGTCCGTCTACTCGAAGTGTTCGGTGCACCGAAGGAGGCGATAAAGGGGTAAAGCCTTTTCTCCTAAGCGGGAGATATAGCGGCTTAGAGCCGCCACGCATCCAGTTAACTTCTGGATTTGTTTGAGGTCTGTTGGGGTAGCCAACTGTGACAAAGCTCGGATTTTGGCCGGATTAGCTTCAATACCTCTACTGGAGACAATGAAACCAAGGAGCTTTCTGGCTGGTACGCCGAAAACGCATTTTTTTGGATTGAGCTTGATGTCGTATGTTCGGAGGTTGTCGAATGTGAGCCTCAAGTCGTCTATCAAAGAGTCGACGTGTTTGGTTTTGAGGACCACATCATCTACATATGCCTCTACAGTTTTGCCGACTTGTTTCTCCAGACATGTCTGAATCATGCGCTGATATGTTGCGCCGACGTTTTTGAGCCCAAAAGGCATTGTGTTGAAACAGAAGGGACCGTATGGTGTGATGAATGCCATTGCGGCTTGGTCGGACTCCGCCATCTTGATTTGGTGGTAACCGGAGTATGCGTCGAGGAAACAGAATGACTTGTGTCCTGCGGTAGCGTGAATAATTTGATCGATGCGGGGGAGGGGGAAGGGATCCTTTGGGCAAGCTTTATTGAGGTCCTTGAAATCGACACAAAGGCGCCAGGATTTATCCTTCTTTGGTACCATCACCAGGTTTGCTAGCCAGTCCGGGTGTTTTATTTCTCTGATGAATCCGACCTCCAATAACTTGGCTAGTTCCTCTCCCATGGCCTGTCTCTTAGGTTCGGAGAAACACCGAAGAGCTTGCTTGACCGGCTTGAATCCTTTTAGGATATTGAGGCTATGCTCGGCCAGCCTACGTGTGATTCCTGGCATGTCTGAGGGATGCTAGGCGAATATGTCCCAATTCTCGCACAGGAACTCTCGTAGTGCGGCGTCCACGGCGGGGTTTAACTGTGCCCCGATGGAGGCTGTTTTTGTAGGGTCCGTTGGGTGGACTTGGAATTTGACTATTTCATCCGCTGGTTTAAAAGAGGTGGACTTGGATCTCTTATCGAGTATCACGTCGTCCCTGTCCACTGTGGAGTGTAGCGTGGTTAATTCCTCGGCTGAGAGGGCTTCGGATAATGCCTCAAGGGCCAGTGCGGCTGTTTTGTTTTCGGCGCGGAGTGCTGTGTCCGGATCACTGGCGAGGGTGATGATTCCGTTGGGCCCGGGCATTTTGAGCTTCACGTACCCATAACGGGGTACGGCTTGGAAGATCATGAACGCCTCACGTCCTAAAAGGGCGTGGTATCCACTGCTGAACGGGGCCACTTGAAATGTATTTTCTTCGGACCTATAGTTCTCTGGCATACCGAATACCACATCTAGTGCGATTTTCCCAGCACATCGTGCCTCCTGACTGGGTATGATTCCCCTGAAGGTTGTGCTACTTTGCTCAATGCGGTTCCAGTCTATTTCCATTTTTTGAAGAGTTTCCTCATAGATGAGGTTTAATCCGCTGTCGCCGTCCATGAGTACTTTGGTGAGTCGAAAGCCGTCCATAATTGGACTGAGGACCAGTGCGGCTGGTGCTCGGGCTGTTTGGAATTTAGGTTCGTCACTCGCATTGAAGGTAATAGCCGTGTCACTCCATGGATTTATTGCTGCTACATGGCAGATTTCGGCCATGCTGCGGAGTGTTCGCTTATGCCTATTATTTGACGCGAAGGTCTCAAAGATTGTTAACACCGATTTGTTATCCACGGGATGGTGCTCTGTGGCATTTGGGATAAGAAGATCCTCACCACTTTTGGCCACCTGCTAGAGTATCCAACATGCTCTAAGGCTGTGCGTTGGTATTGTATCCGCTGTACTATGAATTTTGCAGGGTCCGTTAAGCCATCCCTCTAGTACGGTTCCATGCCCTGTAGAGGGTTTTTGTTTCTTTGCAACTAGCTCGGGTGTCTTATGATAGTGCACCCTTTTACTTCGGACTGGGTGTATATTCGGAGCCGGATTATCCCAAAATTTCATTTCGGTTTCCAGGCGCTTTCCATCGCACAATACTTTCATACTATGGACGCCAAGTCAGCGAAGTGTGATATGTCACGGCGACTTAAGGCGTTAAGGAATCCCTTGTCCGTGCAATTATTGCAGAAAAGTGAGATTGCATCTTCCTCACGACAGTCCTTAACCTTGTTCATCACAAGGAGGAATCTGGCCCAATAATGATGTACTGTTTCATGGGGCTCTTGCTTGATGTGGGAAAGATCGTTTATGTCTGGGTGTGTGGGTGGATTTGAGTCCGAACCCCTACCCGATCTGAGACCCAGGGGCCGAGGAGTTTCCAATCTTGGAAGTTCGGGTTCTGGAGTGCTGCCCGATAAGTTTGGCCCGCTGCCTAATTCTAGGTTCAGGGCTTGGGTGATGCCCTCCCGTAAGCGGGTATCTGGCACGGAGAGCTCAGGAATCCGGACATAGTCAGTCCTCAAAATAGAGGATGAGTTGTCGCATTGTTCCTCCACCACCGCAACGTGATGGGTGACCGATGGAGAGTTAATCTCCCTTTGATCAGGTTTAAGCCCAATCCGATCATAGTCCATAGCGACTCCCAAGGCGGCGATGCGATCCAAGAGTTTGTTTAGGAAAGAGAGGTCCATTGGATCCATCTGCTCGGCGAATTCCGAGCCGGCATGGAGGCTGTTTTTGATGACCCAAGAAGTCATCGTCGGTGCAGCGGCCGAACAGGCAGTCATGACGAAACTGCCTAGCCGGAGAGTTTGGCTGACAGCCAGAGCTCCTCCGGCGGTAATGTTGTTTTAAACAATGAGATGAGGCATCCTTCCTTACGGCGACGTCACAGAGGAACTCTCAATGAAAGCACCAATGTCGGTGTCAAAACTGGTGGATCTCGGGTAGGGGGTCCCGAACTGTGCATCTAAGGTGGATGGTAACAGGAGGCAGGGAACACGATGTTTTACCCAGGTTTAGGCCCTCTTTATGGAGGTAAAACCCTACGTCCTGCTTGATTTATTCTTGATGATATGAGTATTACAAGAGTTGATCTACCACGAGATCGGAGAGGCTAAACCCTAGAAGCTAGCCTATGGTATGATTGTATGTTGTCCTACGGACTAAAACCCTCCAGTTTATATAGACAACGGAGGGGGCTAGGGTTACACAAGGTCGGTTACAAAGGAGGAGATATACATATCCGTACTGCCTAACTTGCCTTCCACACCAAGTAGAGTTCCATCCGGACACGAGACGAAGTCTTCAATCTTGTATCTTCATAGTCCAACAGTCCGGCCAAAGGATATAATCCGGCTGTCCGGATACCCCCTAATCTAGGACTCCCTCACCAAGCGTCTAAGCTTGGGGATGCCCCGGATGGCATCCCCTCTTTCGTCTACAAACCATCGGTAAATTTCTTGGAGCCTCGTGTATTATACGAGTCATTGCTTTGTTTGCTTTTTAGTTTGCAACAATCATATTTTGCTGGACACACCTTTTGAGAGGGACATGCGTTTATTCGTGATTTGTTAGAATACTCTATGTGCTTCACTTATATCTTTTGAGCTAGGCAGTTGCTCTAGTGATTCACTTATATCTTTTAGAGCACGATTGTGGTTATATTTTAAAGAAATAGTTGCACTCTCATGCTTCACTTATATATTTTCAAGAGTCTAATAAATAGTAATGGCGATATGCATGGGTTATTAAATTGGTCCTAGTATGATAGGTATTCGAGAGGGATGTAACAAAAACTTTCATGTAGATCACTGAATATGATAAGTTTGATTCCTTGCAATAGTTTTGCGATATTAAGATGGTAATATGTGGGAGGTACTTGTGAACGATTGTGGTTTAGTAAGAATATTGGTGTTAAAGTTTGTGATTCCCGAAGCATGCACGTATAGTCTCTAGTTATGCTAAGAAGTTGGAGCATGCTTTATTATTGATTGTCTTCCTTATGGGTGGTGGTCGGGGAAGAGCGATGGTATTTTCCTACCAATCTATCCCCCTAGGGGCATGCATAGTAGTAGTACTTTGTTTTGAGGTCTAATAAAGTTTCACAATAAGTATGTGAGTTCTTTATTACTAATGTGAGTCCATGGATTGTACTCACTCTCACCTTTCCACAATTTGCTAGCCTCTTCGACACCGTGCATTGCCCTTTCTCACCTCGAGAGTCGGTGCAAACTTTGCCGGTGCATCCAAACCCCGTGATATAATACGCTCTATCACACATAAGCCTCATTATATCTTCCTCAAAGCAGCCACCATACCTACCTATTATGGCATTTCCATAGCCATTTCGAGATATATTGTCATGCAACTTCCACTGTTCCATTATAATGACACACATCATCATTGTCATATTGCTTTGCATGATCATATAGATGACATAGTATTTGTGGCTCACAGGGACGGAGCCAGAAAATGAAGATAGGGGGGGGCAAGAACTCGAAGCACTAAAATCATAATAGGATACATGGTCATATACCTAGTAAATAATGAAATATCTAGATATTTAATATATGTCTGTTGTTCTATAATAATAAAAAATTCATATCTATTACCCCGCAAAAAATCATATGTATTACTTTGAGTCGGTGTTTCGTTGCATTTCGTTTGCATTAGCATCATGTTCACATGGCAGCGAGCTTGAAACAATTGGCTTAAAAATATGAATTGATTCAACCCTTTCTCTTTGTGTCTACACAAATGCAATCAGGCGTCTATTGAACAAACGTTCAAGTAATATCCATCCAGCAGGATAGAATGTGCATCATCTGATTTTGGCTAGCGCGACCTGAATGCCTGATTACGAACACATATTGGCAGCACGTCATTGGCAAAGACGCCTGCACACCATAGCATGCACCCTAGTAGATTCCTTTGACAATTAGACTAATTAGAATTTACTAGTTAGTTGATGTTTTCAGTTCTACAATTCCACTTATACAATCTGAAGGCATAGATAAACTAATCTAATGCTGAAAGTAAACTAACCCCTTTTTCTTTTGGTTTGGTCGCTCCCTGTGGCCAGCTGGATGGCAGCACGCTCATGATCATGGATCGGCTACACTATGGCTGCCTGTCCCCTCCCCTCAACGAAGAGATTCGACTCAAGATCTCAGGCGGCCGGCGGTACACTCGATCTCAGGCTAGTAGCGGGGAGGTTGGAAATGAAGCGATTAGATGAGATCTAAATCATGCGTACGTTTTTTAGGGATGAAACTATGTGTACGTGCATAGTGTTTCTAGCCTGGCCCTTTCTCCTTTCTTATAAGATTTGGGCCTTTTATCAGTATACATGGGACCTCGCAATGGGAAGGACAACCGCACAGGGGGGCGAGACATGCCATGGACTCTGTATGTACACAGAAAATTAGCTGGTAACTGATCGATATAACGGGGAGACGCGATCGTTAGGGGGGGGGGGGTCTCGCCCCCCTCGTCCCCCTTGAATCCGTCCCTGGTGGCTCAGCCACCGTTCATCATTTTTTATACATGTTACTCTAGCATCATTGCACATCCTGGTACACTGCCAGAGGTATTCATATAGTCATATGATTCAGTTTCATCGAGTTGTAAGTAAATAGAAGTGTGATGATCATCATTATTAGAGCATTGTCCCAATGAGGAAATAAAAAAAGAGAAAAAAGAGGCCAACAAAAAAAGTGAGAAAAAGAGAGAAGGGGTAATGTCACTATCCTTTTCCTTACTTGTGCTTCAAAGTAGAGAGTCCAATGTTGTCACTTTAATATACTAGTGGGAATTTTTCATTATAGAACTTGGCTTGTATATTTCATTGATGGGCTTCCCCAAATGCCCGAGGTCTTCATGAGCAAGCAAGTTGGATGCACACCCACTTAGCTTTTAGTTTGAGCTTTCATACACTTATATATCTTAGTGCACCCGTTGCATGGCAATCCCTACTCCTCTCATTGACATCAACTGATGGGCATCTCCATGGCCCGTTGATTAGCTGCGCTGATGTGAGACTACCTTCCTTTTTTGACTTCTCCTTATTAATATCTACCACTGCATTCTATTCCACCTATAGTGCTATGTCCATGGCTTGTGCTCATGTATTGCGTGGGGGTTGAAAAAGTTGAAGCACGTTAAAAAGTATGAACCAATTGCTTGGCTTCTCATCGAGGTTGTGCATGATAAATACTTTGTGTTAAGAAGATGGAGCATGACAAGAAGATATGATTTTGTAGGGACAAGGTTCTTTAGCATTTTTATTTTGTAAGACATGATTGTTTGTTAGTATGCCTGAGTATTGATGTCTTTATGCCAAATTATAGACTATTGCTTTGAACCATTCAGATCTAAATATTCATACCATAAAAGAAAGATTACATGATGAACATGTTAGGTAGCATTCCACATCAATTTTTTGTTTTTGTCATTTACCTACTTGAGGATGAGCAGGAATTTAGCTTGGGGATGCTTGATACATCTCCAACATATCTATAATTTTTTATTGTTCCATGCTATTATAATATCAATCTTGGTTGTTTTATAGGCAATTATATGCTATTTTATATCATTCTGGCACTAACCTATTAACCTAGTGCCTAGTGCCAGTTCCAGTTATTTTTGCCTATTTTTGGGTTTCCGGGAAATCAGTACCAAACGAAGTCCAAACGCTATGAAACTTTTTGATGGGTTTTTTCTAGATAAGAGAGACCCTAGAAGCTTCGAGAGGAGACCAGAAGGCAAACGAGGAGACGTCAAGGCAATAGGGCGCTCCCTGATACCTCATGGGCCTCGCGTGGCTTCGTCTAGCCTAATTCCACTTCTATAAATTCTTAAATATTGGGAAAATAACAGAGGGCCACCCGAAACAGTTTTTTCGCCACCGCAAGCTTCTGTTCTTCCGCGATCCCATCTGGAAGCCTTTTCCGGTACTCTACTAGATGGGGAATTGATCACGGAGGGCTTCTACATCATCCTTGCCGCCCTTCTGATGATGCGTGAGTAGTTCACCACAGACCTACGGGTCCATCGCTAGTCTCTAGATGGCTTCTTTTCTCTCTTTGATCTTCAATACCATGTGGTCCTCATCTTCTTGGAGTTCTATCCGATGTGATATTCTTTTGCGGTGTGTTTGTTGGGATCCGACTTATCCATTTGGTTTGGCCAGCTAGATTGATTTATCTTGCAATGGGAGAGGTTCTTTGTGATGGGTTCAATCTTGCAGTGCTCTATATCCCAGTGACATAAAGGGACAAGACACGTATTTGTATTGTTGCCATTAAGGATAAAACAATGGGGTTTATTCATATTGATTGGGTTTACTTTGTCTACATGATGTCATCTTGTTGAAGGCGTTACTCTGTTTTCTATTTCATACCATAGATGTATGCCTATATACATGATCATTGCCTTGAATATTGTCAAAACTATGCGCTTTTCTATCAATTGCCCAATTGTAATTCGTTCACCCCCTGTATGCTATATGCTTGAGAGAGAAGCCTCTAGTGAAAACTATGCCCCCCGGGTTTACTTTTATCATATATAAAAACACAAAAATACCTTGCTGCAATTTTATTTCTTTTATTTTGTTTTACAATTTATTTATCTGTCTACCACTACAAGATTTAATCCTTGCAAGTAACCACCAAGGGGATTTACAACCCTCTTGTTCGCGTTGTGTGCAAGTATTTACTTTGGTGTGTGTGCAGGTGGTGCTAACGAGGTTCTGCGTGGTTCATATTGGATTGATAACCTTTGTTGTTAACTGAGGGAAATACTTATCTCTACTATACTGCTTCATCATCTGCTCTACGAGGAAATCCCAACGCAGCTCACAAGTAGCAAGAAGCACTCTCAAAGTGCAGTAATAGTAGTAGATGAAGATGGATGTCGGTCTACTTGTCACAGACGTAATGCCTGTGTACTGATCATGCCATGAATAACATCATAATTATGCACTTTTCTATCAATTGCTCAACAGTAATTTGTGTACCCATCATTGCTATGTTCTTGAGACTCTAGTGAAAGCTATGGTCCTCGGGTCCATTGACCTCGTATTACTAAAACCCTAAAAATCTTGCTGCAACTCATTATGTTTTTATTTAGTTTTACAATTCACCATATTATATTAGTTCTACCACTTTCAGAATTAATCCTTGCAATTAACGAGTATAAGGGGATTGACAACCCTCTTACCTGCATTGGGTGCAAGTATTTGTTTGTGTGTGTGCAGGTACTATCGACCTTTGTTTGCATGAATCTCCTATAGGTTCGATTAACCTTGTTTTTTTACTTAGGGAAACTATCTGCTACTATACTACTTCACCCTTCCTCTTTGGGGAAACCCCAACGCCTATCACAAGTAGCAAAAGAATTTATGGCGCCATTGCCGAGGAGACTTCATCAAACAAATAAATGTCCCTTCACACACATTTATCATTTACTTGTTCTACTTTTTATTTTCTTTATTAATTTCACTAAAAATGAAAAATACCAAAAATATCTTGTGTGCTTTATTTGCTCGTTGTTATGGCTAGTTCTTCACATGTTAGGACGTAATAAACAATTCTGAAAAATTAGGACACAATAAAAAATTGCATAGCAGTAGTGTGTATGATTTTTGGACATTCCAGTAAAATGTGAAAATTCAAACACTACAGGAAAAGCTTTTGGTTTTGCACTGCACTACACATACCAAACAAGCAATTTAAACACCCCAAAGGTAATTCTTTGCACATTTTTTATAATACAATGGATTTGTACAAGGGGACAATTATGTTTGTTGAAAAGTTTCTATAATTCAAGATTCACAAAGTTTCCGTGGGCGCGCACAAAAGTTCAAGGATATTCCCCACTTCAACGGTGCTCGTCTTTCTCACTTTCACTTTTCTTTCTGAAAAGTTTTAGGTTCCCCTCTATATTTTTTTGTAAACTTTTTAAAAGCACACAAAATAATAAAACGACCCTCTAAAACCGTCGGGTTGTGTCCCAAGCAACGCTTTCTTTAAAGTCATTAAGCTAGGCATAAAGTGCTCAAGTAATTGATCCATCCGAATCCCAAGGTATATCAAAGCCAATTTTAATTAACAATGATTTATAACTTAGTACTGATAACAAAGCAATATATATCATAGAAAAATGGAGTCTAACTCTCTTCCTATGAATCAACATGTCATAAAAGCACAATTCATGCATACAAGTAAAGGCCAATGCATAGTATAAATAGTTTCTTGCAACTTTATCGCATTAGAAATATAGAGAGGTGGAGATGTCGTTCCTCTCTCATAATAATTGCAAGTAGGAGCAACAGGCACTTGCATATTATATTCATTATAATCATCACATGTAACGGTAAACACAACCCATCAATATGGTTCTTAATAAGTGCAAACTTCTCTGATATAATGTAGTTGGGAGAATTAAAAAAACATAATAGCACTATCATGTGTGGGTGCAATAGAAAAAAGTTTAATTTTTAACATGAGGAACTATAGCAAGTTCATCTTCATAAGAATCATTCATATTGGCATCTTGGCCATAAGCATAGCAACCATCAAGTTCATCAAAAAGGGAAATTTCAAAAAAAATCTAAGGGATGATAGCATTCATCCTTCGGTAAGTACAAAGGGAAATTGAACAATGTATGAGTTGAAGAGTTAATATCATTAGAAGGTCGGCATGAGTAGCTAATCCGTTGTTCATCCTTTTGTTCTTCGCCCTCCTCCTCATCTTTTTCATCTAATGGTCTCACAGTTTCATCAATTTCTTCTTCCATAGATTTCTGCAAAATATTAGTCTTGTCTTGGACATCGAAGACTTTCTCAATAAATTCATTTATATCGACATTGTATTTATAATTCTAATAGCAATATTTAAGTATATCATAATTTTTAAATCTGTAAAGAGCATCATCACACTTTTCATATTTTTCAAACAAAGATTCAATTCATAAGCACACTTAAAAGCAACAAAATTTTCTATTTGCTCCACATCATAGTAATCATATACACCATTAGCATAAGAAGCCAAGGTTTCATTATCATTAAATTCACATTGAAAGGGAAGGTGTGGATCCTCCATCTTAGAGCAACAGGTATAATCATACCTTAAGCACAAATTCCGAGCATACCAACGCAAAATTTTAATTTGACCCCATAAGTGTTTTGCTTTTTGAGACGAGCAATAATCCTTAAAGTATTCCCGGTGATCCAAAGTATCTCCCATTATCAACTTGAATGGGGATTTATCAGTATTATCAAAGTAGTGTTTAATGTTTTCCACATAACCAACATCGAGGGTTTTAGGAGGTTCCCCATCTCCATGAATATCAAGTACAACTAATTTTTTTGGTATTTCATGTTCCATATCCATAATTAATTAAAGATATAAAACAACTTACAACATAAATAAAATCTACTTAGAGATAAAGCCAACAAGCGCACACGAGAATATTGCCCTATGCTATTGCTCCCCGGCAACGCCACCAGAAAAAAGGTGTAGATAACCCACACGTATAGGGGACCGTTTGTAGCCTTTTTTGATAAGTAAGATAAGAGTGTCAAACCCAGCGAGGAGCTAAAGGTAGAATTTATATTATCTTCAAGTTCTATCAACCACCAATACACTACACACACCAACATTTGCTTTACCTAGAATAACAAGAAATAAAACTAATTTGCAAGAATTAAACTTGAAGTATTTTGCGAGATAATAATAATTAGTTGTTTAGTAGAAAGGTTTTTGGAGAACAATAAGAGAGATTGTCCATAGGCAATTGAATATAACACGATAG
This sequence comes from Triticum urartu, assembly GCF_003073215.2. Classification (NCBI taxonomy): domain Eukaryota; kingdom Viridiplantae; phylum Streptophyta; class Magnoliopsida; order Poales; family Poaceae; genus Triticum; species Triticum urartu. The sequence goes on from NC_053027.1 coordinate 468,271,267, forward strand.
ATACTTAGCATATGCAATGAGGGAGAGCCATACACTAACATAGTTTTCGTATTTGGATCATATGCACTTATGATTGGAACTCTAGCAAGCATCCGCAACTACTAAAGTTCATTAAGATAAACCCAACCATAACATTAAGTAAAAAGTCCCCTTTACTCCCATACTCAACAACCCCCTTACTCGGGTTTAAGCTTTTGTCACTCTCGCAACCTACTATAAGTGAATCATGAACGTATTCCAACACCCCACATCGGTAATTCCCACCTGTGTGTGCGTGACAGAGGGCACCATAGGACAACACCACATTAACATCCAACTCATATCAATCACACCATACCACAATAACCCGTGGGACAAAAAAATCTACTCAAACATCATAAGATGGCAACACATCATTGGATAATAATATGTGGCATGAAGCACCATGTTCAAGTAAAAATTAAAGAGGGAAATAAGAGGTTACACTGCTGCATAGAGGGGGAGAAACTTGGTGATGACAGCGACAAAATTGTTGGTGTAGATCACCATCATGATGGCTCCCCCGGCGGCACTCCGGTGCCACCGAAAGAGAAGGGGAGACGGCCACACCCTTCTTCTTCCTTGGCCTTCCCCTTACATGGGAGAAGGATTTCCTCCTCTGGTCCTTGGCCTCCCCGCCCACCTAGGGGCAGGAGCCCCTCTAGACTGGATCTCTCTCTCTATCTCTATTTCTTCTCTACTTTGCGTCATTGTTTTCTGGACAAACACTGTTTCTTAAATATCTGGAGATACGTAACTCTGATCAGGCTGAAATTTTAACATGATTTTTTCTAGACGTCAGCTTCTTTGCACCTGAAGGACAGCTCCAACCGACATCTGAGGTGGCCACAAGCCTGCCTGGCGCGCCCTAGGGTAGGGGTGTACCCCTTGAGCTTGTGGGGCCTGTGGGCCACCCCTTTTGTTGATTCTTGCGCCAAAAATCCCATATATCCCATACAATTTCTCCGTAAAATTTTATCACGTTTGGACTTTGTTTGATATGGATTTTCTAAGAAATACAAAAACATGCAAAAATAGGAACTGGCGCTAGGCAGTAGATCAATAGGTTAGTCCCAAAAATAATATAAATTGTTACCAAAAGTATGTGAAAGTTGGAAAATAATGTCATGAAACCATCAAAAATTATTGATATGACGGATACGTGTAATGCACTCGCAAGACCATCTGATTGCTTTGATCTTCCTTGTGTGAACCTTCTTGTATTTGGTCATTGCTTCACAGTCAGTGAAGACGATCCCCTGCGTGAAAACTTGTTGTTGCCATGCGGTGTTCGTGGACGAACCCGGTGCATCACCGCGAATGGCACGTGCAGACCTCCTCGAAAACATCTACAAAATAATTTTTCAGTCCAATACAATGAAACAATATTGATCCTACGATAATCACAACATCATACTCCTCTAAAAACATCTATGAATGCAAGACAAACTCAAAATTTAGATATAAAATATGCATACCCTAGACATGGCAATGCTAGGCATGTAGAACATGGATTCACGAAAAATAAGTTGGGGATTGGAGGATAAACATACCGTAGATTGATCACGAGGAAGGATTTGAACTGAAATCATATGAGTAGGGAGATCAGGAAAAGTCGTGGTAGGGTTTCGATAGGTTTGGAGGAATAAGAAGAAGAAAGGAAAGAGATTAGGGAGAAATACTGCTACTTGTGAGCTGCGTTGGGATTTCCCCGAAGAGGAGAGGATGATGCAGTACAATAGAGATAAATATTTCCCTCTATTATGAAACCAACATTATCAATCCAGTAGGAGAACCAAGCAACACTATGTAAACAACACCTGCACACAAACAACAAATACTAGCTACCCAACGCGTAGAGGGGTTGTCAATCCCACAACGGTATTGAGAAAGATTAAATTGTATAGGTTTTGATAAATATATCTAATAAAAATAAAAAATAAAATAAAATAAATAGAAGAAAATTGTAGCAAGGTCTTTTTGGTTTTAGTATATGATAGAAAATATACCCCGAGCCATAGTTTTCATTAGAAGCTTCTCAAGAAAATAACATACGGTGGGTAAAGAAATTAATGTTGGGCAATTGATAGAAAAGCAAATAATTATGACGATATCCATGTCAATGATCATATATATATAGGCATCACGTCCAAGATTAGTAGACCGATTACTGCCAGCATCTACTACTATTACTCCACACATCGACCGCTATCCGACTTGCATCTAGTGTATTAAGTTCATGGAAAAACGGAGTAATGCCTTAAGCAAGATCACATGATGTAGACAAGAAAAACTCACGTATGAATAAACCCTATCTTGTTACCCTTAATAGCAATGATACATGAGTGTAATATCTCTTTTTGTCACTGAGATTGAGCACCGCAAGATCGAACCCATCACAAAACACCTCTTCCCATGGCAAGAAAAATCAATCTAGTTGTCCAAATCAAACCAATAATTCAGAGAAGAAATATGAGGCTATAACAATCATGCATAAAAGAGTTTAGAGAAAACTCAAATAATATTCATGGATAGATTTGATCATAAAATCACAATTCATCGGATCCCAACAAACACACCACAAAAAGTCATTACATCAAATAGATCTCCAAGAACACCAAGGATAACATTGTATTGAAGATCGAAAAAAGAGAAGAAGTCATCTAGCTACTAACTACGGACCCGTAGGTCTATGGTAAACTACTCACACATCATCGGAGGGGCAACAAGAATGATGAAGAACCCCTCCGTGATTGTTTCCCCCTCTGGCAGAGTGCTGGAAAAGGCCTCTAGATTGGAACTCGTGGTTCTGGAACTTGCGATGGCGGAAGTCGACTCCCCTAAGGGTTTTGGGATCTTAGAGTATTGAAAGTGCAACTATCCCTAGGTGGTTTTGGTAATTCTTAACAACATATAGCTCATTGAGCTAATGCTATTCCAAGATTAATATTTCAGGAAAAGCTCAATGAATGGCATGGCATGGATGAAGAATGTGGACCCCTCAAAATATTAGGGACAAAAGGATTGGCTCAAGCTCAAAGCTCAAGACTCTACATTTTATATTTTAGTGATCCAAGATCACATTGAGTCTATAGGAAAAGCCAATATTATCAAGGAGGGATGAGGTGTTGTTTAATGAGGTTCTTGCTTCATAGTGCTTAGTGATATGCTCCAAAACCCTCAACTACCTTCCCACATCCACATATGACCTAAACCAAAAGTCAAACTCGGCCCTACCAATTCTTTCTATCCGGCGCCACCCAGTTTCAAATGTCATAGCCACTGCCACAAACCCTAGGCAAATCGGTCTCACCGATAGGGATTTCGGTCACACCGAGATGGGGTTGTAATCTCTCTGTTTCCCTTCGTAACATTTCAGTCCTACTGAGATGAGCGATCGGTCCCACCGAGATTGCAATGTAAACTCTTTGTTTCTCTTTCGTAACATTTCGGTCCCACCGAAATGAGCGATCGGCTCCACCGAGTTTACCTGACCAACTCTCTGGTTAGCTTATTACCAAAATCGGTCCCATCGAGTTTGTGTAATCGGTCATGCCAAGATTACGTTATGCCCTAACCCTAACCATATCGGACCTACCGAGTTGCACCTCAGTCCCACCGAAAACCCTAACGGTCACTAGGTTTGCTAAATCGGTCTGACCAAGTTTTTCACTTTGGCCTCACCGAGATTGGTAAATTGTGTGTAACAGTTAGTTTTTGTGTGGAGACTATATATACCCCTCCACCCACTCTTCATTCATGGAGAGATCCATCAGAACATACCTACACTCCCAACCTATATTTTCTGAGAGAGAACCACCTACACTTGTGTTGAGACCAAGATATTCCATTCCTACCATATGAATCTTGATCTCTAGCCTTCCCCAAGTTGCTTTCCACTCAAATCATCTTTCCACCAAATCCATATCCTGTGAGAGAGAGTTGAGTGTTGGGGAGACTATCATTTGAAGCACAAGAGCAAGGAGTTCATCATCAACACACCATTTGTTACTTCTTGGAGAGTGGTGTGTCCTAGATTGGCTAGTTGTCACTTGGGAGCCTCCGACAAAGATTGTGGAGTTGAACCAAGGAGTTTCTAAGGGCAAGGAGATCGCCTACTTCGTGAATATCTACCGCTAGTGAGGCAAGTCCTTCGTGGGTGATGGCCATGATGGGATAGACAAGGTTGCTTCTTCGTGGACCCTTCGTGGGTGGAGCCCTCCGTGGACTCGCGCAACCGTTACCCTCCGTGGGTTGAAGTCTCCATCAACGTGGATGTACGATAGCACCACCTATCGGAACCACGACAAAACATCCATGTCTCCGATTGCGTTTGAATTCTCCAAACCCTTCCCTTTACATTCTTGCAAGTTGCATGCTTTACTTTCCGCTGCTCATAGACTCTTTGCATACTTGCTTGAATTGTGTTAAGATTGCTTGACGTGTGCTAAGATAGCTAAAATCTGCCAAAGACTAAAATTGGGAAAATGATAGATTTTTATTTGGTAAAGTAGTCTAATCACCCCCCCTCTAGACATACTTTCGATCGTACAAGTATTTATAGAGGCGGAGGTAGGTCAAAACAATGCTCGTGGGCCCCACTTTCATCTTCTCGTGGCCTCCAAAAGCTTCGAGGGTCTCTTATCACGAGAAAAAAAATCTCCAAAAAGTTTCGTAGCATTTGGACTTCGTTTGGTATTAATATCCCGCAAAGTAAAAAAAATAAGCAATCCTGCAAAGTAAAAAATAAGCAAAAAACAACAACTAGCACTAGGCACTGAGTTAATAGGTTGGTCCCAAAAATGATACTCTCCCCGTCATGAAATTCACGTCGCAGGGGGTTTCAAATTTTAACTACCGCATATTTTACAAAAACACCCATCTGCAAATTCGAATTCTCTCAAAGCAACCCGCACGCAGGCTCAGGTCGCGGGAAGATCCTGCCGCCGACCGGGCTCAAGGCCGGTGGAGCTCCTGCCACTGCTACATCTTATCCTGTAGATTCTCCCCTGCTGCCGGCCACTGACTCCGCACAGGAGCTGCCCCCACTCCAAAAATGATCCCATCTCCTCCTCCTCCGGCAGCGGCGTCCGCACAGGGGCTCGGTGTCGTCGCACCTCCTCAGTCCTTCCCGAGCATACCAGGAGCTCCACCACGCCGATACCTACGCCCTCCTTGAGCCACTCTTGCTGGGAAGCCGCTGATCGACGGAATCAGTCCCGTCTGCTCCCACTCCGGCTGCCAATTCCGCACACGAGCTCAACGCCATCGCTCCTCCTCTGGTTTCCCCGAGCGGCTCAACAGCTTCAGGGTGATCTTCGGTTCCTCCAGGTCACTTTTCCCCTGTCCATTGGTTGCTAGTTCGCCTAGCCGTGGTGGTCCGCCGCTTGCTGCCATTGGAGCTCGTCAGTAGCTCCTCCGGTGATCAAAAACCGATGCCACTGCCATTGGAGTATTACCGACGGTCGGGTGCGTGCACGCTCGCCCATGCTGCATGCTTGCCGGTGGAGCTCGTGCTTGTGCTGACCTGCTGTTCTTCGCTGTTGATCTTCTCTGAAGAAGGTACAATATAATCTCTGGTCTTCTGCTATCCTTCCCTTGTCGATTGATCTGTAGTAACTGTTATTGTTGTAATCCCTTCGTCATGCTGTTGCTTGTTGTATCAAAAATTAACTCATAAGATATGTGACTTAGATTAGTCATTCAAGATAACACTATTTATGCATGGCACATGAGTACAGACCTAATAATTAAGTAACTAACTTGTGTTAAAAAAATGCACTCCACTCCAATTTAGCATGGATTCACAAGCACATAGATGCATCCACAGCTCTGGGACCTCTATCAGTACTAGAGGAACAAACAAGAGAATGGCTGTAGAAACTGTTTGTACTATGATTTATTAGAAAGAATGTTGTCAAACTAATGGAATATCGTCCGCAAAATGATCTGGCAAAATATTAAAACAATAAGCAAAAATAAGAGAGTAGAGATGTTTAACTACCCAAAATCCACCAGTGGAGTGGTACAAAGTTCAATAGCTAACAATACGTAGTAAGGAGAATTTTGCATGTCCGGCTAAACCACTTACTGCAAGAAGAATATGTACTTACCCCTTGCTCCATGATCCAATAAGTCCTTCAGATTCTTGCCTGCTGAATGTGGTACCATTATGACAGGAATTGTCACACTAAGTGAAGTATCATTGTTAGACAATTTTGAGCTACTATCTGGAAATGTTTAGGTTGTAAAAATGTTCAGTTTCTGAATATTCTAAATAGGCCTTCGTAAAAGATACGAAACCGAATTGAAACAGTTTTGGCAATGCTTGGCAACCCTCAGATATCAATCTAGAAACTACTCCCATCTCTTTGAATACTTCTTCACCCTTATGATTTAGCTGCTGATATTATCTGGGTTATTTAGATTAACTGAATTATTTGGATTACATAAGTACATAAACCTTGTTCACACTCCTTGGTATGTCTAGCTTTGTGATTTACTCCAGTATCCGCAGTCCCAGCTTTTATGTGTAGCTCTACTGATGATTATCTCTATTGGCATGGCCGTAATCTTGCCTTACTTAGAAAGGCTACTGAATTTATATTCCTAGGACTAAACAAGTAGCATAGTTTTATTCCTAGCTATTTCTTGTTATACGGATTAGATGCGTCCGCTTTCCATGAGTTGTGCAACCGACAAATTCTGTCAAATATACTATAGCTATCTATTAGTGTTGTATATTATTCAGGTACTAATCAATTATGAGAGGTTATAGACATATTGCAAAAAACAAAGTTTTAAATCATGGTTATTGCACGGCCATAAAAATGCAACTGAAGATACTGGAGGCTACTATACATTGTGTAAGTGTTCAAAAGACATCAATTACAATAATTTATAACTAATGTAAGATATATCCCCTATACTCCTATTGGTGTGTGTTTGTTTAAAAAATGAGAATGTTTCAGTTTCTCAACGTATAAAAAATGCCTGGGTTTTGTGAGCTGAAAAAGATCATGAATGATCTGTTATGGTTCTTTTTCTGAAAAAAGTTCACCTTGAGCATGAGTGGTACTTCTTGTCCGCATAGAATTCACCAACTATCATTTCTCTCTATGCCTGGCTAGTCTAGTGAACTGATGTATGTGGTTGCAATGGGAGGATGGATTGGGCTTCTATTCTCGGTGACGCTATCGAGTACCTCAAGGAGCTCCTGCACCAGTGACAACAAGGCTGATTTCCTAGGGGTTTCATACCTGCTATGTGCTTATGTACTGAAATGCAACTGGCATGATGGAACGTCAGGCACACCACATGAGCTGAAATCAATGCATAGCAATGGAACTTGAATTGAGTTTCAAAACAAAACAAAGCTTTAGTCTGAATCTTTGGATCAAACTAGAAATGCTCACATCAAGGAGAAAATTGAAAGTTTTGACACTAACTTTAGTCTGAATCTTAGCATCGACTAGTTTCAGTACTCATCTCTGAGTCTGAAATCTTGAACAGGAGCTCCAGGCGATGTCGGCCTTGAGGTGCTGGACGATGGTGCAGTGGCTGAACATGAGTGGACGGCGTCTTCTACCTTCTGGCGACGGCGACACAAGGTGGACGGCGGCGTCGACTTGCTGGCGAAGGAGCTGCGGCATGGCGGGGCCATCGGCCGAAGATGACGCAGAAGGGACGAGGTGGGTCTGCGGGGGAAGGGATGAGGTCGATGGAGGCTAGCCGGCGAGGAGGTGATCCACGACCCGCATGGGAACCAGGTGGCGGCAAAAATTGAACCTTGTGCTTTCTCTGTTTTGGCATGGGAGACGAGGTGACGACGTGGTGCGGCGGAGAGGGGCATGGTACGTGGGATGGAGGGGGGAGGCAGCACCGTCGCCGGCGTGGGGCGTGGGACGGAGGGGGGAGGTAGCGCCATCGCTGGCGTGGGGGAGCGATGAAGAGAGCGAGGAAAGAGACGTGGTGGACTGCAGGTTTGGTTGGGACAATTCGAAGGACGAAAATGCAAAAACGCCCTTGCGACATGAATTTTGGGACGGAGGGAGTATAAAATTGCTTGTAAATGTATATAAAACATTCAAGATTGATAATATAATAGAGTGGAACAATCAAAAAATATAGATTCTTGGAGACATAGCAAATACCTTCTTCGTCAGGCTGTTTATGGCCGCCGGAGCATCATACGACTGGCCATACGAGCGGGATGATACGTCTCCAACGTGTCTATAATTTTTGAATGTTCCATGCTATTATATTGTAACATCCCAAATTTTCAATTTGGAATGTTATACATTAGGTCATCATGCATATCATATTTTATTTTGCTTTTGGTTTTGATCCTAGAAAATCCTAAGCAACTCAAGGACCCACGGAGAGAGTTGGGGATTTCGTTATTTACATATTTGAGTTTTCTCAGATTATGTAAACAGGATCATTTGATTTTATTTATTTTATCATCAATTATTTCTATTACAAAAATATGAGAGAGGGAATAAAATGACTTTCCCAAAATATAGAAATATTGAGGATTTAATAAAAAAATCAAATAAGTTTTATTTCGGAGTTTTTCGATATTTTTATTTGAATTTAGGAAAAATGCGCATTTTTCAAAGTTGTAGTTTGGGCCCAGATAAATGTTCACTTTATCGGGCTTGATTTTAGGAACCCGACAAAATTTATTTCGTGATTTTTGGAGTCCGTTTAGTATTTCTTTTTATTTTTCTTCCGAGCGGATTTATAAAAAAAAAACTGGAACCGACTCCGGGCCGTACCCGGCCAGGAAACCTCCGCCCGGGGCCTTTATATAGCGCCCGAGCCGACCCGAGGAGGAGCCCCGCCGCCAGCGCCCGACATAACCCTAGCCCCAGCCCCAGCCGCCGCCGCCACCGCCGCCGCCACCGGAGTGCGCACCTTTCGAGGTTCGCCGCCGCCTCGTTTTCCGTGCAGTTTTTTTTAGAATTTTTTTTCTGTTCGTCGTTTTTTTCTTTTTCGTCGGATTTTCCACGGTTATTTTTTGATCGCGATTTCTGATCCGATTTTCGTTTTAGTATAACTTTTCGCTCGTTTATCGGAATCAGGCGATTCAAGCGCCTGGAGTTTCGTCTCGAAACCCTCTTTCCGAATAATCAACTTAAACAAGTTTTTGCTACAGTAAAATTTGCCCTAGATCCAGATTACTAGAACGAAGTTGTTTTCTTTCGCCATTTGATTTCTTTTGCTTCGTTCGATTTGATTCTTTTTGCAAACCAGGGTTCTTAAGTTGAACTTTCTGGTTAGATCTTCTATTTGAGTTTTACCTGTGCATTAGATGAGTACTTATTGTATGCTTGTTGTTTGTCTGCGATAGAATACCCGGAGTGCGCCGCTTGTTACTTCGAATCTCTAGGTTACTCGGATCATCAGCAAGGCAAGTAACACTTTGATCATACCTTTTCTACAACCCAGTTTTATTGCATTAGATCAATCCTCACACATTGCATGATTAGGATCTAATTAAATTGTGGGATGGGATGTAGATGAGGTAGTACCTATTACCTGTTTATTATCAAACCTTTGGGAGTTACTTCTACGTTTGCTTATTATGCCATGCTATGCCAGTAGACGTGGATTGGGTGAGTGATATCCATGACAGATGTGAGATTTATAATTAAGGGTTTATCTAAGGTGGCAACCTAACACACATCTGGGTGGATTGAGGCACCTGGGGTTACCAGGACTTGCCTGTTTTCTTTTGGACCGCCACCCAGGCTCAAAGGGATCATGAGATTATTCATACTAGAAACTTCCGTGTGCAGCCACAAGCTATTATGGGCTCTAGCATAGTTGACTAAGTCGTGTGAACTCTTACAGTGGTAGACTAGCAGATGTAGGGGTTGTAGGTGGTACGGTCTACCCATCGTAAGGTGCAAACGCTTCTGAAAGACTATGTCTCGGTCATCCGTTTTCTCAAACACCCTGTAGTGCGAGAAACCAAACGGAGGCGATCGAGTCTTGTGGGGAAAAGTGCGCAAACCTCTGCAGAGTGTAACAAACTAATCATGATTAGCCGTGTCCCCGGTTATGGACATCTTGAGTATCTAGTACCTGGATTATCATGTGAATCTCAACATGTTACTCTAAATTAATTTTGTGGGATTTTAATGATGTTACTTAATTGGGATTGAGGATGCTGTCAACCATTCTCAATGTTTCACAACCACCATGATAGTAATTAATTTTATTCCTTTGCAGTAGGGAAAAATTGGCTTTACGCAAAACTGTAACCATAGAGCTTTCCACCAGCCAAATATGCATATAGTATAGTTGTTGCATTCCATTACTCTCTATGTGTTACCTTGCCAGCATATTCCATGTGCTGACCCGTTTCGGGCTGCAACGTTAATGTTGTAGACTTTTCAGACGATGATTGAGGAGTTTTAGGTCGTGGTTCTATACTCAGTGATGCCGTTGGAGTTGATGGACTCACTTATCTTCCAAGCCTTCCGCTATTATCGTTATTAGATGGCCTTAAGCCATATTTATTGTTTTAAGTTCTCTTTTGAGACACTCGATGTAATAAGTGTGTGATTGCTACTCTGCTATAAATCCTCCGAGTACTGTGTGTTGTCAGCATTACTGATCCAGGGATGACACCGGAGCACAGAGATCAGACTGTTTGAGGTCTGGTCGCTACATATATTATCTGTGTTGGATGTTTTATATGCATTAATATGCTATTTTATATTATTTTTGGGACTAACTTATTAACCCAAAGCCTAGTGGCAGTTTTTGTTTTTTTCCTTGTTTTGGAGTTTTACAGAAAAGGAATATCAAACGGAGTCCAAACAGAATAAAACTTTCACGCTAATTTTTCTTGGACTAGAAGACACATGTAGGACTTGGAGTTGAAGTCAGAGGAGTCCCGAGGTGGCTACAAGCCACAGGGGCGCGCCCCGGGGAGCGCCCTGAAGGCTTGTGGGCCCCTCAGAGGTCCTCCAACCCTAATCTTTCGCCTATAAATCACAAATATTCCCAAACGACTAGAAGCGTCCACCAAAATACTTTTCCGCCGCCGTAACCTTCTGTACCTGTGAGATCCCATCTAGGGACCTTTTCTGGCACCCTCCCGGAGGGGGATTCGATCACGGAGGGTTTCTTCATCAACTCTATTGCCCATCCGATGAAGCGTGAGTAGTTTACCACAGACCTAGGGGTCCATAGCTAGTAGCTAGATGGCTTCTCTTCTCTCTTTGATCCTCTATACCATGTTCTCGTTGATGTTCTTGGAGATCTATCCTATGTAATCTTCTTTTGCGTTGTGTTTGTCGAGATCCAATGAATTGTGGATTTATGATCAATTTATCTATGAATATTATTTGAATCTTCTCTGAATTTTTATATGCATAATTTGATATCTTTGTATTTCTCTTCGAATTATTCGTTTGGTTTGGCCAACTAGATTGGTTCTTCTTGCAATGGAAGAGGTGCTTAGTTTTGGGTTCAATCTTGTGGTGATCTCACCCAGTGACAAAGTAGGGGTAGCGAGACACGTATTGTATTGTTGCCATCAAGGGTAAAAAGATGGGGTTTTCATCATATAGCTTGAGTTTATCCCTCTACATCCGTTGCATGGCAATCTCTACTCACTCACATTGATATCTATTGATGGGCATCTCCATAGCCCGTTAATACGCCTAGTTGATGTGAGACTATCTCCTTCTTTTTGTCTTCTCCACAACCACCATATTTTATTCCTCTTATAGTGCTATATCCATGGCTCACGCTCATGTATTGCATGAAAGTTGAAAAAGTTTGAGAACATCAAAAGTATGAAACAATTGCTTGGCTTGTCACCGGGGATGTGCATGATTTAATACATTGTGTGATGAAGATGGAGCATAGCCAGACTATATGATTTTGTAAGGATAACTTTCTTTGGCCATGTTATTTTGAGAAGACACAATTATTTTATTAGTATGCTTGAAGTATTATTGTTTTTATATCAATATTAAACTTTTGTTTTGAATCTTATGGATTTGAATATTCATGCCACAATAAAGAAAATTACATAGATAAATATGTTAGGTAGCTTTCCACATCAAAAATTCTATTTTTATCATTTACCTACTTGAGGACGAGCAGGAATTAAGCTTGGCGATGCTTGATACGCCTCCAACGTATCTATATTTTTTTATTGTTCCATGCTATTATATTATCTGTTTTGGATGTTTTGTATGCATTAATGTGCTGTTTTATATTATTTTTGGGACTAACTTATTAACCAGAGCCCAGTGCCAGTTTCTGTTTTTCCTTGTTTTTGAGTTTTACAGAAAAGGAATATCAAACGGAGTCCAAACCGAGTAAAACTTTCGCGATGATTTTTATTGGACCAGAAGACACTCATAGGACTTGGAGATGAAGTCAGAGCAGTCCCGAGGTGGCCACAAGCCACCGGGGCGCGCCCCTGTGGGGGGCGGGGTGCCTTGAGGGCTTGTGGGCCCCTCGGAGCTCCTCCAACCCTAATCTTCTGATGAAGCGTGAGTAGTTTACCACAGACATACAGGTCCTTAGCTAGTAGCTAGATGACTTATTTTCTCTCTTTGATCCTCAATACCATGTTCTCCTTGATGTTCTTGGAGATCTATCCGATGTAATATTTTTTGCGGTGTGTTTGTCGAGATCTGATGAATATTGGATTTATGATCAGTTTGTCTATGAATGTTGTTTGAATCTTCTCTAAATCCTTAGATGCATCATTTGGTATCTTTGTATTTCTCTTCGAATTATCGGTTTGGTTTGGCCAACTAGATTGGTTCTTCTTGCAATGGGAGAGGTGCTTAGTTTTGGGTTTAATCTTGCGGTGATCTCACCCAGTGACAAAGTAGGGGTAGCGAGACACGTATTGTATTGTTGCCATCAAGGGTAATAAGATGGGGTTATCATCATATTGCTTGAGTTTATCCCTCTACATCATGTCATCTTGATTAAGGCGTTACTCCGTTCTTGTGAACTTAATACTCTAGATGCATGCTGGATAGCGATCGATGTGTGGAGTAATAGTAGTAGATGCAGGCTGGAGTCGGTCTACTTGACACGGACGTGATGCCTATATTCGTAATCATTGCCTTGGATATCGTCATAACTTTGTGCTTTTCTATCAATTGCTCGACAGTAATTTGTTCACCCACCATATTATTTTCCTTCAAGAGAGAAGCCTCTAGTGAAACCTATGGCCCCCGGGTCTATTTTCCATCATTTATTTTCAGATCTATAAACCAAAAAACCCAAAAATACCTTGCTGCAATTTATTTACTTCTATTTTTTTACATTTAATAATCTTTTATATCTATCCCTATCAGATATCACCTTTGCAAGTGACCGTGAAGGGATTGACAACCCCTTTATCGTGTTGGCTGCAAGTGTTTGATTGTTTGTACATGTGCATAGATTGAGGCTTGCTTGTATCTCCTACTGGATTGATACCTTGGTTCTTAACTGAGGGAAATACTTATCTCTACTTTGCTGCATCACCCTTTCCTCTTCATGGGAAAAACCAACGCAAGCTCAAGAAGTAGCACGTGACCACTCGTATGGAAGGTCGTCGTTCTCTCTGCCAACGAAATTCTTTCCGTGCATACCTCATACGACCGTCGATGCGACCGGCAATGCTCGCATGAACACCGTCAAATGCTCTATTCTTCTTTCTCTTCTGGTCAAGGGTGTCATATGACCGCCCATACGAGTGCTTGTGCTCGCTCGAAGCATCGTCATATGCTTTGGATTCTTTCTCTAGTTCTGCGAACAGATCATACAACCGCCCATATGAGCATTAGCACTCGCATGATACACCGTTCATGACTCTGTTGCCTCTTGTTGTTTTCTGTTGGAACCACCAGGAAGGCATACGACTAGCCATACGACCACCTTGGTCGCATGAAATTCCATCTTTGCATCTGTTTCTTTCGAAACTTCTCTTCTCTAAAAATTCTGGTGGGGTTAGTTCCAACATAATACATAGGCATATATCTAGGAATCCAAACATAAGTACAACACATAATAGTTTTGCACATATCAAAGCCTTCATTAGAACGACTCTTCCAAACTCAACCTCTTTAACTAGAACTTCAACACTCTTTTTAATGAAACAAAAATAAAACTTACTTTTCTACTTTATTTGCGTGGGTTGCCTCCCACGAAGCGCTTATTTTCGACTGGATAGCTCGACCATAGTGAATATCATGTATGTGCAAATGCACCGAGACTATAACTTCTAGCATTGACAATAATGTTGTCTCTAGTGTAGGTATTCATTTTCTTTTTCCTGGCGAAATGTCTCACAAATGGATCTTTTGCAGGCAAGTCAAATCGTACATTCCCCTCAAACACATTTATCACAAATTTAATAGACCTTAGAAACGGCCCACCAAGAATTATAGGAGCAATTAGATCTTCATGCATATAAACTATCACAAGATTAATCATGATAGGGTAATCATTTATTTGAACTATAACTCCATGCTTAATTCCTACTGACTGAGTAAAAGTAGATTAGCCATAGTCAACCTAATCACAGTAGTAACATAAGGACCTAGATTGAGACTATCATAAACTAACTTAGGGATAGTGGAAACACTAACACCTAGATCACATAAAGCATTGAATTTATTTAAACCAATATCAATCTTTATAGTAGGTTCAAAATCATCTTATTGCTTAGCAGGAAACTTACTGTACAACTTCTTTGTTTCATCATCTAACTCATGTACCTTGGATGCAATGTGATCAACAAAGACATTATATGCCTCGTTATTTGTTACCTCAGGTAGTGGGTGCTTCATTGCTATCATCTTCACAAAGTCTGCAATGGTGTAAGTGTATTCTGGCTCATGGCTCTTATCAAGCTCTTCTGCGTTTTCTTCATTGCTTACCATCATGTTGACATCTTCAACTGGGTTGGGTTCCTATTTCCCTGCAAACTTGGCTAAGATTAAGGTTTGGCTCTCTACAATTTTAGCCACTTGTGCTTCCATATTCTTGGTTCTTCCATCAAGAATCTACACATCATTTGTTATTCCAAAAATCTTAACGGTCAAATGACCAAGTAAGTTATCATGTTTTTCAGAATATTTTTTTAAGGTGTCATTCTGCTCATTTTGACTAGCAATAAAAAAATCAGAGTATCCTCAAGAGTATTTGTATTGCTTTTGCTACCTCCATTAAAATTGTTGGGTGCTCCTCTATTATTAGGATAAGGTAATCTAGGAGCATATCCATTATTTTTCCACTTCGGATTATAGCTATTGCGAACAATAAAATTAACATCATTCACTTCGTCATCAGTGATGGCATTCACTTTTACCTCTTCATTACCTTTCATGACGTAGATGAGTTCATTAATTTTATCTGTCAACTTCGTATTCTTTTCTTCCACCGCATTGACTCTTTCGGTGGTGATACGTCTCCAACGTATCTATAATTTTTGATTGTTACATGCTCTTATATTAACAATCTTGGATGTTTTATAATCATTTTATATCATTTTTGCTACTAACCTATTGACATAGTGCCAAGTGCCAGCTGCTGTTTTTTGCATTTTTTTACATCGTAGATAGTCAATACCAAACGAAGTCCAAACGCAGCGAAACATTTTGTGGAATTTTTATGGACTAGAAGACATCCAATGGGCCAGAGAAGCACCTCAGGGGTTCCCCAAGGGGGGCACAACCCACCAGGGTGCGCCTAGGCCCCCAGGCGCGCCCAGGTGGGTTGTGCCCACCTCAGTGGCCTCCCGCACCGCCTCTTTGCTCTATAAATACCCAATATTCCAGAAACCCTAGGGGAGTCGACGAAAATCAATTCCAGCCGCCGCAGAGTCCAGAACCACCAGATCCAATCTAGACACCATTACGGAGGGGTTCACCACTTCCATTGGTGCCTCTCCGATGATAGGTGAGTAGTTCTTTGTAGACCTTCGGGTCCGTAGTTAGTAGCTAGATGGCTTCCTCTGTCTCGTTTGATTCTTAATACAATGGTCTCTTGGAGATCCATATGACGTAACTCTTTTGCGGTGTGTTTGTTGGGATCCGATGAACTTTGAGTTTATGATCAGATCTATCTCTTTTTATCCATGAAAGTTATTTGAGTTTCTTTGATCTCTTATATGCATGATTGCTTATAGCCTCGTATTTCTTCTCCGATATTTGGATTTTGTTTGGCCAACTTGATCTATTTATCTTGCAATGTGAAGAGGTGCTTTGTAGTGGGCTCGATCTTACGGTGCCTGATCCCAGTGACAGAAGGGGAACCGACACGTATGTATTGTTGCTACTAAGGATAAAATGATGGGGTCTATTTCTACATAAATAGATGTTGTCTACATCATGTCATCATTCTTATTGCATTACTTTGTTTCTCCATGAACTTAATACACTAGATGCATGCTGGATAGCGGTCGATGTGTGGAGTAATAGTAGTAGATGCAGGCAGGAGTCGGTCTACTAATCTTGGACGTGATGCCTATATAATGATCATTTCCTGTATATCGTCATGATTATTTGAAGTTCTATCAATTGCCCAACAGTAAATCGTTTACACACCGTTTGCTATCTTTCTCGAGAGAAGCCACTAGTGAAATCTACGACCCCTGGGTCTCTTTCTCATATTATTTTCCTTTGCGATCTATTTTATTTAACTTTTATTTTCAGATCTTTTAAACCCAAAAATACCAAAATACCTTGCTGCAATTTATTATTATTTATTTTATTTGGTGTTAGATCTATCAATCTACTACAATTTATTCACGCCCGTTTGCCAATTTCTGGCGTTGTTACCCGAAAGGATAACCCCTTTAATATGTCGGGTTGCGAGTATTTGTTATTTGTGTGCAGGTGCCATTTACGTGTTGTAGCTTGGTTCTCCTACTGGTTCGATAACCTTGGTTTCATCACTAAGGGAAATACCTACCATTGTTGTGCTACATCATCCCTTCCTCTTTGGGGAAATACCGACGTAGCTTAAAGCCGTGATCAAAAGGAATTTCTGGCGCCGTTGCCAGGAGGCTCTTCAACATATACCAGGTTCCTAATCACAAATCTCATCTCCTCGCAATTTACAATATTTGCCATTTGCCTCTTGTTTTCCTCTCCCCCACTTCACGAAAATTTGCCATTTTATTCGCCCTCTTTTTCGTTTGCCGTTTTCTTGTCGGATCTGTTTTTGAGTGCAATCTTGTTGTGTAGTCATCATGGCTCAAGAGAACACCAAGTTGTGTGATTTCTCAAATACCAACAACAAAGTTTTATTGGCACTCCGATTGCTCCCGCCACTAGTGCGGAATCTTGTGATATTAATACTGCTTTGCTGAATCTTGTTATGAAATATCAATTTTCCGGTACTCCTAATGAGGATGCCGCATCCCATCCTAATACCTTCGTGGAATTATGTGATATGCAAAAGAGAAAATATGTGGACAATGATATTGTGAAGATGAAATTATTTACGTTTTCTTCGCGTGATTCTGCAAAAAAAATTCTTCTGCGGCTCGCAATAGTATCGATTCTTGGAATAAGTGCAAAGATGCTTTTATAACTAAGTATTTTCCGCCCGCAAAAATTATTTGCCTTAGAACCCTGATACGTCTCCAACGTATCTATAATTTTTGATTGTTCCATGCTATATTATATCCTATTTTGGACATTATTGGGCTTTATTATACACTTTTATATTATTTTTGGGACTAACCTATTAACCGGAGGCCCAACCCAGAATTGCTGTTTTTTTGCCTATTTTAGAGTTTCGCAGAAAAAGAATATCAAACGGATTCCAAACGGAATGAAACCTTCGGGAACGTGATTTTTGGAAGAAACATGATCCAGAGGACTTGGATCCTACGTCAAGACATCAACCAGGAAGGCACGAGGTAGGGGCGCGCCTACCCCCCCCCCCCCAGGCGCACCCTCCACCCTCGTGGGGCCCATGTTGCTCCACCGACATACTTCTTCCTCCTATATATACCTACGTACCCCCAAACTACCAGATACGGAGCCAAAACCCTAATTCCATCGCCGTAACTTTCTGTATCCACGAGATCCCATCTTGGGGCCTTTTCCGGAGCTCCGCCGGAGGGGGTATCGATCACGGAGGGCTTCTACATCAACACCGTAGCCTCTCCGATGAAGTGTGAGTAGTTTACTTCAGACATTCGGGTCCATAGTTATTAGCTAGATGGCTTCTTATCTCTTTCTGGATCTCAATACAAAGTTCTCCCCCTCTCTTGTGGAGATCTATTCGATGTAATCTTCTTTTGCGGTGTGTTTGTTGAGACCGATGAATTGTGGGTTTATGATCAAGTTTATCTATGAACAATATTTGAATCTTCTCTGAATTTTTTATGTATGATTGGTTATCTTTGCAAGTCTCTTCAAATTATCAGTTTGGTTTGGCCTACTAGATTGATCTTTCTTGCAATGGGAGAAGTTCTTAGCTTTGGGTTCAATCTTGCGGTGTCCTTTCCCTATGATAGTAGGGGCAGCAAGGCACGTATTGTATTGTATTGTATTGTATTGTTGCCATCGAGGATAACAAGATGGGGTTTATATCATATTGCATGAGTTTATCCCTCTACATCATGTCATCTTGCTTAAAGTGTTACTCTGTTCTCTTGAACTTAATACTCTAGACGCATGCTGGATAGCGGTCGATGTGTGGAGTAATAGTAGTAGATGCAGGCAGGACTCGGTCGACTTGTCTTGGACATGATGCCTATCACTACAAAAAATACACTTCCGTGATGATACGTGTTTGTCACAGTAGGTCGCGTTTTTTATCATGCATGTACATCCATGACAAATTTATGACAGAATCAAGATAGTCATACATGTGCTGTCGTAGACGTGTCAGGTCCGCGTTGGCACATGTGTCACTCATCCAATGGGCGAGACGCGCTGATGATATGTTGACACGTGGACCGGCCCATCAAGTTTAAATGGGCCGGCCCAACTGAAGGTCCACAAGATTTTGCGGACCATAATGGGACGGCCCAGCTAAAGGCCCACGAGATTTTGTGGACCATAATGGGCTGGCCCGGCTAAAGGCCCACACGATTTTGCGGGCCATAATTGGTCGGGCTAGGTAAAGGCCCACAAGATTTTTGTGTGCCATAATGGGCCGGCCCAGGTAAAGGCCCACAAGATTCTTGCTGGTCATAATGGGCCGGCCCATCTAAAGGCCCACGAGATTTCGCTGACATTATTGGGCCGGCCCAGCTGTAGGCCCACAAGATTTTGAGGACCCTAGTAGGCCGGCCCATTAACTGATTGCCATGGTTTGGGCCAAATGCCGGCCCATATTTGATCCGGTCCATTAATGGCCTGCCATGCTCCGGGCCTAATAGTGGCCCATATGAGATCCGGCCCGTTAAAAGCCTACCATGTTCTGGGCCAAATTACGGCCCAGATCAGGTCCGACCCTTTAAGAGGCTTTGGGCTCAATTATGGCCCATATCAGATTCGGCCCGTCAACTGGACACTATGCTTTTGGGCCCACTTGCTAAAGGCCCACTTAGTAATTCGGCCTGATATTAGTTTTGGCCTGTTAAGGGCCCGTTTAACATTTCGATCCTATATTAATTTCGGCCTGTTAAAAACCCGTCATATAGTTGGGCCTAACTACGGCCCGGTTTGCATTCGGCCTGCTCGCAGCCAATATCTGATTGGGCCAAACAAGGACCGAGACAATTTTGGCCTGTTAAAAGCCCGTGATTTGATTCGCACAATCATGGGCCGGGGTTCAGTTCGGGCTGCTGCCGGCCCGTGAGCTATTCGGCACGTTTTAGGCCCAACCTACATCGTGATTGCATGATGACCCGATTATGTACCGTAATTTTACGGTTTGGCCGGTTTACTGCGAAGACAGGATATATATATAGTAAAATAACTGCAGCATCGTGAATAAGAAAAAACGTAGACTATACAATAAAGAAATTATGGCATATTACATCCACTGGGCATCAAAGTTCGCCCCTATGATAATAAAGCACAAGCAGACAGCAGATTACATACACTGGGCATCAAAGATCGCCACCAGTGCAAATAAACACGCCGACAAAATAATATACAAAATCGACAACACTTCAATAGAGTTCAAGAAAGGTTAGCCCTGCTGGGGAGCTGCAGCGCAAGCAGTTGCACAAGGTGATGATACTGCGCTTGTTCAACACTTATATCTTCCTGACTCTGAAATATAAACAAGCAGACAGATGACAGGTTTTGCACATAAAAGTATCAGTGCTGACAATTCATCACATTTCTTACTGACGAATAAAGTGACACAGTTTAAAATTGCATTAACACAATATGGTATTGTTCAGGTCAAGACATGGCAGGAAATGACATTGTGAAGGAGTTGGCAGCTTCACGACACCACTGGATTACAGATCAAGAACTCATAAGTATCAATGGTTAGTGTGCTGTCAATTTATACCATTTCAGATTGGCAAATAAAGAGACGGTTTAAATAATAGTAGAATGATATGACATTGTTCATAGTTAAGACATTGCAGAATATGACATTGTGCTGTAGTGGGTAGGTTCACCACATCACTGGATTACAGATGAAGAACAGAAGCATACATGCAGTGCAAAAGAAGATCACTTGCTCTGTATAGGTTAATTTACATGGTATGAAGAAGGAACTAGGTTGTACAACTGAAAACTTAAATTGAGAAAGGACAAACTTTTGTTTATGAACTACATAATAAACTTTAAATAAGCAATTTGATGCAAACACCAAAAATAAACAGCTGTTGCAGTCATGCCTAACCAAATATATACAACAAAGTCTGAAGGCTTGAGATGGACAAACGTACATTATTGGTGAAGACAGGCTCTATAAAGGCCTTGTCCATGCTGATGGTGATCGGGGGGCAATTCAAGAAGTTTACCACAGAATCTTCTTCAAAAGCATTGCCTTTATTCTACATTTTGTTAAGAGTAAATATAGATGTGATAATATACAAAAAATGGAGAATATTTAAGATAAGATGAAGAGTGATGCTACATAACCAAGTAGCTATAAATGTAAGTGCAGCGATACAGGCAAAAGGTACATCCAAGAGCAATGCACAACTAAACTTCTTCAGTACCAACCTTATGGTAAGAGTAAATATAGATCTGATGTGTAGAAAATGGAGAGCAAAGGAAAATAAGCTGCAGAGTGATGGTACATGAACAACTACCTGTCATTATAAGTACACTGATAAAGGACAACATGTACTTACAAGAACAATGCAGAGCTAAAAAAAATTGGCATTGGATATATTCTACACTAATGTAACCATTCATACAGATCAGATAATTTGGAGCAAACAATTGATAAGCAAGCTATCATGCATACTGCTGTCACATAATGAACCAGGTATGTATGCAAGTACTGTGATACAGGACAACAGGTACTAACAAGAGCAAAGCAGCGGGCATCATATTTGCGATATCCTATCGTTCTTGTCAAACCGGAATTCTTCTTTGAGCAGATTTCCTGCAAAAAAGATCCGTAAGGCACATGCGGAAAAGTAGAAGTTCAAATTGTCATGTGATTTCATAGACAATACCTCATCCTGGGAACGAAACCAGTGCATAACAAGGTTTTTCCATTCAATGTCTTCTAAATTTAGCACAGGAGACTTCACCGAAAATTCGTTTATAGACTTGCCATCAAAGTGTGATTTCCTCAGGAAACACCGATATTACTGCAATGCTTCCTTGAAAAGAACAAGCAAGCTTTGCTCGTCATGACTATCCAGATTGACAATCAGCAGAAAACAGGAAAATAATAACCATGAATAATAGCACTTACACGTAAGTTGGACAGGAAGATGTGAAAATGGTGTTTGTCTTCACAATAATCTTCCCATGATGGGAATATATGCACGTAGTCCCGAACAACATTGAAAGCATTGTCTTTTAAACTGGGAATAAATGGAACGGGGTTCCAATCTGCATGAATTGGTCATCTCTGCAGTTGGGATAGGTCTTCGGCCGGTGGACTTGTTGTACTTTTTGCTGGAGTGGGATTTTTCTGTGGTACAGCTGGTGCTATGGCAAATGAAATCGGTATTCCTTTTGCTGGAGTGCAGGTCATGTGTGGTGGGGCTAGTGGTGTGGCCAGTGAAGTATGGGTACAGTCTGCTGGAGTCGGTCCTACATTTTGTGTCACTGGTTGTACAACCAATATAAGTGGGGTGCTGTCTGATTTCTCCCGCACCACCACGTTTTTCAAGGACTTTGCTGGTGCTCCTTCAGGTTCGGCAATCACCCTCTTCCTTTTTGATGTCTGATGCACATGAATAACATTTGAGTGGAAAAACATGGTATGTTGACAGATGGAATATGTATTGATAATGGATGTGCATGGCATCTCGACATATATGATGAGTAAACTAAGCAGATGGCGGTGCAACAAAGTAGAAGAAATGCAAGACAACATATGCAAGATACCCGCAATCAATAAAACATCGCCAAGTTAGAACAGGCACCTTGATGGGTGAACAGGACAGGCCATCTGCCTTTGACTCCTCGAGGTTAGAATAGTCATTAGGATCATATTCTGAACAAGAATCAACAGGTGGGGAGCGTATGAGTTTCATTGCATCCAGAATGGCACTCAATGCCTTGGTGCCAATTTTGTAAGTCATTGCAGTGTTTAGCTTCAAGAGTGGACTGCTGCTAGTGCGACACAAAGCAGCTACACAGATCATAGTGTAGATATAACAGGAAAACCTTAAGCATCAGAGTAAAATAAGTAAAGTGGAACTTGCTGGAATATATGTGCTAGTATTGCCGGTACGGCTAGAAAGGCCTCGGATACCAGCTCTCTTCAAGTGACGGTGCGGTACTGTTAATATCAGTGTAACTCTCAAAGGCGACACAGCTCCCCACATTTCCTTGCTATTCTTATAGGATTCAAGTGGGCAGGCCACTACAAATCCTATTCCTATGTCTACAAGATCCTACGAATCAAAGAGGCTCAAAGTGTCCATCACAACCGACCGTATAGACCTCTACACTGCAAGTCCCTTCTCATCTTCAGTACAAGGAACATACTCTACTACTATCATACTCCCTCCGTTCCAAAATATAAGTCTTGGTAGAGATTTCCACTATGGATCACATACAGATGTATCCAGATACATTTTAGAGTGTCGATTCACTCATTTTGCTCCATATGTAGTCCATGGTGGAATCTATACGAAGACTTGTATTTAGGAACAGAGAGAGTACATATTAAAGAAGAACGGAAGAGGAACATGGTAAAGAAGAGCAAGCAGATTTTGGATAATAAAATGTTGGTTGCGCAGTGCCCACACATGATGAACCAGAGTGCATTAAGAATGCAACTCCCAGCTGTCTCTCGACCATTTCAGACGGTTGGATGAAGATCCTACGTCTCCTAACCCTTCTTCTTCCTCGTCTCTGATTCTTCCCATACAGAACACCGCACGGGCCGCCGGCCGGACCACTGGCCCCCACCGCATGTGTTCCTCCGCCACCCCCACCCCCACCCCCGCCCCAACCCCCACCCGCGTCGATTTTTCTTCATTCGGCGAGGCCCCACAACCACCCGAGCGCCTTCGATCGCACCAGCGAACTCTGGCGAGCTCTGAAAAATCGACTGACCCAATTTTGAAATTTAGTCTACTGTGATTTAACTAGTGTGGAATATAAAAGGGGAAAACCATAAGCATTGGGAGTATAGTGTTGAGCGTGCCATGGCGGATCTGAAGGTGCAAACCGGACAAAGGCAACTTCGCAACCAATACAAGAAATCAGAGTAAAGCAGTGGCGATCTATTTCTTGCTGCGATAAATAAGTTGAGCAGATACGAAAGAGTACCGCCTCTGGTGCGGCGCCGTGTATGCATCTGCTGAGAATTTGACGGTGCTGCGGTAGCGATGGATGTCGGCGGCGTGGAAGTAGATCTAGGAGGGTAGACGGTGGCGGCGGGGCGCGGTGGACGAGACGGTCGTAGGAGCGGCGCCGGCAAGGTGGACGATGGCGAGGATGAAGGGAGAGGACGGGATGCAAGGATCCTGGTCTGAAGCCGTGGATGAGAGAGGTCGATCTCTTGTAATGGACGGCGGTGTCGGGGTATCAACTCCAGCATGGTGGAGGAGGACGGCGGTGGATGGGGTGGGGTACGGCGGCGGACGGAGGAGGGTGGGGTGGAGAGGGTGTTTTGGCGCCCACGGAGTACGAATGGGGAAAATGGAGGTAGAGAGGAAGGGGGGAACCATGTATTCAGGGCGCGCTTGTCTCAAATGCAAGGAAATTTACTAACTTAGCCCTTGTTTCAAATTTCTACTACATCACAGCAACATTAGTCGGTTGGGGATAGGACGGTAATCTCGCACACACCGAATATTTGCCGACAAGAGTTTGTTTTTGGCGCCCACCGTGTATGAATATGAATCGGGGAGGGAGTCGATTTTGGCCGAGGACACACTGTGTTTTGGCGCCCACCGTGTGTGAATCCAGGTGAGAGGCGGTTACGACACGTTTGGGTGAAATTACAAACCTACCCCTATCGAAACCTATAGAAATCCAGCAGATAGGCTTTGCATGGCAGGGATAGGTAGTAGTGATTTCCATCTCGCAGATTTTGGTTTTGGGCGGTTACTGCGACTTTCCCTGCTTCGTTCAAATTTTGCAGAGTGCACGTTTACCGTGCCAACTCAATTCGAATCCCGTTTGTGTTCTATTTTTTTTCCGGGCGGGATCCATTTTCAATTGGAATTACATTCTATATACATCATTTTTTATATATACTTTCAAAAGCACAACAAAGAATTATGCTCCTTTATATGTATAATATGATTTACAAATACAACGATCTCGAAATCATAAGGTTGAATTCGAAAAAATTTAACCAAATTATGTTCTACTAAAATGTATGGATCAGTAATATCTACATATTAAATAACATAGATGTGCGTGAATTCATATGAGTATGCATGTTTGATAGATCAATTTTGGTTCGAGTATGGATTACATGTATCATCATCTCGAATTCAAATATTTGAATCCGTTTTTTGTTCACTCCTTTCACGCCCATCTCTCTCGCATGCATGCTCCTTCAGGTAGCTATCACTCTCTTTTCTCCAGCTCACCTGCACGCTCACTTCATGTTTCTCCTATCCTCGCAAACATGGTCTCTCGACGTCTCCCTTGAGAAGTGTCACACTCTCCCTATCATTATACATTACACGGTTTTCATTATCTCTCACGTCTCTACTGTTCTCTGGTATCACTCGGTACCTAAGCTTTATTTTTCACCACCACACACACAGTCTCCACTCGTCTTTCACTTTGTCTTTCTCTCCATGGGATTCTCTCACACACCCTATATGTCTCTACATATGACTCATACCACTAAAATTACTCTCTCTCTCTCTCTCCTGTAGACACAACATTTGTTGCGGTCTCCTTTTCGTCTCCATCCCAGACTGACAGTATTCATTTGTTTATCGATCAGACAACCCCGACTACCGTCTCCTCTCTCTTTCTCATAGACACACACACAACACCTGCTTCCACTCCCCTTCCCGACTACCGTCTCTCTCTCACACACAAAACTCTCGCTTTCGCACCCCGACTCGTATTTCTCTCACAAACATTTATCGACTAGCTAGCCTCTAGATAGGTTTATACACCCGCACACTCGTGCTTCCACCATCGCATACATGTCTCTCTCGCGCTCCTTGTATCTATGTAGATTTTTCTTCCCTTCTTGAGACACGCCCTCTCGATCATGCACACACACACTATCGCCTCATTTTAAGCTGATACCTATCGCACACACACTCCTTGTGTCTTTGTCACACATGCACTCTGTCCTCCTCCACTCTCCCTCTCTCTCACACACACATGG
The DNA here is from genome assembly GCF_003073215.2 of Triticum urartu. NCBI lineage: Eukaryota > Viridiplantae > Streptophyta > Magnoliopsida > Poales > Poaceae > Triticum > Triticum urartu. The sequence continues at coordinate 468,297,193 of NC_053027.1, forward strand.
GCTTTTTGCAACAACTAGCAAGATGCACATGCGTTGCATGGAACATCAAGATGCATTTGTATGAGTAGTTTATCTTGTGGGGGAAAAGGATGAATGTGGGAAAGCCTTATTAGCAAATGTGGAGAGGGGTGTGTGTATCTTTTTGCAAAATTGCCATAGTTTCCTTCCTATCCGTTAGATATAGATCGGACGGCCTATATTGCAGGATGGCAGGCACACGATCATCACCGACAATGCTCTTTATAAGAGTAGGGATAAAAAATAGTGTTGGTGATGATGGTGGGCCTGCCATCCTGCAATGGAGGTCGTCCGATTTATATCTGACGGATAGGAAGTAAAATATGGCAATTTACCCGCACTCTTCACCACATTTGCAGATAAGGCCTTCCCTCGTTCATCCTTTTCTCCCAGAAGATCTTGATGTTCCGTGCAACGCACGGGTATCTGCTAGTAAGAGTAGAAATTAGACATATACCACTTCTCGAATCTTGAAACCAACAACATTCCTCCATTATCTTGTCAAAACCACCAAAGGAATATATTTTGAGTGAAACATAACATATTTTTAGTGATATACGTATTTCAAAACTAGACTTTTTTCTATAAAATCGGTGAATATGTATTAATCTACTTTGATCGTGTGGCAAAGCATTGGCACATTGCTAGTAGTTATTATAATTTTTTGGACACCCGAAAAATGGTGGAGTACATATACGAAGAGAAGAGGCGCACGCACGCAGTCGACCTCTCGCTGTCTCGCACACATGAGTGTTACGTAAAGGCAACATTAACAAATAAACCCTAAAACCCTAGGTGCACGATTGCTGCATTTGCGGGTACCGGGTACGTGGTGGAGCACCTTTGTAGGAATAGTTAGCTTGCGTGATAATTTGATCCATAGGAGTTGATGGTCGGGACCACAGGTGAACGACTTGGAGCGCGGTGGCTCGCCAGTTGCCACAGATTGAGTAGCCACGTTTAAAATATCATTTTTTTAGTGGGGTTAAGAGTTCCGATTTTCAATGGCGCGTTATAAGTAGTAAGTAATTTTTAGAACGATTGGTATGGAGCGAAAATGGAATTTATAGTACTACGTACCTCCTTGGCGTATGGTTGTATGGTTTCTTTTTGCGATGGAGGTTGTATGGGTTTATATTGCTAGATGTTGAACCTGGTAGTTCTAGGGCAAATACTATGGTTTAGATTTAGATGTTGGTTTTCAGTAATGAAATTCGGAAGGGGAAACCCTTCTTTGATTAAAAAAAACTACTACCTCCATTCTGGTTTACTAGTCCCCATCGTACTTTGGGTCAAAGTTTGTCCACGAATTTTACTTGTAAAATGTGAATGGAAAACGAGATTTTGTTATACCCAAACAAAAAAGGACTGTAGGGAGTGATTTCTATGACACGGACGCGACCTCTCATAGCGCAGGCATTGAACTGGCGTGCCGGCCAAGAGGGCCGCACTCGCTGCAGGCCCGACTGAGCGCGCCTCCTCGCCGCGTGCAACCAGCTTAAGACTGCCCCGCCTGCCTTCATTGAATCCGCGTGTGTGCCGGCAACATGTCCTTTCGCGAGCCGACAGGCATTTTAGAACACAAAAAATGACTAAAATATAATTAATTTACGCATGGTCTTGACTTGTTGTGCTCGCACTGGTAGCAGGGACTAGTAGAGGATTTTTTTTATTTATAACTCTCCTCACATTTTTTTGGCTTTGAAGTGAATCATGGTTGTGGAAATTATGTATGAATGTGCAGATATCTATGAACATGAGTTTGATGTGGAAGTTGAACTTGGAATGTCGGGCTTGCGCGTGAATTATACCATCTCCAATGCTTCATCTGTTATTGTTTGGAAAGTAATTGCTGTTATTACATGACCCAAAAAAATATTTTGTGCCACATCAGTAGATGCACGGACATCACAACAGGCATGCTGACTGGATAAACATTTGAACCTAGCTATTATGAAGGACATTTTGTATTGACAATAGTTTTAGATAGCAGGAGACACCTGGCTTGCTCTGCCTCTGCTAGCTTATTTCTGGCTTCTTCCATCTCTTCTTTGGCTTGGGTGAAGAGAGCATCTAATTGCTCTTTTTGCTTCTTCAGGAACTCAGTTACATTCTCAAGGGCTGCTGCACGCTTTCTTTCAGCATTTACTAATGCCACGAGGACACGAACAACTGACGACTCCACCTGGCTTGTGTGTAATCCAGCATCATCTAGGAATTTGCACCTTGTGTCTAATCCAGCATCATTAGGGAACTGGCATGCAACACCCCGGTTATGATTTACCTAAGATGTAATCCAACTCTTGCCATTTCCGGCGTTAAGTTATTTTATTTTCTCGGGTTCGGGTTTTTGTCTCCGTGTGTTGTTGTCGTTGTCATGCATCTCATATCATGTCATCGTGTGCATTGCATTTGCATACGTGTTCGTCTCATGCATCCGAGCATTTTCCCCGTTGTCTGTTTTGCATTCCGGCGCTCCGTTCTCCTCCGGTGGTCATTTCTACCTTTCTTTCATGTGTGGGGGTTAAACATTTCCGGATTGGATCGAGACTTGCCAAGCGGCCTTGGTTTACTACCGGTAGACCGCCTGTCAAGTTTCGTACCATTTGGACTTCGTTTGATGCTCCAACGGTTAACCGAGGGACCGAAAAGGCCTCGTGTGTGTTGCAGCCCAACACCCCTCCAATTTGGCCCAAAACCCACCAAAACCCTCTCCATCATCTAGAGTGTTCGATCACGATCGTGTGGCCGAAAACCGCACCTCATTTGGACTCTCCTAGCTCCCTCTATGCCTATTTAAAGACCCCCTCCGAAATTCTCCTTCTCCTCTCCCCGAAACCCTAGATCCGCCACCTCGCGCCACGCCGGACACGTCCAGTCCGGCCGGACACGTCCGCCGCCCCTGATGAATCGCAGGCCGCCACGTGGGCAGCCGCACCCACCTCGCCGATGGCCCGCCCGAGCCCGCGGGAGGCCCCCGTGGCCCATCCCCGCGCGCCGCCCCACGCCCTTCTCCTTCCCCACGCCCGGTGCCCGGCGCCGCCGCGCGCCATCGCCGGCCTCGTTGCTCCAGCGAGGCACCACCGCCCGACGCCACCACTGCACCGTCGCCCGACGCCCCATCGCCGGCGCCCCTCTCCGTCGCCTCCGCCGCACCGCCCCAAGTCCCACTCCAGCCGCCCCACGATCTCCTTCCACTCTGGCGGTCTACTTCGTCTCGGGCGAGCTCGAGGCGAACCTCGGGAAGCGTGCAGATCTCAGATCCAAAACATCTTGGTTGACTTTTTGCCCCGAAACCCTAACTATTTTGCTATGTTCGTCGTGCCGTAACTCCGCATCCGTAGCTCCGTTTTGGGCATATAGCATATCAAAATGTTCGTCTCAGGGAGCACATCATTTCATCTCATTGCATCATTTTCATTTGAGTTCATCTTGATGCCCGAAATGCTGTTGGAAGAGTGCTATTTGAGATAATTGTCAGATCTGCTGCTCCATTTAGATATTTGTCATTTTTGCCATGATTATTGTGTGCACCATATGCCCCTGAGCTCTACATGTGTTTTGTTATATGCTTTGCCATCTTTCCAGAGGTGCAACCCATGTATTTTTGTGATGTGTGTGGTGACTAGCACAAGCTTGCAAACTGGTGCATTCGTTAATGCTGATTTCAGGGACTTAGCAATTCCACTAAGTCCTTGATCTGTTTATCTCAATATGCCATATGTTCATGTTGTTTCCTAGTGATCCGTGCCTCTTTTGAGGATGATCAGTAAGGATGTTTTGTTAATCTTGTAGTGATCTATCCATCCATGTCTTTGTTTGCAATTATGGAGCACCCTAGCTTGAGTCAATCGAGCTCTACTTTTGCTATTTCGTGAATCTAGGAAGATTGTCTAGTTGTAAGCGATTTTGCCGAGGATGTTGTAGTTGATCCGTGCATGCTATGATATTGTTCTTACCATGTCTAGCTTGTATAATGTGTATTCTTAACGGGTGTATGCTTAGATTGTCATGACTTGCTCTATAGTGAGTGCATCGAGCTCGTAAACATGCCTACTTGATATCTATTTTGCATGCTCCAGTTTTTCACTAAGTCTGAGAACTGTTTATGTTTTTGCCATGTTCACATGCTTGCAATTGTATTTTCTGATCCCTTTTGACTCAAGGTCACTAAGGGACTTTTGTTAAGCTCTTTGAGTAGCTCCATGCCATGCTTTACTTTGCCATGTTCAGGTCCTGTAGTATGTAGTTTTCATGCTCCAAAGTGTGCTACCTGATCTGAAATTCCAAACAAGTGTTAATTTCACTAAGTCTGAAATCTGTTTACCAAATGCATTTTTGCCATGCTTGTTTGAACCTGTTAATGGATGAATTGGCCGTAGCTCAGTGTTCATCTTTTGTTAAGCATCATGAATGGATCCCTGCCATGTATTTTGTTGTCATGTTTGAGTGCTGTAGCATGTTCATCTTGTTGCATTTGGATGGCTACTTGCTGTATATCGCAGACCGGTGCCATATTTGAATTGCTTGCCATTTCCAAACCGTGACTCCGATTCCGGCGTTCTTTATATCGTTTTCAAGCGATTTAATCTCACCTTTCCAGTGGCACACTTGGTTTTCAAAGTTGAGGCCAGGTTCATTCATTCCTTGTCAAATCTTGCATATGCATCACATATCGCATCCCGCATAGCATAGCATGTTTGCCTCATGTTGTTTGAGCTTTGCACGTGGTTGATTGTGTTCCGTTTGCTTGTTTTTCTTGTTTGGGAAGAGCCGGGATACGAGTTCGCTAACGAGGAGCCCGTTGCATTTGCTTTCGAGGATCCAGTCAACTCTGACAAGTTTGCAGGCAAGATGATCATACCCTCGAAATCACTACTATCTTTGCTTTGCTAGATGCTCGCTCTTTTGCTATGCCTATGCTATGATGCCTACCACTTGCTTATCATGCCTCCCACATTGCCATGTCAAACCTCTAACCCACCATGTCCTAGCTCAGCCCCTCTTATAGCGTTACTAGTTGTAGGTGAAGATTGGAGACCGTTCCTTGATGGAACATTATTTACTTGTTGGGATATCATTATATTGCCTTGTTATCTTAATGCATCTATATACTTGGTAAAGGGTGGAATGCTCGGCCTTTCGCCTAGTGTTTTGTTCCACTCTTGCCGCCCTAGTTTCCGTCATATCGGTGTTATGTTCCCGGATTTTGCGTTCCTTATGCGGTTGGGTGATAATGGGAACCCCTTGATAGTTCGCCTTGAATAAAACTCTTCCAGCAATGCCCAACCTTGGTTTTACCATTTTCCACCTAGCCTCTTTTCCCTTGGGTTTCCGGAGCCCAAGGGTCATCTTATTTAAACCCCCCGGGCCAGTGCTCCTCTGAGTGTTGGTCCAACCGAGCGATGTCCGGGGCTACCAGGGGCAACTCTGGGCTGGCCTACCCGACGTCTTGCTCATCCGGTGTGCCCTGAGAACGAGATATGTGCAGCTCCTATCGGGATTTGTCGGCACATCTGGGTGGTGTTGCTGGATTGGTTTTAACTTGTCAAAGTGGCTTGTAGAACCGGGATACCGAGTCTGATCGGAATGTCTCAGGAGAAGGTTTATCCTTCGTTGACCGTGAGAGCTTGTCATGGGCTAAGTTGGGACTCCCCTGCAGGGATTTGAACTTTCGAAAGCCGTGCCCGCGGTTATGGGCAGATGGGAATTTGTTAATGTCCGGTTGTAGATAACTTGAACCTTAACTTAATTAAAATGAATCAGCTGTGTGAGTAACCGTGATAGTCTCTTCTCGGCGGGGTCCGGGAAGCGAACACGGTGTTGGAGTAATGCTTGCCGCAGGTTGTTCTCTAGTTATCTGTGCATGCCTTGCCTTCTCTTCTCGTTCTCTCTTGTGAACAGGTTAGCCACCATATATGCTAGTCGCTTGCTGAAGCTCCACATATTGTACCTTGCCTTACCTATAAGCTTAAATAGTCTTGATCGCAAGGGTGCGAGATTGCTGAGTCCCTGTGGCTCACAGATTACTTCCAAACCAGATGCAGGGCCTGATGACTCCGTTCCAGATGACGCGCTTGAGCTCAAGTGGGAGTTCGACGAGGACTCACGCCGTTATTATGTGTCTTTCCCTGATGATCAGTAGTGGTGCCCAGTTGGGGCGATCGGGACCGTGTCGCATGTTGGGTTGGTCTTTTATTTTGGCACCGTAGTCGGGCCATGAGTGTTTGGATGATGTAATGCTATTTATGTACTTTGATTGACGTGGCGAGTGTAAGCCAACTATGTATCTCCCCTTTTATTATCTATATATCACATGGTATGTTGTGAAGATTTCCTAACTTGCGACATTGCTTTCAATGCGGTTATGCCTCTAAGTCGTGCCTCGACACGTAGGAAATATAGCCGCATCGAGGGCGTTACATGGTACCTTGTGTGTAATCCAGCCTCATTTTGGAAACATGATCTCGAGGTTGACCATACTTCCCTTCTCGCAGGAACTGCATCCTAACATGAAGTTGCTACTTTTTTAGATCAATACTCAGAGCAACCTAGATCCATTTAGTAGAAGCAAGATAAACAGAACTCGGAGAAGCGAATTCAAAAGGAAAAAAATAAAACAGACTACAAGGTGAGAACACCCACTTCCTACATCAAGCTAAAAACGAAAGCATTAGGACAATTAAGACTCTTCTTATTACACATCGAAGAACACCACGCTTAATAGAAATAGAAACTACAACATATACACATCGAAGAACACGAGGCTACATGAAAGTAATTGAAAGGGTGTTACTTACCAAAGCTCATTTTACAGGTTCGGTGCAGCTCCTCTTTAACTTGCCACGCTCCTTGAAGATGTCCCGAGTATCCCGTGTTTGGTCTTCATTGCTCCTCTGCATGTTCGCACTCGTGGTTTTAAAATCTCAACATGGCAAGAAAAATATACTACTAGTAATACTCGCGCATCTTGTGAGCAACATTAAAGCACTCGTCTGCCATGTTAGAGCATCTCCAACAGAATCGCAACGCGCGGCGCTTTAAAAATCTCAACATGCTATCTCTACTCTCTTCTCTACTGTTATATTTATTTAATATTTAATATTTAATATTTATCTCTCCTTCCTTTACTGCCTACTTTTTTTCTCTGTACTTTTTTTCTTGCAATATAGGCCGTCCGATTTATATCTGACAGATAGGAAGGAAACAAATGGGAATTTTGCAAAAAGATATCCATACCCCTCTCCAGATTTGCAAATAAGGCCTTCCCTCGTTCATCCTTTTCTCCCACAAGATAAACTACTCATACAAATGCATCTTGATGCGTGCAACGCATGGGCATCTTGCTAGTACTAAAAACCTTTCCATCATTTGCCACACTACTGGTTGCAGATGAAGAACCTACCCAAGCACAGCGCGATACAAGAGCGACGCACAATTACAAGCTGATATTCTGTTGGACAATGGAGGCTATAACCAATTACTTTTACGGGAACAATAGCACCCAGGAAATTTGAAGGGTAGGTATGAACAAAATTGGAACTGCACATGTACTGCTAAGTGATTCAATACACACATTACCAATCGAGGAGGAGAACGATGGTCGCGGCGGCCTCTGTGAGTCATGGTTGGCAACGGGAGTCAGTTCATTATCCACGACGGTGGTACTTCTGCGCTTGGTGTCGGCTTCCGAGAAGCAGATCCGAGGCCGTGGAAAATGATGCCGGGGAAGAGGCTCCATTTATGATGACGATGGTGGACCAGCTCTAGTGCGGCGTACGAGGTCGTCGATGAGGCAGATGCGCTGCGGTGGACGACTACGCCGATGTAAAGGGGAGGAGCACGAAGGCTGCGGTGCCGTGGGGAAGTCTATTTTGCGGTGGGGATAGAAAATGGGGAGTATTCATGTGTATTACTCTGGGTGCCGGGGTGGGGTTGGCTGGGTAGGGTGAACCTGAAGTTATGAAAATAGCCCCCTACCAAGCGTCATCCGTAGGCCTGTTCCGAAGGCTATGATGGTAACTTCCCACTGCTCGAATCAGGGTCGCGGGAGATTTTCCCGCCGACCTCAAAATTTTGTGACACTGGACTCCCCGTGTGGCGTGTTGAGTGATTCGGCTAAGCAACTGGCGAGTAGTAGTAGTAAACTTTGCATATTAGTTTTGACCGAAGTCAAACTTGCTAAAGTTTGACCAAGTTTATAGAAAAATATAAACATTTACCATAACAAATATGTATGATGTGAAAGTACATTCAATAATGAATCTAATGGTATTTATTTGTTATTGTATATGTTAATATTTTTTGTTATAAGCTTTCCGAGAGTTTACAAAACTTGACTTTGACCAATGCTAATACGCGGACTTAAATAAAAACGGAGGGAGTACACATTTGTTTTCTTAGTTTGTAGTGAACTAATCATTTGTTGAAATTGTGAAATAAATATATTAGGCTATTGACTTCGAATGTAATGGTCTATACAATTCAATAGTTACAATCATTGTGAAATCCCAAGATGTATACAAGGTCTGTAGTACTTCACAACATGCTCAAACTCACATAATCCCAGTCAAATGAGAATCTAAATGCATTTCATAGTTATTACTTTGTAGGATGCAACAAAAACAACCATAACTCTACATCAACCATTATAGAAGCAACATTTTGACATATCCCAATGTGTGAATGAAACATGCAGAGAGAGCTTTTGAAGATGGAGCAGATAGGGCAGGAAAGATTGTATGTATGTGGACGAGAGAGTAGGAGACAAACCTAACGAGACAGAGAGAGAGATAGAGAGAGGAGAGAGGAAGAAGTTAGGTCTGTGAGAAAGATGGATACATGTAATATACATGAGATGCGCGTGCATCTGGATTCTGTATATGTGGAAGGAGAAGATACAACATGTTTGATGAGAGAGCTTGAAAAACATGGACGAGAGGGGAAGGATCTCGTGGGTTGAGGGATTGAAAATTTTGTGCGGTGGAGAGAGGGATTCGTAATTTTGTGCAAGAGAGAGAGAGAGGGTGGGGGAGGAGTCAGTCAGCCGTTGTCAGATCACCCTGCTTCCAAAGGACCCCGCATTCTCTAGCGTGGTGTGGTCGCCATCTTCGATCTCCTCGATGCCCTCTTTGAAGATTGAAGTATTGTGCATGTTGGGGTGCAAAGAAGCACAAGCAATAGTGGTCGCCGTATAACCTTGGATGGGGATGAATTGTGTGCTTGGGGGAGTGTGTGTGTGTGTTGTGTTGCGTGTGTCTCTCTCTGTGTGTGTGTGTGTGTCAGATATTGAGAGAAAACGAACATAAGGAGAGAAATGGGTACTCACGAAGAGATTGTGCGGGCCTTGAGGTGGGCAGGGGCCGGGTGAGGGTGTCAAAATGTGCGCGTTGATGCATGTGTTGCATGCGACCGTGCGAGGGACAGACGAATCGAGAGAGATGGTTGTTGTGTTACAGATGCTCCTCTCTCTGTCTCTCTGTCTCTCTGTCTCTCCCTCCCTCTCTCTCTGTCACACACACACACAAGTAAACTAGAAGACCGTTCTCTCATGTAGACACAACGTGTCGGCATCTGTCTATGTCTCACTCATGCATGATCATTTGCACATTCACACCTCTCTATGTCTGTATCACACGCACACCGTCTCCACATTGCCCTTCCGCCAAAACACACATATGGACACATACACACGTTCTCTCTCCGTCACACACACAAAATCAGTATTAAAAAAACTAGGGCACACCTAAAACGTCCAAATCCAAATAAACACGAACTGGAGCTAAACTCAAATATATGGAAATATTGCAGCGTCAAGAATTTTCACAGGAAAAAAAGTTGAGTAATATTCGAGGATTGTTTTCACACACACAAAAAGGTTCGGTGGATATCCTTCGAGCGCGACACGATGATGCACCGTTCGATCGACCACACGGTCGCGGTTCACGCGCTTGCACATGATTCCGTAACGTGGCTGTGGTACTAACTAATAAAAGCACTGCCTAAGTCTAATGCTTACGTGTACTAGCACGGTTTTCTTTTAAGTTTGACTAACCTTATATATAAAACTATAGTAAGCTCCCACACGCGCACTCATCAATATGCCGCCGCCGTTGCGCTTGCCGGCGCCCGCCTACTCCGGCCAACAATTTCTTGCCCATCACTGCCGTGTCGCCGCCATCCCTGTGCCATGAAGCCGAAGGCTCGCCCGCTCACGTCGTCTGCAGTCCCTCCTCACGATGTCTCCGCGCTGCCAAGCACGCGAGCAGCTGGTGGAGCCGCGTCAATGCACGCAGCGTACGAAGAGGAGGACGAGCGCGTGCTCCAGCACGCCGGCGAGGAGGAACTAGCGTGTCATTGTCGTCTCCGCCCGTGCTGAGGAGGCGCGCATGGTGGCTGTCGCGGCGGAAGCCGGTCGCGCGCGCGTCGAGCCCGCAACCGGGTGTGGGCGCGGAATCTACCTTCGAGACCTTGAATGCCACGTGGATCCTGCAATCTGAAGGAGCAATTTGGGTCAGTCGACTCATGTGAGCCGTTTGATGGAACATGGATGGCTAGAAGGGCTTCTTCCACCTCTTCTGCCGTCTTCTTCCTTCACTTCGTCGAACTTCTTTCACAAATCGACTGACCCAAATTATACTACTAGTACGAACGTATTAAGTACAGTAGAAACACGAAGATATGAGCAGTAGTACCAACTGCAAGAAGAATAGCAGTAAGACATAGTACTAGTACTACTGTACGTACTAAAGAGTTCAAATAACGAGAAAGAACATAAACATAGTTCTGCTGGGGCCTCAGCACAACACACCCTTGAAATAAACTAAGCAACTAGTCCGCTTGACACTGCAGTAGAACCAGCATGAGTGACGGCACTGCCACCTACTCGGAGTCCGAGTCCACGTCCTCGACTTCATCCTCGTCCCTCTTCCTCTTCCTCTTCGCCGGTGCTTCTTTGCTTGAACCGGACACTGGGCTCTGCTTCTTCATCCAACCCTTGTAGATATTTAAACAAAGGTAGGCATCCATTGCTGCGTACAGGATGTGATCTTCATCTAATGTCTTCGACTCCCATGCATGATGAAACTCATGATGAGGTTTCTTAAGTTTTGCGTACGAAGGATCAATCATGGCTGCTGCCAGGGTCAGCATTGAAGGTTGAGAGGAGGACACCAGGCTTGCCTTCTAGAGATCGAAGGGCTGGCCTACAATGAGACCTATCCGATGCAGGACATCCCTGTCGTTCTTAAAGCCTACAGTAACGAATTTCACTCTTTTGTCCTTGAGTAAGTTCTTAAAATGCTGGCACTCAACGTCGGCATGGCATATGTGGTAGACCAAGCAAACGTTATGTACGCAAACCTGGATCACGGCGGGCTTCTTCCTCTCTTCGTCCTTTAGATCCTTCTCTCGTCCCAGGACTGTGGTGTACTCAACATCTAGCCCAGCGACCCACTCATCCGTTGAACTGTTGAACATGCGTAGGAAGCGAGCAAGCCATGCTTACACCGTCTCGCATCCACGTGTGTAGATGACGATGAACTGATCATCGGTGATGGCTCTAACCTGGTACTCAGCGGCGACCATGGAGATTTGGGAGGCCATGGATTTTGGAGGAGGGTTAGGAGAAGTTGAACTGTTGTACCCCACACAAAAAACTGGGAGCGAACTAATGTGAAAGGACGGGACGACTGGGAGCGAACTGTTGTAAGGTAGAAGACTGGGACGAGTAGGGCATGCGAATGGCGTGGGGTTGCTGGCTTGCCCGGTGGATAAATGGCTGCAAGCCCCCAAAGAGTTCTCGAGAACTATGCGGGACCCAGTAGATGTCATGTCTACTTGACCCATATCATAGGCCTGACGGTATAGCTTCTGCCTGTTCGCACGCCATGCCGGCGCGTGGATGTAACTTCACTTAATTCCGTCAAACGTCGCGCCTCCCACGACCTTCGCCTCCCTCGCGCGGTCGCGCCCTTTTTGACTTCGACTGGCTATAAACGAGCAATTTTTTTGCCTTTTTTTAGACAAGCAATTTTTTTGCCTACTCCGCATGCATGATACTCCCTCTGGTCCTTTTTACTCCCGTCAACCGTTTGCAAAGTGTTTGACCAAATTTGTACTTTTTTTTGAATACCAGCTTATATTAATTAACCAGCCACACCAGTACACTCATTTGATACAATATTCACCACACAAGGTGGTACGTTATTTACAAGAATACCATCTAATCTATTGTCAAAGCTATACTTAGTGATTAAGTGTGCCACCTTCTTGGCCGAACGGCTAATCTTTGACAATTGAAGATTGTTGATCAACTTCGAGATGCTTAATGCTTTCATCTTCAGGTCACGCATAGCAGACCTGTCATAGTCCCCCGATGCAAGAGACGCTACCGCAAAAGCGCAATTAGTCTCTAAAATTATAGGAGTATGAAGAGAAATACCTATATAGAGACCGACAATGCAAGCGCTAAGCTCCGCTTCCTCCACGCTTTGACAGGCATCAATGAAATCCCAGGACCAAATTTATACTAAAAATATCAATATCTACAATACTGATTATAATGAGTATAAGAACTATGTTTTATAATGAGTGTAAAAATATTGATTTGACATTGTGAATGTTGACACATTTTTCTATAAGTCTGGTGAAAGTATAGGTACATTGACTTCAGACAAAACTTAAATGCACAATGCAGACTAGTTCCTCCGTCCAGGTGCATGCCATGTCCTATCTTGTCATCACAACAAGGTTAGTGTCGGTGTCAAAACCGGCGGATCTCGGGTAGGGGGTCCCGAACTGTGCGTCTAGGCCGGATGGTAACACGAGGCAGGGGACACAATGTTTTACCCAGGTCCGGGCCCTCTTGATGGAGGTAAAACCCTACGTCCTTCTTGATTAATACTGATGATATGGGTAGTACAAGAGTAGATCTACCACGAGATCAGAGAGGCTAAACCCTAGACCCTCCAGTTTATATAGACACCGGAGAGGGCTAGGGTTACACAGAGTCGGTTACAATGGGAGGAGATCTACATATCTGTATTGCCAAGCTTGCCTTCCATGCCAAGGAAAGTCCCATCCGGACACGGGACGAAGTCTTCAATCTTGTATCTTCATAGTCCGAGAGTCTGGCCAAAGGTTATAGTTCGGCTACCCAGACACCCCTAATCCAGGACTCCCTCAGTAGCCCCTGAACCAGGCTTCAATGACGACGAGTCCGGCGCGCAGATTGTCTTCGGCATTGCAAGGCGGGTTCCTCCTCCGAATACTTCATAGAAGATTTTGAACACAAGGATAGTGTCCGGCTCTGCAAAATAAGTTCCACATGTTGTCGTAGAGAGAATAATATTTACACAAATCTAATCGGCTGACGTATTCTGTAGCGTGTCATCACGCCACAGCCAAGCCTTTATTTGAAGCGTTTTTCTTCAACCAGCTCCACACATAACGCGAGGCGGTTTCTTGACATGTCTTGTCAAAGCAGAGATCGTGTTCCCCCAATTACGGGATTCTCATTAATACGGTCGTGGGTAACCCAACCATGTCTAGGACTCCTAGATTATCGGTAAGTCCAAACGGGCATGGTGAGGACGCTTGATATTCACCCTCTTTATAAAGGGACAAGATTTTCGTTTTTCCCTCTCGTGCTCAATCGAACCCCTCCCCCGCCTCGAGTTCTAACACCCAAAGCCCAGGTCAGGTGCTCCGGATCTTCAATCATGTCCGGATCCAGCCTTCAAGGCCGATGGATGCCCTCCTCCGTCACGGAAGAGGATATCAAGAAGTTGAGGGAGGCCAGATACCTGATCGCCGAGGTTTCGCATCGGCTGCCTGCTCGAGGGAAGGTCGTCCCCACTCCCGAACCCAACGAGAACGTCGTGTTCGTCTCCCACTTCCTCCGAGGCCTAGGCCTCACTCTGGATCCCTTCGTCGGGGGTTTGATGTTCTATTACGGGCTAGATTTCCATGATCTAGCTCCGGACTCCTTTCTCCACATGTCGATATTTATTGTCATGTGTGAGGCCTTCCTCCGCATTACCCCTCACTTCGGCCTGTGGCTCAAGACCTTTGAAGCGACGCCGAAGATGATCGGGGGGCAACATGCAGCGTGCGCAGGCACGTCAATAAGGAAGATGGTAGGAGCTCCGTGGCTGAAAGGTTCCTTTCCAGAGGTGTCCGGATTATGGCAACGGGAGTGGTTTTGCATCACGGCTCCCAGATGTGCCAAGTGGGCGGCTGCCCCCGCTTTCCGCTCGGGCCCCCCACCACAACTGATGTCATGGATTAGCAGAGGACTGAGCCAAGGACGTGCCTATACTGCAAAGCCGCATTCAAGATCTCTTCGAGGGAGATTTTAATTTGGTTGTGGTAGTGCAAGTTATGCTGGTTCATCGAGTCCAGCCCTGCAAACGCCGGCCCCTTCGCTTATGGGAGTTCAACCCAGAAGGACCACGTGCTATTCAAAGTTTCCCCGGCCTGACGCACGAGGAAATGTACAAGTCATTCTTCGGACCTCAAATAGAGTGTCCGGATACTACCGAGGACGTGGGCCTGAGCAATAACTGCGCCGCCGAACAAGTAAGTAATCCTCTAGCCGAACACACCTTCTTTTATTTATCATGACGTCATTCTGAGAAGTCGCTCTTTGACCAGGACTGGCTAACAAAAGCGAAGATGATTCGGTGTTCGGCCCCCCTCCCTGAGGGTTTGGAGAATCCGATACTGGAAAAGATGCTCGAGCTAGCACCCTGCCCGGAGCCCTCAAAGGAAGATAAAGGGGGGAATAATGAGGTCGAGAGCGGGCCCCCATCGCTACCAATTCCAACCGAGGGAATGAGCACCTCCGTGAAGGAGGATAACCAAGGATAAGAATCTGACCTTCTCTCGCTTCAGGGAAGGAAGAGGACTGCCTCTGAAGATCTGGAAACCGAGGGTTCCAAACGGGAGAAGAAGTCTCCACTAGAGGGTCTTGCCTTGGACGGTGCTTTTGCCGCATCAAGTCCGCGCGAGGATCAGCTCTCCAACGAGCTGTAAGTAATCAGAAAGTATTTTAATAGAGGAGATATACTACCTTACCTCTGAGGAAAATGACCGAAGCGTTTATCTTGCAGTTCGGATCTTAGCCCTTCTCAGCAGAGCTCGTCTTCAGGGGATCTTCTTCTGGAGATGATGGAGAGCGGAACGCCTCCCCCGGACTCCCCCGCTCAAGAAGCGGGCGACCTTGAAGTGTCGCCGCGGAGGGCCTCTCCGGATCCGGCGAGGCCAAAAGATAATCCTATAGTCACCCGAAGTCCCCAGCGTTCGGCTCTTGAAGAGAGCAAACAAAAGAGTCCGGCACCGTCTGGTATGCGGTCGGACGTACTGAGGGAGCTGTTGGAGCGAGCGACCATCTCAGAAGAACACCGTATGTTGATGGGTACAGTGATGGAAAGAATTTCGTCCGCTGAAAACGGATTGATGGAGCCTTTATGAGTCTACTGACGGGCTTTGAGGTACGTGAAACGATATACTTTTTTATAGTAACGCACATTTTTAGGTGTGCCCTGTGTAGATAGTAGCCCCTCAGACTATGGTCGTCATCGAGAACGGCGGCGAACAGAGGATCGTAGTCCCAAGTAATAATCATACCGCTTTATGTGCAGGTGATGCGAGCTCCGGTGGCTGGCCGGACTAATGAGTTTGCCAAACTAAAGCAGCAACTGGATGCGGCAGATGCCGACATCGAGCTTGTTAACAAGCGGCTTGACGAGGCACATGGTAAGTAATGTTTGTCCGGTTAACATCACATAGTAAGAGCAGCATGATGCCAGTATCTTTAATATGTTGTGACTGCAGACGAAGCTGCCATCGTGGAGACCCTTCGGGCGGAACTTGCCCGAGCCAAGGAACAAGCAAGAGTTAGTAATGTGGCTGCTTTGAAGGCGACCGAAGAGTTAAGAGCCGAGAAGGCCGCGCATTGCGAAAGCAAAGAGAAGATGGCCAAGATGGCCGTAGAATTAAAAGACACTGCCGACCATTGCCAGTTCCTTGAAAAGGAGAACCGAGTGAAGGCAGCGGATGTTGAAAAGGTCATGATGGTGACCAAAGACACTCGCTCTGCTATGAGGGCGAAGAAGGAGGAGTTGCGCGAAGCTGGGGATATTGCGGCTGGGAAGCCCTTTCTCCTGTAGAGGAAGTTCGGAGATCCGCGGTATGCCCCTCTGGATCGGCTGTGGAGTTCGGCAGACGCATATATGGACTTGGCGGCAAGCGCTGTCGATGCGGTCGAATACTTCCAAGATCAGACAGATCATGAAGTGGACAAGCTATTCTGGTCGCAATTTAAAGTTCCAGAGCATCCGCTTCCCTTGACTGATCAACTAGCCGAATGGGCCAAACTTAATAGGTTGTCCTGACTTGCCATGAGGTCCGTCGTAGATCATTTGTGGCCGGAGAAGCCGAAGCCGAACAACTATTTCAGCTTAGTGCAGCAGTTCCTTGGTGCGGTGCCGTGCATCAATGCGATGAAGAGGTCGGCGTTCATAGAAGGCTCGCGGATGGCCTTTGCCCATGTTAAAGCATACTGGGCGGAGATGGATGCTACCACTGTTGCGGCGCAGGGTTCGGCCATAGGCCGAGTGGCTGCCGAGCACTATTTCGAAGAGGTTCTCGAGGGTGCTCGTTTGATAGAGGCCCGGTGCTCGAAGAATATTATGTTTGAGTGATATGTATTCCCATTGTAAACACAATGTTTTTATGAAATTTATTAAGGCTGTGTTTATACTTTTGCCTGAAAGTAATATGATGCCTCCTGTTCGGCCGTTTATGTATACATGTGTATAACCTGAAAGATTGCAGTCGTCGGCTTCAGCCCCCACGCATATAATGTGGAGGTGTTCGCAGAAGACGTGTGTTCACACTTAACCCAATGTCTTGGTCCTATTAAGGAGGTGATAGCGCGGCGAACGAGGCAACCGGACTATAATGCTTTAACACTTTCACTTAGCCATAGGAGTTTGACGGTGGGGCTACTATATAGCCCCTATTGGCTCCGCACTCTGCCAAATTTGGGATGCGTACATGCCTGGCCGGGAAACGGTCCTTCGTTAAGGCGGAGGAATTCTAACATTCCGATAAGTCATCGAGTGGTTGACCAGTCTCATGCTATATCATGACAGTCAGTTTTCGGCTTTCTCTACTGAGGTGCTCGTCCGGATGACCCGGGGCACAATCGCAGTAGTTCTCCTAGTGCTACCTTAGCCGATAGAGCTGAACTTAAGGTACCAAAACATAGGAGCCGGGCAAACCCAACATTTGACCAAAGACATGATTCGGAGCTGATGCATGTAAGGCCAAACTCGCAACGCCGAACACTCCCTAAGGTATTCGGTCTTTATTGTATAAACCGGGCCTAGATAGTGCCCTTTGTAAGAAGCCCCTGGTGTCCAGGTACGTGCATTATTCTGACGTGGCCACATGCCAAGACGCCAGCATCCTTCTCAATTGTACTGAGAATCCGAGGGATGTGTATCAACAAGAGACATTAAAAAAGGTTGACGCAGGGTCTTAATCTAAAAAGAATCCTTGAGGCAGGTCCCTGCTGCACGTCTGCGCCTGTGTCTCCATTGTGCCGTATCCTGGACGGGTGTAGCACGGTGGTCATCTGTAAAAGAGAGGAACTTAGGTGAAAAGTTGTCGTGTGAAAAGGTAGGTTTTAAAGAAACCATGTAAATTTTAAGATGAGTGAAAATTGCCACTTGTCTGCGCGCGTTGAGCCCCTTGTGTTTGTAATATGGGTGTGGCCCTCAATCCGGTATGAATTACATATAGTTGTGCCAGACTCGTCTAACCGTGTCCGTGGTCTTGACGACCTATCGAATGGTTTAGTTGGTGAGGCCGTTTTTAGTGTGCGGCTGCTAAGGCAATCGCATTATTTTCGGCGCGCAAAGATCGCTCAATATTTCCGTTCACTGTAATGATGCCACGTGGACCGGGCATCTAGAGCGTGAGGGAAGCATAATGCGGTATTGCATTAAAGCGAGCAAAAGTTCCGCGTCCAAGTAGTGCTTGATAACCACTTTGGAACGGAGCAATGTGGAAGGTTAAATGTCCGCTACAAAAGTTACCGGGGAAGCCGAATATAACTTTTAGTAGCAGGGAGCCCGTGCAGTGAGCCCCTGGGCCTGGCATTACTCCTTTAAAGGTAGTGCTGCTATGGCGGATTTTCGTTGGGTCTATCCCCATTTCACGGATTGTATCCTCGTATATCAGGTTTAAACTACTGCCACCGTCCATCAAGACTCGTGTAAAGTGGTATCCGTTAATTATTGGGTCTAATACCAGGGCAGCCCATCCTGCGCGCCGGATACTTGCTGAGTAATCACGATGGTCGAAAGTGATCGTTTGAGACGACCAGTGGTAGGACTTCGCTGTGATAGGCCCTTGGGCATGTCTCTCTGGGAGTGCCGCTTTGCTTCCCTTGATCACGTGTAACACGTTGACTGTTTTGACTTCTGGTGGAAACTTCTTTTGTTCCCTAGTGTCTTGCTTGAGAGGCTCATCCTCGTCTTCGCTTGGTGTATCCTCCCCCTTGTGTACGGCGTTGAGCTTGCCGGACTGCTTGAAGACCCAACATTCTCTATGGGTATGATTAGCGGGTTTACCAGGGGTGCTATGGATCTGACATACTTGGTCCAGAATTTTGTTTAGGCTGGACAGTTCGCCTCTGGCGCCTTTAGAGGGCGGCTTTTACTGACTTGGCCGAGAGCTTTTGAATCCGGCATTTACTGCCATGCTCTTCGTGCTGTCTTCTTTATTCCGGCGTTTGTTATTGTTGCTGCGCCGTGATTTCCCGTTTCCATCTCTAGCTTCGGATGTACTGGGGTCGCTGGTGCTACATTTGGCTAGCCAGCTATCCTCACCCGCGCAAAAGCGGGTCATGAGGCTTGTTAATGCTGCCATTGTTCTCGGCTTTTCTTGGCCGAGGTGTCTGGCAAGCCATTTGTCACAGACGCTATGCTTAAAAGCTGCCAAGGCTTCGGCATCCGGACAGTCGAATATTTGGTTATTTTTAGTAAGAAACCTGTTCCAAAGCTTTCAGGATGACTCTCCTGGCTGTTGAGTTATATGACTCAAATCGTCCGTGTCCGGAGGTCGGACATAAGTCCCTTGAAAATTTGCGCAAAAAGCGTCTTCGAGCTCTTCCCAGCTTCCAATGGAGTTTTCGGGGAGGCTTTTAAGCCAGTGCCGAGCTGGCCCTTTGAGTTTGAGGGGTAAGTATTTAATGGCGTGGAGATCGTCTCCTCGGGCCATATGGATGTGGAGGATATAGTCCTCAATCCAGACCCCAGGGTCTGTTGTTCCGTTGTATGCCTCTATGTTTACGGGTTTGAATCCCTCTGGAAATTCAAGGTCCAGCACCTCATCGGTGAAACATAGGAGGTGTGCGGCACCCCTGTATCTGGGCGTGCCGTGGTGTTTGGATGTTTGGTGTGTTGCATCGTGTGCTGGAGTGCGCTTGCGCGGTCCATAGATGGATCTAGTTGCTCCGTCCTTTTGATGCGAGCACTTGCATGGATCACGTATTGGCTTCTGTGCGGCGTTGCTTGCCGCTCCATGTTGGCCGTGAGGTCATCTATCCGGCGGGGTGGCCGTTTTAATTTTTGGTTGCGGGGGATGTAAGGCCTCCTCATCGAATTCAGGTAGCAACTTCCGCTTTGGGTAGCTCTTGGTGAGGCGATTACCGCCATACTTCGCTGCTGTGTTGAGTACTTTACTCCATCTGATTTGGAGTGTGTCTTGCACCGCCTTAATCCTTTGCTTCTGCCTTTTTAGACTCCTCGCGGTGGCAACAAGCCTTTGATGGGCATTCTGTTGCGCCGGGCGTCTGTCCGGTGTTATGTCCTCCGGACTATTATCCTTGACAGAGTTGGTTTGTTCGGTTTGATTCTCCCCGTTGCCGTGGTCCGGCAGTGGTTCGCCCTGCTCTAACGCTGGGTCTATATGATCATTATTTATCTCAAGGCGGGATTTGGGGCGGCGCTTACACCGCCGCCATGACTGCTTCTTGAGGGGACAACCCTTCGTTGCGTCCTTCCGTTCCTCTTCGTCGTTTTCCTTTGGTGTGTCCACCATGTATACGTCATGTGATGAGGTGGACGTCCAGTGCCCTATGGGCAGTGGTTCCTCTTTGTCTCTCGCATCGTCGTCCATACCGTCGATGTCTTCGGAGTCGAAGTCGAGCATGTCGGTTAAGTCATCGACAGTGGCTACTAAGTGGGTGGTGGGTGGGTCGCGAATTTCTTCGTCATCCGCATCCCAGTCCTGCCGGACATAGTTCGGACAGGATCCTCCTGATAAGGAGAGATACCTTAACGAGTTCAGTATGTCGCCAAAGGGCGAGTGCTGAAAAATATCCATGGAGGTAAATTCCATGATCGGCGCCCAATCAGATTCGATAGGAACGGGCGCAGGCAGTTCGGAGTCCGTGGCCGGAGAAGGATCTGGCAGTTTAACAACACGACTCTCGTGCAAGGTAAGGTCGATGTTAGGCTCGATCGCCGCTGAGGGTAAGGCCTCCGTGGCGGGGTCCATCCACCCGTCCGCGGAAGGCGCAGCTGGCTCCAAATTGAAGGTCTGAGCGGCTGCCGGTGCGATCTCCTTAACACTGTCCGATGGGAGAGCTAAGTCATACTCATCGTGACCGCATGGCGCACAAGGCAGAGGCTCGAATCCATCAAAGATCAAATCTCCATGGATATCGGCCGTGTGGTTTAAGCTTCCAAACCTGACCTGGTGGCCAGGGATGTAACTTTCAATCTGCTCCAGATGGCCAAGCGAATTGGCCCGCAGTGCAAATCCGCCGAACACGAAGATCTGTTCGGGGAGAAAAGTCTCACCCTGGACTGCATCGCTATCGATGATAGTAGGAGCCATCAAGCCTAATGGCGACGACACAGAGGAACTCTCAATGAAAGCACCAATGTCGGTGTCAAAACCGGTGGATCTCGGGTAGGGGGTCCCGAACTGTGCGTCTAGGCCGGATGGTAACAGGAGGCAGGGGACACAATGTTTTACCCAGGTTCGGGCCCTCTTGATGGAGGTAAAACCCTACGTCCTGCTTGATTAATATTTATGATATGGGTAGTACAAGAGTAGATCTACCATGAGATCAGAGAGGCTAAACCCTAGAAGCTAGCCTATGGTATGATTGTTGTTTGTCCTATAGACTAAAACCCTCCGGTTTATATAGACACCGGAGAGGGCTAGGGTTACACAGAGTCGGTTACAATGGGAGGAGATCTACATATCCGTATTACCAAGATTGCCTTCCACGCCAAGGAAAGTCCCATCCGGACACGGGACGAAGTCTTCAATCTTGTATCTTCATAGTCCGAGAGTCCGGCCAAAGGTTATAGTCCGGCTATCCGGACACCCCCTAATCCAGGACTCCCTCAGTTAGCTATTATAGTACCACTACCTCCCTTCTAGTTTAAAGGGATCGATTCAAAAATTTCACCTACTCTTAGCAAGATAGTAGAGGCGGTGGAATAGTTTTTGAAGTCTGCAAAAGTACTCAACTAGTGCTGTCGTTCTTCACAAAAAAATGTGTTTACCAATGCATGCATGAACAGTAGTTACTCTAACCCCCCTCTCTTCTTTAATTCTTTGCCACATCAGCATGTTTGCTATTCCCGTGTGCATGATACCAGCTAAGATACCACCATTATGGCCATCCTTAATCATCGCATGCAATAATTTAGTGCACCTTGAAATATGAACATCTGTGGGGCGTGTATGTTTTTAATGACTTGAGACTCTACCTAGCCCGGCATGCAAGATGACTTATTATGCACCATTCCCCATACCTGCAGGAAGCCCGTTCGTCTCCAAATCTTTTCCTCTCCATGTGTGGAAACAATATGCCTGCCAAACTCTCCTTCTCCCTCCGGCGGTCCCACCACTCCACCCCGTGTGAAAAAATCTGCATGCATGACTCTCCTCCCCCACGCTCGTCCAATCCGTTGTGACCAGCAATATTTCCACCCCTTCGCTCCCCCGTAATTTACTCCAACAAATATGCCCACGTAGCTGTTACTTAACTGCAGGTGCATTGGGTCACTAACATAAGGGCCCAACAGGGGTCTGGCCCACATGTCAGTGACGCAACTGGACCTGCAGTTAAGTCAGTGCAGCTCAGTCCATATCTTACGTAGGTGTGCCATTGCTCGCTATAAATACTGCGCCTCCCACGACATCGCTATCTCCTCCCCCTCACGTTCACGTTCATCGTTATCTCCTCCCCCTCCGTCTCACGTCGACCACCATGGCATCGCCCCTCCCAAGCCCTAGGAGCCCCTCGCTGCACCGCGCGGACGGTCATCCGTCGCTGTTCCATTCCTCGCCGCCACTAGTCGAGGAGGACGCATCGGTGTTCCGCTCCTCGTCGCTACGCGACGTGTCGCCATTCCGTTCCTCGCCGCCACTAATCGAGGAGGACGCGTCGGCGTTCCGTTCCACGTCGCGACGCGACGCGTCGCCATTCCGTTCCTCGCCGCCACTAGTCGAGGAGGACGCGTCGGCGTTCGCTCCTCGCCGCGACGCGTCGAGGTGGACGCGTCGGCATTCCAAATCTCGCCAGCACGCACGCCGGAGGACGCGTCGGCTCCCCGCTATGAGGAGAACACCGCGCCGCACGCCGAGCCCCCTAGCCTTGAGGAGCTTTGGAAATAAATTGATGTCGCCTTGTGGGAGGCTTTGCCTCCAGCAGAGCGCTCCAAAATAGAGGCAGAGAGGAAGGTCGAGGAAGAGAAGCGCACCGCGGAACAAGCTGCCTAGGAGGCCGATGTCGCGTCCGAGAGAGTCAGGCGATTGGCTCTTTGGCAGAAGGCTCATGCGAGGGCCGTGAGGGTGGCGGACGATGCCCGTGCTGATGCCCTGAGTGCAGTTGGGCCCAAGTGCCTCATCTTCGCTTGGCGGTACGTGGACCGGGTGCACGCCTCCAGCGAGTAGGAGTACCTGTTGGCGCCGGATCACCACACCGATGAGATCGCGCTCGCCCGCCGGCAAGCCGCCAATCAGCACCTGCTAGTTGTGAGGCTGAGGAAGAGGCGTTGTGTCGGCGCGCTGGGAAACGGCCGCGCACCAGGGCACTCGTGGCGCGCTGCAAGCGCTCCTGCGAGCACCGTGGCTTTTAGGAGGAGTATAATTTTTGTTTCGTAAGGAGATCTCATTAGTTTTGGGACGCGAATGATAAATCCCGAACGTTCAGGAATTTTTAGCGTCCTTAATTAAGTATGTAAAAGGGAAAGTTTGGAAACCTTGTGTATTCGTACGCATTTTGCAAGTACGTGCATATAGCACAAACTTTACTATATACTATCGCACTACACGTCTCTCTCGATATATACTTGCAGACTGTGCTACTCCCTCCGTCCAGGTCAATAAGTCATCTTTGGTTGTGCACCGTGACCAAGAAGGAGGGAAGATTTATACACATAGACAGAGGGCGTACTACTATTACTTATGTACGTGCAAATGCACATTTTAACATTAAGATGCGGTTTTTGTAAAAGTAGAAAAACAGCACTAGTCAAGCTTGTGAAACGATTCAATGCAAAACAAATGCAAAAATTCTCATTTGATTGTTTACTTTTAACTTCCTTCTCTGTGGTTATTTCTCTGTCGTACTTTGTATGGAGTATCTCACTGGTTGGAAAGGCATGCAAATTCCCAAACCGCTTCCTACACCCTGTATCGAATTTTTTGCCTAACAAGTCGTGCCGTGCAATTGGAATTCCAACTTGAGTACTACTACTAGTAGGAGTACCAGGGGCCAATTCTTTTAGGCTTCTAGATTAGTAATCCCATAACTACTACCTCCGTCCTGGTTTATTGGTCCCCATTGTGAGCTGTGTCAAATTTTGATCATAAATTTAACTAATGAAATGTTAGTGCATGTCACATGCACTACTCCATCCGTCTAGGTGAGTAAGTCATCTTAGGCTGTGCATCGTGACCAAGGAGGAGGAGAAAACGAGAAATGTTTATGTTTATTTGCTAATTAATAGTATTGCATGCAATGAACTAACCACTACATGTCGTGTTTGATATCTCAAGTCATTAAAAGCATGCACACTCTTTATCTCTTATTGGTTGATATGTCAAGAAACAAGAAACGAGGTAGAAGTTAATGCACCGCGCCTAAGTGTTTTGGGATTATTTGGTTTTCGTAAGATGACTTACACACCTAGACAGAGGGATTAAAATGGTGAGGAATAAACCAATTAAATCTTTGGTCAAAATTTAGCACAAATTACAATGGTGAGGAATAAGGTGGTGTTTGGTTCTCTAGTCCTAGGACTTTTTCTAGTCCCAACTAAAAATTCCCTAGTCCCTAAAAAGTCCCTCCCTGTTTGTTTCCAGAGACTAAAAAGTCCCTAGTCACTTCCTAGAGGTTATTAAATGACCATGTTGCCCCTAGTATATAGAAAAATTACAATCAAACAACACCATGGGTGGCGGGCCAATGGGTGCATGAAGGGGCATTGTTGGAAAAGTCCCAAAAAGTCCCAAAAAGACTCTCCTGGAGTGTCTTCTTCATTTAGTCCCAAATGCCTAGTTTAGTCCCTAAAAAGTCCCTCCTGTTTGGTAAAAAAGTCTCTAAGAGGGACTTTTTCTAGTCCCTACATAAAAAAGTCCCTGGAAACAAACACCCCCTAAACCAGGACGGAGTAGTAGTTTAGAAGCCCAAATAAATGAGTAGTACTCTCCACTGTGACTAGTCTTGTGGGAAAAGTTGGGGAAGCCGCCAAAAGAACTGGCCCTAGGAGTAGTAGCTAGGGATCGAGTGTGCGAGATGAACCGGAGAAAGTAATTGTAGAGAAATGAAATGCAAAAAAGACGGAGGGATGTGATGGTTGCTTGTCCGGTTATTTTACCAGGCCACTTATTACTGGGAGTGGTTGGGTTTTGTGATATGACGGCTTTACTGCCGCGCCACGAGCGGGGTGACAGGTGAGACTCCCGTGCAGCGCCGCCCTCTACACTTGTACTACATAGATCGTGGTTTATTAGTCCCCCATTGAATTTGACTGAAGATTTAACTGACAAAATGTTAGTGCATGTCAACGAAAACTATATCGTTGGATTCGTATTTGAACATAGTTATGAATGATATAATTTTAGGTGACATGCACTGATCTATAATGTTAGTGCATTTATCGTACTATATATAATGTTAGTTCCATTTTTGGTCGTACTAATCTATAGTAGTAAGGTGCCCGTGTGTTGCACCGAAGAGTGAAATGCATTGATCGGGGAGTTGTTTATTTTGACAAAGGATGTGGGGGTCATCTCATGTGTAACGAGTATCGATAGGTTTCTTCGGATATTATTTCATCTCTAGAGCTCACAAACATCCGAGTGAAATAGATAAAAACGTATCTTTTGCAAACAAAAGCGTTCAACTGTTCAACCTGCATCCAAAACTTGTGAAGAAATAACACTTATTGTGCTTTGCAAGAAATGATCTTTAAGAATTTGTTTTTGAGTATCGATTATTATACATGTTGGCTACAGATGACATGGCACTTTCTTATAGTCAACAGTTGGCTATGCAATTAAGTAATATTAACCATGCCCTTATACACCTAGACGGAGGGATTAAATCAGGATGACTTGCAAGCGGGAAGAGGAGATGTAAGAAATGGTTCATCGTAAGTCTTTCACCAGTACTGTAGTAAAAATTCATACATGGAAGATTCTAGACTAAACCATAAACGGATACACTTTTATTCATGTGCGATACTCCAATAGAGCAAGATCCTGCATGGAAGTCTCCACATGCTTAGACAGCGGATTACATTGAGCGATTTCGAACAGGAAGGACAGAAACACATACGGTGCAACGGGAGCAGCACCGTTGGCATTGAGGTTGTCGCCCATGTCCAAACACCACGTAGACACGGTCTTTGAGCACGGTTTCGTAGTCGTTCCACGCTCGGGCATTGAAGTTTGTAACTATTTTAGATTAGAATATACTACTCCTCCGGTGCTAGTAGTAGAGCAGAGTCCTACTCTACTACTCTACTCAAGCAAGTTAGGGCATAGCACTGTAGGGAGTACCAGTACTGTGATCACGCAAGCAAGTTGTCTGGCATCGACATGACCCTACGCTGCGGGTATGTGTCTCGTAAGTCAAGCGACGTGCTGTAGTCATCATCACCTGTCCACTTCCCGCAACACATATTCGCTTCTCCATCTTTGTCCGCACATAATCTTGTCCAATCTTCCACTCCGCTAAGGCACCTCCCCCCCTCGTTCGAAACCCAAGCACTAACAATGGCAAAACCGAGCAGTGTCCGCTGAAAGAGTGGCTGGAATTCGCTCCCCACAGAGGTAATCAAGCTCATTGTTTCACGTGTGGACAATCTCAGTACCATGCCGCTCGCCGCGTGCTCGTCGGGGCTGCACCGTTTACTCAAAGCCCTCAGGCCGGAGCTTTTTAAGCCAGCTCTTTGCTTGCTGATGCCGCCTAATCTTCAGAAACAGCGTGTCACGCAGCATAACGATCGTAGGGTGGCGAACATCAACCCCCTTGACTGCGATCCGATCCCCGTCAACCTCAACTACATTAACGGTATGTATTGGGTCGACATGAACACATCTTGGATGGTGCTCGTCGACGGTCGCGGTAGCTGGATGCTCGTGGAGGTATACACCCGGCGATTGACCCCCTTCCTTCGATTAACACTGCACTGCTTTGGCACCGCGGCCCAGAATACTCGGAATCTTACAGTAGCCAACATGATACCAAGTTTGATTTGCTCAAGGTTGTAATCTGCCAAGTGCCCACAAGATCTGCAAATTATAAAGACTTCAGGCTAATTGCGTTCTTCAACCGCGGTCTCGCCTATCTAACAGGTCACTGCGGTAAAGTGGATAAATCTGCACGTCCATCGCAGGATCATACATCCTCCATGGTTCTCTGATGCCATTGCACACAAGGGCTTCATTTACGCTGTCGACTCCTTCTATGGCTGGATGTATTGCTGGCCTACTCCAGTCATCGCTACAAACGACTATTACAGCAGTATGTTACTTTCCTATGATATCATGATGGCTTTCTTATATTACTGTCAACATTTGCTGAAAAAATATTCATGCTCATAACATGATGTTCTTAAGATTGACTAAATCAAGAGCCCTTTTTTATTTGACTCCAACTTGATATGATGTTGTAGGCCGCCTGGTGTCCCTACCCTTCCTAATCCCAAAACCTTTCAAAGAAAAGCGGCATGGCAGTTGCAGGTAGTTCCTGGCTCGATCAGACAACGGCGAAAGATTGATGATCGTTCGTACGTACCGGACGTGTTGTTCCGCGGAATACAATCACAGTCACTGCAAGGTCTTTGAGCAGGATCCCAGCTTCTCTGGGCCTTCAGGAATTTTTGACTGGAGGCTGGTAAGTAGCCTTGGTACACGCTCTCTGTTTGTCGGACTGAATTATCCGATTAACCAGGAGATAACCGACGGCAAGGATCATGATGGCAGCACGGTTTTGTTCATCAGGCAAAACTGTGTGTACACAACGTACCATGCGTCTCTGCATGCACCATACCCTGATATATGCCGCCATGCTCTGCAGCCCAAAGTAGGAGAGAGGGTCGCAAGTATCAAACTTCGACCTGCTGGCTGGAGTTTCCCCCGTCAGGCACCCATCTGGTTCAAGCCGTCAGCCAATCTCCACAGCTTAATAAATAGTAACGTCTAACTGAGCCAGTTAGTTAGATGCGTACACTTGGTGTAGTAGGATATTTATTTAGTTTGATGCATACACTTGTTCTTTTTTGGTAGCCCTTTTGTAATGATGGTTGATGTTTGGTTTGGAAGAGAGAGCTGCATCTTCACTCTTCTGGCCTGCTTACTGCTTCTGTTGCACCCCCAGCCTTGGTTGCTGCTGCTGTTTTCGATGTACAATCAATAGTATATTTCGTCTATTGGTTGAATAAATGTGTTGTTAGAACGAAAAACAGAATGTTTTGGAAGTCATTGCACGGTTCGATCCTTTAGTGCCCCGTACCATACGTAGCGCATACTACTTTTCATACGGAACACATTTTCCAGTTGTTGATAACATGCAACCCAGTGATGAAGGCCCAATAGAGAAGCCCATAATTAACTGGAAGGGAGGCTCTCACATGAATTCGGCCCAGGTACATGCTCATGGTCCCCTAAACATAAATAAGTAAATAAATAAATAAGCTAAATGCTCATGCACCAGTTCTTTGGGAAAATAGGTAGCCCAGTATTTCTTTTTGAAGAATACCCAAGCTAGGCCTATTTGTTTTCTCCGAATTACTGGGCTGCAAATCTTTCAAGACGAGGAGGGATGCATTCCGGCCTGACTTAAGAGTATGGTCAATGTATGTTAAAAGTAATATCAAAAGGGGTTGAAAATTCCAAAACAAATTATAGCAAATGGGATATAAGTTTCTTTTTTTGTTTTTGTTCTTCACTGATATCTTATACGTATTTCATTGGATTTAACATGACATAGTACTAATTTATTTTTAAATTTGTTTTAGTATGGCTATTAATTTTTGGATTAAGAATATCTCGTTCCCCAGCAAAAATTTGCGAACTTTCAAAATTTCCAACATATTTAGTTAAGTTTTTGACCCTGGTACTGACTAGAAAATGGCCAGCAATTCTAAAAATGGAACATGGGTTGCAATAAATTCCATATGAATTAGAAAATGAGTAATTTTTTTAAAAATAATAGAAAATGGGTTGTACATGCCACAGATTTCGAGGCTGACTTGTTTAGGCCAGGCTTTGTCAGTGAACACACGATTCTAGCAGCAGTGACTATTGGATGTCCATCCAACGGCCGACGTGCTTCTTCAATTTCTGATCTTCCTACTCCAGCCGCCTAACTAGGGCCGGCGGGACTGCCTGCTCCCTCCTCTTGTGGCCCGCTGTGATGCCGCGCAGGCTTCCTCGGCCCATCCTACTCCCTCCGCTGGCCTAACCGCACGCAATCAACTGCCTCCTTATTACGCGAAAAAATGATTCCTCCCACTGACATCTGGGGCACACCGGTTGGGAGGCTGACCTGTGGGCCTACTAAGTTGACGCATATGCAGGGCTTGTCAACTTAGTCAACAAATGATTCTAGCAGCAGTAACCGTTGGATTTGAATTGAACGGTCCTGCTGCTTCTTCAATCGCTGCTCTTCTTGCACCAGCCGCCCAAACCAGCGCCGGGGAGACCGCCTGCTCCTGCCTCCAGTGGCCGGCTGTGCTGCCGTTGAGGCCTCATCGCCCCTACTACTCCCACCGCAAGCCAGGCCCTGCGGCGACGGCAGCCTCACACCGCAGCCGAACGAGTGAACCCTCGTACTCCTCTCCGGGTGGGCATCCACTGCCGTGTCTTCCCCAGCTCTGCATCGTCCCCTTCCTAGGCCTCGCCGTCGTCCACCGCCTTGGTGCTCTCGGCGCGGCGTGGTCAACGTGGTCAACGACATTCCATCGGAAGAGTACTATACATGGAGAGGCTGACAGCTGGGTCCACGGCCACAACCTAGTTTTTTCGTGATTTGCCAAGTAAGTCGCTTTGTCAGGCCTGTTGGGCTGCAAATGTTTCAAGACGAGGAGAGCTTTCATTCGGCTGGCCGAGAAAATGGCCCATCAGTAATGAGAAATGGGCTGTACATTTTTAAAACACATCAAACGGCAATTAGTTTCAAATATCTTTTTTTTTCATTTCGAGATTTTAAATTACATTAATTTTTATGCATGGAGAATTTGTTGGATTTTATATTGATATACATTTATTTTTAAAATTAGTTTGAATGTGAGTCGAAATTTCGGGATTAAAAATAGTTTGGACCGCACCGAAATATGCAAAATTTCGTATAATTTTTTAACCGTGGCCACAATATGGGCTGTAATGCTAACAAAAAGAATATGGGCTCCAAAAAAACCTTAATAATTAGCAAATGGGCTGTAAATTATTAGAAATAATGGCAGATGGGTTGTATGCTGTTTTCCACAGATTTGAGGCTTTCCTAAAAAAAGGTTGATGCACAAGCAGTGACTATTGGATGGCTATCCAAGGACCGTCGTGCTTCTTCAATCTCTGGTCTTCCTGCTCCAGCCGCTCAAACAAGCGCGGCGGGACTGCCTGCTCCCTCCTCCCCGTGGCCGGCTCTGCTGCCGCGCAGGCCTCACCGCCCCACCGTACTCCCATCGCTGGCCTAGCCATCCCTCTACTCACCCACACCTACTGTTATTCTCCGGCGACGGCAGACGAACCAGTAAACCCTTGTACAGTCATACTCCCCTCCGCATGGGAAACAACTGCCGAGTCTTCCCTACCTCCGTGTCGTTCCCTTCCTAGGCCTCGCCGTCGTCCACCGCCTTGGTGCTCTCGGCATGGCCTGGTCAACATGGTCAACGACCGACATGCATCTGAAGTGGACTGTACGTGGAGAGGCCGACAGCTGGGTCCACGGCCGCACGCAAGGAAATGCCTCCTTATTACGCGCAAAATAATGATTCCTCCACCTGACATCAGGGACCCACCGAAAGGCCCTCTGTATTTCACAAAAAAAAACGTTACCGCCACTGACAGCTCGGGCCCACCAGCTATATCTTCGCACGCAAGGAAGTGCCTCCTTATTACGCACAAAAAAATGAATACTCCCCCTGTTAGCTGGGACCCAGTATAGTGGCAGGCTGACTTGTGGGCCTACTAAGTTGACGGGGACGGAGGGCTTTGTCAACTTAGTCAATATGCACGATTCTAGCTCCAGTGACCGTACGATGACCATCCAACGGCCGTAGTGCTTCTTCAACCTCTGGTCTTCTTGCTCCAGCCGCCCAAAGCAGCGCCGGTCGTGCCTCATGCTCCCGCCTCCCGTGGCCGGCTGCGATGCGGCGGAGGCCTCACCGCCCCCTACTACTCCCACCGCTGGCCAGGCCATCCCTCTACTCACCCACACCCCCTGTTATTCTGCGGCGATGGCAGCCTCACACCGCAGCGAACCAGTGAACCCTCGTACTCCTCTACGCGTAGGCATCCACTGCCATGTCTTCCACGGCTCCGCGTCGTCAACGTGGTCAAGGAACGGCTTCCATCGGACGTGGACTGTACGTGGAGAGGCTGACAGCTGGGTCCACGGCCGCAGCAAGGAAGTGCCGCCTTATTATGTGCAAAATAATTATTCCTCCACCTGACAGCGGGGACCCATCGGACGGGCCACCGTATTTCGCGAAAAAAACGTTTCCCCCCTGACTCCTGGGACCCACCAGCTACATCTTCGCACGCAAGGAAGTGCCTGACAGTCGGGACCCACCTGGTCGAAGCGTACATAGCGTTGTCATTCTGGTCGCGAACGTGTACGTACATATATAATGGTGGATGTAGAGGCGCGCACGTGTCGTAGTAGAGGCGCGCACGTAGCATGTACACGTACGTACAGCGACCAGGGTGCAAGAAAGAAAATACGGCCACGTATGTGTACATACGAGCGGGGTCTCGAACGCCTACTCACGCATACGTACAGCCAGGGCTCGTGTACATGGCTGGGTCGGAATGGAGAAACATCATCGTCTCGTGTTCATGGGGAGGCAATGGAATGCGTCGTGTTCATGCGGAGGCAACGGAATGCGTCGTGTTCATCGGGAGGCAACGAAATGCGTGGGAGCCAACCGGCTGGGTCGGAACGAAATGCGTGGTCGTGTTCATCGGGAGGGCTTGGATGGAACAGGCGATGGAAACGAGGCCTGGCGTACCGCAAAACGGAGGAAACGAACCTCCTATGTTCGGAACAGGGTCCTGTTGATCGGGAGGGGTGTGGCGTACCGCAAAACGGAGGAAACGGACCTCCTACGGTCGAAACGGGGGTCTTGTTGATCGGGAGGGGTGTGGCGTACCGCAAAATGGATGAAACGGACCTCCTACGGTCGAAACGGGGGTCCTGTTCATTGGGAGGGGTGTGGTGTACCGCAAAACGGATGAAACGGACCTCCTACGGTCAAAACGGGGGTCCTGTTCATCGGGAGGGGTGTGGCGTACCGCAAAACGGGACTCCACGGGATATCGTTCATCTCCACCGCCGACCTCCTCCAGCCTCCACGGGCTACCGTCGACCTCCTCCAGCCTCCACGGGCTCCTGTTCATCCAGCCTCCACCGCGCGCTACTCCACCGGCTATTGTTCAACCACCCCTCCACGGGCACCCCTCCACCGTCTATTATTCATCCAGCCCTCCACACCACGGGGTCTTGTTCAACCACCCCTCCACGGGCACCCCTCCAACATCTACTGTTCATCCAGCCCTCCACCACACCACGGGGTCCTGTTCATCCAGAGGCAACGCCACCGCTCACTGTTCATCCCTGAGGCAGCATCGATCGGCTTCAGTTAGCAGCAGTAGCGAAGGAATCGCTCGATCGGGTTCCGTTAACAGCCATTGATCGATTGCTCGGGTTCAGTAACGCGTAGCCTGCAGTGCAATCGCTTGGGTTCAGTTAGAGCCCAACGCCTCACTCGGGTTTAGTTAGAGCCAATACCTCGCCTACACGCGCATACGTGTACGAGAGAAACGCGCATCGCTCGGCCCCCGACCTCCCACCATAACCGGGAACTCCCCGAAATTTTCCTCGCCCTCACTTCTACCACGGTTTTTTCCGTCATGGACGGCCCAAAGAATGTCATGCAGCTGCGTCTCTAGCCCGCCCAGGACGAAAAGCCCAATTTCTGTCATGATTTTTTGTCATAGAAGTAGGAGCCAACCACATCTTTGATGATACCAGGTTTTGTCACAATTATCATCATAGAAGTGTCATATGTATGACAGGAAAAAATTTCGTTCGGCCCAAAATGTCACGGATGTCTTTTTTGTAGTGTATATACATGATCATACCTAGATATTCTCATAACTTTGCTCAATTCTGTCAATTGCTCAACAGTAATTTGTTCACCCACCGTAATACTTATGCTCTCGAGAGAAGCCACTAGTGAAACCTATGGCCCCCAGGTCTATTTTTCATCATATTAACCTTCCAATACTTAGTTATTTCCTTTGCCATTTATTTTACTTGCATCTTTATTTCTCTTTATCATAAAAATACCAAAAATATTATCTTATTATATATATCAGATCTCACTTTCGTAAGTGACCGTGAAGGGATTGACAACCCCTTTATCGCATTGGTTGCGAGGAGTTTATTTGTTTGTGTAGGTGCAAGGGACTCGTGCGTGGCCTCCTACAGGATTGATACCTTGGTTCTCAAAAACTGAGGGAAATACTTACGTTGCTCTGCTGCATCACCCTTTCCTCTTCAAGGGAAAACCAACACAGTGCTCAAGAGGTAGCAAGAAGGATTTCTGGCGCTGTTGCCGGGGAGTCTACGCAAAAGTCAACATACCAAGTACCCATCACAAACACTTATCTCCCACATTACATTATTTTCCATTTGCCTCGCATTTTCCTCTCCCCCCACTTCAACCTTGTGGTTTTATTCACCCTCTCTCTCTCCCTCCTCCTCCTATTTCTCTATTTGCCTCTTTTTGCCCGTCTCTTGTTTTCTTGTGTGTTGGATTGCTTGCTTGTCACGATGGCTCAAGATAATACCAAATTGTCTGACTTTACTAATATCAACAACAATGATTTTATTAGCACTCCGATTGCTCCTCTTACTGATGTTGAATCTTGTGAAATTAATGCTGCTTTACTGAATCTTGTCATGAAAGATCCGTTTTCCGGCCTTCCTAGTGAAGATGCCGCTACCCATCTAAACAACTTGTTTGATTTGTGTGATATGCAAAAGAAGAAAGATGTGGACAATGATATTGTTGAATTGAAGCCATTTCCTTTTTCTCTTAGAGATCGTGCTAAAGCTTGGTTTTCGTCTTTGCCTAAAAATAGTATTGATTCGTGGAATAAGTGCAAAGATGCTTTTATCTCTAAGTATTTTCCTCCCGCTAAGATCATCTCTCTTACAAACGATATTATGAATTTTAAGCAACTTGATCATGAAGATGTTGCACAAGCTTGGGAGAGGATGAAATTAATGATACGTAATTGCCCTACACATGGTTTGAATTTATGGATGATTATACAAAAATTTTATGCCGGATTAAATTTTGCTTCTAGAAACCTTTTATATTCGGCCGAGGGAGGCACTTTTATGGAAATCACTTTAGGAGAAGCTACTAAACTCCTAGATAATATTATGGTTAATTATTATCAATGGCACACCGGAAGATCTACTAATAAGAAAGTGCATGCGATAGAAGAAATTAATGTTTTGAGTGGAAATATAGATGAACTTATGAAATTATGTGCTAATAAAAGTGTTTCTTCTGATCCTAATGATATGCCTTTGTCTACTTTGATTGAGAATAACAATGAATCTTTGGATGTGAGTTTTGTTGGTAGGAATAATTTTGGTAACAACGCGTATAGAGGAAACTTTAATCCTAGGCCTTATCCTAGTAATTCCTCTAATAATTATGGTAACTCCTACAACAATTCTTATGGAGATTTTAATAAGATGCCCTCTTATTTTGAATCTAATATTAAAGAATTTATTACTTTGCAAAAGAATTTCAATGCTTTGATTGAAGAAAAAATGCTTAAGATTGATGAGTTGGCCAGGAACATTGATAGAATTTCCCTTGATGTTGATTATTTGAAACTTAGATCTATTCCACCTAAGCATGATATCAATGAGTCTCTCAAAGCTATGAGAATTTCCATTGATGAGTGCAAAGAAAGAACCGCTAGGATGCGTGCTAAGAAAGATTGCTTTATAAAAGCGTGTTCTTCTAGTTTCCATGATAACAAAGATGAAGATCTCAAAGTTATTGATGTGTCCCGTATTAAATCTTTGTTTTGTAATATGAATCTTGATAATGATGGGACTAAATATGATCCACCTTTACCTAGAAGGCGTTCCAAAAATTCGGAGTCTTTAGATCTTGATGCTAAAATTGTTAAAAGTGGGATTGAAGAAGTCAAAACTTTAAATATCGATGAACCCACTATTTTGGATTTCAAGGAATTTAATTATGACAATTGCTCTTCGATAGATTGTACTTCCTTGTTGCAATCCATGCTAAATTCTCCTCATGCTTATAGTCAAAATAAAGCCTTTACCAAACATATCGTTGATGCTTTCATGCAATCTTATGAAGAAAAACTTGAGTTGGAAGTTTCTATCCCAAGAAAACTTTATGATGAGTGGGAACCTACTATTAAAGTTAAAATTAAAGATCATGAGTGCTATGCTTTGTGTGATTTGGGTGCTAGTGTTTCCATGATTCCTAAGACTTTGTGTGATTTGCTAGGTTTCTGTGATTTTGATGATTGCTCTTTAAACTTGCACCTTGCGGATTCCACTAGAAAGAAACCTATGGGAAGAATTAATGACGTTCTTATTGTTGCAAATAGGAATTATGTGCCTGTAGATTTTATTGTTCTTGACATAGATTGCAATCCTTCATGTCCTATTATTCTTGGTAGACCTTTCGTTAGAACGATTGGTGCAATTATTGATATGAAG
Organism: Triticum urartu; assembly: GCF_003073215.2. Taxonomy (NCBI): domain Eukaryota; kingdom Viridiplantae; phylum Streptophyta; class Magnoliopsida; order Poales; family Poaceae; genus Triticum; species Triticum urartu. The sequence continues at coordinate 468,332,768 of NC_053027.1, forward strand.
GAAGGGAATATTAGATTCCAATTTCCATTAAGGAAAGGCATGGAACACTTCCCTAGAAAGAAATTAAATTACCATATGAATCTATTATGAGAGCCACTTATGGATTGCCTACCAAAGATGGCAATAGCTAGATCTATCTTCGCTTTTATGCCTAGCTAGGGGCATTAAACGATAGCGCTTGTTGGGAGGCAACCGAATTTTATTTTTATTCCTTGCTTTTTGCTCCTGTTTAGTAATAAATAATTTATCTAGCCTCTGGTTTGGTTGTGTTTTTTGTGTTGAATTAGTGTTTGTGCCAAGTAGAAACGTTGGGAAGACTTGGGGAAAGTCTTTTTAATCTTGCTGTAAAAAACAGAAACTTTAGTGCTCACGTGAATTGCTGTAATTTTTATTTTGAAAGTGACATTTAGTTAATTCATTTTGCAAATGATTAATAGATAAATTCCTCACGTCCAGAAATTTATTTTGGAGTTTTTGGGGTTCCATATCTTGCGTTAGCTACAGATTACTACAGGCTGTTCTGTTTTTGACAGATTCTGTTTTTCGTATGTTGTTTGCTTATTTTAATGAATCTATGGCTAGTAAAATAGTTTATAACCATAGATAAGTTAGAATAAAGTAGTTTTAACACCAATATAAATAAAGAATGAGTTAATTACAATACCTTGAAGTGGTGTTTTGTTTTCTTTCGCTAACGGAGCTCACGAGATTTTCTACTTTAAGTTTTGTGTTGTGAAGTTTTCAAGTTTTGGGTAATGATTTGATGGATTATGGAACAAGGAGTGGCAAGAGCCTAAGCTTGGGGATGCCCATGGCACCCCCAAGATAATCTAAGTACACCTAAAAGCCAAAGCTTGGGATGCCCCGGAAGGCATCCCCTCTTTCGTCTACTTCCATCGGTAACTTTACTTGGAGCTATATTTTTATTTACCACATGATATGTGTTTTGCTTGGAGCGTCTTGTATTATTTGAGTCTTTATTTATTAGTTTTACACAATCATCCATGTTGTACACACCTTTTGAGAGAGAAACACATGATTCGGAAATTGTTAGAATACTCTGTGTGCTTCACTTATATCTTTTGAGTTATATAGTTTTTGCTCTAGTGGTTCACTTATATCTTTTAGAGCACGTTGGTGGATTTGTTTTTATAGAAACCATTGTTCTCTCATGCTTCACTTATATTATTTTGAGAGTCCTACAAAACAGTGTGGTAAATTGCTTTAATTATGTTAGGCATTCAAGATTAATAAAAAAATATGAGTGTGTTGAATACTATGAGAAGTTTGATACTTGATAATTGTTTTGAGATATGGAGATGGTGATATTAGAGTCATGCTAGTTGAGTAGTTGTGAATTTGAGAAATACTTGTGTTAAAGTTTGTGATTCTCGTAGCATGCACGTATGGTGAACCGTTATGTGATGAAGTCGGAGCATGATTTATTTATTGATTGTCTTCCTTATGAGTGGCGGTCGGGGACGAGCGATGGTCTTTTCCTACCAATCTATCCCCTAGGAGCATGCGCGTAATCTTTGCTTTGATAACTTGTAGATTTTTGCAATAATTATATGAGTTCTTTATGACTAATGTTGAGTCCATGGATCATACGCACTCTCACCCTTCCACCATTGTTAGCCTCTCTAATACCGCGCACCTTTCGCCGGTATCATACACCCACCATATACCTTCCTCAAAACAGCCACCATACCTACCTATCATGGCATTTCCATAGCCATTCCGAGATATATTGCCATGCAAATTACCACCGTTCTGTTTACTATGACACGCTCCATCATTGTCATATTGCTTTGCGTGATCATGTAGTTGACATTGTATTCGTGGCAAAGCCACCGTTCATAATTCTTTCATACATGTCACTCTTGATTCATTGCATATCCCGGCACACCGCCGGAGGCATTCACATAGAGTCATATTTTTTTTCTAAGTATTGAATTGTAATTGTTGAGTTGTAAGTAAATAAAAAAGTGTGATGATCATCATTTTTAGAGCATTGTCCCAAGTGAGGAAAGGATGATGGAGACTATGATTCCCCCACAAGTCGGGATGAGACTCCGGACTAAATAAAAAAATAGGCCATAAAAAAGAGAAAAGTCCCAAATAAAAATAAAAAATGAGAGAAAAAGAGAGAAGGGACAATGCTACTATCCTTTTACCACACTTGTGCTTCAAAGTAGCACCAAGATCTTCATAGAGAGTCTCCTATTTTATCACTTCCATATACTAGTGGGAATTTTTCATTATAGAACTTGGCTTGTATATTCCAATGATGGGCTTCCTTAAAATGCCCTAGGTCTTCGTGAGCAAGCGAGTTGGATGCACACGCACTTAGTTCTTTTTGTTGAGCTTTCATATACTTATAGCTCTAGTGCATCCGTTGCATGGCAATCCCTACTCACTCACATTTATATCTATTAATGGGCATCTCCATAGCCCGTTGATATGCCTAGTTGATGTGAGACTATCTTCCCCCTTTTGTCTTCTCCACAACCACCATTCTATTCCACCTATAGTACTATGTCCATGGCTCACGCTCATGTATTGCATGAAGATTGAAAAAGTTTGAGAACACCAAAAGTATGAAACAATTGCTTGGCTTGTCATCAGGGTTGTGCATGATTTAAATACTTTGTGTGGTGAAGATGGAGCATTGCCAGACTATATGATTTTGTAGGGATAACTTTCTTTGGCCATGTTATTTTGAAGAGACATAATTGCTTAAGTTATTATGCTTGAAGTATTATTATTTCTATGTCAATATTGAACTTTTGTATTGAATCTTTCGGGTCTGAATATTCATACCACAATTAAGAAGAATTACATTGAAATTATGCCAAGTAGCATTCCACATCAAAAATTTTGTTTTTTATCATTTACCTACTCGAGGATGAGCAGGAATTAAGCTTGGGGATGATTGATACGTCTCCGATGTATCTATAATTTTTGATTGTTCCATGCTATATTATATCCTACCCCCCTAGGTGCGCCCTCCACCCTCGTGGGGCCCACGTTGCTCCACCGACATACTTCTTCCTCCTATATATACCTACGTACCCCCAAACTACCAGATACGGAGCCAAAACCCTAATTCCACCGCCGTAACTTTTTGTATCCACGAGATCCCATCTTGGGGCCTTTTCCGGAGCTCCGCCGGAGGGGCTATCGATCACGGAGGGCTTCTACATCAACACCATAGCCTCTCCGATGAAGTGTGAGTAGTTTACTTCAGACCTTCGGGTCCATATTTATTAGCTAGATGGCTTCTTTTCTCTTTTTGGATCTCAATATAAAGTTCTCCCCCTCTCTTGTGGAGATCTATTCGATGTAATCTTCTTTTGTGGTGTGTTTGTTGAGACCGATGAATTGTGGGTTTATGATCAAGTTTATCTATGAACAATATTTGAATCTTCTCTGATTTTTTTATGTATGAGTGTTTATCTTTGCAAGTCTCTTCAAATTATCAGTTTGGTTTTGCCTACTAGATTGATCTTTCTTGCAATGGGAGAAGTGCTTAGCTTTCGGTTCAATCTTGCGGTGTCCTTTCGCAGTGACAGTAGGGGCAGAAAGGCACGTATTGTATTGTTGCCATCGAGGATAACAAGATGGGGTTTATATCATATTGCATGAGTTTATCCCTCTACATCATGTCATCTTGCATAAAGCGTTACTCTGTTCTCTTGAACTTAATACTCTAGATGCATGCTGGATAACGGTCGATGTGTGGAGTAATAGTAGTAGATGCAGGCAGGAGTCGGTCTACTTGTCTTGGACATGATGCCTATATACATGATCATACCTAGATATTCTCATAACTATGATCAATTCTGTCAATTGCTCAACAGTAATTTGTTCACCCACCGTAATACTTATGCTCTCAAGAGAAGCCACTAGTGAAACCTATGGCCCCCGGGTCTATTTTCCATCATATTAATCTTCTAATACTTAGTTATTTCCTTTGCCATTTATTTTACTTGCATCTTTATTTCTCTTTATCATAAAAATACCAAAAATATTATCTTACCATATCTATCAGATCTCACTTTCGTAAGTGACTGTGAAGGGATTGACAACTCCTTTATCGCGTTGGTTGCGAGGAGTTTATTTGTTTGTGTAGGTGCGAGGGACTCGTGCGTGGCCTCCTACTGGATTGATACCTTGGTTCTCAAAAACTGAGGGAAATACTTACGCTGCTCTGCTGCATCACCCTTTCCTCTTCAAGGGAAAACCAACGCAGTGCTCAAGAGGTAGCAAACCCAGATCATGAGTTTCAAGAAATTTGAACATGAGCATGTTGCAAAATCTTGGGAAAGGATCAAAAATGATGCTAAGGAATTGCCCAACTCATGGGTTAAATCTTTGGATGATCGTACAAATTTTTTATGCGGGGTTGAATTTTGTTTCTCGTAATCTTTTATACTTCGCCGCGGTTGGTACTTTTATGGAAATTACTTTGGGTGAAGCCACCAAATTTCTTGATAATATTATGGCGAATTATTCACAATGGCATACCGAAAGAGCCCCTACTAGTAAAAAAGTTAATTTGGTTGAAAAAAATTCTTCTTTGAGTGAAAAAGTTGACGCTCTTATGAAATTGGTTGCTAGTAAAAGTGCTCCTATTGATTTCAATGATACGCCTTTGTCTACTTTGATTGAGCAAAATAGTGATGTTGTAGATGTGAATTTTATCTCGCGAAACAATTTCAATAACAATGCTTATAGAGGTAATTTTAGTCCTAGGACTTTTCCTAGTAATTCCTCTTAATTATGGTAATTCCTATGCAAATCCTTCTTATAATAATAATAGGAACACCTCTGATCTTGAGAATAATATTAAATAATTTATCAACTGACAAAAAGCTATCAACACTACCATAGAAGAAAAGTTAAATAAGATTTATGATTTGTCTAGAAGTGTTGATAGAATTTCTCATGATGTAGAAAATCTCAAGATGAAAATTTTTGTGCCTAAGGTTGAGGAATCAATTAAAGCTCTTTTTTTTTCTATGGATGAAAGTAAGAAAAGAACCGCTATGCTTAGATCTATAAGAGAATTTTTAGAAAAAACGTTTTCTAGTGATTACTTTCGTAAAAGTGATGAAGATCTGAAAATGATTGGTGTTTCTTCTATTGATTCCTTGTTTAGTAAAGTTAAAATTGACAAAAAAGGGATTGGAGAAGAGTCAACTTTAGTTAGAACGCGTCCTGATAATTCGGAGGGTGAGAGTCTTGTTGAGAAAATTGATAAAAGTGGGTTTGAAGAGGTCAAAACTTTAACTAGTGATGTACCCACTCTTTTGGATTACAAAGACTTTAATTATGATAGTTGCTCTTTGATTGATTGTATTTATTTGTTGCAATCCATGATAAATTCACCCCATGCTTATGAACAAAATAAAGCTTTTACTAAACATATTGTTGATGCTATGATGAAAGCTTTAGAAGAAAAGTTGGAATTAGAAGTTTCAATTCCTAGAAAATTGCATGATGAATGGGAACCTACTATCAAAGTCAAGATTAAAAATTATGAGTGTTTTGCTTTGTGTGACTTGGGTGCTAGTGTTTCTACAATTTCGAAAACTTTATGTGATGTGCTTGATATTACCGATATTGAAGAATGTTCTTTAAATTTTCACTTGGCGGATTCTACTATTAAAAATCCTATGAGAAGAATTAATGATGTTATTATTCTTGAAAATAGGAATTATGTGCCCATATATTTTATTGTTCTTGATATTGATTGCAATCCGTCTTGCCCAATTATTCTTGGTAGACCGTTTTTACGCACTATCGGTGCCGTGATTGATATGAAAGAAGGCAATATTAAGTTCCAATTTCCTTTGAGGAAGGGTATGGAAAACTTCCATAGAACAATAATTAGGCCACCATATGAATCAATCATGAGGGAATCTTGTGGATCTCGAAACAAAGATGACAAAACTTAGATCCTTTGCTTTATGCCTAGCTAAGGGCGTAAAACTTTAGCGCTTGTTGGGAGGCAACCCAATGAATACAATTTATTTTTACTTTTTTCTTTCTGTTCTTGAGTGTTAGCACAATTATGCTAGTGTTATAATTGTTTGTTTTATGTTTTAGTTAGTGTTTGTGCCAAGTAAAGCCTTTAGGATCTTCTTGGGTGCTAGCTGTTTGATCTTGCTGAAAAACAGAAACTTTTGCGCTCACGAAAACAATTATCATTTCTAACCAGAGAGCGATAAAATACCAATTCTTTTTGCAGAACATTAATATACAAATTTCCCAGGTCATCCTAATGTTTCAGAGATTTTTGGAGTTACAGAAATATTCGAAATATCCAGATTGCTACAGACTGTTATGTTTTTGACAGATTCTGCTTTCTTTGCATTGTGTGCTTGTTTTGATGATTCTATGGTTTTATTTGATGAGTTTTTGCCATAGAAAAGTTGGAATATAGTAGATATAATGCAAGAATAAAATATGAACTGATTTTCTACAACACTTATAGTTGTGATTTGTTTTCTTATACTAACGGATCTCACGAAGATTTTGTTGAGTTTTGTGTGATTGAAGTTTTCAAGTTTTGTGTTATCTTACGATGGATGAAGGAATAAGGAGTAAGAAGAGCCTAATCTTGGGGATGCCCCGGCATCCCAAGCTATTATCCAAAGAGAGCAAGCAACTAAGCTTGGGGATGCCCCGAGTGGCATCCCCTCTTTCTTCTAACGACCATCAGTATTTTACTCGGAGCTATATTTTTATTCGTCACATACTATGTGTTTTGCTTGGAGCGTCTTGTATGATATGAGTCTTTGCTTGTTTTATTTTGTATTTTTAGTCTTGATCCCTTGCTGTACACACCTATTTGAGAGAGCCAAAATTATGCCATGACTTGTTAGAATTGCTCTCTATGCTTCACTTAAATTTTTATGAGCTATGGATTTGCTCTAGTGCTTCAATTATATCTTTTTAGCACAGTGTGATTTAGTATTTTTTGAAGAAATTCTATCTTGCTTCACTTAAATTAATTTAATAGAAATAAATTTTATACTCATGATTTTGACGTATATTTGTTTGAGCTTGTCAGAAGCAACACATGAAAATTAGTCCCAAAGTGATAGATATCCAAGAAGGATATAATAAAAACTTTCATGAAGATCACTGGACAAAATAAACTTGATTCTTAGTAATTGTTTTGAGATATGATGATTTGATATGCGAGTCATCTTGATGAGTAATTATGCTTTAGTAAGAATATTGGTGTTAAGGTTTGTGATTCCCTATGAAAGCACAAAATTCAATAGTTATGCAATGAAATTATATCCTACCTGTGGTGCATTATTCAGTGTTAATTATACTTAATGCTCGCTTATGAGATTATTTGTTTCTTGGCTGGTCACTTCTCAATCTTTTGCTAGCCTTCATTTTGCACTAAGTATGATCACTACTTGTGCATCCAAAATCCTTTAAACCAGTTTTGCCACATGAGTCCACTATATCTACCTATATGCGGTATTCTTTTGCCGTTCTAAGCAAATTTGTATGTGCCTTCTCTAATATTCAAAATAAATTTCTCTTTTGTGTGCCCGTACCGCTCGCGAGGCGGTGAGGGGTGGCTAATATTTTCCATGCTAGATGTGTTATTCTCACGATGAGTGTATATTCACTTGTCATTGCACGAGAGTAAGGGAAAGGTATTGGAGATGCCCAGTCCCGAAATGAAAAATGAATTTACTTTATGTTGTCAAACAATAAATTCCTTGGATAGTGTTGGTATGGAAGGCACCCGTGGATACGGTTAGCCATGGAAAGTGAAAGTATGGTGGAAAAGGGAATAAACTTTAACTTCTGTTTGGAAACCGCCTATGATATATCTAGCATGGAAAGTGTTGGGAACTCTTAGTCGTTTTCGTTGGTGGGAAAAGTATGCCTCTCAAAATGTCTTTATCTCTCAATTTCGCTTTGAGCTCTGGCACCTCTACAAATCCCTACTTCCCTCTGCGAAGGGCCTTTCTTTTACTTTATGCATTTTTTATTTTTGAATTTGAGTCTCCATCTTCTCTTATAAAAGCACCAACAAGGAGGCACTATGATCGTACTTGAGCATTGGGGTGTAGTTAATATGTGAGTGTGTTTCATGAATGGATCAATGATTGAGCATGATGGTGTAGGGATAACTTACTTTAGCGTCGATATTTTGAAAGACATGGTTGCTTGTTGATAAGCTTGAGTATTTAAGTTATCATGTCAAAACTAGACTATTGGTTTGAACAATATAAAAGTCCAAATGTCCATGCTATAATGAAAAGAATATGATATGACATGTTAGGCAACATTCCACATCAAAAATTCTGTTTTTATCATTTACCTACTCGAGGACGAGCAGGAATTAAGCTTGGGGATGCTGATACGTCTCCAACGTATCTATAATTTTTTATTGTTCCATGTTGTTATATTATCAATCTTGGATGTTTCATAATCATTTTATAGTCATTTTATATCCTTTTTTGGTACTAACCTATTGACATAGTGGCAAGTGCCAGTTGCTATTTTTTTGCATGGTTTTTACATCACAGATAATCAATACCAAACGGAGTCCAAATGCAGTGAAACTTTTTGTGGAATTTTTATGAACTAGAAGACATCCAATGGGACGGAGAAGCACCCGGGGGGTGCCCCGAGGGAGGCACAACCCACCAGGGCGCGCCCTAGTGGGTTGTGCCCACCTCGGGTGCGCCCGGACCGCCTCTTTGCTCTATAAATACCCAATATTCCAGAAACCCTAGGGGAGTTGAAGAAAGTCAATTCCAGCTGCCGCAGAGGCCAGAACCACCAGATCCAATCTAGACACCATCACGGAGGGGTTCACCACTTCCATTGGTGCCTCTGCGATGATGCGTGAGTAGTTCTTTTAGACCTTCAGATCCATAGTTAGAAGCTAGATGGCTTCCTCTCTCTCATTTGATTCTCAATACAGTGGTCTCTTGGAGATCCATATGATGTAACTCTTTTGCGGTGTGTTTGTTGGGATCCGGTGAACTTTGAGTTTATGATCAGATCTATCTCTTTTTATCCATGAAAGTTATTTGAGTTTATTTGATCTCTTATATGCATGATTTCCTATAGCCTCGTATGTCTTCTCCGATATTTGGGGATTGTTTGGCCAACTTGATTTATTTGTCTTGCAATGGGAAGAGGTGCTTTGTAGTGGGTTCGATCTTATGGTGCTTGATCCCAGTGATAGAAGGGAACCGACACACATGTATCGTTGCTACTAAGGATAAAACAATGGGGTCTTTTTCTACATAAATAGGTCTTGTCTACATCATGTCATCGCTATTATTGCCTTACTCCGTTTCTCCATGAAATTAATACACTAGATGCATGCTAGATAGCGGTTGATGTGTGGAGTAATAATAGTAGATGCAGGCAGGAGTCGGTCTACTAATCTTGGACGTGATGCCTATATAATGATCATTTCCTGGATATCGTCATGATTATTTGAAGTTCTATCAATTGCCCAACAGTAATTCGTTTACCCACCGTTTTCTATTTTTCTCGAGAGAAGCCACTAGTGAAACCTACGGCCCCCGGGTCTCTTTCTCATATTATTTTCCTTTGCGATCTATTTTATTTGCCTTTTATTTCCATATCTATTAAACCCAAAAATACAAAAATACCTTGCTGCGATTTATTCTTATTTATTTTATTTGGTGTTCGATCTATAATTCTACTACAACTTATTCACGTCCGTTTGCCAATTTCTGGCATCGTTACCCGAAAGGGATTGACAACCCCTTTAATACGTTGGTTGCGAGTATTTGTTATTTGTGTGCAGGTGCCTTTTATGTGTTGTTGCTTGGTTCTCCTACTGGTTCGACAACCTTGGTTTCATCACTAAGGGAAATACCTAACGTTGTTGTGCTGCATCATCCCTTCCTCTTTGGGGAAATACTGACGTAGCTTAAAGCCGCTATCAGGTGGTTCTTTCAACATGCCATTGGGCATGATTCTCTTGCATATCATCAAGTAGTTTATTAACATTATCTATGGGCTTACCCATAATAGTCCCTCCTGCAATTGTATCAAGCGTAGTTTTTGGCATAGGACTTAGACCATTATAAAACAAATGAAGGATCGACCATTCTTCCATTCCATGATGTGGACAATTCCTCATGGCTTCCTTCATACGATCCCAGCCAGCGCTAGTGGCTCATGATCCTCCTTCTTAAAACTTGTTATGTGAGAATGATGTTGCATTATTTTTGCAGATGGGCAAAACTTAGATAAAAGCTAGCTACAACAATCATCCCATAAATTATATTACCTCTAGGTAAAGCTATAAGCCATTATTTTGCTTTTCCTCTCAAAGAGAAAGGAAGTAGACACAACTTCAAAGCGCCAGGATCATAATCTCTGATGCGTGTCATGTTGCACAATTCAGTAAAATTATGCAAGTGCATACCGACATCCTTAGAAGCAAAGCCTCCAAATTGGTCTTGTTGAACCATAAAGACTAGGTTTGGTTTTATCCCATACTCAGTGGCAGCAACATCATGTTGTGCTATTGGTTCACGCATAAAGTTGTTGCTAGGAGTAGCAAAACTTCCAAGATTACGAGCCATCATAACTTTGGTGTTTTCAAATGACAAGACTTGCGAAAAAAGTAAAACTTAAACTAAAGCAAAAACTAAAACTAAAATTTAACAAAATCTAAACACAAAGACTATAGACACAAAATCCTCCCCGACAATGGCGCTAGAAAAAGGCTTGATTACTTCCTTCGGTGATCCGAAAATAAAGCAGCAAGGTTCCTCTCCCTTTTTTGCAGAGGTGGCCCTGTGTAATCGAACCCATAGGAGGAGGATCCACTTGAAGCTAGGGTCTCAAGCAAGATTTTGTTAAAGAAACTATTCCAGCTTTTGGCCAGGCCAAAATCAAACAAACTATAGGAGAATAGTTGTGATCAAAATATTTATAGGTATGAGGTCTTAATGCTTACAACCATTTATTTGTCATGGGACCAAATATGATCTTAATTTGTGCACTGGAAGTCACCCATCTAGATGTGCTTGTTACGAACCAAATTGGGGATGTGTCCAAATTAAGTCATGACCGACACGTGTCATGCATCAAGCGTGAGTTGTATAACTGAAGGCCCTATCTATCTCATGGGATTGCCTCGATAATTAAGATTGCAATAATCAGAAAAGAGAATTGGGCACTTAATGACTACACCTGTTGAATCTCTAGAGATAGGATCTATGTTACTGTACTAAATATTTCTGTCACTGGCGTTTAGAACAACCACTAGTGCACGTCGGTTCTAAACAAATGGTTTAAAACCCCTTTCCGCGACGGCATCTGGAACCGTCGCCAAGTGAGTGTGGGCGATAGGGGGAGTCCTTTCCACACGACCCAGAAACCGTCGGGGATATGCCCTCCTGGCACACATGTTCGGCAAAATGAGGTCGTGTGCGACTGGCGAGCACTCAAATATGGAAATACGTATAGTAGATCTAAAAATACAATTATACAGTGAAATCGTTTCCGGTCGCAAGTACATCCCACACAGTCAGTCCCCGCTAAATGTTTCCGTTCGTATGCACATCCCACACAGTCGCTCCAAGGAAAACGTTTCCGTTCATAGGTACATCACACACAATTTTTCCCGTTAAATCGTTTGCGTTATTGAATATATCACACACGATCCGTAGAAGAAACTGTGTGGCAAAGGTTGTCCATCACACATAGTTTTTATGTGGTAAACATTTGCGCAAGGTGGCCTAACGCAAACAGTTTCAAGAGAAAGTCGTGTGTGATTGTTCATTGATCCAACACGGTTTATTCCTAGAAACTGTGTGCGTTGCCTGTCATCGCCCACGGTATTTTTTCAACAACCGTTTGCAATAGTAAAACACAATTAGCAGGCTAATTCGCCATTAGCAGGATAATTATCCGATCATTCATAATCCATTTATTAATCTAATTGACATTTCATATTAAGCACACAATATATTTCATTTCCATATTAAGGAAGCATAATTTCATAATTGAAATACATCAGAGTACAACATGATATAGCTTCAGCACTCAGCAACCCCATTACACAACTGCACCAGCAACAAGTTCCACATGCAACATGTAGAACCTTTCGAAATTAGCATCATAGATGGTATATAGACAGACACATCTCATCTGGAAAACTGCTGAAGCGGAAGGCGAATATTGAGCCTTCATTCATGTTGAAGGTCTTCACAACTTTAGGCCAGTGCCTGTGGATGATTGACCATCCGTCCTTCGTCCTCTTCAGGAACACTTCAATATTGAACCGTGGGTGTTGTATGAAAACCTTCCTTGCCTCCTGACCATAGAGGTGGTTTGAGAGGTAATCATTAGTGAACTGCTTTGGAAAGGCCTAAAAACAAGGATGTGCATAAATATCTTCTCTATATTGGAAATGGGGCAAAGGAATAAAAAAAGGCAAGGTATAATATTTAGTACCATCTTGTAGTGAATTGATGTCTTCTCCATTGTGCAGACAAAGATCTTGTTGTTTTTTTATCGCTAATTTCTTTATCCTAACAATCTTTCTGAGTTTCTTGATTTGATTGATATTCATGGACAACTCATTTCCCCATATGCAAATGGGTCAAACAGTGGGTCAAAACCTCTGACAGCAGGACCTACATGTGAAGACCAAATTGGTAAAAACCAAAATATTAGAATGGTTCCTGCAATTTCACAGTAATGTGCTATTAGACAACGGACCATGCATGTGCTAACCTTGATTGTAAACCTCAGTGCTTCCCATTGTTTCCCTGCAACGCATATAAGGTAGTTAGTCATCAGGTTAAGTAAGGGTTCGCATGCTATCAGTAAAATATGTTGATGAAAAATAAGCACATTACAGATTCATCAGATTAATTGAAGCCACACGAAAAACCCACTTACCCAAACCAAGCATGATTAAGAACTAGGAAATACAGAACTTGTATATGTTTCTCATGTATTAAGTGCATCCAAATTCGATTTATTCCTCACATGCACAACAATACAAAATTCTACCCACGACAATTGGACATCGCATTGCAGAATTGAACTAAGCAGTTAACTAAACACCACAACAAATGAACCAAACATTAACTGAGCACCACATTGCACAATATAACATGCTCCTAATAGAAGATCAGAGAGTTAACCAAACAGTTAACTACAACCAATTGTATTTGTTTCTCATGTATTTACTATACCCAAATTCAATAAATTCCTCACATGGTATACAATAACAGAATGCACCCACAATTCTGTAATGATAAATACGATTTATTTCTCAAATGGAAGACAATACAAAATTGCAGCCTGAAGAATTGAACATCACATTCACAGAATTGAACCAAACAGAAAAGTGAAGACAACAACTAATTAATAAAACAGTTAATAAGTGAGCACCACACTACACGATATATAGAACATATACACTAGAGCAACAGATTGCATGGTGAAATTAGATAGCACGGTTCACTAGAATTTGTGAAGGAAAGGCAGGAGCAGCACACACAATGGGTAAACCAAGCATGCTTAACCGGCGTAGCTAGCAATTTGCAAGGTGCTCCTTCAAGATCTGGGGGTCGGCACGAATGGCAGTCATCGTGACCTCATCCGCGTGTGCGGCCGCAATTTTCTTCTCTGCTGCCAAATGCTCCTTGAGGTCCTGGCTATACTACATGCACCATGGCTTAGGCCGGCGCTTTTTTGGTGGAGGGGTCGGTGATTTGGGTGGAAGGTGTCGCGCTCGCGCCGGCGGTCGGGGCATGTGGGATGTGGAAGGAGGAGGAGGATGGGGTCGTGTGTGGATTACCTGCCTGGAGAGAGGAGGCCGAGCAGCGTGAAGGAGGGTCGCCGGTGAGGAGGCGGCGGTGCTGCAAGCAAGGAGTGAAGGTTTCAACTTGGAAAGGAAGGCGGAAAGAGGGAAAATATGGCTTTTGGTAAGAGGGAGGGGGCGGGGAGGTAGAAATTTCCGCGGAAGCCGAAAATTTGGAATCGCTTCAGCCAAAAAACTGGCGCACAGAGTGTCATCAGACACGGTCCCTTATTCAGAACTGTGTACGATACGTGGACATCACAAACAATTCAGATAGCTTAACCCGTGTGTGATGAGTTTGAACGTCAAAAGTTTTGGTTTGAATTTCCATGGTTATAGTGGTCATCCACGTCATTGCATAATTTGGGTACACAAAGGAGACTACAACACACCCACACTTCTTAATCGAGCAAGTTCAGCAATTAAACAAAGCTAGCTGAGCTAAACATTACTCTAACAAATTAAAGACCGACACTCTTAATTAAACAAAACAAAGAGTACTACCATGGCTAATGCTCGTTGATCTCCGCTGCCACCTCCATGTCCAGCTCGCGCCCGATGGTCTCGTGGGGAAGAGGCTCCATGGCATCCATCGCACCATATTCGGCAAGCATCTCGCCATCCGCGTCCACCATCTCTTTGGAAAAGGCCGCCAAGAGCTGGGCGTGGGCGGACGCGATCTGGGCTACGGGCTTTGTCGTTGCAAGGTATGCGGCGGAGGAACAGATGGCTGCTCGAACGCTCTCGGTGATTGCCAGCTCTTCGGTCGTGGGTTGCCGACTGTTGTTGGAGAAGCTTCGTTCGATTTGTGCGATGACCTCCAGGAGCTGGGCTTGGGCGGCCTCGACATGGTCGTGGGCGGCCTCCATCAGGGCTAAGGACGCCGCTGCGGAATGGACAACTTTTGTGCCGCTCTCGCCAGTTGCTATCCCCGAGGCAGATGTTGCTGCCGCCACCTAAGAAGCAACAGCGGCTGTTTGGGCTGCCTTTGCTGCCCGATCGCAGATTGCGGCCGCGCTCATGCACCCTGTTAGCACGTGCAAGGCGGCTGTGGCCGCGCTCTCTCCGGAGAGGGCCACCGAAGTTGCCCTCACAATGTGGGTCCACGTGCCCATCTTTCACCATTGATGATTGAACAGTCAAATGATATTTCGGGAGCGAGCTAGTGTGCTTGAGACGCCGGCTGTGGACTGTAGCCGACGCATCTTCTCGCGTAAGCCATAGGCGTACTATACACCACGGCGCTCCAAGATATTTTGTACTACATCTCACACGGTTGCTGATAATAAACTGTGTGCGATTGACTTGATTTTTCATCTTGATTTGAATTACATAATGGGGTCACAACGGCAATGGACGGTGTTTGAATTGCTAGACCTTTTATCCGGAGTGAACATGCAACTATATGTGTGTCGTAAAAGAATTGGAATTATTCAGGGTTTGTTTGAACATTTTGTACATTAAATTGGGTTTCTAGCCATTTCAGGTGAACAATTCAAATTTGAACTACATGCACATGCTCTGGTGCATATAAATTGGTTGAAAAATCAAATCTGTGTCCTTGGGTGCATGCTTAGGTCCCATGCAAGATATGGGAATGAACTTCAAACACCAGGGCACCGTTGATTGTCGGCAAAACATTGAGATGCCCGGTTTTTAAATTCTAGTAAATCCAAAACTCATCTAAAATTCATGAAACTTGGCATGCTATCATGGAGCGGCATCAACATGTCGTGGTACAAATTTTGTCCCATTTGGCGCAGGTTTGGGTATATGCTTCTCACAAACCGGACCTTCTCACAACAAGCATGATGGTTTTTGGTAGGGAACGTCCCACCTTTGGGGACGAAACGATATCCACTGCCTCTTATTGCTTTCAAGTTTTTTCTCGTGTCAACATAGAACATCACGAGTGTTGTGTGAATTTTTGTGATTTTTCGCAGTTCATTTGGACATTTTTATGCATTAACTGAGTTTTCAATGCATTTTATGTGCATAATTCAAATGTGAACTACATGCACATGCTCCAGTGCATATAAATTGGTTGAAAAATCAAATATGTGTCCTTGGGTGCATGTTTAGGTCCCATGCAAGAAATGGGAATGAATTTCAATCACTGGGGCACCGTCGATTGCCGGCAAAACATTGAGATGCCTGGTTTTTAAATTCTAGTAAATCCAAAACTCGTCTAAAATTCATGAAACTTGGCATGCTATCATGGAGCGGCATCAACATGTCGTGCTACAAATTTTGTCCCATTTGGGGCAGGTTTGGGTATATGCTTCTCACAAACCGGAGCTTCTCACAACAAGCATGATGGTTTTCAGTAGGGAACGTCCCAACTTTGGGGACGAACCGATATCCATTGCCTCTTATTTCTTTCAAGTTTTTTTCTCGTGTCAACATAGAACAACAGGAGTGTTGTGTCAATTTTTTGTGATTTTTGGGGTTCGATTGGACATTTTTATGCATTAACTAAGTTTTCAATGCATTTTATGTGCATAATTCAAATTTGAACTACATGCACATGCTTGAGTGCATATAAATTGGTTGAAAAATCAAATATGTGTCCTTGGGTGCATGCTTAGGTCCCATGCAAGAAATGGGAATGAATTTCAAACACCGGGGCACCGTCGATTGCCGGCAAAACATTGAGATGGCTGGTTTTTAATTTCTAGTAAATACAAAACTCGTCTAAAATTCATGAAACTTGGCATGCTACCATGGAGCGGCATCAACATGCCATGGTACAAATTTTGTCCCATTTGGGCAGGTTTGGGTATATGCTTCTCACAAACCGGGGCTTCTCACAACAAGCATGATGGTTTTCGGTAGGGAACGTCCCACCTTCAGGGACGAAACCATATCCATTCCCTCTTATTGATTTCAAGTTTTTTTTTCTCTTGTCAACATAGAACAACAGGAGTGTTGTGCGAATTTTTGTTATTTTTCGGGGTTCGTTTGGACATTTTTATGCATTAACTGAGTTTTTAATGCATTTTATGTGCATAATTCAAATTTGAACTACATGCACATGCTCCAATGCATACAAATTGGTTTAAAAATCAAATATGTGTCCTTCGGTGCATGCTTAGGTCCCATGCAAGAAATGGGAATGAATTTCAAACACCGGGGCACCATCGATTGGCGGCAAAACATTGAGATGCCTGGTTTTTAAATTCTAGTAAATCCAAAACTCGTCTGAAATTCATGAAACTTGGCATGCTATCATGGAGCGGCATCAACATGCCATGGTACAAATTTTGTCCCATTTGGGGCAGGTTTGGGTATATGCTTCTCACAAACCGGAGTGTCGGTGTCAAAACCGACAGATCTCGGGTAGGGGGTCCCGAACTGTGCGTGTGAGGTTGATGGTAATGATGTCTACTACACAACCTTCTTCTTGTAGACGTTGTTGGGCCTCCAAGTGCAGAGGTTTGTAGGACAGTAACAAATTTCCCACAAGTGGATGACCTAAGGTTTATCAATCCGTGGGAGGCGTAGGATGAAGATGGTCTCTCTCAAACAACCCTGCAACCAAATAACAAAGAGTCTCTTGTGTCCCCAACACACCCAATACAATGGTAAATTGTATAGGTGCACTAGTTCAGCGAAGAGATGGTGATACAAGTGCAATATGGATGATAGATATAGGTTTTGTAATCTTAAAATATAAAAACAACAACGTAATTAATGGTAAAAGTGAGCACAAACGGTATTGCAATGCGTTGAAACAAGGCCTAGGGTTCATACTTCCACTAGTGCAAGTTCTCTCAACAATAATAACATAATTGGCTTATATAACTATCCCTCAACATGCAATAAAGAGTCACTCCAAAGTCACTAATAGCGGAGAATAAACGAAGAGATTATTGTATGGTACGAAACCACCTCGAAGTTATCCTTTCTGATCGATCTATTCAAGTGTCCGTAGTAAAATAACATGAAGCTATTCTTTCCGTTCGATCTATCATAGAGTTCGTACTAGAATAACACATTAAGACATAAATCAACCAAAACCCTAATGTCACCTAGATACTCCAATGTCACCTCAAGTATCCGTGGGTATGATTATACGATATGCATCACACAATCTCAGATTCATCTATTCAACCAACACATAGTACTTCAAAGAGTGCCCCAAAGTTTCTACCGGAGAGTCAAGATGAAAACGTGTGCCAACCCCTATGCATAAGTTCAAGAGGTCACGGAACTCGCAAGTTGATCACCAAAACATACATCAAGTGGATCACGTGATATCCCATTGTCACCACAGATAAGCACATGCAAGACATACATCAAGTGTTCTCAAATCCTTAAAGACTCAATCCGATAAGATAACTTCAAAGCGAAAACTCAATCCATTACAAGAGAGTAGAGGGGGGAAACATCATAAGATCCAACTATAATAGCAAAGCTCGCGATACATCAAGTCGTATCACCTCAAGAACACGAGAGAGAGAGATCAAACACATAGCTACTAGTACATACCCTCAGCCTTGAGGGTGGACTACTCCCTCCTCATCATGGAGAGCACCGGGATGATGAAGATGGCCACCGGAGAGGGATACCCCCTCCGATAGGGTACCGGAACAGGTCTAGATTGGTTTTCGGTGGCTACGGAGGCTTCTGGCGGCGGAACTCCCGATCTATTCTGCTCCCCGATGTTTTCAGGGTATATGGATATATATATATATATATAGAGGCGAAACAAGTCGGTCAGGGGAACCACGAGGGGCCCACGAGGGTGGGGGCGCGCCCAGGGGGGCAAGCGCGCCTCCCAGTCTCGTGGCCACCTCAAAGCTTCCTTGACTTCAACTCCAAGTCTCTTGGATCACGTTCGTTCCAAAAATCACGCTCCCGAAGGTTTCATTCCGTTTGGACTCCATTTGATATTCCTTTTCTGCGAAACACTGAAACAAAGGAAAAAACAGAAATTGGCACTGGGCTCTGGGTTAATAGGTTAGTCCCAAAAATGATATAAAAGTGCATAATAAAGCCCATAAACATCCAAAACAGATAATATAATAGCGTGGAACAATCCAAAATTATAGATACGTTGGAGACGTATTAGCATCCCCAAGATTAATTCCTACTCGTCCTCGAGTAGGTAAATGATAAAAACAGAATTTTTGATGTGGAATGCTACCTAACACATTTATCCTTGTAATTCTCTTTATTGTGGCAAGAATATTCAAGACAAAAGTTTAATATTGACATAAAATTAATAATACTTCAAGCATACTAACAAAGTAATTATGTCTTCTCAAAATAACATGGCCAAAGAAAGCTATCCCTACAAAATCATATAGTCTGGCTATGCTCTATGTTCATCACACAAAATATTTAAATCATGCACAACCCCGATGACAAGCCAAGCAATTGTTTCATACTTTTGATATTCTCAAACTTTTTCAATCTTCGCGCAATACATGAGAGTGAGCCATGGACATAGCACTATAGGTGGAATAGAATGGTGGTTGTGGAGAAGACAAAAAGGAGAAGATAGTCTCACATCAACTAGGCGTATCAACGGGCTATGGAGATGCCCGTCAATAGATATCAATGTGAGTGAGTAGGGATTGCCATGCAACGGATGCACTAGATCTATAAGTGTATGAAAGCTCAACAAAGGAAACTAGTGGGTGTGCATCCAACTCGCTTGCTCACGAATACCTAGGGCATTTTGAGGAAGTCCATCATTGGAATATACAAGCAAAGTTCTATAATGAAAGATTCCCACTAGTATATGAAAGTTACAACATAGGAGACTCTCTATCATGAAGATCATGGTGCTACTTTGAAGCACAAGTGTGGTAAAAGGATAGTGGCATTGTCCCTTCTCTCTTTTTTTGGGCCTTCTCCTTTTTTATGGCCTTTTTTTGTCCGGAGTCTCATCCCGACTTGTGGGGGAATCATAGTATCCATCATCGTTTCCTCACTTGGGACAATGCTCTAATAATGATGATCATCACACTTTATTTACTTACAACTCAAGAATTACAACTCAATACTTAGAACAAAATATGACTCTATGTGAATGCCTCCGGCGGTGTACCGGGGTATGCGGTGAATCAAGAGTGACATGTATGAAAGAATTATGAACGGTGGCTTTGCCACAAATACGATGTCAACTACATGATCACGCAAAGCAATTATGACAATGATTAAGCGTGTCATAGTAAACGAAACGGTGGTAAGTTGCATGGCAATATATCTTGGAATGGCTATGGAAATGCAATGATAGGTAGGTATGGTGGCTGTTTTGAGGAAGGTATATGGTGGGTGTATGATACCGGAGAAAAGTGCACGGTATTAGAGAGGCTAGCAATGGTGGAAGGATGAGAGTGCGTATAATCCATGGACTCAACATTAGTCATAAAGAAGTCATATACTTGTTGCAAAAATCTACAAGTTATCAAAGAAAAGTATTATGTGCATGCTCCTAGGGGGATAGATTGGTAGGAAAAGACCATCGCTCATCCCCGACCGCCACTCATAAGGAATACAATCAATAAATAAACCATGCTCCGACTTCATCACATAACGGTTCACCATACGTGCATGCTACGGGAATCACAAACTTTAACACAAGTATTTCTCAAATTCATAACCACTCAACTAGCATGACTCTAATATCACCATCTTCATATCTCAAAACAATTATCAAGCATCAAACTTCTCATAGCATTCAATGCACTTTTGATGAAAGTTTTTATTATATCCCACTTGGATGCCTATCCCTATCATATTAGGACTAGTTTCATAACCAAAGAAAACTACCATGCTGTTCTAAAACCTCTCAAAATAATATAAGTGAAGAAAGAGATTTCATCTATTTCTTCAAAATAAAACCACCGACGTGCTCTAAAAAGAAATAAGTGAAGCACTAGAGCAAATGACAAAAACTACTCCAAAAGATATAAGTGAAGATCAATGAGTAGTTAAATAATTATGCAACTATATGAAGACTCTCTAACATCTAATAATTTCAGATCTTGGTATTTTATTAAAACAGCAAGTAAAGCAAAAGAAAATAAAATGACGCTCCAAGCAAAACACATATCATGTCGTGAATAAAAATATAGCTCCAAGTAAAGTTACCGATGAATGAAGATGAAAGAGGGGATGCCTTCCGGGGCATCCCCAAGCTTAGGCTCTTGGTTTTACTTGAATATTACCTTGGGGTGCCTTGGTCATCCCCAAGATTAGGCTCTTGCCACTCCTTATTCCATAGTCCATCGAATCTTTACCCAAAACTTGAAAACTTCACAACACAAAACTTAACAGAAAACTCGTAAGCTCCGTTAGTATAAGAAAATAAATCACCACTTAGGTACTGTTGTGAACTCATTCTAAATTGATATTGGTGTAATATCTACTGTATTCCACCTTATCTATGGTTCATACCCTCCGATACTACTCATAGATTCATCAAAATAAGCAAACAACACATAGAAAACAGAATCTGTCAAAAACAGAACAGTCTGTAGTAATCTTCATCAACCGCATACTTATGGAACTCATAAAATTCTGAAATAAATTGGTGGACGAGAGTAATTTGTCTATTAATCATCTGCATACAGAATCAACTTAATCGCACTCTCCAGTAAAATCTGGCGGCCAATCTCGTGAGCGCAAAAGTTTCTGTTTTTTACAGCAAGACCGCAAAGACTTCACCCAAGTCTTCCCAAAGGCTCTACTTGGCACAAACACAAATTAAAACATAAAACCACATCTAAATATAGGCTAGATGAATTATTTATTACTAACAGGAGCAAAAAGCAAGAAACTAAACTAAAATTGGGTTGCCTCCCAACAAGCGCTATCGTTTAACGCCCCTAGCTAGGCATGATGATTTCAATGATGCTCACATAAAAGATAAGAATTGAAACATAAAGAGAGCATCATGAAGAATATGACTAGAAATTTAAGTATAACCCACTTCCTATGCATAGGGATTTCGTGAGCAAACAACTTATAGGAACAATAATCAACTAGCATAGGAAGGCAAAAGAAGCATAACTTCAAAACTTTAAGCACATTGAGAGGAAACTTGATATTATTGCAATTCCTACAAGCATATATTCCTCCCTCATAATAATTTTCAGTAGCATAATGAATGAATTCAACAATATAACCAGCACATAAAGCATTCTTTTCATGATCTATAAGCATAGAAAATTTACTACTCTGTACATAAGCAAAATTCTTCTCAATCGGAATAGTGGGAGTATCATAAGAGACTCGAATACTATAAATTCTTTCCGCATTAAAAGAGTAATGTTCAGAAAAAGGGTAATCATAATCATGACAAGTTTTATAAATATAATCATCACTACTTTTTATAGCATATGTATCATCACAATAATTATCATAAGTAGCAACTTTGTTCTCATCATAATCGGTTGAAACCTCTTCCAAGATAGTGGAATCATTACTAAATAAAGTCATGACCTCTCCAAATCCACTTTCATAATTATCACAATAATATTCAACATCCTCCAAAATAGTGGGATTAGTACTTCCTAAAGTTTACACTCTTCCAAACCCACTTTCATCAATATAATCATCATAAGTAGGAGGCATGCTATCATCATTATAAATTTGCATATCAAAACTTGGGAGACTAGAAATATCATCCTCATTAAACATAGCATCCCCAAGCTTGGGACAAACATTAATTTCAGCAAATATATTCTCAATCATGTCATTCTCATCAAACATAGCATCCCCAAGATTGGGCCTTTTCATATCATAAGCATAATCACTCTCATCATTAATAGTATTGATAGCACCAATAGTATAGCAATTATCATCATCACAATGAGTAATAGGAGCAACATCATTTGGTAGGGATACCTTTTTACCTTTGTTTATTCGTCTTTTATTTTTCTTCTTCACATCATGTGTGGGTTTAACCCTCTTTTTTGAGCTCCTTATTAATGAGATTGGTTGAATAGAAGGCTCCTCCTCGTTACATGATTCATCATAAGAAATAATAGGAGGATATTGGGAAGCCTCTTACCTTTCATTAGTATTCTCTTCATCCTTTATTTGTTTTATTTTCTTTATATACTTGGCAATATAAGGATTTTCAATGCAATTCACCGCACACTACATATAATTTTCCTCTAGATCAAAATTAAGAACTCTATCAAGGGAAAATTCTGGAATAACCTTAGATATACATTTCATTTCTTCATAACCCAAGAGCAAACTAAGTTCATTATGATGTGCAAGGGAAATCAAGTCATCACAATTTTTGGACACGATACGATCATGAAACAATTTGCATTGGGTACTGAAATGATCACGTTCATTGCAAAGTTCACAAGTACGGCCAAGAAAGTTTAAATTTTCAGCACAAACAGCTAGCCTTTCTTGCAACCATTTAGTTTCCAAATACTTATGCCTCTTGCAAAATCTTTTTCCCTAATTGGTGTGTACTTGCAAACTCTATGCACTCCATAAAAGTTGACATGCTTATAAGAGACATTTTCATCATGACTAGTGCCATCATCATTAGTACTATGGATATTCAAAGAGTTCATACTAACAACATTGCAATCATGCTCATCATTCAAAGATTTAGTGCCAAACATTTTATAGACTTCTTCTTCTAGCGCTCGAGTACAATTTTCCTTTCCATCATTCTCACGAAAGATATTAAAAAGATGAAGCGTATGAGGCAAACTCAATTCCATATTTTTTAGTTTTCTTTTATAAACTAAACTAGTGCTAAAAAAGAAACAAAAAGATTCTATTACAAGATCTAAATATATACCTTCAAGCACTCACCTCCCCGACAACGGCGCCAGAAAAGAGCTTGATGTCTGCTACACAACCTTCTTCTTTTAGACGTTGTTGGGCCTCCAAATGCAGAGGTTTGTAGGACAGTAGCAAATTTCCCTCAAGTTGAGGACCTAAGGTTTATCAATCCGCGGGAGGCGTAGGATGAAGATGGTCTCTCTCAAACAACCCTGCAACCAAATAACAAAGTGTCTCTTGTGTCCCCAACACACCCAATACAATGGTAAATTGTATAGGTGCACTAGTTCGGTGAAGAGATGGTGATACAAGTGCAATATGGATGATAGATATAGGTTTTTGTAATATTAAAATATAAAAACGGCAAGGTAACTAATTGTAAAAGTGAGCACAAACGGTATTGCAATGCGTTGAAACAAGGCCTAGGGTTCATACTTTCACTAGTGCAAGTTCTCTCAACAACAATAACATAATTGGATCATATAACTATCCCTCAACATGCAACAAAGAGTCACTCCAAAGTCACAAATAGCGGAGAACAAACGAAGAGATTATTGTAGGGTATGAAACCACCTCAAAGTTATCCTTTCTGATCGATCTATTCAAGAGTCCGTAGTAAAATAACATGAAGCTATTCTTTCCGTTCGATCTATCATAGAGTTCGTACTAGAATAACACCTTAAGACACAAATCAACCAAAACCCTAATGTCACCTAGATACTCCAATGTCACCTCAAGTATCTGTGGGTATGATTATATGATATGCATCACACAATCTCAGATTCATCTATTCAACCAACACAAAGTACTTCAAAGAGTGCCCCAAAGTTTCTACCGGAGAGTCAAGACGAAAACGTGTGCCAACCCCTATGCATAAGTTCACGAGGTCATGGAACTCGCAAGTTGATCACCAAAACATACATCAAGTGGATCACGTGATATCCCATTGTCACCACAGAGAAGCACATGCAAGACATACATCAAGTGTTCTCAAATCCTTAAAGACTCAATCCATTACAAGAGAGTAGAGGGGGAGAAACATCATAAGATCCAACTATAATAGCAAAGCTCGCGATACATCAAGATCGTATCACCTCAAGACCACGAGAGAGATAGAGAGAGAGATCAAACACATAGCTACTGGTACATACCCTCAGCCCCGAGGGTGGACTACTCCCTCCTCATCATGGAGAGCGCCGGGATGATGAAGATGGCCACCGGAGAGAAATTCCCCCTCCGACAGGGTGCCAGAACGGGTCTAGATTGGTTTTCGGTGGCTACGGAGGCTTCTGGCGGTGGAACTTCCGATCTATTCTGCTCCCCAATGTTTTTAGGGTATATGGATATATATAGGTGAAAGAAGTTGGTTAGGGGAGCCACAAGGGGCCCACGAGGGTGGGGGGCGCCCAGGGGGCAGGCGTGCCTCCCTTCCTCATAGCCACCTCGAAGCTTCCTTGACTTCAACTCCAAGTCTCCTGGATCACATTCGTTCCAAAAATCACGCTCCCGAAGGTTTCATTCCGTTTGGACTCCGTTTGATATTCCTTTTCTGCGAAACACTGAAACAAAGGAAAAAACAGAAACTGGCATTGGGCTCTAGGTTAATAGGTTAGTCCCCAAAATAATATAAAAGTGCATAATAAAGCCCATAAACATCCAAAACAGATAATATAATAGCATGGAACAATAAAAAATTATTGATACGTTGGAGACGTATCAGGTAATAGGAGACAAGGGACACGAAGTTTTACCCAGGTTTGGGCCCTCTCGATGGAGGTAATACCCTACGTCCTGATTGATTAATATTGATGAGTATGGGGGTTACAAGAGTTGATCCACCACGAGATCGTAATGGCTAAAACCCTAGAAGTCTAGCCTATATGATTATGATTGTAATTGCCTCTATGGACTAAACCCTCTGGTTTATATAGACACCGGAGGGGACTAGGGTTGTACAAAGTCAGTTACACAGAAAGGAATCTTCATATCCGAATGCCAAGCTTGCCTTCCATGCAAAGGAGAGTCCCATCCGAACACGGGTGAGAGAATCTTCAGTCTTGTATCTTCATGGCCCAACAGTCCGGCCCATGTCCAACATGCCGGACGTTCGAGGACCCCTTAGTCCAGGACTCCCTCAGTAGCCCCTAAAGCAGGCTTCAATGACGAGGTGTCTAGCACACAGATTGTCTTCGGCATTACAAGGCGGGTTCCTCCTCTGAATACTCCAAAACAGCCTTCGAACACAAAGAACGTGTCCGGCTCAGCAAAACAAGCACCACATATATCCATAGAGAGCATAATATTTCATGAGTCTAATCCACTGACAACTTTTTATGGAGTGACATCATGTCAGAGCCCGATCATTATTTCGAACCGTTTTTCAACCTCCCGCTTCATGTTTTAAGATGCAGTTTTATTGGCACGTCTTGTCGGAGCAGAGATCGTGTCCCCTTATTACGGGATTCTCATCAATACAGGCGTGGATAACCCAATCGTTCCGTTGGCATAATTCCTTGGGAATAGGCAGGCTTTAAAGGAGGCGTTTGATATTCATTGCTTTTATAAAGGGGCACTGGCCCATCTTTCTCCTCTGTGCCTTCCTCTTCCTCAATCCTTCCAACCTCGAGTTCTAACACCCAGGTTTCAACTTAACTATCCCGAGGCTCCTAGTCATGTTCGGACCCATCCCTCAAGGCCGGTGGGTGGCCTCCTCTATCACAGAGGAGGATATCGCGAAGCTCCGGGCTGCTAGATACCTCACCACGGAAATCCCCCATAGGCTTCCTGCTAAAGGACAGGTTATTCCTACCCCCAGATCCGGCGAGAGGGTCCTATTCATCTCCCACTTCCTCCGAGGGCTAGGGTTCGCTCTCCACCCTTTCGTTCGCGGTCTCATGTTTTATTACGGGTTATATTTTCACGATCTAGCTCTGGACTCCTTCCTTCATATCTCGGTGTTCATTGTCATGTGCGAGGCCTTTCTCCACATTACCCCTCACTTTGGTTTATGGGTCAAGACCTTTAACTTGAAGCTGAAGGTAATCGAGGGGGAGCAAATAGAATGTGGAGGTGCCATGGTGAACAAGCTCCCTAATGATTTTTGGCCCGAAGGCTCTTTCACAGAAGCTTCCGACCTATGGCAGCGGGAGTGGTTTTACATCACCGAACCTCGTGGTACCAAGTGGGCAGCTGCAGCTGCGTTCTGACCTGGCCCTCCATTACAGCTCACATCATGGATTAATAAGGGATTGGACTGGGGATCCATTGATGAAGTGCAGACGCTACAAAGCCGCATCCGGAGCCTCCTTGAAAAGGACACCGGCCTCATCAATGTAATCCAGGTAATGCTAGTCCGCCGGGTCCTGCCGTGCCAGCGACGGCCCCTCCGCATGTGGGAGTTCATTCCGGAAGGACCACGGATCCTTGAGCACTTCTTCGGCACGACGCACAAAGGAATGTGAAAGTTATTCTTCGGGACACGAAGGCAGTGGCCGGATACCACCGAATACATCGGCCTTGACTACAATCATCTGGATACCTCGGTAAGCACTTGACTCCCGAACACAGCTTAGTTAAACATCTCGTAATACTGAGAAAACCATCTTCGCACAGGGCTGGGTGAAGAAGGCGGAACGAATTAGGTGTTCGGCCCCTCTTCCCGAAGACTCAGCCGATCATGCGTTAACAAGGATGCTGGCTCTGGCGCCATATCAAGTGCCGGCGAAGGAGAACAAGGAGGAGAACAAGAAGGCCAAAGGTGACCTCCATTCTAAAGGTAGACCAGACGCTATGTCCGGGGAGATTCGGGCTCCCTCTTCCGAAGACAAAAGAGAAGGGGAAGCCGACATCGCTTCCCCATATGGGAAGAAGAGGACCGCCTCTGAACATTTGGAGGAGGGTGCTCCTAAGCGAGGGAAGATGTCCTTGCCGGGCAGTTCGGGTTCGGAAGACGATGTAGACGCGAAGTTCCTCCATAAGGACAAGCCTTTAGCCGAATCGTAAGTGAACAAAGGTGTCCTAAACATATCCCGTTCCTTTCTGCTTATAAGGGCAACATCTGAAAATATATGTTTGCAGTCTGGCGCGCAGTCTTCCTCAACTGTCCTCCTCCTCGGGGGATCTTCTTCCGGAGATGATGGAAAGCAAGACACCTCCCCAGACCCTCTCACCCGATAGGGCGGACGACTTTGAGGCGTCGTCCTGGAGGATTTCTCCTGATCAACAAGTGGTGCGAGGGACAATGAAGACCATGCCCGAAGGTGATAATTCGGCGGCCCAGGGTTTGGGGCATGCAACCCCTTTGGGGACCAACAATAAAGGCCCCGGACTATCCGGTTTACAGCCGGAGACAATTCTAGAGTCGAGCAAACACGTCCCTTTGAAGGGAGTCCGTACTCCCATCGTCGCTTCCAGGAATCAGGGGGCGCCGGATACCTTGATGGATGTGTTGCAACATGTGTCCATCTCAGAGGAACATCGTACCTTGATGGGTATGGTAGCCGAGAGGATTCTGTCCGCGAGAAGCGGATTGAATGAAGCCTTCACGGGCCTGCTAAGAGGCTTTGAGGTATGCAATGTAATATCTTCAATTTGCACTTTACATGCAAAAAAAATACACCCGTGTATAGATAGTAGCCCCTAAGACTCTGGTTGACGTCCGATAGGAGGCAATCAGAGGATCAAAAAATATATACCCAGGAAATAATCTAACTAAGTGGAACACAGGCTGTTTCCTCCACGCGACTGCCCGTGCTACAGAGGTTGCCAATCTGAAGCGGAAACTTGATGTGGCGGATGACGAAATCAAGCTTATTAGTAGGCGGCTTGACGAGGCGCAAGGTATGTTTTGGGGCAGTCAGTATATGTATGTATACTAATATGAGCACGAAGCTGAGAACTATATACTGAAATATGCATAACTGCAGATAGTGCTGCCGCGGTTGAGGCCCTGCGGGCTGAGCTTTTCCGGGCCAAGGAGCAAGTCAGGATGAGTAATGTGGCTACCCAGAAGGCAGCTGAGGAGTTGAAGGCCGAACAGGCTGCTCGGCGCCAGTGCGAAGAGAGAATATCTTCCATAGAGCAAGATCTAAAGGATGCCACTGGCAAATGCCAAGCACTCGAGGAGGAGAACAAGGCCAAAGTAGCCGACCTCGAGAAGGACTTACGAGAGGCGAGAGAGGCACGATCCGAGTTGAGAGCGGCTCGGGAGGAGATCTGGCAAGCTGGGGAGATAGCGGCCGGTAAGCCCTCTCTATTACAGACTAAATTCGGCGACCCGAAGTATGCTCTATTTAATCAAATGTGGAGCTCTCCAGACGCATTCTTTGACTTGCCAAGGAGTACCTCCGATGCAGCGCAGTTTTACCAAGCGCAGGAAGGGTGTGCAACGGAGAAGCTTTTCTGGTCACAATTCGGCACACCAAAGTGCCCGCTATTGCTGAACGAACAGATGGCCCAGGGGGCCGAGCTCCACAAGATATTCGGTTCTTCCATGAAGGACATCATGGTCCGGCTATGGCCGACTGAGCCAGTTCCGAACAGTTATGTCAGTTTGGTGCAGCGACATGTGGATGTGGTGCCGCGTATCAACGCCATGAAGCAATCAACGTGCATTGAAGGTGCACAGATGTCCTTTGCGCGTGTCAAGACGTATTGGGCGTAGATGAAGGCCACCGATTTTGCAGCAAAGAGTCCACCCGGGGGCAAGGACAAACACACACTGGAGCATTATTTTGAGGATGTCCTAGAGGGCGCCCGCTTAATTGATTGTCAGTGTTCGAAGCATATGATCTTTGAATGAATGTACCAAGATTGTAAAAAACAATATTATGATATATTAAGGCTACGTTTTTTATACTTTTGCCTAAAAGTTTTGGTTCCTCCTGTGCGGCCGTCCTTGTATAATTTGAAAGTTTTCCAGTCATCGGCTTCGGCCCCCATGCATAAAATACGGGGGTGTTCGGAAAAGCACTTGATCACTCTTGACCCAACGTCTTGGTCCGTGAAGGAGGTGCCAAGACGGTGAACTAGGCAATCAGACTATAGGGATTTAACACTATCACTTAGCCATAGGAGTTTGACGGTGGGTCTACGACATAGCCCCTGATATGTACACGGTTATCCCAATACGGTGCGCTACATAGGTGACCTTAAAAACGGTCCTTCGTGTAATACGGAAGGAATCGCAAAAGATTCTTATAAGTCATCGAGTGGTTGACTAGCTCTCGCTGCACCATGACAGTCAGTTTTTGGCTTTCTCTACTGAGGTGCTTGACCAGATGAACCGGAACACATTCGCAGTAGTTATCCCTTTACTATCCTAGCCGATAGAGCAGAATGTAAGGTAGTAAGTACAGGAGCAGGGCAACCCAACTATTGACCAAAGACATGATTCGAAGCTGATGCATATAAGGCCAAACTCGTGACACCGAAGTGTGCTGTAAAGCTGTTCGGACTTGTCGGCGACTCACTTATTCCCATATCGAGCCCCTGGCAATTTGTGTCGAGGTGCGTGTGTGAAACAACCGAAGAAGCAAGATTTGGTTCTGTAGAAAAAGTGAATGCTGAATACAGATTATGTTCACTGGGACCTGATTGTTACGTCAATCGCCATCTTACAGATAATAACGCCTCAACCCAGGCTATTTGACATGCCGAGGGTCGAAGGCTGAGGAAAAAGGCACTTTACAGGCTCGAAATAGAGAGTGTGGTCTACAAAGAATTATTTGGACCTCCTATCGCACATCTGCGCCGCCTTGCCTCAGTGAAAGGACTCCTTAACAAGAATAGCCTTTGAGTGAGTGTATGAAGCCAAACTCCAAAAGATTCCGTGAGATGACCAGCCTTTGAGCGACCTATGGTAAAAGATAAAAAAATGTTTAGAAAATAAAAAGAGGTTGTGGGAGTGCTTGTAGGCCTGTCCGTATTCTTCCTCCGCTGATGACCAGGGTACTTTTAAGTGCGTAATTATGTATGCGCAGTACAGACTTCGCAGGCATATGAGGCGAATGACAAAGGACGAACTGATAATCCAGCCCTGAGGTTGATCGGTCCTGTTAAATAGAGACCGGCGGCTTAATGGCCGATAAGATATGCGGCTTGATGAGGCCGCTTTGTACTTCTGCTGTACAAGCCGTAGTATGACCCTCTGTACGGAGAGAGCGTTCTGTATTTCCATTTATTGTTATGACACCGCGTGGACCGGGCATCTTAAGTTTTGCATGGGCGTGGTGTGGGACCACATTAAAGCGAGCAAAAGCAGTACGCCCCAGAAGTGCGTGGTAGCCAATGTGGAATGGGGCAATATCAAAGGTCAAGATTTTGCTTCGAAAGTTTTTCGGTGAACCGAAAACTACTTCCAATTTGATGATGCCCGTGTAGTGAGGTTCTACGTGTTCGGGAACGTTGTGAAAAACAAAATTTTCCTACGGTTTCACCAAGATCCATCTATGAGTTCATCTAGCAACGAGTGATTAGATGCATCTACGTACCTTGTAGATCGCGAGCGGAAGCGTTCGGAGAACGGGGATGATGTAGTCGAACACGACGTGATCCAAATCACCGGAGATCCTAGCACCGAACGGACGGCACCTCCGCGTTCAACACACGTACGGAACAGCCACGTCTCCTCCTTCTTGATCCAGCAAGGGGAGAGGAGAGGTTGAGGGAGATGGCACCAGCAGCAGCACGACGGTGTGGTGTTGATGGAGCTGCAGTACTCCGGCAGGGCTTCGCCAAGCGCTATGGAGGAGGAGGAGGTGTTGGAGAGGGAGAAGGAGGCAACCAAAGGCGTGGATGAAAAGCCCTCCTTCCCCCACTATATATAGGAGGTCCAAGGGGGGGGCGCCGGCCCTAGGAGATCCAATCTCCTAGGGGGGTGCAGCCAAGGGGGAGGAATCCCTCCTCCCCAAGGCACCTAGGAGGTGCCTTCCCCTTCTAGGACTCTTCCTCCCTTGAAACCCTAGGCGCATGGGTCTCTTGGGGCTGGTGCCCTTGGCCCATGTAGGCCAAGGCACACCCCCTACAGCCCATGTGGCCCCCCGGGATAGGTGGCCCCACCCGGTGGACCCCCGGGACCCTTCCGGTGGTCCCGGTACAATGCCGATAACCCTGAAACTTGTCCCGATGCCCGAAACAGGACTTCCCATATATAAATCTTTACCTCCGGACCATTCCGGAACTCCTCGTGACGTCCGGGATCTCATCCGGGACTCCGTACAACATTCGGGTTACTGCATATACATATCCCTACAACCCTAGCGTCACCGAACCTTAAGTGTGTAGACCCTACGGGTTCGGGAGACATGTAGACATGACCGAGATCGCTCTCCGGTCAATAACCAACAGCGGGATCTAGATACCCAAGTTGGCTCCCACATGCTCCACGATGATCTCATCGGATGAACCACGATGTCGAGGATTCAAGCAACCCCGTATACAATTCCCTTTGTCAATCGGTATGTTACTTGCCCGAGATCCGATCGTCGGTATCCCAATACCTCGTTCAACCTCGTTACCGGCAAGTCACTTTACTCGTACCGTAATGCATGATCCCGTGACCAGACACTTGGTCACTCTGAGCTCATTATGATGATGCATTACCGAGTGGGCCCAGTGATACCTCTCCGTCATGCGGAGTGACAAATCCCAGTCTTGATCCATGTCAACCCAACAGACACTTTCGGAGATACCCGTAGTATGCCTTTATAGTCACCCAGTTACGTTGTGACGTTTGGTATACCCAAAGCACTCCTACGGTATCCGGGAGTTACACGATCTCATGGTCTAAGGAAAAGATACTTGACATTGGAAAACTCTAGCAAATGAACTATACGATCTCATGCTATGTTTAGGATTGGGTCTTGTCCATCACATCATTCTCCTAATGATGTGATCTCGTTATCAATGACATCCAATGTCCATAGTCAGGAAACCATGACTATCTGTTGATCAACGAGCTAGTCAACTAGAGGCTTACTAGGGACATGTTGGTGTCTATTATTCACACATGTATTACGATTTCCGGATAATACAATTATAGCATGAATAAAGACAATTATCATGAACAAGGAAATATAATAATAATGCTTTTATTATTGCCTCTAGGGCATATTTCCAACACTACGCCGGGTACTGCTCCCTTGAGGGTGGTTGTGGTGGGCTTGATTCTTGAAGGATCAATGCCCATTTTGCGGACGATGTCTTGGCAGAGTAGATTAAGGCTGTTGCCGCCGTCCATAAGGACTTTCGTGAGATGTAACCCATTGATG
The DNA here is from genome assembly GCF_003073215.2 of Triticum urartu. Taxonomy (NCBI): domain Eukaryota; kingdom Viridiplantae; phylum Streptophyta; class Magnoliopsida; order Poales; family Poaceae; genus Triticum; species Triticum urartu. Next base: position 468,365,666 of record NC_053027.1, read on the forward strand.
ATTGGGTCGAGAACCAGAGCTGCGTGATGGATACTGACTGGGTGATCCTTGCGATCAAAAGTGATTGGGTAGGCCGCCCATTGGTTAGATTTTGGGGGGACCGGCTCTATGGCGTAGGCGTCCCGTGGTGTGTACTTGCGCTCCTCTATAGGGGTGTGTGTCACGTATACCATGTTTACCATGTTTACTTCGGGGGGAAATTGCTTCTGACCCCTGGTGTTTGGTGGGCGAGTCTCTTCGTCATCGCTATCACTAGGCGGCCCCTTCCCCTTGTGTTCGGCATTAAGCTTGCCGGCTTGTTTGAAGACCCAACAACTTCTATTGGTATGATTTACGGGTTTATCGGGGTGCCATGAATCTGGCAGGGCCGATCCAGTGTCTTGTCTACATTGGATAGTCCGTCTCAGTTTGCCTTGAATGGCTTTTTACGTTGACCGGGTTTGGAGCCGCTGAATCCGGCGTTGACCACCGTGTCGTGCGTTCCTTCATTATTATTTTGACGCTTGTGTTTATTGCGTCGTGGCTTGCCATTGCCGTCTCGAACTTCAGAAGTGCCCGGGTCACTGGTGTTGTTGCTTCTACGAGTGAGCCAGCTGTCCTCTCCTACGCAAAAGCAGGTCATCATAGCGGTAAGGGATGCCATGGATTTTGGTTTTTCTTGTCTGAGGTGGCGGGCGAGCCATTTTTCTCGAACACTAAGTTTGAAGGCCGCAAGGGCTTCGGCGTCCGGATAATCGACAATTTGGTTCTTTTTAATTAAGAACCTAGTCCAGAGCTTCCTAGCTGACTCCCTGGGTTGCTGGATAATGTGACTTAGGTCATCGGCATCCGGAGGCCGGACATATGTACCTTGGAAGTTATCACGGAAGGCGTCTTCCAAGTCTTCCCAGCTGCCAATGGAATTCTCGGGCAGACTGTTCAGCCAGTGCCGAGCTGGCCCCTTGAGTTTTAGTAGGAGGTATTTGATGGCATGAAGATCGTCGTTGCAGGCCATATGAATATGGAGGATAAAGTCTACAATCCATACCGCGGGATCTATGATTCCATCATATGATTCGATATTCATGGGTTTGAACCCTTCTGGGAATTCATGTTCCATTACTTCATCAGTGAAGCAGAGGGGGTGTGCGGCACCTCTATATTGGGCCAGGTCGTGACGTAGTTCGGATGGAGTCCGTCTGCGGCTTTCAGTGCCGACGTGATTGTGCTTGCCATGTTAGTCTCGATAGCCGTCGTCGCGCGTCGGGGCACGCCCCCGCAATCCATAGATTGATCTGGTCTGACCTGCTCCACTGAACAGGTCCTGCCATAGGTCATATGTATGTCCCCAAGCTGTTTCCTTTTTGCCTTTATGGTGAGGTAGTGCTAGCTGGTGTTCGGCTTGAGTTGTCGTTTTGTCTTGGCCACGTTGTGGTCGATCAGCTGCATTACGTGCTGACAGTACAGGCTCCAGCACCTCGTCGTCCCATTGGGGTAGCAATTTGCGCTTCGGATAACTTTTGGATGGGCGCTCGAGGCCGTATTCCTCGGCTGCCAGGACATGAGTCCATCTATCGATGAGTAGATCTTTGTCAGCTTTAAGCTGCTGCTGCTTCTTTTCCAGGCTCCTTGCAGTGGCTATTAGCCGGCGCTTGAAGCGCTCCTGCTCGAGAGGTTCCTCAAGCATGATAAATCCTCATTGTTGAGGCTCTCCTCAACCTCTGAGAGCGGAAGATAATTACAGTCCTCCGAGTCTTCATTAATGGCCTGTTCATCGGGGCTAACTTGCCCGTCTTCCCGTTCGTCCTGTTCTGAAGTTGGCTTAATGGGGTCTTCATTGTCTTCGGCATCGTTTGAAGTGTTGTTTTTTCCTGTGCCGGTATTGCTGTCTTTTCCACGGCGTGACTTGGAGGGGCGCCGTTGACGTTGGTGCTTTGATTATATCTCAGGAGGTTTATCCTCGACTGGGTCCTCCTCATCGTCGCTGCTATTCTCTTTGGGTGTATCCACCATGTATATGTGACGTCTACTACGCAACCTTCTTCTTGTAGACATTGTTGGGCCTCCAAGTGCAGAGGTTTGTAGGACAGCAGCAAATTTCCCTCAAGTGGATGACCTAAGGTTTATCAATCCGTGGGAGGCGTAGGATGAAGATGGTCTCTCTCAAACAACCCTGCAACCAAATAACAAAGAGTCTCTTGTGTCCCCAACACACCCAATACAATGGTAAATTGTATAGATGCACTAGTTCGGCGAAGAGATGGTGATACAAGTGCAATATGGATAGTAGATAATGGTTTTTGTAATCTGAAAATATAAAAACAGCAAGGTAGCAAGTGGTAAAAGTGAGCACAAACGGTATTGCAATGCTAGGAAACAAGGTCTAGGGTTCATACTTTCACTAGTGCAAGTTCTCTCAACAATAATAACATAATTAGATCATATAACTATCCCTCAACATGTAACAAAGAGTCACTCCAAAGTCACTAATAGCGGAGAACAAACGAAGAGATTATTGTAGGGTACGAAACCACCACAAAGTTATTCTTTCTAATCGATCTATTCAAGAGTTCGTAGTAAAATAACACAAAACTATTCTTTACGTTCAATCTATCCTAGAGTTCGTACTAGAATAACACCTTAAGACACAAATCAATCAAAACCCTAATGTCACCTAGATACTCCAATGTCACCTCAAGTATCTGTGGGTATGATTATACGATATGCATCACACAATCTCAGATTCATCTATTCAACCAACACAAAGAACTTCAAAGAGTGCCCCAAAGTTTCTACCGGAGAGTCAAGACGAAATTGTGTGCCAACCCCTATGCATAAGTTAACGAGGTCACGGAACTCGCAATTTGATCACCAAAACATACATCAAGTGGATCACGTGATATCCCATTGTCACCACAGATAAGCACATGCAAGACATACATCAAGTGTTCTCAAATCATTAAAGACTCAATCCGATAAGATAACTTCAAAGGGAAAACTCAATTCATCACAAGAGAGTAGAGGGGGAAAAACATCATAAGATCCAACTATAATAGCAAAGCTCGTGATACATAAAGATCGTACCACCTCAAGAACATGAGAGAGAGAGAGATCAAACACATAGCTATTGGTACATACCCTTAGCCCCGAGGGTGAACTACTCCCTCCTCTTCATGGAGAACGCCGAGATGATGATGATGGCCACCGGAGAGGGATTCCCCCCTCCGACAGGGTGCCCGAACGGGCCTAGATTGGTTTTTGGTGGCTACGGAGGCTTGCGGCGGCGGAACTCCCGATCTAGGTTTCTTTCTGGAAGTTTTGGGTTATATAAGAGGTGTTGGAGTCGGGAACAAGGCAGGGTGGTCTCCGGGCTGTCCACGAGGCAGGGAGGCGCGCCCCTTGCTACGTCTTGAGCTTGCGTTGGTTTTCCCCAAAGAGGAAGGGATGATGCAACAGAGTAGCGTAAGTATTTCCCTCAGTTTTTGAGAACCAAGGTATCAATCCAATAGGAGCCCACGCTCAAGTCCCTCATACCTGCACAAAAGCGATAGCTACTCGCAACCAACGCGATTAGGGGTTGTCAATACCTTCACGGTCACTTACGAGAGTGAGATCTGATAGATATAATATTTTTGGTATTTTTGGTATAAAGATGCAAAGTAAAAAAGTAAAAGCAAATAAAGATTAAAGTGATGGAAATTGATTTGATGAGAATAGACCCGGGGGCCATAGGTTTCACTAGTGGCTTCTCTCAAGAGCATACGTATTCTACGGTGGGTGAACAAATTACTGTTGAGCAATTGACATAATTGAGCATAGTTATGAGAATATCTAGGCATGAGCATGTATATAGGCATCACATCCGTGACAAGTAGATCGAAATGATTCTGCATCTAGTACTATTACTCCACTCATCGACCGCTATCCAGCATGCATCTAGAGTATTAAGTTAAAAACAGAGTAATGCCTTAATCAAGATGACATGATGTAGAGAGATAAATTCATGCAATATGAAATAAACCCCATCTTGTTATCCTTGATGGCAACGATACAATACGTGCCTTGCTTCCCCTTCTGTCACTGGGAAAGGACACCGCAAGATCGAACCCAAAGCTAAGCACTTCTCCCATGGCAAGAACTACCAATCTAGTTGGCCAAACCAAACGGATAATTCGAAGAGACTTGCAAAGATAACCAATCATACATAAAAGAATTCAGAAAAGATTCAAATATTATTCATAGATAGACTTGATCATAAACCCACAATTCATCGGTCTCAACAAACACACCGCAAAAAGAAGATTACATCAAATAGATCTCCACAAGAGAGGGGGAGAACTTTGTATTGAGATTCAAAGAGAGAAAAGAAGCCATCTAGCTACTAACTATGGACCCGAAGGTCTGAGGTAAACTACTCACATTTCATCGGAGGGGCTAGGATGATGTAGAAGCCCTCCGTGATGACGGCCCTCTTCCGGCGGAGCTCCGGAACAGGCCCCAAGATGGGATCTCGTGGATACAGAAAGTTGCGGCGGTGGAATTAGGTTTTTGGCTCCTCTTCTGATCGTTTGGGGGTACGTGTGTATATATAGGAGAAAGAAGTACGCCGGAGGAGCCACGAGGGGCCCACGAGGCAGGGGCGCGCCCTAGGGGGGGCGCCCCCCACCCTCGTGACCGCCTCTTTTGTTCCTTGGAGCAGGGTCCAAGTCTCCTGGATCACGTTCGGTGAGAAAATCACGTTCCCGAAGATTTTATTCCGTTTGGACTCCGTTTGATATTCCGTTTATCTGAAACACTGAAATAGGCAAAAAAACAGCAATTCTGGGCTGGGCCTCCGGTTAATAGGTTAGTCCCAAAAATAATATAAAAGTGGAAAATAAAGCCCAATATAGTCCAAAACAGTAGATAATATAGCATGGAACAATCAAAAATTATAGATACGTTGGAGACGTATCAGGCATCCCCAAGCTTAATTCCTGCTCGTCCTCGAGTAGGTAAATGATAAAAAGAGAATTTTTGATGAGGAGTGCTACTTGGCATAATTTCAATGCAAATCTTCTTAATTATGGTATGAATATTCAGATGAGAAAGATTCAAGACAAAAGTTTATATTGACATAAAAATAATAATACGTCAAGCATACTAATAAAGAAATTATGTCTTCTCAAAATAACATGGCCAAAGAAAGTTATCCCTACAAAATCATATAGTCTGGCTCTGCTCCATCTTCACTACACAAAGTATTCAAATCATGCACAACCCCGATGACAAGCCAAGCAATTGTTCTATAATGTAAAATTCCCATTATTAGAATATACAAGCCAAGTTCTATAATGTAAAATTCCCACTAGTATATGAAAGTGACAACATATGAGACTCTCTATATGAAGAACATGGTGCTACTTTGAAGCACAATATATGAGACTCGCTATATCATGGTGCTACTTTTAAGCACAAGTGTGGTAAAAGGATAGTAGCATTGCCCTTTTTTATTTTTCTATTTTTTGGCCTTCTTTTTTTTTCTTTGGCCTTTCTCCTTTGTTTATTGGGACAATGCTCTATTGAATGATGATCACCACACTTTTATTTATTTACAACTTAATGATTACAACTCGATTCTAAAACAAAGTATGACTCTATATGGATGCCTCCGGCGGTGTACCGGGATATGCAATGAATAAAGAGTGACAAGTATGAAGAAATTATGAATGGTGGCTTTGCCACAAATACTATGTCAACTACATGATCATGCTAAGCAATATGACAATGATGAATGTGTCATGATGAACTAGGTGGTGGAAAGTTGCATGGCAATATATCTCGGAATGGCTATGGAAATGCCATAATAGGTAGGTATGGTGGGTGTTTTGAGGAAGGTATATGGTAGGTGTATGATACTGGCAAAAGGTGCACGGTATTAGAGAGGCTAGCAAAGGTGGAAGGGTGAGAGTGCGTATAATCCATGGACTCAACATTAGTCATAAAGAACTCATATACTTATTGCAAAAATCTAGAAGTTATCAAAGCAAAGTATTACGTGCATGCTCCTAGGGGGATAGATTGGTAGGAAAAGAGCATCGCTCATCCCCGACCGCCACTCATAAGGAAGACAATCAATAAATAAATCATGCTCCGACTTCGTTACATAACGGTTCACCATACGTGCATGCTACGGGAATCACAAACCGTAACACAAGTATTCTTTAAATTCACAACTACTCAACTAGCATGACTTTAATATTATCACCTCCATATCTCAAAACAATTATCATGCTTCAATCTTTTCTTAGTATTCAACACACTCAAAAGAAAGTTTCACAAATCTTGAATACCAAGCATATTTTATTAAGCAAATTACCATGCTATTAAGAGATTCTCAAAATAATTTAAGTGAAGCATGAGATATGAATAGTTTCTTTAAAACATATCCACCACCGTGCTCTAAAAGATCTAAGTGAAGCACATAGAGCAAAATTATAACACTCAAAAGATATAAGTGAAGCACATAGAGCAAAACTACTTAGCTCAAAAGATATAAGTGAAGCACATAGAGCAAAACTACTTGGCTCAAAATATATAAGTGAAGCACACAGAGCAAAACTACTTAGCTCAAAAGATATAAGTGAAGCACATAGAGTATTCTATCAAATTTTAATTCATGTATGGCTCTCTCAAAAGGTGCGTACAGCAAGGATGATTGTGGCATACTAAGACACAAAGACACAAATAATAGAATACGCTCCAAGCAAAACACATATCATGTTGGTGAATAAAAATATAGCTCCAAGTAAATTACCGATGGAAGTGGACGAAAGAGGGGATGCCTTCCGGGGCATCCCCAAGCTTTGACTTTTTGGTGTCCTTGGATTATCTTGGGGGTGCCATGGGCATCCCCAAGCTTAGTCTCTTGCCACTCCATGTTCCATGATCCATCAAAAGAATTCACCCAAAACTTGAAAACTTCACAACACAAAACTCAAAATAGAAAACTCGTGAGCTCCGTTAGCGAAAGAAAACAAAAGACCACTTCAAGGTACTGTAATGAACTCATACTTTATTTATATTGGTGTTAAACCTACTATATTCAAACTTCTATATGGATTATAAACTATTTTACTAGCCATAGATTCATCAAAATAAGCAAACAACACACGAAAAACAGAATCTGTCAGAAACAGAACAGTCTGTAGTAGTCTGTAGCTAGCGCAAGATCTGGAACCCCAAAAATTCTAAAATAAATTTCTGGACGTGAGGAATTTATCTATTAATCATCTGCAAAAATAATTAACTAAATATCACTCAAATAAAAATGACAGCAGTTCTCGTGAGCGCTAAAGTATCTGTTTTTTACAGCAAGTTCAACAAGACTTTCCCCAAGTCTTCCCAACGGTTCTACTTGGCACAAACACTAATTAAACACAAAAAACACAACCAAAACAGAGGCTAAATAATTTATTTATTACTAAGCAGGAGCAAAAATCAAGGAATAATAATAAAATTGGGTTGCCTCCCAACAAGCGCTATCGTTTAACGCCCCTAGCTAGGCATAAAAGCGAGGATAGATCTAGGTATTGCCATATTTGGTAGGCAATCCATAATTGGCTCTCATGATAGTTTCATATGTTAATTTTATTTTCTTTCTAGGAAAGTGTTCCATGCCCTTTTTGAATGGAAATTGAAATCTAATATTCCCTTCCTTCATATCAATAATCGCACCAACCGTTCTAAGGAAAGGTCTACCAAGAATAATAGGGCAAGAAGGATTGCAATCTATATCAAGAACAATGAAATCTACAGGCACATAATTCCTATTTGCAACAATAAGAACATCATTAATCCTTCCCATAGGTTTCTTAATAGTAGAATCCGCAAGATGCAAATTTAGAGAGCAATCATCAAAATTACGGAAATCTAGTAAATCACACAAAGTCTTGGGAATAGTAGAGACACTATCACCCAAATCACACAAAGCATAAAACTCATGATCTTTAATTTTAATTTTAATAGTTGGTTCCCATTCATCATAGAGTTTTCTAGGGATAGAAACTTTCAACTCAAGTTTTTCTTCATAAGATTGCATCAAGGCATCAACAATATGTTCGGTGAAGGCTTTATTTTGACTATAAGCATGTGGAGAATTTAGCACGGATTGAAACAAGGAAATACAATCAATTAAAGAGAAACTTCCATAATTAAATTCCTTGAAATCCAATATAGTGGGTTTAGCAACATCTAGATTTTTATTTCTTTCAATCCCACTTTCATCAATTTCATCATTAAGATCTAAATACTCCGAATTTTTAGAACGCCTTCTAGGTAAAGAAAGATCATATTCAGTTTCATCAAGATTAATATTGCAAAATAATGATTTAATAGGAGACACATCAATAAATTTTAGATCTTCATCTTGATTTTCATAGGTATTGGAAGAACATGCTTTAATAAAGGAATCTTTGGAAGCACACATCCTAGCGGTTCTTTCCTTGCACTCATCAATGGAAATTCTCATGGCTTTGAGAGACTCATTGATATCATGCTTAGGAGGAATAGATCTAAGCTTTAAAGAATCAATCTCAAGATAAATTCTATCAACATTTCTAGCCAAATCATCAACTTTAAGCAATTTCTCCTCAAGTAAAGCATTAAAATTCTTTTGTGAATTCATAAACTCTTTAACACTAGTCTCAAATTCAGAGGGCATCTTATTATAATTTCCATAAGAGTTGTTGTAGGATTTCCCATAATTATTAGAAGGATTACTAGGATATGGCCTAGGATTAAAATTCCCTCTATAAGCGTTGTTACCAAAATTATGCCTACCAACAAAATTCACATCCATAGATTCATTGTTATTCTCAATCAAAGTAGACAAAGGCATATCATTAGGATCATAAGAAACACTCTTAGTAGCAAATAATTTCATAAGTTCATCCATCTTTCCACTCAACACATTGATTTCTTCTATCACATGCACTTTTTCATTAGAAGATCTTTCAGTATGCCATTGAGAATAATTAACCATAATATTATCTAGGAGTTTAGTAGCATCTCCTAAAGTGATTTCCATAAAAGTGCCTCCCGCGGCTGAATCTAAAAGATTTATAGAAGCAAAATTCAATCCAGCATAAAAATTTTGTATAATCATCCACAAATTTAAACCATGAGTAGGGCAATTACGTATCATTAATTTCATTCTCTCCCAAGCTTGTGCAACATGTTCATGATCAAGTTGTTTAAAGTTCATAATATCGTTTCTAAGAGAGATGATCTTAGCGGGAGGAAAATATTTAGAGATAAAAACATCTTTGCACTTGTTCCATGAATCAATACTATTCTTAGGCAAAGACGAAAACCAAGCTTTAGCACGATCTCTAAGCGAAAAAGGAAATAGCTTCAATTTAACGCCATCATTATTGACATCTTTTTTCTTTTGCATATCACATAAATCAACGAAGCTATTCAGATGAGTAGCGTCATCTTCACTAGGAAGGCCGGCGAATTGATCTTTCATAACAAGATTAAACAAAGCAGTATTAATTTCACATGATTTAGCATCGGTAAGAGGAGCAATCGGAGTGCTAAGGAAATCATTATTATTGGTATTGGTGAAGTCACACAATTTAGTAGTATCTTGAGCCATCGTGACAAACAAGCAATCTAACACACGAGCAAACAAAAAGGCAAATGGAGAGGGCGAATAAAACGGCAAGGGTGAATTGGGGGGAGAGGAAAACGAGAGGCAAATGGCAAATAATGTAATGCGAGAGATAGGGATTGTGATGGGTACTTGGTATGTTGACTTTTTGCGTAGACTCCCCGGCAACGGCGCCAGAAATCCTTCTTGCTACGTCTTGAGCTTGCGTTGGTTTTCCCCGAAGAGGAAGGGATGATGCAGTAGAGTAGCGTAAGTATTTCCCTCAGTTTTTGAGAACCAAGGTATCAATCCAGTAGGAGCCCACGCTCAAGTCCCTCGTACCTACACAAAGCGATAGCTACTCGCAACCAACACGATTAGGGGTTGTCAATCCCTTCACGGTCACTTACGAGAGTGAGATCTGATAGATATAATATTTTTGGTATTTTTTGTATAAAGATGCAAAGTAAAAAAGTAAAAGCAAAGTAAAAAGCAAAGTAAAAAGCAAAGCAAGATTATAGTGATGGAGATTGATATGATGAGAATAGACCCAGGGGCCATAGGTTTCACTAGTGGCTTCTCTCAAGAGCATAAGTATTCTACGGTGGGTGAACAAATTACTGTTGAGCAATTGACAGAATTGAGCATAGTTATGAGAATATCTAGGCATGATCATGTATATAGGCATCACGTCCGTGACAAGTAGATCGAAATGATTCTGCATCTACTACTATTACTCCACTCATCGACCACTATCCAGCATGCATCTAGAGTATTAAGTTAAAAACAGAGTAACGCCTTAAGCAAGATGACATGATGTAGAGAGATAAATTCATGCAATATGAAATAAACCCCATCTTGTTATCCTCGATGGCAACGATACAATACGTGCCTTGCTGCCCCTTCTGTCACTGGGTAAGAACACCGCAAGATCGAACCCAAAGCTAAGCACTTCTCCCATGGAAAGAACTACCAATCTAGTTGGCCAAACCAAACGGATAATCCGAAGAGACTTGCAAAGATAACCAATCATACATAAAAGAATACAGAGAAGATTCAAATATTATTCATAGATAGACTTGATCATAAACCCACAATTCATCGGTCTCAACAAACATACCGCAAAAAGAAGATTACATCGAATAGATCTCCACAAGAGAGGGGGAGCACTTTGTATTGAGATTCAAAGAGAGAGAAGAAGCCATCTAACTACTAACTATGGACCTGAAGGTCTGAGATAAACTACTCACATTTCATCGTAGGGGCTAGGATGATGTAGAAGCCCTCTGTGATGACGGCCCTCTTCCGGCGGAGCTACGGAACAGGCCCCAAGATGGGATCTCGTGGATACAGAAAGTTGCAGCGGTGGAATTAGGTTTTTCGCTCCTGTTCTGATCGTTTGGGGGTACGTGTGTATATATAGGAGGAAGAAGTACGCCGGAGGAGTAACGAGGGGCCCACGAGGCAGGGGGCGCGCCCTAGGGGGGCGCGCCCCCCACCCTCGTGACCGCCTCTTTTGTTCCTTGGAGCAGGGTCCAAGTCTCTTGGATCACGTTCAGTGAGAAAATCACGTTCCTGAAGATTTTATTCCGTTTGGACTCCGTTTGATATTCCGTTTATCTGAAACACTGAAATAGGCAAAAAACAGCAATTCTGGGCTGGGCTCCGGTTAATAGGTTAGTCCCAAAAATAATATAAAAGTGGAAAATAAAGTCCAATATAGTCCAAAACAGTAGATAATATAGCATGGAGCAATCAAAAATTATAGATATGTTGGAGACGTATCACCCCCCACCCTCATGGGCAGCCCGGGACTCTTTTGGCCCAACTCTTTTGCTCCATGGCCTCCTTATGGTCCAAAAATAAGCTCCGTCAAGTTTCAGGTCAATTGGACTCCGTTTGGTTTTCCTTTTCTGCGATACTCAAAAACAAGGAAAAAACAGAAGCTGGCACTGGGCTCTAGGTTAATAGGTTAGTCGCAAAAATCATATAAAATAGCATATAAATTAATATAAAACATCCTAGATGGATAATATAATAGCATGGAACAATAAAAAAATTATAGATACGTTGGAGACGTATCAATATGTCATATGAGGGGGTGGTGGTCCAATGCCCGGTAAATGGCGGGTTTTCGGCTTGCTCCTCTCCGGCATCGTCGTCCATACCGTCGATGTCTTCGGAGCCGTAGTGAAGCATGTCAGTTAAGTCCTCTACTGTGGCGATGAAGTGGGTGGTGGGTGGGACGTAAAATTCCCCGCTCTCAGCCCCCAGTCTGGGATGGGCGAGTTCGGACGTGGCTCCTCTGTAATCACGAGGGATCGCATCGAGTCCAGAGCCTCGCTTAAAGGCGAGTTTTGTTGAGGGAGAAAAGAATTCATGGAGTATGACGGGAAGGGAATTCCTTGGCCGAGGTCACACGATGGTGACTCCGAGAATTCGGAGCCATCATCCAGGGAAAGAGTCCGGCTTGGCGATGGATGCTGGTGACGCTGCTTCCTCCGGCTCTCCTGTACTGGGCTTAGTGGCCACATATAGTCCAGCGGGTTTAGAAATCCCGTCTTCGGTACTGGCGAGGTGCTCTGATGTCTACTACACAACCTTCTTCTTGTAGACATTGTTGGGCCTCCAAGTGTAGAGGTTTGTAGGACAGTAGCAAATTTCCCTCAAGTGGATGACCTAAGGTTTATCAATCCGTGGGAGGCGTAGGATGAAGATGGTCTCTCTCAAACAACCCAGCAACCAAATAACAAAGAGTCTGTTGTGCCCCCAACACACCCAATACAATGGTAAATTGTATAGGTGCACTAGTTCGGCGAAGAGATGGTGATACAAGTGCAATATGGATAGTAGATAATGGTTTTTGTAATCTGAAAATATAAAAAAAGCAAGGTAGCAAGTGGTAAAAGTGAGCACAAACGGTATTGCAATGCTAGGAAACAAGGCCTAGGGTTCATACTTTCACTAGTACAAGTTCTCTCAACAATAATAACATAATTAGATCATATAACTATCCCTCAACATGCAACAAAGAGTCACTCTATAGTAACTAATAGCGGAGAACAAACGAAGAGATTATTGTAGGGTATGAAACCACCTCAAAGTTATTCTTTCCGATCAATCTATTGGGCTATTCCTGCAAGTGTCATAAACAGCCCTAGAGTTCATAGTAAAATAACACCTTAAGACACAGATCAACCAAAACCCTAATGTCACGTAGATACTCCAATGTCATCTCAAGTATCCATGGGTATGATTATACGATATGCATCATACAATCTCAGATTCATCTATTCAACCAACACAAAAACTTCAAAGAGTGCCCCAAAGTTTCTACCGGAGAGTCAAGACAAAAACGTGTGCCAACCCCTATGCATAAGTTCACGAGGTCACGGAACTCGCAAGTTGATCACCAAAACATACATCAATTGGATCACGTGATATCCCATTGTCACCACAGATAAGCACATGCAAGACATACAACAGTTGTTCTCAAATCCTTAAAGACTCAACCCGATAAGATAACTTCAAAGGGAAAACTCAATTCATCACAAGAGTGTAGAGGGGGAGAAACATCATAAGATCCAACTATAATAGCAAAGCTCGCGATACATAAAGATCGTACCACCTCAAGAACACGAGAGAGAGAGAGAGAGAGAGATCAAATACATAGCTATTGGTACATACCCTCAGCCCCGAGGGTGAACTACTCCCTCCTCGTCATGGAGAACGCCGAGATGATGAAGACGGCCATCGGAGAGGGATTCCCCCTCCGACAGGGTGCCGGAACGGGTCTTGATTGGTTTTCGGGTGGTACAGAGGCTTGCGGCGGCGGAACTCCTGATCTAGGTTTGTTTCTGGAAGTTTTGGGTTATATAAGAGGTGTTGGAGTCGAGAACAAGACAGGGGGGGGTCTCCGGGCTGTCCACAAGGCAGGGAGGCGCGCCCCCACCCTCGTGGGCAGCCCGAGACTCTTCTGGCCCAACTCTTTTACTCCATGGCCTTCTTCTGGTCCGAAAATAAGCTCCGTCAAGTTTTAGGTCAATTGGACTCCGTTTGGTTTTCCTTTTTTGCGATACTCAAAAACAAGGAAAAAAACAGAAGCTGGCACTGGGCTCTAGGTTAATAGGTTAGTCCCAAAAATCATATAAAATAATATAAAACATCCTAGATGGATAATATAATAGCATGGAACAATCAAAAATTATAGATACATTGGAGATGTATCAATATGTCATGTGAGAGGGTGGTGGTCCAACGGTCCGTAAATGGTGGGTTTTTGGCTTGCTCCTCTCCGGCATCATCGTCCATACCGCTGATGTCTTCAGAGCCGTAATCAAGCATGTCAGTTAAGTCCTCTACAGTGGCGATGAAGTGGGTGGTGGGTGGGACGTAAAATTCCCCGCTCTCAGCCCCCAGTTTGGGATGGGCGTAGTTCGGACGTGGCTCCTCTGTAATCACGAGGGATCACATCAAGTTCAGACCCTCTCTTAAAGTCGAGGTTTGTTGAGGGAGAAAAGAATTCGTGGAGTACGACGGGAAGGGAATTCCATGGCCGAGGTCACACGATGGTGACTCCGAGAATTCGAAGCTGTCATCCGGGGAAGAGTCCGGCTTGGCGATGGATGCCGGTGACGCTACTTCCTCCGGCTCTCCCGTACTGGGCTTAATGGCCACAGATAGTCCAGCGGGTTTAGAAATCCCGTCTTCGGTACTGGCGAGGTGCTCTGATGTCTACTACACAACCTTCTTCTTGTAGACGTTGTTGGGCCTCCAAGTGCATAGGTTCGTAGGACAGTAGCAGATTTCCCTCAAGTGGATGACCTAAGGTTTTTCAATCCGTGGGAGGCGTAGGATGAAGATGGTCTCTCTCAAACAACCCAGCAACCAAATAACAAAGAGTCTCTTGTGTCCCCAACACACCCAATACAATGGTAAATTGTATAGGTGCACTAGTTCGGCAAAGAGATGGTGATACAAGTGCAATATGGATAGTAGATAATGGTTTTTGTAATCAGAAAATATAAAAACAGCAAGGTAGCAAGTGGTAAAAGTGAGCACAAACGGTATTGCAATGCTAGGAAATAAGGCCTAGGGTTCATACTTTCACTAGTGCAAGTTCTCTCAAAAATAATAACATAATTGGATCATATAACTATCCCTCAACATGCAACAAAGGGTCACTCCAAAGTCACTAATAGGGAGAACAAACGAAGAGATTAATGTAGGGTACGAAACCACCTCAAAGTTATTCTTTCTGATCGATCTATTCAAGAGTCCGTAGTAAAATAACACAAAGCTATTCTTTCCTTTCAATCTATCCTAGAGTTCGTACTAGAATAACACCTTAAGACACAAATCAACCAAAACCCTAATGTCACCTAGATACTCCAATGTCACCTCCAGTATCCGTGGGTATGATTATACGATATGCATCACACAATCTCGGATTCATCTATTCAACCAACACAAAGAACTTCAAAGAGTGCCCCAAAGTTTCTACCAGAGAGTGAAGACGAAAACATGTGCCAACCCCTATGCATAAGTTCACGAGGTCACGGAACTCGCAATTTGATCACCAAAACATACATCAAGTGGATCACGTGATATCCCATTGTCACCACAGATAAGCACATGCAAGACATACATCAAGTGTTCTCAAATCCTTAAAGACTCAATCCGATAAGATAACTTCAAAGGGAAAACTCAATTCATCACAAGAGAGTAGAGGGGGAGAAACATCATAAGATCCAACTATAATAGCAAAGCTCGCGATACATAAAGATCGTACCACCTCAAGAACACGAGAGAGAGAGAGAGATAAAGAGAGAGATCAAACACATAGCTATTGGTACATACCCTCAGCCCCGAGGGTGAACTACTCCCTCCTCGTCATGGAGAACGCCGATATGATGAAGACGGCTACTGGAGAGGGATTCCCCCTCCGATAGGGTGCCGGAACAGGTCTAGTTGGGTTTCGGTGGCTAGGGAGGCTTGCGGCGGCGGAACTCCTGATCTAGGTTTGTTTCTGGAAGTTTTGGGTTATATAAGAGGTGTTGGAGTCGGGAACAAGGCAGGGGGTCTCCAGGCTGTCCACGAGGCACGGAGGCGCGCCCCCCACCCTCGTGGGCAGCCCGGGACTCTTCTGGCCCAACTCTTTTACTCCATGGCCTTCTTCTGGTCCAAAAATAAGCTCCATCAAATTTTAGGTCAATTGGACTCTGTTTGGTTTTCCTTTTCTGTGATACTCAAAACCAAGGAAAAAATAGAAGCTGGCACTGAGCTCTAGGTTAATAGGTTAGTCCCAAAAATCATATAAAATAGCATATAAATTAATATAAAACATCCTAGATGGATAATATAATAGCATGGAACAATCAAAAATTATAGATACGTTGGAGATGTATCAATATGTCATGTGAGGGGGTGGTGGTCCAACGCCCGGTAAATGGCGGGTTTTCGGCTTGCTCCTCTCCGGCATCGTCGTCCATACCATCGATGTCTTCGGAGCCGTAATCAAGCATGTCAGTTAAGTCCTCTACTGTGGCGATGAAGTGGGCGGTGGGTCGGACGTAAAATTCCCCGCTCTCAACCCCTAGTCTGGGATGGGCGTAGTTCGGACGTGGCTCCTCTGTAGTCATGAGGGATCACATCAAGTCCAGAGCCTCGCTTAAAGGCGAGTTTTGTTGAGGGAGAAAAGAATTCGTGGAGTATGACGGGAAGGGAATTCCATGGCCGAGGTCACACGATGGTGACTCCGAGAATTCGGAGCCGTCGTCCGGGGAAGAGTCCGGCTTGGCGATGGATGTCGGTGAAGCTGCTTCCTCCGGCTCTCCCGTACTGGGCTTAGTGGCCACAGATAGTCCAGCGGGTTTAGAAATCCCGTCTTCAGTACTGGCGAGGTGCTCTGATGTCTACTACACAACCTTCTTCTTGTAGACGTTGTTGGGCCTCCAAATGGAGAGGTTTGAAGGACAATAGCAAATTTCCCTAAAGTGGATGACCTAAGGTTTATCAATCCGTGGGAGGCGTAGGATGAAGATGGTCTCTCTCAAACAACCCTGCAACCAAATAACAAAGAGTCTGTTGTGTCCCCAACACACCCAATACAATGGTAAATTGTATAGGTGCACTAGTTCGGCGAAGAGATGGTGATACAAGTGCAATAAGGAGAGTAGATAATGGTTTTTGTAATATGAAAATATAAAAACAACAAGGTAGCAAGTGGTAAAAGTGAGCACAAACGGTATTGCAATGCTAGGAAACAAGGCCTAGGGTTCATACTTTCACTAGTGCAAGTTCTCTCAACAATAATAACATAATTAGATCATATAACTATCCCTCAACATGCAATAAAGAGTCACTCCAAAGTCACTAATAGCGGAGAACAAACGAAGAGATTATTGTAGGGTACGAAACCACCTCAAAGTTATTCTTTCCGATCGATCTATTGGGCTATTCCTATAAGTGTCACAAACAGCCCTACAGTTCATAGTAAAATAACACCTTAAGACACAAATCAACCAAAACTCTAATGTCACCTAGATACTCCAATGTCACCTCCAGTATCCGTGGGTATGATTATACGATATGCATCACACAATCTCAGATTCATCTATTCAACCAACACAAAGAACTTCAAAGAGTGCCCCAAAGTTTCTACTGGAGAGTCAAGACGAAAACGTGTGCCAACCCCTATGCATAAGTTCACGAGGTCACGGAACTCGCAATTTGATCACCAAAACATACATCAAGTGGATCACGTGATATCCCATTGTCACCACAGATAAGCACATGCAAGACATACATCAAGTGTTCTCAAATCCTTAAAGACTCAATCCGATAAGATAACTTCAAAGGGAAAACTCAATCCATTACAAGAGAGTAGAGGGGAGAAACATCATAAGATCCAACTATAATAGCAAAGCTCGCAATACATCAAGATCGTACCACCTCAAGAACACGAGAGTGAGAGAGAGATCAAACACATAGCTATTGGTACATACCCTCAGCCCCGTGGGTGAACTACTCCCTCCTCATCATGGAGAGCGCCGGGATGATGAAGATGGCTACCGGAGAGGGATTCCCCCCTCCGACAGGGTGCCGGAACGGGTCTAGATTTGTTTTCGGTGGCTACGGAGGCTTGTGGTAGCGGAACTCCCGATCTATTCTGTTCCCAGATGTTTTTAGGGTATATGGACATATATAGGTGAAAGAAGTCGGTCAGGGGAGCCACGAGGGGCCCACGAGGGTGGGGGCGCGCCCAGGGGGTAGGGCGCGCCTCCCTGCCTCGTGGCTTCCTTGAAGCTTCCCTGACGTCTACTCCAAGTCTCCTGGATTGCTTCCGTTCCAAAAATAACTGTCCCGAAGGTTTCATTCTGTTTGATATTCCTTTTCTTCGAAACACTGAAACATGCAAGAAAACAACAATTTGGGCTAGGCCTCCGGTTAATAGGTTAGTCCCAAAAATAATATAAAAGTGTTTAGTAAAGCCCATAAACATCCGAAACAGATAATATAATAGCATGAATACTTCATAAATTATAGATACGTTGGAGACGTATCAGCATCCCCAAGCTTAATTCCTGCTCGTCCTCGAGTAGGTAAATGATAAAAGAAAGAATTTATGAAGTGTGAATGCTAGCAGGTGCACAAGTTTGATCAATGGTAATTTCAATCACCTTTTCTAGCATCATTATATATCATAACAGTAGCTCAACTCATAGGACTTCTCATGATCAAGTAACAAGCTATTCACATGTTAAAGTATAGATCATAAACTTTCTTGAAAACTTAGAAACCGTGTTATTAGTCATCAAATAATTACAATTCATCTTATTTTCAGGAAGGATCTATGCCAGAGCTTTGATTCAGCAAACTTCACATACTCAACTATCATTTAGTCTTTCACAATTGCTAACACTCACGTGATATTTATGGGTTCAAAGTTTTAATCAGACACAGAGAAAGATAGGGGCTTATAGATTCGCCTCCCAACCTTTTACCTCAAGGGTAATGTCAACAATAATAGTTCATGATGCCTTACATCCAATTGGATATATATATATATATCAGGATCTTTCCAACACAATGTGCTTGCCAAAGGATAAAATCTAAAAAGGAAAGGTGAAGATCACCATGACTCTTGCATAAGGTATAAGACAAGAATAAAAGATAGGCCCTTCGCAGAGGGAAGCAGAGGTTGTCATGCGCTTTTATAGTTGGATGCACAAAATCTTAATGCGAAAGAACGTCACTTTATATTGCCACTTGTGATAGGGACCTTTATTATGCAGTCAGTCGCTTTTATTGCTTCCACATCACAAGATCGTATAAAGCTTATTTTCTCCACACTAATAGATCATACATATTTAGAGACCAATTTTTATTGCATGCATCGATGAAAACTTGCTTGAAGGATCTTACTCAATCCATAGGTAGGTATGGTGGACTCTCATGGCAATACTGGTTTAAGGGATGTTTGGAAGCACAAGCAGTATCTCTACTTGGTGCAACGAATTTGGCTAGCATGAGGGGGAAAGGCAAGCTCAGCATGTTGAATGATCCATGACAATATACTTTATTTCAGATATAAGAAAACATAACCCATTATGTTGTCTTCCTTGTCCAACATCAACCTTTTAACATGCCATATTTTAATGAGTGCTCACAATTACAAAAGATGTCCAAGATAGTATATTTATATGTGAAATCTCTCTTCCCTCAATATTTTTTCATGAATTGTTCAAGTGACCAATACAATGTTTGCTAACCTTAAATAAATTTACCACCTCTACTTCCTATATGTGAAGTCATTACTCCCCATGGGATAAGCATATGAAACATATATAATTTCAAATTTATTATATTCAATTCATTCAACCATTTACTCATAGGATATATGTGACGCACGTGAATGAATAACAAACTACTCCGAAAGATATAAGTGAAGATCAATGAGTAGTTAAATAATCATTTAGCTATGTGAAGACTCACCCATTTAATAATTTCAGATCTTGATACTTTATTCAAACCACAAGCAAAACAAAATAAAATGACATCTAAGAATAGCAAACATCATGTGAAGAAGCAAAAACTTAGGATCAACCGATACTAACCGATAGTTGTTGAAGAAGAAAGGTGGGATGCCAACCGGGGCATCCCCAAGCATAGACGCTTAAGAATTCTTGAAATATTATCTTGGGATTCCTTGGGAATCCCCAAGCTTGAGATTTTGTGTCTCCTTAATTCCTCCCATATCATGGTCTCCCTAAATCTCAAAAGCTTCAATCCACACAAAACTCAACAAGGACTCGTGAGATAAGTTAGTATAAACCAATGCAAAAAAACTTATCATACTCTTCTTTAGAAAATCACTAAAATTATTAATAAACATTGCATACTAAATTCCTCCGCATATTTAATAGTCCTATCCTCAAATAGAATCATTAAACAAGCAAACATATGCAAACAATGCAAACATAACAGCAATCTGCCTAAACAGGATAGTCTGTGAAGAATGCAGCAAGATCCATACTACCCTAGCTCCAAAAGTTATTAAAGAAAATTCCCACTGTAGTAAATTTATCAGAGCTTATTATTCAAAATATTTCAACATTTTATCACATTCTGAATTTTCTAGGTAATTTTTGCAACAGTGGTAAACTTTCTGTTTTCAAACAGCAACATGTAGACTTGTAAAATAGGCATAGTAAAGGCCATCAATGCCACTTTTATTGAAATAAAAGATGCAAAACATTGTTCTAAATAACAGAAAGAAAATCCTAACAAAATAAATTGACGCTCCAAGCAAAACACATATCATGTGGTGAATAAAAATATAGCTCCAAGTAAAGTTACCGATGAACGAAGACGAAAGAGGGGATACCTTCCGGGGCATCCCCAAGCTTAGGCTCTTGGTTGTCCTTGAATATTACCTTGGGGTGCCTTGGGCATCCCCAATCTTAGGCTCTTGCCACTCCTTATTCCATAGTCCATCGAATCTTTACCCAAAACTTGAAAACTTCACAACACAAAACTTAACAGAAAACTCGTAAGCCCCGTTAGTATAAGAAAATAAATTACCACTTAGCTACTGTTGTGAACTCATTATAAATTCATATTGGTGTTAAACCTACTGTATTCCAACTTTTATATGGTTCATAACATCTATTACTAGCCATAGATTCATCAAAATAAGCAAACAACACACGAAAAACAGAATCTGTCAAAAACAGAACAGTCTGTAGTAATATGTATCAAACGTATACTTCTGGAACCCCAAAAATTCTGAAATAAATTTATGGACGTGAGGAATTTATCTATTAATCATCTGCAAAAATAATCAACCTAGTCTCACTCTCCATTAAAAAATGGCAGCTAATATCGTGAGCGCAAAAGTTTCTGTTTTTTACAGCAAGATCACATAAACTTCACCCAAGTCTTCCCAAAGGTTCAACTTGGCACAAACACTAATTAAAACATAAAACCACATCTAAACAGATGCTAGATGAATTATTTATTACTAAACAGTAACAAAAAGTAAATAACAAAAATAAAATTGGGTTGCCTCCCAACAAGCGCTATTGTTTAACGCCCCTAGCTAGGCATGATGATTTCAATGATGTTCACATAAAAGATAAGAATTGAAACATAAGGGGAGCATCATGAAGAATATGACTAGCACATTTAAGTCTAACCCACTTCCTATGCATAGGGATTTTGTGATCAAACAACTTGTGGGAACAAGAATCAACTTGCATAGGAAGGTAAAACAAGGATAACTTCAAACTTTTCACCACATAGAGTGGAAACTTGATATTATTGCAACTCCTACAAGCATATATTCCTCCCTCATAATAATTTTCAGTAGCATCATGAATGAATTCAACAATATAACCATGACATAAATCATTCTTTTCATGATCTACAAGTATGCAAAGTTGACACTCTTCCAAAATAGTGGGATTAACATTAACTAAAGTCGTGACCTCTCCAAACCCACTTTCATAATTATCACAATAAGATTCAACACCCTCCAAAATAGTGGGATCATTACTTCCTAAAGTTGACACTCTTCCAAACCCACTTTCATCAATATAATCATCATAAATAGCAGGCATGCTATCATCAAAATAAATTTGCTCATCAAAACATGGGGGACAAAAAATATCATCTTCATCAAACATAGCATCCCCAAGTTTGTGGCTTTGCATATCATTAGCATCATGGATATTCCAAGAATTCATACTAACAACATTGCTATCATGCTCATCATCCAAAGATTTAGTGCCAAACATTTTAATACATTCTTCTTCTAG
Organism: Triticum urartu; assembly: GCF_003073215.2. NCBI lineage: Eukaryota > Viridiplantae > Streptophyta > Magnoliopsida > Poales > Poaceae > Triticum > Triticum urartu. The sequence goes on from NC_053027.1 coordinate 468,387,599, forward strand.
CATTTTGGCACAATTATCGGAATCCTTATTTTCATTAAAGATATTAAAAAATGAAGCATATGAGGTACCCTTAATTCCATTTTTTTGTAATTTTTCTTTTTATAGACTAAACTAGTGATAACACAAGAAACTAAAAGATTCGATTGCAAGATCTAAAGATATACCTTCAAGCGCTAACCTCCCCGGCAACGGCGCCAGAAAAGAGCTTGATGTCTACTACACAACCTTCTTCTTGTAGACGTTGTTGGGCCTCCAAGTGCAGAGGTTTGTAGGACAGTAGCACATTTCCCTCAAGTGGATGACCTAAGGTTTATCAATCCTTGGGAGGCGTGGGATGAAGATGGTCTCTCTCAAACAACCCTGCAACCAAATAACAAAGAGTCTGTTCTGCCCCCCCCCAACACACCCAATACAATGGTAAATTGTATAGGTGCACTAGTTCGGCAAAGAGATGGTGATACAAGTGCAACCGCAATGCAGATTCAAGCAAACAGATGTCAATACCAAGAGGAGGAGGAGCCTACTGACCAGCTGGGCAACCGCAATGCGGTGCCTGCCGCTAATGCAGCTTCAGCGACGCTCAACTCGAACGCCATCTGCCGCTCCAGATGACCCCTCTCGAAGCGGTGGTTCTCCTCGTAGATCTCCTGATTACTCGCCTTTGAGGCGGCGTGTGCCGCGGCCACTGTGGCGGTAAGGCTCTTTGCATGCTCGACGAGGCGCTCCTCCTCCTCCCGCAGGAACTCGGTGTAGCGCACAAGGTCACTGTCGCACGTGCAAGCATCCACCTCCGCCTCCCGCCTTCGGGCGGTGGTGGCGGAGCGGGTGATGACCCCAGTGGTCGACGATGGGCTGGCAGCCACGGCGGCCGACGACGGGGTGGCGGCCACGACCACCACCTCCTGCCTTCGGGTCACAGTGGTAGAGCGGGTGATGGCCACAGTGGCCGGTAGTGGGGTGGCGGCCACGACGGCCATCTCCCGCCTTCGGGCACGGCGGTGGAGCGGGCGATGGCCCTACCTTTCGACGATGGTGTGGTGGCAACGGCGGCCGGCAACAGTTGCCGACGGGCACCGGCGGCGGAGCGTGTGGTGGGTGTCGGTGTCAAAACCGGCGGATCTCGGGTAGGGGGTCCCGAACTGTGCGTCTAAGGCGGATGGTAACAGGAGGCAGGGGACACGATGTTTTACCCAGGTTCAGGCCCTCTTGATGGAGGTAAAACCCTACATCCTACTTGATTTATTCTTGATGATATGGGTATTACAAGAGTTGATCTACCACGAGATCGGAGAGGCTAAACCCTAGAAGCTAGCCTATGGTATGATTGTATGTTGTCCTACAGACTAAAACCCTCCGGTTTATATAGACACCGGAGAGGGTTAGGGTTACACAAGGTCGGTTACAAAGGAGGAGATATCCATATCCATACTACCTAGCTTGCCTTCCACGCCAAGTAGAGTCCCATCCGGACACGAGACGAAGTCTTCAATCTTGTATCTTCATAGTCCAATAGTCCGGCCAAAGGATATAGTCCGGCTGTCCGCAGACCCCCTAATCCAGGACTCCCTCAGTAGCCCCGGAACCAGGCTTCAATGATGATGAGTCTGGCGCGCAGTGTTGTCTTCGGCATTACAAGGCGGGTTCCTCCTCCGAACACATCACAGAAGAGTTTGAATACCAGGATAGTGTCCGACCCTGCAAAATAAATTCCACATATCTCCGCAAAGAGAATAATATTTCCACAAATCTAATCTGCTGACACGTTTCGGCAACATGACATTAAGCCATGGCCCGGTGATTATTCGAACCGTTTCCTTTAACTAGCCCCGCACATAACGCGAGGCAGTTTTTTGACATGTCTTGTCAAAGCAGAGATCGTGTCCCCTTAATTACGGGATTCTCATCAATACGGTCGTGGGTAACCCAACCGTGCCTAGGACTCCTAGATTTTAGGCAAGTCCCAAACGGCCACTAGGAGGACGCTTGATATTCACCCTCTTTATAAAGGGACAAGGCTTTTACTTTTTTCCTCCCGTGCTCAATCGAATCCTTCCCCCGCCTTGAGTTCTAACACCCAAAGCCCAGGTCAGGTGCTTCGGACCTTCAATCATGTCCGGATCTAGCCTTCAAGGCCGGTGGATGCCCTCCTCCGTTATGGAAGAGGATATCAAGAAGTTGAGGGAGGCCAGATACCTGACCGCCGAGGTTTCGCATCGGTTGCCTGTCCGAGGGCAGGTCGTCCCTACTCCCGAACCCAACGAGAACGTTGTGTTCGTCTCCCACTTCCTCCGAGGTCTAGGCCTCACTCTGGATCCCTTCGTTAGGGTTTGATGTTCTATTACGGGCTAGATTTCCATGATCTAGCCCCGGACTCCTTTCTCCACATCTCGGCATTTATTGTCGTATGTGAGGCCTTCCTCCGCATTACCCCTCACTTCGGCCTATGGCTCAAGACCTTTGACGTGAAGCCGAAGATGGTCGAGGGACAGCATGTAGCGTGCGGAGGCGCATTAATAAGCAAGATCGCTGGAGCTCCATGGCCAAAGGGTTCCTTTTCAGAGGTATCCGGATTATGGCAACGGGAGTGGTTTTACATCACAGCTCCCAGAAGCACCAAGTGGGTGGCTGCCCCTGCTTTCCGCTCGGGCCCTCCACTACAACTGATGTCATGGATTAGCAGAGGGTTGAGCTAGGGTCCAGCCTAGTACGTGCCTATACTGCAGAGCCGCATTCAAGATCTCTTCGAAGGAGATTTCAGTCTGGTTATGGTGGTGCAAGTCATGCTGGTTCGTCGAGTCCAGCCTTGCAAACGCCGGCCCCTCCGCATGTGGGAGTTCAACCCAGAAGGACCGCATACTATTCAGAATTTCCTCGGCCTGATGCACGAGGAGATGTATAAATCATTCTTTGGACCCCAAATAGAGTGTCCGGACACCACCAAGGACGTGGGCCTGAGCAGCAACCGCACCGCGGCCCAAGTAAGTAATCCTCTAGCCGAACACACTGTCTTTTATTTATCATAACATCATTCTGAAGAATCACTCTTTGACCAGGACTGGATAACAAAGGCGAAGATGATCCAGTGTTCGGCCCCCCTTCCTGAAGGCTTGGACAATCCGGTGCTGGAGAAGATGCTCGAGCCAGCACCTTGCCCGGTGCCCTCAAAGGAGGATGAAGGGGGGAATAAAGAGGGCGAAAGCGGGCCTCCACCGCTACCTATTCCGACCAAGGGAACGAGCGCCTCCGTGAGGGAGGATAACCAAGGGGAGGAATCTGACATTCTCTCACCCCGGGGAAGGAAGAGGACTACCTCTGAAGATCCGGAAACCAAGGTTTCCAAACGGGAGAAGAAAACTCCACCAGAGGGTCCTGCCTTGGAGGGTGCTCTTGCCGCACAAAGTCCGCGCGGGGATCAGCCCTCTAACGAGCTGTAAGTAATCAAAAGGTACTTTAATAGTGAAGATATACTACCTTACCTCTGAGGAAAATAACCGAAGCATTTATCTTGCAGTTTGGATCTTAGCCCTTCTCAGCAGAGCTCGTCTTCGGGGGATCTTCTTCCAGAGATGATGGAGAGCGAAACGCCTCCCCCGGACTCCCCCGCTCAAGAAGCGGGCGACCTTGAAGTGTCGTCACGGAGGGCCTCGCCGGATCAGGTGAGGCCAGAAGATAATCCTATGGTCGCCCAAAGTCCCAGTGTCTGGCTCCTGAAGAGAGCAACCAAAAGAATCCGGCACCGTCTGGTATGCGGTCGAACACACTGAGGGATCTGCTAGAGCGAGCAATTATCTCAGAAGAACACCATACATTGATTGGTACGGTGATTGAAAGGATTTCGTCCGCCAAAAGCGGGTTGCATGAAGCCTTTATGAGTCTACTGACGGGTTTTGAGGTACGTGAAATGATATACATTTGTGATAGTACCGCACATTTTTAGGTGTGCCTTGTGTAGATAGTAGCCCTTGAGACTCTGGTTGTCACCGAGAATGGCGGCAAACAGAGGATCGTAGTCCCAGGTAATAACGATACCACATTTATGTGCAGGTGGTGGAAGCTCCGGTGGCTAGCCGGACTAATGAGTTTGCCGAACTAAAGCGGCAACTGGATGCGGCAGATGCCGACATCGAGCTTGTTAACAAGCGGCTTGACGAGGCACAGGGTAAGGAATGTTTTCTGGTGAATGTCACATAGGAAGAGCAGCGTGATGCCAGTATCTTTAATATGTTGTGACTACAGATGGAGCTGCCACCGTGGAGACCCTTCGGGCGAAACTTGCCCGAGCCAAAGAACAAGCAAGGATTAGTTATGCGGCTGCTTTGAAGGTGACCGAAGAGTTCAGAGCCGAGAAGGCCGCGCATTGCGAGAGCAAAGAGAAAATGGACAAGATGGCTGTAAAGTTAAAAGACACTGCCGACCGTTGCCAGTTTCTTAAAGAAGAAAACCGAGCGAAGGCGACGGACCTTGAAAAGGCCACAATGGTGACCAAAGACACCCGCTCTGCAATGAGAGGGAAGAAGGAGGAACTGCGTGAAGCCGGGGACATTATGGCTGGGAAGCCCTTTTTGCTGCGGAGGAAGTTCAAAGATCCGTGGTATGCCCCTCTGGATCGGCTGTGGAGTTTGGCGGACACATATCTGGACTTGGCGGTGAGCGCTGTCGATGCGGCCGAATACTTCCGAGATCAAACAGGTTGGGAAGTGGACAAGCTATTCTGGTCGCAGTTCAACATGCCAGAGTGTCCGCTTCCATTGACCGATCAGCTAGCTGAATGGGCCGAACTCAATAGGTTGTCCGAACTTGCCATGAGGTCCGTCGTAAATCATCTGTGGCCGGAAAAGCCGAAGCCGCACAACTATTTCAGCTTAGTGCAGCAGTTCCTTGGTGCGGTGATGCGCATCAATGCGATGAAGAGGTCGGCGTGCATAGAAGGCTCGCGGATGGCCCTTGCCCGTGTCAAAGCATACTGGGCGGAGATGGATGCTACCACCGTCGCGACGCAGGGTTCGGCCATAGGCCTAGTGGCTGTCGAGCACTATTTTGAAGAAGTGCTTGAGGGTGCTCGTTTGATAGAGGCCCAGTGCTCGAAGAATGTTATGTTTGAGTGACATGTATTCCCATTGTAAAGACAATGTTTATGAAATTTATTAAGGCCATATTTATACTTTTGCCTGAAAGTAATATGATGCCTCCTATGCGGCCGTTTATGTATATATGTATATAACCTGAAAGATTGCAGTCGTCGGCTTCAACCCCCACGCATATAATGCGGAGGTGTTCGCAGAAGACGCGTGTTCACACTTAATCCAACGTCTTGGTCCTATTAAGGAGGTGATAGCGCTGCGAACGAGGCAACCGGACTATAATGCTTTAACACTTTCACTTAGCCATAGGAGTTTGATGGTGGGGCTACTATATAGCCCCTGGTGGCTCCGCACTCTCCCGAATTCGGGGTGCGTACATGCCTGGCCGGGAAACGGACCTTCGTTAAGGCGGAGGAATTCTAACATTCCGATAGGTCATCGAGTGGTTGACCAGTCTCACGCTATATCATGACAGTCAGTTTTCGGCTTTCTCTACTGAGGTGCTCGTCGGGATGAACCGGGGCACAATCGCAGTAGTTCTCCTGGTGTCGCCTTAGCCGATAGAGCGGAACGTAAGGCAGCAAAACACAGGAGCCGGGCAAACCCAACATTTGACCAAAGACATGATTCGGAGCTGATGCATATAAGGCTAAACTCGCGACGCCGAACACTCCCTAAGGTATTCGGTCTTTATGGTATAAACCGGGCCTAAACAGTGCCCTTTGTAAGAAGCCCCTGGTGTCCAGGTACGTGCATTATTCTGATGTGGCCACATGCCAAGACGTCAGCATCCTTCTCAATAGTATAGAGAATCTGAGGGATGTGTATCAACAAGAGACAGTAAGAAAGGTTTATGCAGGGTCTTAATCTAAAAATAATCCTTGGAACGGGTCCGTGCTGCACGTCTGCGCCTATGTCTCCGTTGTGCTGTATCCTGGACGGGTGTAGCACGATGGTCATCTATAAAAGAGAGGAACTTAGGTGAAAAGTTGTCGTGCAAAAAGGTAGGTTATATTAAAGAAACCATGTACAATTCAAGATGAGCGAAAATTGCCACTTGTTTACGCGTGTGGAGCCCCTTGTTTTTATAACAGGGGTGTGGCCATCGAACCTTTATGGATTACATATAGCTGCGCCAGACTCGTCTGACCGTGTCCGTGGTCTTGACAACTGTGATGATGCCACGTGGACCGGGCATCTTAAGCGTGAGGGAAGCGTAATGCGGTATTGTGTTGAAGCGAGCGAAAGCTTCGCATCCGAGTAGTGCTTGATAGCCACTTTGGAACGGAGCAATGTGGAAGGTTAAAGTTTTGCTACGGAAGTTATCGGGGAAGCCGAATATAACCTCTAGTAGCAGGGAGCTCGTGCAATGAGCCCCTGAGCCTGGCGTTACTCCTCTAAAGGTAGTATTGCTGTGGCGAATTTTTGTTGGGTCTATCCCCATTTTGCGGACTGTGTCCTGATATATCAGGTTTAGACTGCTGCCATCGTCCATCAGGACTCGTGTGAAGAGGTATCCGTCAATTATTGGGTCTAATACCAAGGCAGCCCATCCTGCACGCCGAATACTTGCTGAGTAATCCCGATGGTCGAAAGTGATCGGTTGAGACGACCAGTGGCAGGACTCCGCGGTGATAGGCCCTTGGGCATGTTTATTTGGGAGTGCCGCTTTGCTTCTCCCCTTTATCACGTGTAACACATTGACTGTTTTGACTTTTGGTGGAAATTTCTTCTGTTCCCCAGTGTTTTTCTTGTGAGACTCATCCTCGTCTTCGCTTGGTGTATCCTGCCCCTTATGTTCAGCGTTGAGCTTGCCGGACTACTTGAAGACCCAACATTCTCTGTGGGTATGATTTGCAGGTTTATCGGGGGTGCTATGGATCTGACATATTTGGTCCAGAATTTTGTTTAGGCTAGACAGTTCATCTCTGGTGCCTTTAGAGGGCGGCTTTTGCTGACCTGGCCGAGTGCTTCTGAATCCGGCATTTACCGCCGTGCTCTTCGGGCTGTCTTCTTTATTCTGGCGCTTATTATTTTTGCTGCGTCGTGATTTCCCGTTTCCATCTCTAACTTCGGATGTACTTGGGTCGCTGGTGCTGCATCGGGCTAGCTAGCTATCCTCGCCCGCGCAAAAGCAGGTCATGAGGCTTGTTAATGCTGCAATTGTTCTCGGCTTTTCTTGGTCAAGGTGTCTGGCAAGCCATTCGTCTCGGACGCTGTGTTTAAAAGCTGCTAAGGCTTCGGTGTCTGGAAAGTCGACTATTTGGTTCTTTTTAGTAAGAAACCTGTTCCAAAGCTTTCGGGCTGACTCTCCGGGCTGTTGAGTTATATGATTCAAATCGTCTGCATCCGGTGGTCGGACATAAGTCCCTTGAAAATTTGCCCGAAAGGTGTCTTCGAGCTCTTCCCAACTTCCGATGGAGTTTTCGGGGAGGCTTTTAAGCCAGTGCCGAGCTGGCCCTTTGAGTTTGAGGGGTAAATATTTAATGGTGTGGAGATCATCTCCTCGAGCCATATGGATATGGAGGATATAGTCCTCAATCCAGACCCCAGGGTCTGTTGTTCCGTCGTATGCCTCTATGTTTACGGGTTTGAATCCCTCTGGAAATTCATGGTCCAGCACCTCGTTGGTGAAACATAGGGGGTGTGCGGCACCCCTGTATCTGGGTGTACCGCATTGCTTGGATGTTTGTTGTGTTGCATCGTATGCTGGAGCGCGCTTGCGTGGTCCATAGATGGATTTGGTTGCGCCGTCCTTTTGTTGCGAGCCCTCGCGTGGATCGCGTATTGGCTTATGTGCGGTGTTGTTTGCTGCTCTATGTTGGTCGTGAGGTCGTCTATCCGGCCAGATGGTCATTTTAATTTTTGGTTGCGGGGGATCTAAGGCCTCCTCATCGAATTCAGGTAGCAACTTCCGCTTCGGGTAGCTCTTAGTGGGGCGATTACCGCCGTACTTCGGTGCTGTGTTGAGTACTTTACTCCATCTGATTCTGAGTGTGTCTTGCGCAGCCTTGAGCCTTTGCTTCTGCTTTTTTAAACTCCTCGCGGTGGCAACAAGCCTCTGACGGGCATTCTGTTGCTCCGGGGGTCTGTCCGGTGTGATGTCGTCCGGACTATTATCTTCGCTGGGGACGGGTTGTTCGGTTTGATTATCCAAATTGCCTTGTTCGGACGGTTGCTCGATGCCATGTTCGCCGTCCGCTGGCTCGCCCTACTCTGTGGCTGGGTCTATATGACCGCTGTTTCTGTCGAGGCGGGGTTTGGAGCGGCGCTTGCGCCGCCACTTTGACTGCTTTTCGAGGGAACGATCCTTCGCTGCGTCCTCCCGTTCCTCGTCGTCGTTTCCTTTGGGTGTGTCCACTATATATACATCATGAGATGAGGTGGCTGTCCAGTGCCCTGTAGGCGCTGGTTCCTGTTCGTCTCCTACATCGTCATCCATACCGTCGATGTCTCCGGAGTCGAAGTTGAGCATGTCGGTCAAATCATCGACAGTGGCTATGAAGTGGGTGGTGGGTGGGCATCGAATTTCTTCGTCATCCGCATCCCAATCCTGCCAGTCATAATCCGGCCAAGACTCTCTTGATAAGGAGAGAAACCTTAGTGAGTTCAGTATGTCGCCGAAGGGCGAGTGCTGAAAGATATCCGCGGCGGTGAACTCCATGATCGGCGCCCACTCGGATTCGATTGGTGGGGGCGCGAATGGTTCAGTGTCCGGAGGAAAGTCCGGCAATGCGGAGTCACGGGCCTCGAGAAGGATAAGGTTTGTGTTCAGCTCGATCGCCGTCGAGGCTGCGGCCTTCATGGCGGGGTTCAACCACCCGTCCCTGGATGGCGCAGTTGACTCCGAATTGAAGGTCGGAGCGATTGCAGGTGCGATCTCCTGAACATTGTCCGGCGGCAGAGCTAAATCATGCCCATCGTGATAGTGCGGCGCACTTGGAAAGGGCTCGAATTCGTCGAAGATTAAGTCTCCGCGGATGTCGGCCGTGTAGTTTAAACTTCCAAACCTGACCTGATGGCCAGGGGCGTAGCTTTCAATCTGCTCCAGATGGCCAAGCGAATTGGCCCGCAGTGCAAAGCCGCCAAATACAAAGATCTGTCCGGGGAGAAAAGTCTCACCCTGGACCGCATCGCTAACGATGATCGAAGGAGCCATTAAGCCCGATGACGACGACACAGAGGAACTCTCAATGAAAGCACCAACGTCGGTGTGAAAACCGGCGGATCTCGGGTAGGGGGTCCCGAACTGTGTGTCTAAGGCGGATGGTAACAAGAGGCAGGGGACACGATGTTTTACCTAGGTTCGGGCCCTCTTGATGGAGGTAAAACCCTACGTCCTGCTTGATTTATTCTTGAGGATATGGGTATTACAAGAGTTGATCTACCACGAGATCGGAGAGGCTAAACCCTAGAAGCTAGCCTATGGTATGATTGTATGTTGTCCTATGGACTAAAACCCTCCGGTTTATATAGACACCGGAGAGGGTTAGGGTTACACAAGGTCGGTTACAAAGGAGGAGATATGCATATCCGTACTGCCTAGCTTGCCTTCCACGCCAAGTAGAGTCCCATCCGGACACGAGACGAAGTCTTCAATCTTGTATCTTCATAGTCCAACAGTCCGGCCAAAGGATATAGTCCGGCTGTCCGGAGACCCCCTAATCCAGGACTCCCTCAGTGGGTGTTCCGTGCATACCCAACAGGGACGCCACACGCACTACACTACGCCGGGGACTGCGCCGCTGTCGCAGTGTAGCCTCCCAGCTGGATCTGTCCTTTGATGACGACGGAGTGGCCGAGCGATGATGATGAACCGGTGCCATTGGCGAATGTGGGAGAAGCAGACGAGATAAGCTATAGGGATGGAGGGGAAAATGTGACGCAGGACTCGCCGACTGTGAGGGTTTTTATAGCAGGCCGGTAATCATTGGGATTTAGGGGGATTTCACCGAGTCGGGCGGGTAGCCGGCATGGGAACCTGCGAGATTGCGCGGGAACGGGCTCACCGACGATTCATTGGCGCCACCGTTTGGCAAAAAGAACGCCCCCGCGCGCTGCGCAAGCTTGCGCTGTAAGCCGTCTGTGGCAGCGGGGTGACAAGACGTGTGAGAGGAGGACTGTAGGATCGAAAGTATGTCTAGAGGGGGTGATTAGACTACTTGACCAAATAAAAATTTGACCTTTTCCCAATTTTAGTTCTTGGCAGATTTTAGCTCTTTTAGGACAAGTCAAGCTATCATCACACAATTCAAGCAAGCATGCAAAGAGTATATTGGCAGCGGAAAGTAAAGCATGCAACTTGCAAGAATGTAAAGGGAAGGGTTTGGAGAATTCAAACGCAATTGGAGACACGGATGTTTTTCCCGTGGTTCGGATAGGTGGTGCTATCCTACATCCACGTTGATGGAGACTTCAACCCACGAAGGGTAACGGTTGCGCGAGTCCACGGAGGGCTCCACCCACGAAGGGTCCACGAAGAAGCAACCTTGTCTATCCCACCATGGCCATCGCCCACGAAGGACTTGCCTCACTAGCGGTAGATCTTCACGAAGTAGGCGATCTCCCTGCCCTTACAAACTCCTTGGTTCAACTCCACAATCTTGTCGGAGGCTCCCAAGTGACACCTAGCCAATCTAGGAGACACCACTCTCCAAGAAGTAACAAATGGTGTGTTGATGGTGAACTCCTTGCTCTTGTGCTTCAAATGATAGTCTCCCCAACACTCAACTCTCTCTCACATGATTTGGATTTGGTGGAAAGAAGATTTGATTGGAAAGCAACTTGGGGAAGGCTAGAGATCAAGATTCATGTGGTAGGAATGGAATATCTTGGCCTCAACACATGAGTAGGTGGTTCTCTCTCAGAACATATGATTTGGAAGTGTAGATGTGTTCTGATGGCTCTCTCCACGAGTGAAGAGGAGGTGGAGGGGTATATATAGCCTCCACACAAAATCCAACCATTACACACAATTTACCAATCTCGGCGAGACCGAATCAACAAACTCGGTCAGACCGAAATAGTAAACCTAGTGACCGTTAGAGATTTTCGGTGGGACTGACATGCAACTCGGTAGGACCGATATGGTTAGGGTTAGGGCATAACGTAATCTCGGTGAGACCGATTACACAAACTCGGTGAGACCGATTTGGTAATAAGCTAACCAGAGGGTTGGTCAGGCAAACTCGGTGGGACCGATTCGCTCTTCTCGGTGAGACCGAAATGTTACGAAAAGGAAACAGTGAGTTTACATTGCAATCTCGGTGGGACCGATCCGCTCTTTCGGTGAGACCGAAAAGTTACGAAAAGGAAACAAAGAGATTGCAATCCCATCTCGGTGAGACCGAGATCCCTATCGGTAGAACCGATTTGCTTAGGGTTTGGCAATGGCTATGACAAGCGAAACTCGGTGGCGCCGGGTTGAAAGAATTGGTAGGGCCGAGTTTGGCTTTGGGTTTAGGTCAAATGTGGATATGGGAAAGAAGCTGAGGATTTTGGAGCATATCATTAAGCACATGAAGCAAGAGGCTCATTAAGCAACACCTCATCCCTCCTTGATAGTATTGGCTTTTCCTATGGACTCAATGTGATCTTGGACCACTAAAATGTAAAATGAAGAGTCTTGAGCATATGAGCTAGAGCCAATCCTTTGTCCTTAGCATTTTGAGGGTTCCACTTTCACCATCCATGCCATGCCAATCATTGAGCTTTCCTGAAATGATCATCTTGGAATAGCATTAGCTCAATGAGCTATATGTTGTTATGAATTACCAAAACCACCTAGGGATAGTTGCACTTTCAATCTCCCCCTTTTTGGTAATTGATGACAACATATAGATCAAAGCTTCAACAAAAAATAATAAGAATGAAATATATCGTTGCTTTGAGAAGTATGTTATAAGTAAGAGCTCCCCCTAAGTTTGTGCATATTTAAAATTTGCTTTGGACTGCAAATGCACAAGGAGTTAGAGTCATGGGTTACTCTTCCATGTCACATACATCTTGGTGGAGCGCTCAAAAAGATAAGAATGAAATACATGCACTCATCACCAAAGAAAGTGAATGATCACATAAGATAGATAAGATATATCAAGCATGCATAAGTGTAGCTTATGATCAAACACATGATCATCAATGTCTCACAAGCATATCAAAGTATCTCAACCAAAAGCAAACAAAGTTTGAAAAACCACCAAATAAAGCAAGAGAGAATAAAGGCAACTCTCTCTCTCTCTCGAAGCCTATGATCTATACATTTTTCTCCCCCTTTGGCAACAATTTACCAAAAAGTTCCTAGAAAATGCATAGTGCTAGATCGACTCTCAGGCTTGATCTTCTGGTGGTGGTGGAGTCTGGATCACTCCAAGGACGAAGGCTTCTGTAGACGTGGTTGGAGCTGGAGCTGAAGTAGATGCTGGAGCTGGTTTGGCTGGTGCTGTGGCTAGAGCTGAGGTGGTGGCTCTGGTGTCGGGAACTGGCACTGCAGTCGACCTCGGAGCTCGTGGCACTCTGGCAAATGCATCAGTTGTAGTCTTCCCTCTCCTCTCCTGCATGTCATATTGAAGTTGCTCCACTGCAGACTGAATCTCTGTTACTTTGACATCCATGTCATAGAACTTTTGTTCTATGATCCTCTCTAAGCTCGCCTGATTCTGAGTGAGGGTGGCCAGTCCTTTCTCAATCCTCAGTGTAGATGCAATCAAGTAACTAAGTTGCTCCTGCTTGGTTTTCAAGAAATACTCAGATGCCTCCTCTTGAGTTGGCATCTTGGCAGCTTTCTCCTTCTTTGCCTTCTCCTTCTGTGCTTGAGCATGAGTTAATGATGGTTCATCCTTGTTCATTACAACTTCATTATCTTCAAAATCTGGATGAATAGGTAAATGTTCCTTGTCCAATAGGTATATGCATGTGCCCATCTTGGAGTTAATTAGCTCCTGGATCTGAGGGGCATAACCACAGCTCCTCTTCTGATCTGCTGCAGTCCTCTTGATAGTCTCTACTATGAGGCTCATGACCTTGAATTTCTGAGGCACATCAAATATATGTAGCAAATTTATTGCATGGCCTCTGATCATCTTGTGATCACCTGACTTGGGCAATAGGGTGTGCCTTAGGATCCAGTTGATAGTTGACAGCCCTGACAGAAGATAATGTACTGAGCCAAACTTGAAAGTATCAAGTGCCTTGTTTGGAATCTCCTTGTACATGTTGGACATAGAGTTGTGGTCCATCTTCTTCTTAGCATATATGTCTAAGTCATCCTCAAGCTCCTCTGGGGCATTGATGAGCTATGCCCACTTAGCAACTGTTGATTGGTACCTCGTACCTTCAGACATCCATGTTATCCTTCCATCTGGGTAAAAGTGTGCTGTGGAGTAGAATTGCATAATGAGTTCATCGTTCCACTTTGTGAGCTTTTGCCCAACAAAGTCTGCTACTCCACAAGCACTGAAGCTGTCATACACTCCAGGATAGTGCTCTTCATTCTCCTTGATGTATTTCCAATCGACCCATCTCATGTCACAAACTATGGGCTTCTTATCCAACAAAACTGTCTCATAAAAGTCCTGCTGTTCCTTTGTGTGGAACCTGTAGTCAACAACAGTTCTTCTCCTTGAAGCATACGGATCTGCTTCTCTCCACTTCCTCAGCCCTGAATCTTTTTTGATTTTCATGTCCTCAGCCACAGGATGTGCATCATTGTGGTCTGGGATCTTGGGCTTTAGTTTCCTGAGTACTTGACCTTCTTCTTCTTCTGCAATGTCAGGCACTGGGGCCTTGTTCTTTTCAGCAGCTGGTATGCTCCTTGTGTTCCTCTTTGGAGCTGTCTTGGCCTTTGATGCAGCCTTGGGTGCTTCCTTGGGCTTGGATGCAGTAGCCCCTGATTTGATAGCATCACCCATAAGCTTTGGTGCCTTAGGTGCTGGTGCGGCAACCTCTTCTTCTTCATCTTCTTCTGAATCTCTCATGATTGAGGATCTCCCAAGCACTCTAGCAGTGGTCTTTTTGATCCTCTCCTTCCTCTTCTTCCCTTCTGCAGCAGCCTCTTTGGGTGCAGGCTTTTCAGGAATCTGAGTTGAGGCTCTGGCCTTTGGCATAGGCTGCCTACCTGCTGGCCTTTTAATTTTCAATCCTGGCTTTGTGCTTTGAGCTGAGCCATATTCCTTCTTGAGCACAACTCTCTTGGAAGTGGCTTCTTCTTCTGCCACATAGTCCTCATCCTCTGATTCTGAGGTTCTTTTCTTCCTTTGTCTGGTGGCAGCTTTTGGCAAGTTACTAGGAGTGCTCCTGCTGCCTTCATCTGAGGAACTGGAGGGACTAGTGCCCTCACTCATGTGCACTTGCTGCTCTGACAGGTTTTAGCTATCACTCTGATCTGACATGATGAACAAGCTGACTGCTGACCCTGTGAACAGTTTATAGATGAGGTAGAGTGGATGAGCATCACAAAATGCAGAGATTTTTGCAAAAAAAAAATGATTCAAAATCTTAGTTTTAGTTTCCCACAGAAATCATTTCGGATCTACCGATTTTTTAAACTCGGCGATACCGAAGCAGTTTTGGAACCTAAACTAGTGAACTCGGTCAGATCGAGTCATAGTTCGGTGGCACCGAGACTGCTAGGGTTTCACAAAGTTCCAACATCGGTCACACCGATTAGTAATTCTTGGTCAGACCGAGTCTCACTTGTGCAATGGCATGAGCCAAATCGGTGGTACCGAGTTTTTCAACTCGGTGGATCCGAGATGGTTTCGGCGGAAACCTAACCCTAAAGTTTTTGAATCAATCCTATTCTACGAATGCATTGACTGGATAGGAGTGTTTCAATCGTGGCTAGAAACAATAAGATCACAATGTGCTAGGAATCAGATTGGGGATAGCACAAAGATCGAGTCCATACCCTAGTTCGGCGGAGACTCGCTACGGCGGCAACGGCGGGGTTGAATTCCGTTGACGGCGATGGAGACCAGCGACTGGAGGCGGCTGGCGGCGAGGAGACGATCCGGAGACCACGTTGGCAGAGCGAGCTATCGCGCGGGCAAAGGGGTTCGGAGAAATTTCCAAATTTTTGCCCGTGCCAATATATAGCCCGACCCTATCGGTGTGACCGAGTGGAACAACTCGGTGGCACCGAGATGCAAAACTGTATACAGTTATTGCAACTCGGTGTGACCGAATGGTTCAAATCGGTTGCACCGAGATCGAAAATTCAGATCAACTCAATGATCTTGGTAGGACCGAAAGTAGGATATCGGTCAGACCGAGAATCACAAAGAGGTTTTGGAAGTTTAAGTCTATGACAAATTGGGGACTCCGAGTACTCCTCACACAGAGTGGTTCGAATCTGACTTGATCAAATTTTGTGATGTAGCATGAATAGAGTTTCAGACGAGAAAAGCATAGATAGCTAGAGGAGGTTCTTAGGCATTCTTGTCCATCCACTTGGCAAAAGGAAATAAAACCAAACAATCAAAACAACAAGTGGATGTCCTCGAATGAGTAAAATATGCAACCAACATGCTCACACAATAAAATAGCAATTGAAATATGTGACAAAGCATGCACAACCAATTCTAGCATCTATCAAGCAATTGGCGATGACTAGGTCATCTATATATGAGTATATTGACTTAGGAGTCAAGTGAGAACACTTGATCATAGGTCATACTCATCGTTTAAGCTCAATTGGGGTTACCACTTTTACATAAAGCATTGTTGTGTTCACATCTTTAGAGTTGCTTTAGCTCAAGTCTTAGAGTAAAGCTCCCCCTAGATGTGATATCCCCCCTAAGAGGGATGAACTAACCTTGGGTTTTGTCGATGATGACTTCATGTAGATGTTGAAGATGTGGATGCTCAATGTTGATGTAGATCACTTGGAGCTATCCATTTGAGTGAATTGCACTTTCAATACCTACATGGGTTAGTCCCACAAGGAACAAACAAGGATATCCATAGACATAGAGTGATGCACACACAAGATGATGTCCATGAAAACTTTTAGGTTACCTTGTCCCTTGTCTTACCAACAAGAGGGTTTGTGACTCCTTGAACTAGTGCAAGATGTGGAAGTTGACTGCACTTGTTCTTGCCAAAATGATAAGAGTGAAGTATGTTGGCGGAGTCACCCTCAAGAACTCTCTAGTTCTTCTTCTTTTGGATCCACACCATCTTGATGGGAATCCTTGGAGTTGTAGCCATACTTGATGAAGTGGAACTTGAAGTGGTCTTGGGAATCCACTTGACTAAGGTCTTAGGAGCTTCTTCAAATGCATCAATTTCCTCTTGAATCTTGTCCTTGCCTTTTTGCTTGTAGTCTTGTGGTGGAAGATCATCTTGAGCTTGTGTCCCCTTGAAGGAAGTAGGATCATACTTACTCTTGTTGAGAAACAAACTTTGTCTTAGGGTATTGATCTTCTTCCCACTCAACTCCATTGGCATTGAACTTTCGTTCAAAACCAACACCTTGATTCTTCCGGTGCCTTCCTTGCTTGCGCACAATTTCCTCTAATTGCTTACTCCCGGCAAGGCTTTTGTACACTCCTTTCTCTATAATTCCCTTCAATAAGCTATTTTCTTGCTCAAGTGTAACTTGGCTAAGAGAATCATTAGTGGAATCAAGAGAACTACTAGAAGCAACAATATTGGATTTAGCATGATCATTGTTACTACTAGAGGAAGAATCTTTCTTGTGCTTGTTACTAGACTTGACTTGAGGCATGTAAGTGGATAAGAGTAAATGCTTGGCAATGTAAGAAGAACTTTTCTTGCGGAGTTCATCATTGATTGCCTTTAAAAACTCATGCTCTTGCTCAAGATTGAGCTTTTCAAAGCGTAACTTCTCATGAGCTCTTAAACGTTCTCGATGATCTTCGAAGATAGTTTCATGAGCTAACTTAAGAGTGTTTAGTTCTTTAGTTAGAGCCTCAATCTTCTCCTTATCATTGTCACTCGTTTTATCTTGATTAGCATGATTAATTGATGTTTCATCATAGTATTCATCACTAGAGTTGTCAACAAGTAAATCATCATCACCTAACAAGTCATCTTCATCACTATTAAAATCAACATACTCGGGGTGTGTTACCTTAGGACCTTTGGCCATGAAGCATCTTCCAATTCCTTCATTTGGTGAGTCAAATATGTCATAGGAGTTGGTTGACACAAGTGCTAGACCGGCAACACCTTCATCTTGAGTATATTTGGAATCGGAGTGATAACTTCTCTCGGAGTGGTTGTCGGAGTCGGAGCCGGATACCCATTCACCAACATGAGCTTGATGTCTTCGTTTTGTGTAGCTCCTTGATGATTTTCCTTCCTTTCCGAATCCTTGCTTCTCCGTGAGTGTCTTCGTTCATAACGATCATCTCTACTCCTTCTCTCTCTTGGTGGTGATTCTTCTCTTTTGCTTCTTCTTTTTGGAGAGTCTTCTCTTCTCTTGTAGGGAGCCGTACACTCATTGGAATAGTGTCCGGGTCTTCCACAATTGTAGCAGTTTCGCTCTCGACTAGAAGATCTTTTGTCATTGTAGGACCTTGACTTGGAGCTTCTATCTTTGCTTCTACTCTTGTAGAACTTGTTGAAGTTTTTCACCATTAAGCTTAATTCTTCATTGAAGTTTTGTTTCTCACTTGATGATGTAGGGGCTTCACATGATGTTTTGTAGGCACCACTTGATTTGTTGTGAAGTTCCTCTTTATCCTTAAGTGACATCTCATGAGCAACAATTCTTCCAATTACCTCCGTTGGCTTGAGATCTTTGTAATTGGGCATCATTTGGATCAATGTGCACATGGTATCATATTTTCCATCCAAGGCTCTTAGAATCTTCTTGATGATGAATCTATTGGTCATCTCTTCACTCCCTAAGTCGGCAATCTCATTTGTGATGAGAGCAAGCCTAGAGTACATTTCAGCGACACCTTCACCATCCTTCATTTTGAACTTGTCAAGTTGACTTTGAAGCACATCCAATTTGGATTCCTTGACGGAGTCGGTACCTTCGTGCATATCAATCAAAGTGTCCCAAATTTCCTTTGCATTCTCAAGACGGCTGATTTTGTTGAATTCTTCGGGGCACAATCCGTTGAAGAGAATATCACAAGCTTGAGCATTGTATTGCAACATCTTCAACTCATCCGTGGCAGCTTCACGGTTTGCTTCTCTCTCATCAAAGAAGTCACCTTGCAAACTAACACACACAATAGCCAACGGCGGGGTTATGTCCAAGAATATGCATTTTCATTTTATGCTTCCAACTAGCAAAATTAGTACCATCAAAGTAAGGACCTCTAAGGTGATAATTTCCCTCGCTAGACGCCATACTCTCCTAGGTTGTGAAACCAAGGCTATGACCACCAAAAGCTATGGAAATCACAGCAAATGGAGACCAAAGCTCTGATACCACTTGTAGGATCGAAAGTATGTCTAGAGGGGGGTGATTAGACTACTTGACCAAATAAAAATTTGACCTTTTCCCAATTTTAGTTCTTGGCAGATTTTAGCTCTTTTAGGACAAGTCAAGCTATCATCACACAATTCAAGCAAGCATGCAAAGAGTATATTGGCAGCGGAAAGTAAAGCATGCAACTTGCAAGAATGTAAAGGGAAGGGTTTGGAGAATTCAAACGCAATTGGAGACACGGATGTTTTTCCCGTGGTTCGGATAGGTGGTGCTATCCTACATCCACGTTGATGGAGACTTCAACCCACGAAGGGTAACGGTTGCGCGAGTCCACGGAGGGCTCCACCCACGAAGGGTCCACGAAGAAGCAACCTTGTCTATCCCACCATGGCCATCGCCCACGAAGGACTTGCCTCACTAGCGGTAGATCTCACGAAGTAGGCGATCTCCTTGCCTTACAAACCTTGGTTCAACTCCACAATCTTGTCGGAGGCTCCCAGTGACACCTAGCAATCTAGGAGACACCACTCCAAGAAGGTAACAAATGGTGTGTTGATGATGAACTCCTTGCTCTTGTGCTTCAAATGATAGTCTCCCCAACACTCAACTCTCTCTCACAGGATTTGGATTTGGTGGAAAGAAGATTTGAGTGGAAAGCAACTTGGGGAAGGCTAGAGATCAAGATTCATGTGGTAGGAATGGAATATCTTGGCCTCAACACATGAGTAGGTGGTTCTCTCTCAGAACATATGAGTTGGAAGTGTAGATGTGTTCTGATGGCTCTCTCCACGAGTGAAGAGGAGGTGGAGGGGTATATATAGCCTCCACACAAAATCCAACCATTACACACAATTTACCAATCTCGGTGGGACCGAATCAACAAACTCGGTCGGACCAAAATAATAAACCTAGTGACCGTTAGAGATTTTCGGTGGGACTGACATGCAACTCGGTAGGACCGATATGGTTAGGGTTAGGGCATAACATAATCTCGGTGAGACCGATTACACAAACTCGGTGAGACCGATTTGGTAACAAGCTAACCAGAGGGTTGGTCAGGCAAACTCGGTGGGACCGATTCGCTCTTCTCGGTGAGACCGAAATGTTACGAAAAGGAAACAGTGAGTTTACATTGCAATCTCGGTGGGATCGATCCGCTCTTTTGGTGAGACCGAAAAGTTACAAAAAGGAAACAGAGAGATTGCAATCCCATCTCGGTGAGACCGAGATCCCTATCGGTAGAACCGATTTGCTTAGGGTTTGGCAATGGCTGTGGCAAGTGAAACTCGGTGGCTCCGGGTTGACAGAATCGGTAGGGACGAGTTTGGCTTTGGGTTTAGGTCAAATGTGGATATGGGAAAGTAGCTGAGGATTTTGGAGCATATCATTAAGCACATGAAGCAAGAAGCTCATTAAGCAAACCTCATCCCTCCTTGATAGTATTGGCTTTTCCTATGGACTCAATGTGATCTTGGACCACTAAAATGTAAAATGAAGAGTCTTGAGCATATGAGCTAGAGCCAATCCTTTGTCCTTAGCATTTTGAGGGTTCCACTTTCACCATCCATGCCATGCCAATCATTGAGATTTCCTGAAATGATCATCTTGGAATAGCATTAGCTCAATGAGCTATATGTTGTTATGAATTACCAAAACCACCTAGGGATAGTTGCACTTTCAAGGACGAAAGGCCGCGTACACATACGGTTAATAAAAAAACATTTGCGATTTAATTACCTACTATACCACCATCCTAGTTTATATGATTTAACTAATAAAATACGAATGCATGTCACTAAAGATTATATAGTTGGATTTGTATTTGAACATAGTTTCCAATTATATAATTTTTAAAACATGCATTAACACTTTGTTGGTTAAATTTGAGGGCAAAGTATGGCGCGGAATATAAAGGAGACTATAGACTAGACGGAGGTGGTACCACACGTCCGCTCTCTACGCAGCGACGCAACTGTCGGCCGGCTTGTAGGCGACCATTTCCTGCGTGTTCAACTGCTCTAGGCATGTGGTTGCTTGCGGTTCAAGCGGCCACGGCACGCTCTGCTCGCGTCCCACTGCATGCGCTCTGCTATCGCATCCCCCCGGGTGCTCTGCCCTCGTCCCTCCATGCACGCTGCCAGTGTTTTGGGCCGGTGGACGATCATGCACGTTCGTGTGCAAGCGGTTGCGCCGGGCGCGACGATGCAGTTACCCGCTGCAAAAAACTGCCATGCGGACGCGCCGAGAATCCACGCCGCCCAGCCCCCTTTTATTCCTGTGGCCATTTACCTTCATCTCTCGTCTCACACGACACAATAAGTACACCCATGAGGACACATACAGAGAGGACATCCAGCGGTTCCAATGGCGCTCCCCGTGGCTCCAATGGCGCTCCCAGTGGCCGACGACGACAACGGCGAAGTTCACTATGCATCACGTAGTGGACACCCACGACGAGAGGGCCCTCTCGGTGGTGTAGACGAACGATCCGGTCTCGATGGGGAGCTCTATCCAAACTATGGAGCAGTTCCTTGCCAAGGACAAGTACCGCGTGGTCGGCTTCGACCTCGAGTACACCATCGGTCGTGCCAGGCACGATTAGAAGGTTGTCATCGCCCAGTTGTGTGTGCGACATGACGTCCTCATCTACCACTTCCACCTTGCCATAAGGCCTTGCGAGCGTTTCTCCAGGTTTCAGACTACAGTTTCGCTACGGTGGACACCACCAACGATCTAAAAGCGCTGAAGGCTTCATACTTGAAATGCTCGAATCTTGTCAACATCCAAAGCCACCACAAGGTCTGGGGCAGCGACAAAAGCAAACTGAACTCCCTGGTTGACCTCGCCTCGGCCATCATCGACCCCTACTATGCGAGGATGAAGCAAGAGAGCAATAAGGACAGGAACGCCTGGCACAGTGTGTGGCATAAGAGACTAGATGAACAACATGTCAAGTACGCGACCATGGATGCGTACACAAGCTACGAGATGTACAGGCGGATCGTTGACATGAGGAACTGTCTTCTTCCTGACCCAGACGAGGGATCGAGCCACATAGCAGTAGCGGGAGCGTCACAAGAAGTAGATGACTAGACGATTGTTTCTCCTACTTTAGAATGCATGCAATTGTTTATTGAGGTGTGTGCGAATGATCTGTATAGTCACTTATGTAATTGGATGTTTATTTCAGTTATATATATACACATGTTATTCTACTGTAGACAAAGCAATTCACACGACTTATTAGCAGCAATCGTCTGTGTTATTATTGGTCTTCGCACACATTTCAGATTACGGACATGTTTGCCGCGTATCACACACATCTTGTTCAGTTCAACCGTTTCCATTGTCTTGCCTAATCACACACAGTTCATCCCAGTGAACTGTATGCTGTATATCACCCACGCCTTCATCTGGCTGCCTATTTCTTTTGTGCCTCCTCATCCAAAGAGTTAATTGAGCTGAACCATATGCCCTACATCGCACACGCAACTAAATTCAGAACCGTGTTTGATGCATCTGTCATCGCAAACGTTTTGCACCTTTTTTCACGGTTTTTTTACACAATCATTTG
Organism: Triticum urartu; assembly: GCF_003073215.2. Classification (NCBI taxonomy): domain Eukaryota; kingdom Viridiplantae; phylum Streptophyta; class Magnoliopsida; order Poales; family Poaceae; genus Triticum; species Triticum urartu. The sequence goes on from NC_053027.1 coordinate 468,409,662, forward strand.
CATTTATGGCATCGCACACAGTATCGTCAAAGGGTGTCTGATCATAGTGTCACATTTGGACCATCCTGCAGTAGTGAACACTTCACAGTCTCTGTGCCCATAGCCTCCTCATGTCTCATTCCTCATGATCCTGGGTACCTGCAGGGATGATGAACGGGAAAGAAATAAGAGACATCTACATAACAATTTTATTTCACATATACTTCCATTGATCCCTTCAACAAATACAACGGGTTGCAAGGCTATTGGCTCAAACCATAGCTTACGGGACTACTCACACATGGAGATCATATCACATGAAGAATGCATCATGAAGGTAGATAGATTGATAATATGTCTTACAATGGATGCCATGTGTGATACACAATTACAAATATGATCTAGTGGAGGAAGAACTAGGATGGAGATGGTGGCTATGGAGATGGAAATGGCGGTGGCTAGTGTTGATGAAGATTGACTCCGTTCTGGTTCCTCTTGGGAACATCTTGTTGACATTTTGGCCTCTCCCTTTATAAAATTTGTTTACGTGGACAAGGAGCGTCGGTTTCAATGCCATACGACCGCTCATACGAGCGGTTGCGGTTGTATGGAATGCCATCTTTTGCTCTGGACTTGCTGGCACACCCTCTCCTAATTTCTTATATCTCCTCGTTTACTTCTTTCCTTGTTCTGGCTTGATTTCGTCCATATTTAGCTCATTTCCTATAGATACACAATAAAGAGAGGATTTGTTGAATTCTATGCATTCGTTAGACATTAGTGGCAGTATCTGAGTGAATATCTCGGTTAGAATGAAGTATACCGGCTTAAACTAAAGGTAGAGGAGTGTAAAAATATCAGTCATCACAAAGCTATCATGTATATGTTCGCCAGTAAACGGCAAGTTCAAATTCAAATAAAGCAGTTCCCGCCGGATCACAGCAACACCGGATCACATTCCCGACCACAACAAAAATTATGCGAGTATGCTTAAGTTTTTACTTGACTGGTCACAAAATAATATCCGCCCGACAGTCCGTGCAAAAAATTCCGCGCTGCTGGATGATTGCTTGAATCTATGTTGGTATTTCCCCGAAGAGGAGAGGATGATGCAGCACAACAAAGGTAAGTATTTTCCTCAGTTATGAAATCAAGGTTATCAATCCAGTAGGAGAACCAAGCAATACCATGTAAACAACACTTGCACACAAACAACAAAAGCTTGCAGCCCAACGTGTAAGAGGGGTTGTTAATCCCTCCACGGTATTAAGATAGATTAAATTGTATAGGTTTTAGTAAATAGATCTAGCAAGAACACAAAATAAAATAAATAAATAAAATTGCAGCAAGGTATTTTTGGTTTAATATGATGGGAAAATAGACCCGGGGCCATAGTTTTCACTAAAGGATTCTCTCGAGAAAATAGCATACGGTGGGTAAACGAATTACTGTTGGGCAATTGATAGAAAAGCAAATAATCATGACGATGTCCAAGGCAATGATAATGTATATAGGCATCACGTCCAAGATTAGTAGACTGAAATGATTCTACATCTACTACAATTACTCCACATATCGACCGCTATCCAACATGCATCTAGTGTATTAAGTTCATGGAGAAATGAAGTAATGCAATAAGAATGATGACATGATGTAGACAAGATATATTCATGTAGGAATAGACCCCATCTTTTTATACTTAATAGCAATGATACATGCGTGTCATGTCTCTTTCTGTCACTGAGATTGAGCACTGCAAGGTCAAAATCATCACAAAGCACCTCTTCCCATGACCAAAAAAATCAATGTAGTTGGCCAAACGAAACAAAAATTTCGGAGAAGAAATACGAGGCTATAACAATCATGCATAAAAGAGTTCAGCAATGACTCAAATAATATTCATGGATAGACTGATGATAACCCCACAATTCATCGGATCCCAACAAAGACACTACAAAAAGTAATTACATCAAATAGATCTCTAAGAACATCGAGGAGAACATTGTATTGCTGATCAAAAAGAGAGAGGAAGCAATCTAGATACTAGCTATAGACCCATAGGTCTGTGGTAAACTACTCACGCATCATCGGAGGGGCAACAAGGATGATGAAAAACCCCTCCGTGATTGTTTCCCTCTCCGGCAGAGTGCCGAGAAGGCCTCTAGATTGGATCTCATGGTTCTAGAACTTGCAGCGGTGGAAACAATATTTCCTCGACTCCCCTAGGGTTTGGGGGATTTTAGATTATTTATAGAGGTGGATGTCAGTGGAGAAGCTTCCTGTGGGCTCCACTACCCACCATGGCGTGCCTGGGCCCCCTGGTGCCCAGTGGCCCCCATGGGCCTCCTCCCATGTGTTTCTTTGGCTCCCTGGGTGTCTTTTGGGTAGAAAAAAATCTCCAAAAAGTTTTGTGGGGATTGGACTCTGTTTGGTATTGGTATTCTGCAAAGTAAAAAACAAGCAAAAAACAACAACAACTGGCACTAGGCTCAATGTCAATAGGTTAGTCCCCAAAAAATGATATAAAGTTGCTAGTAAATGAATATAAAACATCCAAGATTGGTAATATAACAACATGGAACAATCAAAAATTATAGATACGTTGGAGACATATCACCGGACCAGTAATCCGAGCCTCTGCGCTCATGGTACCATCGCCACCTCGTATGCAGGGTCCTTCGTCATCGCCTCCTCCTTCTCCCAGTCCGCCACCTCCAACTCATCTTTCTTCCATTGCAAGATGTTGTAGCGGATGGCTTGTACGATCATCCTTGCGCCGGCATTGAAAGACTCCAAATTGAAGAATAATATCCCGGCGTCCTCCGCATCGGCTGTGATCTTCACCTTCTTCTCCTCGAGCATGACCTTTTTCTCTTCAATCATGGACCTCTTCTCTTCCAGCGCTAGCTTCTTCTCAGTTGCCTCCATCAAAAGTTTGAACCTCTCCGCCTTCTTTTCCTCCTAGATGTCCGAGCGCTCAACGTATGCCTCCTCCTTCTTGCTGAAGATGTCCTCGAACCTCTTCGTCATCTTCATCACCACACCTTCTTGCTTCGCCCTCTCCCCCTCCTACTTCTTTCCCCAAAACCCTCTTCTAACCTTCTTGGGTGGTTCTTTAGTTTGATTGGTTGAGTCACCAGTTTCTTTCCTCCGTGGCTTGGGTAGCGGTCTTGGCTATGTATACATTCCACTTCGGTTGCCTATTCAACTTCAACTAACAATGCATGACAGTGAAGTTTTTCTTCTCCAACTTCTTGAACATCGTACACACACGTGAAGGCTGCAAAAAAACTTTGTCAACAAAAGTATGCACATCCGGCTAGTGATCAACAAAAGCACGCAAATCCGGCTAGTCATCAACAAAGGTATGAATATCCAACTAGTGATCAACAAAAGTATGCATATTTGGCTAGTAATCAACAAGAGTATGCATTTCTAGCCAAATGAACTTATTTGCGCCATGATTTGTGTACCACTAAGCCACCATGCGATCAGATGTGCCAAGTGGCAGCAATACTTGGAGACGGCCTCTTGGATGGTGTACCATCGATGGTTGAGGGACTTTGATTGACAGTTGCAGATGATCGCAACAGAGTAGGGTGGGAAATGCTTGTCTTCATGGAACCACGTGTGAATGTTGGTCCAAAAAGTTGTGCCATTTTGCTCCGTGCCATGGATCGGATCGAGGCTAGTGGCCAACCATGCATCGCACAATAGCTCATCCTCTCGCATGTTGAAGCTTTCTCCTCTACCCTTCTTCTTCAGATCGCCGACAAGATCATCCAGATCATCCTAGTCGCTGATACATCCATTTTGCATCATGCTTTTATATTGATATTTATTGCATTATGGGCTGTTATTTACACATTATGGTACAATATTTATGCCTTTTCACTCTTATTTTACAAGGTTTACATGAAGAGGGAGAATGCCGGTAGCTGGAATTCTAGACTGGAAAGGGTGCAAATCTGAGACACCAATTCTGCACAACTCCATAAGTCCTGAAAATTTACGGAGAATTATTTTGGAATATATAAAAAATATTGGGCAAAGAAAATACCAGAGGGGACCCACCATGTGTCCACAAGCCTGGGGGCACGCCCTACCCCCCTGGCGCGCCCCTAGGGCTTGTGGCCCCCCTAGTAGGCCTCTGGTGCCCATCTTCTGCTATATGATGTATTTTAACCTGGAAAAACTCTGAAGGAAGCTTTTGGGACAAAGTGCCGCCGTCTAGAGGCGGAACCTGGGTAGAAGCAATCTAGGGCCCTGGCAGAGCTGTTCTGTCGGGGAAACTTCCCTCCCGAAGGGGGAAATCAAAGCCATCGTTATCACCAACGATCCTCTCATCGAGAGGGGGTCTATTTCCATCAACATATTCACCAGCACCATCTCCTCTCAAACCCTAGTTCATCTCTTGTATCTGATCTTTGTCTCAAAACCTCAGATTGGTACATGTGGGTTGCTAGTAGTGTTGATTACTCCCTGTAGTTGATTCTAGTTGGTTTATTCGGTGGAAGATCATATGTTTAGATCCTTAATGATATTTACTACCCCTCTGATTATGAACATGAATATGCTTTGTGAGTTGTTACGTTTGTTCCTGAGGACATGGTAGAAGTCTTGTTATAAGTAATCATGTGAATTTGGTATTCGTTCGATATTTTGATAAGATGTATGTTGTCTCTCCTCTAGTGGTGTTACGTGAACATCGAGTACATGATAGTTCACCATGATTTGGGCCTAGGGGAAGACATTGGGAAGTAATAAGTAGATGATGGGTTGCTAGAGTGACAGAAGCTTAAACCCTAGTTTATGCGTTGCTTCGTAAGGGGTTGATTTGGATCCACATGTTTCATCCTATTGTTAGATTTATCTTAATTCTTCTTTCGTAGTTGCGGATGCTTGCGAGAGGGGTTAATCATAAGTGGGAGGCCTGTCCAAGTAAGGGCAGCACCCAAGCACCGGTCCACCCACATATAAAATTATCAAATTAACGAACGCGAATCACATGAGCATGATGAAAACTAACTTGACAATAATTCCCATGTGTCCTCGGGAGCGCTTTGCTTTATATAAGAGTTCGTCCAGGCTTTTCCTTTGATACAAAAAGGATTGGGCCACCTTGTTGTACCTTAGTTACATTTGTTACTTGTTACCCGTTACAAATTATCTTATCACACAACTATTTGTTACCAATAATTTTAGTGCTTGTAGAGAATACCTTGCTGAAAACCGCTTGTCATTTCTTCCTGCTCCTCGTTGGGTTCGACACTCTTACTTATCAAAAGGAGTACAATAGATCCGATATACTTGTGGGTCATCAAGACTCTTTTCTAGCGCCATTTCCGAGGAGTGAAGCGCCTTTGGTGAGTGGAATTTGGTAAGGAAACGTTTATATTATGTCCAGAAATTTACTGTCACTTGTCACTATGGAAAATAATCCTTTGAGGGGCTTGTCCGGGGTATCTTCACCCCGACCAGTAGAGCAAGAAGTTGCTCCTCAACCTACTGAACCTACTGAAAATATTTATTATGAAATTCCTTCGGGTATGATAGAGTAACTACTAGCTAATCCTTATGCGGGAGATGGAACATTACATCGTGATATGCATCTAATCTATGTGGATGAAGTTTGTGGATTATTTCAGCTTGCAGGTTTCCCCGAGGATGAAGTCAAGAAGAAGGTCTTCCATTTATCTTTTAAGGAGAAGGCATTGACATGGTATAGGCTATGTGATGGTATCGGGACTTGGAATTACAACCGATTGAAATTGGAATTTCATCAGAAGTTCTATCTTATGCATATGGTTCAGCATGATCGGAATTATATTTATAATTTTTGGCCTCGTGAGGGAGAAAGTATTGCTCAAGCTTGGGGGAGGCTTAAGTCAATGTTATATTCATTCCCCAATCATGAGCTCTCAAGAGAAATTATTATTTAGAATTTTTATGCTCGGCTTTCTCGTAATTATCAATCCATGCTCGATACTTCTTGTAGTGGTTCTTTTATGAAGAAGACTATTAAAATCAAATGGGATTTATTATAAAGAATTAAATGCAACTCTGAAGATTGGGAGCTTGACTAAGGTAAGGAGTCAGGTATAAACCTTAAGTTTGATTGTGTTAAATCTTTTATGGACACCGATGCTTTTCGTGAATTTAGCACTAAATATGGACTTGACTATGAGATAGTGGCTTTTTCCTGTGAATCATTTGCTACTCATGTTGATCTCCCTAAGGATAAGTGGTTTAAATATCATCCTCCTATTGAAGTGAAAGTAGTAGAACCTATTAAAGTTGAAGAAGAAACTATTACTTACAATGTTGATCCTGTTGTTCCTACTGCTTATATTGAGAAACCACCTTTTCCTGTTAGGATAAAAGAACATGCTAAAGCTTCAGCTGTGGTTCATAATTGTTATACTAGAATACCTACACCCACTGAACAAATTAAAGGTGAAATCTACAACATCCAGCTCTCTCTAGCGTGGAACCGCAGCTAGTGGATCACATTTCTGCAAAGCCTAGTGAAAATAAAACCCATTTCCCAACAGTATATGCTGAGGGGATTGTACGAGATGGTTCTAATACTCCTTTCTGGGAGGATATCCTAGCTTGTATTGTACTCCCTCTATAAAGAAATATAAGGCATTTAGATCACTAAAGTAGTTATCTAAATGCTCTTATATTTCTTTTACATAGGGAATATTTTCTTAACAAAGAAGATAAATGTTAAGAGAGCAAGTGCTGAAGGATGAACATGCACTACTGCAGGATGTTGCAACACTACGATCAGAGACCCTTCGACGAAACTGTGTGCGATGGAATAATCGCAAACGGTGGTGTAAAAAACCGTCAAAAATGTGCAAAACGTTCGGGATGGAGGATGCATCAAACACGGTTCAGATTTTAGTTGCGTGTGCGATGCAGTGCATACGGTCCAGTTCAATTAAATGTTTGCGATGAGGAGGAACAAAAGAAATGGGCAGCCAGATGAAAGTGTGTGCGAAATACAGCATACGGTTCACTCGGATGAACTGTTTGTGATTAGGCAACACAAAAAACGGTTAGCCAGATCAAGGTGTGTGCGATATATGGCATGCGGTTCACTTGGATGAACTATTTGTGTTGAGACAAGAGAACAGAAACGGTTCAACTTTACAAGATGTGTGTGATACGCAGCAAATAGGTCTGTAATCGAAAACGTGGGCGAACACCGATAACAACACAGACGATTACTGCTAACAAGCCGTGTGTGTGTTGTGAGCAAACGATCGCTGGTATACAATTGTGAGTGATTGATGAAAACATCACCGACGAGCTCCATTTTTTAGTCCGCGTGCGATGTGATTTTCTTTGTCCGCACAACATCTATGCTCTGTCTACAGAGCATCAACATATATATTTAAAAATACAACATTGCATAACCAAATTAAGGATACAATTACACAAGTGACTACATACATAATATTTCCACACACCAAAGTAAGCAATTACATGCATACTAAAGTAGGAGAAATGAGGATCTAATCGTCTTCTTATTGTTGCGACGACGCTTGCCATTGCTCTGCTTTCGGCTGGATCCCTGGCCGTTTTGGGGAAGGAGGCACTTCCTCATGTCAACGATCCACCTGTACATGCCGTAGCTCGTGTACGCCTCCTTGTCCGCGTACACGATGTGAGCTTTGTCGAGTTTCTCCATCCAGGCCGAGTCCCAGGCACACTTGTCCTTGTTACACGAATCCTTCATGTCTCTGTAGTAGGGTCGATGATGGCCTCGGTGAGGTGAACCAGTGAGTCCTTCTTATGCTCTTTGCGGCCCCAGATCTTGTATTGGCCCTGGATGTCGACAAGTTCTGGCAGGCGATGCCTAAATTCTCGAGCACCTTTACATCGTTGGCGATGTCCACCGTAGCGAACATGTAGTGGGGGCTGTTGATAAACCTCGCGAAACTCTCGCAAGGCCTTGTGGCCAGGCAGTAGTGGTAGACGAGGATGTGGTGGTGCACGCACATCTGGGCGACCTTGGAACGAGACCCGACACGAGCGCGGGAGTACTCGAGGTCAAACCCCGACCACCTTGTACTTCTCCTCGGCAAGCAACAACTCCATGAGGTGGATGGAGTGCTCCACCCAGACGGGGTCGTTGGTGTACACCGCCGAGAGGTCCATGAACCTTCTATGGGTGTCCACCACAGCACGCATGGTGAACTGCTGCTCATCGTCGGCAGCCGCTCGGAGCGCCATTGGAGCCGCGGAGGATACCCTCTAAGAATTTCTCGTGGTGGGTGTGCTTCTTGCAATGGTGGGGCGCGATCGAAAGGTTGAAGAGACACAAGGGTTAAATGGCCGCTGTAATAAATGGGGGCCAGCCGGCCTGTAATCGTCACGTCTTGTCACGGTGTTGATAGCGGAGGATTCCAGTGCATGCTTGACAACACTTCACCGCATGTGTGGGCTCGAAGAGGCGCCAAATGTATCCACGATGAGCCTGTTCCCGCGCTATTGCACAGTTTACCGTGCAAGCTTCCCGCCCGGCTAGTTTGGCCACGCATCGGCTAGAAGAGGGACAAATCATGGGCGTTTATTGGCAAAAGATTTGTAAAATAAGTGTGTGGAATGACTTCGGTCATAAGTTTACCCATGGGTGATGAGGTCAAAGTTACACAGAAGGGTGATGATGGACACACGAGTGCGATAATTAATTCAGCGCTCTATAGGGCACATGTTGGAAGAAACCAACTGTGTGCAATAATGTCGAAGATCGCAGTCGAGTTAGCTATACAGATCCTGTGCTGTGAGATCGACAAGTTAAACAGATTCGAGAATGGTAAATAAAATCTAAGACCATTGCATATTAAGGTCAAAATAGTGCTAGCAATATACGAGTCTCATACGATGCCATTTCAATGATTGTGCCACAAAAGCTCGAAATATTACAAGGTTCAAATTCCAGAGTTATATGGCTCAAATTCGAAGATTACAATGTTCAAACTGATATTAGAAATGAAATTCAGCTCATCAGCTGCAAACCCTCACGCTGATCCGCTGAACATGGATATCAGAGAGGTTTAAACTAATATTACCACTTCTAAGTCTAGTTTCGAAACCACACAATTTTTGCAAAGGGGTCAGCCACTGACAATTCATGTATGGGGTTGACACGATGACTTCCGATTACTCTGTCATCTGAAGTTCCAAAATGAAATTCAACATTTTTGGAGCCTATTCCATTCTGCCACAGGCGCCGGTGCTGATCAACAAACCATTAATTTTTGCGAAATAAATGTAGGGCAAACCTCATTTCCATCAGCACCCTTGCTCTGAGAATAAAGAACCCATCCAATATAATCTCCAGCAAGGTCCCTCGGTAGGATTTCAAAGTAATTTCTGAGAGATGCAGATCTAGGCATTTGACGTGATTGTTATACTGTATCACATTATCCACCACTGGGCCTAATCTTATCTGCAAAAGAAGAAAACGTGTTAGTGCCTACATGCAGTTTTGAACATTACTACAGACCTATTTGCTTTGCAGGATTTGTAAAATGCACTAACATGCCATCTTCGATCTGACATGATTAACATTGGCATTTGATTACATTCTAGAAAAATGTAGCCTTATTCACAAGAGGTTGGAGTGGATGAAAAGTTCCCTAAGAAAACTAGTACAGATGAATCCAAAGGAGAAATGCTTATTGATTGTAACCATATGGATCAAGCAACCAATATGGGGGGGACATGTATGTACTGAAATCCACCAAAAGAATCTTTCAGAAATCATAGTACATTGTCAATGTAAACTTGGAAAAAGGTGTCACAAATTGAACTCCCTTATGGTTAACATTTAACAGGAAAGGAACATCACCTCGATATATAGCTTCTCCAGGCACGGAAAGCATCTCAAGAAACTAACAACTTGCTCCAGGATGGGACCGATAGATTCTAGTGCCAAGACCTTCACTATGCGCAGTTTCGGGGTCAAGCTTGTCGAAATCATTTTCTGAATGACAAACGAACAAACATCTTCAAAAATAGAAATAATGTTAATTTGTAGGAGAGGTAGAAGGCGGCTGTTGTACCTGAACAAGTGTGGATCCAACAACAAGTTCAGAGTATTTGTCAGACGAGTAGCCCACCACTATCAATTTTGGCGCAGAAATGACATTGATTCTTGTTGGACCTTCCTGATCAACTACAAGCAATCTCTCAAGTGCATGTGTGTCCTAATGACCATACCGTGGTACACATCTTGTGATGTCTTCCTACGCACCAGCAACACACATAAATAGTCCGGAGAGTCATGGGGGTGGTGTGGAAGGTACTCAACCCATTGATCGCCTGAAGACGAAGGTACTTGTGTGCAGTACAGCCATGGAGCAGGCGCTCCATGTCACCGTTTGAGAGGCAGACAGCAACGAGTTCGAGGTGCTTCAGTCATGGTAGAATAAGAGCGGGTGCGTCATTAAGGGGGGGGCCAATGGCAGTTCCTGAACTTGGCGACGCGCAACGTGGGTGCGAGGCGGAGTGCGGACGTTGGCAGCGACCGCATATGCCCATCATCAAAAGGGAGCTCCTCGAGTTGATCTAGGGCGGGGATCGGAACCAGTCATTAAGCTTGGTTTGGTCCTTGCCGTTGGAACGGAACTTGCCCATTATAAGGCCTCTGGTTGGGCCAAGGTGACTACCGAGGATCTTGGAGAATTCATCCAAGCTTTTGCGATAGCCATGGCAGAGCTCGTGGGTGTCGATGAGGTCGAGAGGGCTGGAGTTCCATAGGGGGCGCGGCCACTGGGAAGGGATGGTTGTCTGCGCCCCATATTTAATTGGGAGGAGGGACATGATGACTGTCAACATATCATCGGGGAGGCTGCTGATGAAGTCTAGGCCTGCTGGAGTCGCTTGTGGTTCTAGCTTGCCCCGCCTCCGCTTGTTGGCAGCCCCGTTCTCCACCTCTGGAGTCTCCTTGTCAGTGGCGCTTTCTGATAGAAATGGGAGTACAGGAAATATTTAGTTAACATAGGGCAATATAAAAGTGTATTGGTAACTAGAAGTTATTAGGTAGGAATATAGTAAGAAAGGGAATAATAGTTGGTTGCTTAAATACTACACAATTCATTTGATATTGTTGGGTAAGTCAACATGCAGATAGTTGAAAAGAAAACTTACTTCGAACAAAGTCTGGATGTATGATATCGTCGGGAAAGTTGCCATATATCTCATGACCAGGCCCTTTTATGTGCAGTGCAATTCCAGTGTCGGCTTTTAGTTCATAAAACATAGCAATTTCTTTCCAAAAGCCAGTGCCAAAATAGGATTCCCCACATTTATCAAGTCTTATAGTAGCAACGATTGTAAATCCATGGTTTGTGTGCGGTATGACATCCTTGCAATCTTTATTTATGTAAAGGGAAAGATTGTGCACTACAGGTTCTGTTGCATAGCAAGGGACGCGCTGCAGAAAATGGTAGGATTGTTAAAGAAAATATGGTAACATGCAAACATGGGCCCAAATTGAAAGAACTATACAGCAGTCGAAATCGAAGGACAAAAATTTATAATTAAACAGATAGGGTAAAAATGATGTCATGGAAATATGAGAGTAATCGAAAGAACAATACATCATTAATTTTCCTAATATAGAAAGAAGAGGGGGGGAAAATCCCCTTTGACGTATATGGTGCATGTGGCACCTTTTATCCAAATGTAGTAATATTTAGAATATGTTCAGGAAAGTAGGCCATGCCAGCCGATTTAGGGTGAGATTGAACATACCGCGCGCATCCTCAAGTCATCTGGTACAATGAGATGGAATGTCTGGCGGAGGCCGCAAGGTCTTGATGTGTCCGTGCACTGTACACTCTATGAACGGAAGAAAACCCTCAAATTAGCTAGAATAAAAATGAATTCACGGCGATTTCGGCCGAGAGATTAAAGGAGGCAGATGAACTAGGATAAGAGATGAGATAATATCTCATTAAATTAGTTACCTTGTTCTCCACGAGAAAGAACCATCAGTACGACAGATTCCCCAACCGAGCGGAGCTGGGTCAACCGCGAGCAGCATCAAGAAAGTCGATGGCGATAGGCGGCGGCAAGCTGAAATGGCGAAATGCGGTGGGCTTTGCCGGCAGCCTGGCAGCGGCGGTAGGCGGCGACCTAAGTGTTTACCACCGCGATAGGCGATGCCATGCATAGATGCGGAGGAGCTTGTGCAGGCGTGAATGGGGACCAGAGGGGGTGGCGGGCGGGGTGAGGGTTTTTGTGGCGTGGGGATGATGAGGGTTTTCTTTTTTCTTTTTTGAATTGGGTGGTGAGGGTTTTCTGTCCCACAAAAAGAATTTTGGAGGCGACGGTTTGCTAGAGCCAACTGTGTGTCATTGACGCAACAGGAAAAATGAAAGTCATTGCACACGGTTCCAATTTTCAGAACCATGTGTGATTAACGTACTACCTCTGTCCTGGTTTATTGGTCCCCTTTGTAATTTTTACCAAATTTTGACCAAATATTTAACTAAGAAATGTTTATGCATGTCACCAAAAATTATATTATTGAGCACTATGCTCAAATACCCATCCAACGATATTATTTTTGCTGACCTGCACTAACATTTTGTCAGTTAAACCTTTGGTCAAAATTTAACACAAATTACAAGGGGACCAATAAACCAAGACGGAGGTAGATTCTGTCACAGCCCTAGCTTAGTCTTGCCTATCCTTGCATAACCCCCATGCATCATGTTTACTTTTCCTCAGAAAGTTGAAATGGGGATGGCAGAAACCCCCAGCACCACTTAATCCAACTAGGGTTACTAAAATATTTTTTCAATGATCCTGAAATGCCCTTCAAAAATGTTCATCATCTTTGTCTTGGTCTAAAACCTTTGACAAAAATGGTTCACATTTTTCTAGGACAGCATTGGGTCACTGAATTAAATCATATGCTATTTGCATTTGGGCATTTAAATGCTATATAATATTTTAAATGTCCAAATATTCATGAACTGAAATGTTTCCAAACAGTGGCCACAAGCAGTCTCATGATTTTTGAAAATGGTTTGGCATTTTTTTAATAAATCCAAAACAATTATAGATAATAGAAAACAGAAAGAATTAGGAGAGAGAGAGAGAGAGAAGCACTCGCCTGGCCTTACCTGAGAGGCCCAGCAGCAGCCAGCCCACCAGAGCCCAGCTGCCAGTCATCCCTTTCTTGTGGACAGAAGGACGCCGGGCGCGTGCACGATGCGCGCGGGCCGCCGCCCGGCCACCTCCTGCTTGCCGTTTTACCCCTCGTCGCTCTGGAGATGCCACGCGACCCCCTGGAGCCATATGGATCCCCCACACCTCCTCTCCCCTTCTCTGTCTCGCTCTCTCTCCCGCAGCCGAACGCCACGGTCGCCGTCGATCGCTGCCACCACGGCTACCGGCCACCCTACCCCTCCCAGTACAGCCTAGAGGCTCCTCCGCGATGCCCTCTTCCTCTCGACCAAGCCACGTGACACCAGACGCAACGCAGCCTCGCCTAGGCCGTCGTCTTCAACCTTTGGCCCGTGGGTCTCTGCCGACGATTCGCCGTCTCTGAAGCGTCCCCGAGCCCGCTAAGCTCTCCGTTTGACACACTATGAGCTCTAATCCGTTTTCCCCTCCTTCCTCGTGCTCTATCCTGCATCCTAGCCGCTGCCCCGCGAGCACCCGAAGCCGCCGTCCGCCATGGCCGGCGAACTCCGTGCCCCGAGCCCCTCCGCTCCTACTAGATGCTCCAGCGTGCTTCTGATGACCTTTAGGTGCTGTCTAGCACCTCCGTTTGCTCGCCCTCGAGCTGTAGCCCTACGCCCATGGAACCCGAGCCCCGCCGCCGCCTGACCTCATCGCCGAGCCCAACTCCGACAACCCCAGGGCCTCCCTCCACCTCCGTTGGATGCGGCTGAGTGCCAGCTTTCCAATGGGACTGCCCGCGGCCCAAGCAGCCTCCTGTAGGTGAAAGCCGAGCCACTCCGGTGCACACCCGCCGCGGATTTGGTCGCCGGCGTTCACACGCCGGTGGTGATGACGTGGCACCGTCGTTAGGGACTAATTACCCTGCTAATTAACCCCCTCTCTCACTGACATATGGGCCCCGCGCCCAAATTAACCCTGGGTTTATTCCCTGCTTATTTTAGATTAATCCAGTGGCCCCACGCATCATCATTGACCCGGCTGATGTGGCTGTTGACCAGGCCCACATGTCAGCCACACTAGCCAGCTCTGTGAGACTGACTAGTGGGTCCCAGCCGTCAGGTTTGACTCTGGGCGACCCAGTTGACCCGCTGACGTCATGCTTACGCATTGCTGACGCAATTAATCATTTTCTGGATTAAAAATAATTCAGAAAATTCCAGAAATTAGTATAAACTTCTAAAATTCATAGAAATTCAACCGTAACTCCAAATGAAATAAATTATATATGAAAAATGATCAGAAAAATCCAAGGAATCTGAGTATGGCATTTTCATGCATGTTTGAACAACTTAACCTCACTGTCTAGTCCAAAACATGATAATGCAGTATTTTAATTCATAGTTTGAATTTGAATTTGAACCTAGTGTTCAAACCAACTCCATTTAACTTGTTGCTAGTTGCATTAGCTCAATCAACAGCATATTGCCATGTCATGATCATTCATCATATTGTTGCATCGCATTGATTATGTTCTTCTTGTTTGCCGGTAAATGTCCCCTCTCGGTAGACGCTGCTCCGACGTTGTGATCGTTGACACTGATGAAGACTCAATGTTATCTTCAGAAGTGCCAGGCAAGCAAAAACCCCTTGTTCATCCCGATACAATCCCACTCTCCCGCTCCTGCTCTCTTTTACTGCATTAGGACAACAACGGTTCAACTGTTACATGTTGCGGTAGTTGAACCCCTTTCCTCTGCATGACCTGTCATTGCCATAGTAAATAGATGAAACCCACTAGTATGAGTAGGAGTTGTTTGAGCCCTGATGTGCCTACTCATTCATGCTTATTTGTCATGCCTGCTACTGCTTAGAGTTGAGTCATGTCTGATTCATCAGGGATGAATTGGAACAGTGATGAACATGTCCTACTGTGTGTGAGCTAAGTGTGTGAACACGATTTGGTAAAGGTAGCGGTGAGAGGCCATGTAGGAGTACATGGTGGGTTGTCTCATTGCAGCCGTCCTCAGGAACTGAGTTCTGTGTCTGTGATCCATGAACAGCTACTACCACTCATTGGGATCCTTAATTGACCCTCTCGGCTTCTTAATCACCCTAGTACTCTGTCCAGGAGTTGCAACTAGTTTCTGGTGTTTGTAGGTTATGTGTTGGCGGCTGTGCGTAGCGCTGACCCTAGGAGTGGGCTATGATGTGGTAGATACACCGTGGCACGGTGTACCGGGCGCCCGTTTGGTGTCTCGAGAACCCTGTTCACATCGTTCGGGGCCGTATGTGGAAACCTCGGCCAGACTCCCTGCGGATGGAACCTGGATAGGTGATAAACCTGGACTAGAGACTTAAGTGTTTAGGTAGGCCGTGGCCGACACCCTCGTTGGGCTTCCGCTTGAAGGTTGCCGAGTACATGTCGTGTAAACGACGATAAGTGGTGGGAGCGTGTGTGAAGAAGTACACCCCTGCAGGGTTATCATTATCTATTCGAATAGCCGGATTCCTCGGATATGGAAACTTGGACCCCTTGCATAGTTCATAGACAAGTGAAAGTGGATACTCTAAAACTCGCAAGATAAGCGTGAGTGCTATGGATGGCCTTCTCGTAGGGAGACGGGAGCGGATCCATAGTGGTGTATTGATATGGTGAATATGTGGACTCGTGTGCGCCACCTCAAAAGAGTTGCTTGCAGTCGTAGTTCAGGTTAGCCACTGAGTCAAGCTGGCTTGCTGCAGTTAAACTCCACCACCCCCCCTTGTTGATACCGATGCATATGTAGCTAGTTTTGATGTAAGTCTTGCTGAGTACCTTTGTACTCACGTTTGCTTAATTTATGTTTTGCAGAGAGAGACTTCAGTCTCGCTAGTAGTTCCGCGTGGACTTCGACGTTAGCTTGATACCTCAGCTACGATCTTGTGCCCTCGGCAGGATCTGGTAGATAGTCAGGCTTCTTAGCCTTTTTCCATTTGTAGATGTCTGTACTCAGACATGTTAAGCTTCCGCATGTGCTTGATTTGTATGCTGTGATTGTTAGGTCATGAGACCCATGTTTGTAAATCTCGCTCCTCGGAGCCTAAGGAATAAATACTTGAGTTGTAGAGTTATGCTGTGATGCCATGTTGTATTTACACATATCGAGCATATTGTGTGTATGATTGAAATGCTTGGTATGTGTGGGATCCGACAATCTAGTTGTTTATCCTTGGCAGCCTCTCTTATGGGGAAATGTAGTCTAGTGCTTCCATGAGCCATAGTAGTCCGCTACAGCCCGGTTCACCGGAGTCCTCCTAGCCCAGCACTACTGCTTAGGACACTTGACTGGCCGACATGTGTTTCACTTCGTTCCTGTGTCTGTCCCTTCGGGGAAATGTCACGCGGTGACCTCCGGAGTCCTGCCTAGCCTGCTACAGCCCGGGTTACCGGAGTCCTGTTAGCCCAGTGCTGCAGCCCGGATTCACACGCTACTGACCGACATGTTTGAAGTTGATTCATGTATGCCTGTCCCCATAGGTTAGTGCCGCTTTGGGTTCACGACTAGCCATGTCGGCCCGGGTTCTCTGTCATATGGATGCTAGCGACGCTATCATATACATGAGCCAAAAGGCGCAAACGGTCCCGGGCCATGGTAAGGCGACACCCGTGGGAATACCGTGCGTGAGGCCGCAAAGTGATATGAGGTGTTACCGGCTAGATCGATGTGACTTGGAATCGGGGTCCTGACAGATTCCATCAACTAAACTGATTGCATCCATATCCCACGGTTAGACATAAGTAAACATAGATTAAACATACTCAGACATAGATAATAAGCATACACCCTCCAAGAATACTTCTGCTTGAAGGAGCCAATGGCCCGTCCTCTTGCATGCGACAGAACACTTAGATACGCGTCATGAAGCTTGTCGTTGCAAAATGGGCATCGATAGCCATTGTCCCAGGTCCTAATACGCCTGTTATGCATTCCCGCATAAAGCTTCCTCAGGATTTGCCTCTTGTACCTCCTATGGCCATCTTCATCCTCGTTGTCCACATCATCAGATAGTACCTATACAAATAGTAAAACAAATTTGGCATCAAATCAATGATTACATGCCGTGAAGTAGGATTGAGAATTTATGGTATTTATTTATACATATCCAGAGATTATGGTTTGATTTTTAAGCACAGTCATCTATGTACAGACCAATCTTGAAGAAAATAATGGCACAAACATATGTAGGTCATTAAAAATCAATTGTCAAGTCCTGACTAGGAATTATTAGCACGAACACTAATCCTAGTCGGATTACTAGCAGAAATCATTTGCATAGATGAAACAACTAATCACTTATCACTTGTACCATTCAAACAATCAATACACTACATGGATCTAACAAAACTTACTCGGATTTCATGAATTGGGAGAACATAACCATAGGATTTCTATTCCAAAAAGGGGGAGGTAGGAGTAACCAGAGAAACCCTATGATCTTTTTGACACATAAATGGGTATAGATGACTGGTTGTCCGTCGTCGTCGGAGTCATCGCCGGAGTGGTTGTCGGAGTCGTCGCCGGGGTCATCACCAGAGTCGGTGTGGAACTCTGCCTTCGGTTGTGGAAGCTAGACGATGTCGACGATGTCAGGGTGCAGCGATTGATAACCCACAAGTATAGGGGATCACAACAGTTTTTGAGGGTAGAGTATTCAACCCAAATTTATTGATTCGGCACAAGGGGAGCCAAAGAATATTCTCAAGTATTAGCATCTGAGTTGTCAATTCAACCACACCTGGAAACTTAATATCTGCAGCAAAGTGTTTAGTAGCAAAGTAATATGATAGTAGTGGTAACAGTGGTAAAAGGTAACGGTAGCAAAACTAATATTTTTGGTGTTTTATAATGATGATAACAATAGCAACGGAAAAGTAAATAAGCGAAGAACAATATATGGAAAGCTCGTAGGCAATGGATCGGTGATAGAGAATTATGCTGGATGCCGTTCATCATGTAACAATCATAACCTAGGGTGACACAGAACTAGCTCCAATTCATCAATGTAATGTAGGCATGTATTCCGAATATAGTCATACGTGCTTATGGAAAAGAACTTGCATGACATCTTTTGTCCTACCCTCCCGTGGCAGCGGGGTCCTATTGGAAACTAAGGGATATTAAGGCCTCCTTTTAATAGAGTACCGGACCAAAGCATTAACACATAGTGAATACATGAACTCCTCAAACTACGGTCATCACCGGGAGTGGTCCTGATTATTTTCACTTCGGGGTTGCCGGATCATAACACATAGTAGGTGACTATAGACTTGCAAGATAGGATCAAGAACTCTCATATATTGATGAAAACATAATAGGTTCAGATCTGAAATCATGGCACTTGGGCCCTAGTGACAAGCATTAAGCATAGCAAAGTCATAGCAACATCAATCTCAGAACATAGTGGATACTAGGGATCAAACCCTAAAAAAACTAACTCGATTACATGATAAATCTCATCCAACCCATCACCGTCCAGCAAGCCTATGATGGAATTACTCACGCACGGCGGTGAGCATCATGAAATTGGTGATGGAGGATGGTTGATGATGACGATGGCAACGGATTCCCCTCTACGGAGCCCCGAACGGACTCCAGATCAGCCCTCCCGAGAGAGTTTAGGGCTTGGTGGCTGCTCCGTATTGTAAAATGTGATGAATCCTTCTCCCTGATTTTTTTCTCCCTGAACATGAATATATAGAGTTGGAGTTGAGGTCGATGGAGCACCAGGGGGGCCACGAGGCAGGGGGGCGCGCCCAGGGGGGTAGGGCGCGCCCCACCCTCGTGGACAGGGTGTGGCCCCCCTAGCGTGGATCTTTCGTCCAGTCTTTTTTATATATTCCAAAATAATTCTCCGTTGATTTTCAGGTCATTCTGAGAACTTTTATTTCTGCACAAAAATAACACCATGGCAATTCTGCTGAAAACAGCGTCAGTCCGGGTTAGTTCCATTCAAATCATGCAAGTTGGAGTCCAAAACAAGGGCAAAAGTGTTTGGAAAAGTATATACAACGGAGACATATCAACTCCCCCAAGCTTAAACCTTTGCTTGTCCTCAAGCAATTCAGTTGATAAACTGAAAGTGATAAAGAAAAACTTTTACAAACTCTGTTTGCTCTTGTTGTTGTAAATATGTAAAGCCAGCATTCAAGTTTTTAGCAAAGATTATGACTAACCATATTCACAATAACACTTAGATCGACATAATCAACTAGCAAGCAATAATAATAAATCTCGGATGACAACACTTTCTCAAAACAATCATGATTTGATATAACAAGATGGTATCTCTCTAGCCCTTTTCGAGACCGCAAAACATAAATGTAGAGCACCTTTAAAGATCAAGGACTGACTAGACATTGTAATTCATGGTAAAAGAGATCCAATCAAGTCATACTCAATGTAAACTAACAGTAATGAATGCAAATGATAGCGGTGCTCTCCAACTGGTGCTTTTTAATAAGAGGATGATGACTCAACATAAAAGTAAATGGATAGGCCCTTCGCAGAGGGAAGCATGGATTTGTAGAGGCGCCAGAGCTCAGTTTTAAAATAGATATGAATAGTATTTTGAGTGGTATACTTTCATTGTCAACATAAAAACCAAGAGATGGTGATATCTTCCATGCTACACACATTATAGGCGGTTCCCAAACAGAATGGTAACATTTATACTCCCCCTCCACCAACAAGCATCAATCCATGGCTTGCTCGAAACAATGAGTGCCTCCAACTAACAACAGTCCCGGGGGAGTTTTGTTTGCAATTATTTTGATTTTATTTGCATAAAGCATGGGACTGGGCATCCCGGTGACCAGCCATTTTCTCGTGAGTGAGGAGCGGAGTCCACTCCTATTGAGAATAACCCGCCTAACATAGAAGATATGGACAGCCCTAGTTGATACATGAGCTATTCGAGCATACACAATAGAATGTTTATTTCAAGGTTTAGAGTTTGGCACATACAAATTTACTTGGAACGGCAGGTAGATACCGTATACAGGTAGGTATGGTGGACTCATATGGAACAACTTTGGGGTTTATGGAATTGGATGTACAAGCAGTATTCCCGCTTAGTACAAGTGAAGGCTAGCAAAAGACTAGGAAGCGACCAACTAGAAAGCAACAACAGTCATGAACATGCATTAAAATTAATCAACATCGAATGCAAGCATGAGTAGGATATAATGCACCATGAACATAAATATCGTAGAGGCTATGTTGATTTTGTTTCAACTACATGCGTGAACATGTGCCAAGTCAAGCCACTCGAATCGTTCAAAAGAGGATACCACCCTATCATACCACATCACAACCATTTTAATAGCATGTTGGCATGCAAGGTAAACCATTATAAGCTCCTAGCTAATTAAGCATGGCATAAGCAACTACAATCTCTAATTGTCATTGCAAACATGTGTATTCATAATAGGCTGAATCAAGAACAATGAACTAATCATACTTACAAAAACAAGAGAGGTCGAGTTCATACCAGCTTTTCTCATCTCAATAAGTTCATCATATAATCATCATTATTGCCTTTCACTTGCACGATCGAATAGTGTGGATAATAATAATAGTGCACGTGCATTGGACTAAGATGGAATCTGTAAGCATTCAATTCAAGAGAGAAGACAAGGTAATGGGCTCTTTGTTAGATCAACAATAATGCATATGAGAGCCATTTTAATATTTTCATTATGGTCTTCTCCTCTCGACCCCCAAAGAACAAGAAAAGAAATAAAACTATTTACACGGGAAAGTTCCCAACAAGCAAAAGAAGAACGAGAAATATTTTTGGGTTTTCTTTTTAATTACTACTACAAGCATGGAAATTAAACTAATTAAAAGCTACAACTAAATTTTTTGTTTTTCTTCAGGTTTATTAAACACACAAGAAGAAAGCATAAAAAGGAAAATAAACTAGCATGGATGATACAATGAAAAAGTATGAGCACCGACAGCTAGCAATGAGTGTGTGAACATGAATGTAATGTCGGTGAGAAATACGTACTCCCCCAAGCTTAGGCTTTTGGCCTAAGTTGGTCTATGGCCACGGCTGGCCTGGCAGATATCCAAAGTTGTAGCTGGGGTCGTACTGAGATGCAGCAGCTATTGCCTCATGAGCTACCGCTTGGAGATGGGCCGTCTCCGTCCTCCTCTTATACTCGTCTGCCTCCTCCCTGGTTATAACATATATCCCTTTCGCCTGAGAGTCAAAGAAAGCAGGAGTAGGGAGAGCGACATGATAGGTGCGTCGTCTGTCAAAGATTAGTCGGTACTGGAGGAACTGATCATTCCTCTCAACAAACTGATGACGAACCATGGCCTCATAATCTAAATAAACAGGAGGCAACTCAATATCATACCCAAGTATGGGTATATCAAGAAAATTATCTAGACGGGTTGCATAAATTCCACCAAAGAAATCTCCATGAATATGATTATTATGGAACCTACGTGCAACGATAGCCCCCAAGTTGTGATGTTTATCTACTAAAACAATGCTTCTGAGAACGCTAAGATCAGGCACACACATGTGACATGCTTCATCTTTACCATTAATGCATCTACCTATGAAGAGTGCAAAATAATGTATAGCAGGAAAATGAATGCTCCCTATGGTAGCATGTGTTATATCTCTAGATTCCCCCAAAGTTATACTAGCAAGAAAATCTCTAAACTCAGATTTGCGAGGCTCACTAGTGCTGCACCATTGTGGAAGTTTGCAAGCAGTATTAAAATCCTTTAAGTCCATAGTTTAATAATTTTCATAAAGATCAAATAGGACAGTTTGAGAATTGGGTGATGATGAAAATTCAAACCTCCTCACAAAGGAATCGGTGAGATAGTGGTATTGGCGGCACTTGTCTGTGAAAGGACATGCGGTGCCCCCATGTGTGGTTTTGGTAATTGATGACATTCTCTATGGACTAATGGTTGCATTGAGTTGCTTTGGTTTTGTTACTAAGCATACGCATCTCCTACAGATGCATTATTGGTTGTTGCATTGCATGGTGATGCATAATTCCTTATATAAACTCTCTTGAAAGTGATTGTCATCAATTACCAAAATGGGGGAGATTGAAAGGACATGCGGTGCCCCCATGTGTGGTTTTGGTAATTGATGACATTCTCTATGGACTAATGGTTGCGTTGAGTTATATTTGAAGGATTTTTCCATAGGCATTTCTTGAAGTCCATGTGTTGGCTTCAAGGAGTTTATGGGTTGACCAAGGTGCTATTAATGAATTATCCAAAGATTGGTCATGTGAGTGTTGAGCTTATTGCAAGCATGTCTTGAAGAAGAAGATTGTGTGATCATTCATGTTTACCTTCAAGACATCATCCAAATGAAGAGAGTTGGAAAGATTCAAGGTTGATCAAGACTAAGTCAAGAGTGAATCAAGTTGATCAACTCACAAAGAGTAGAAGATGTACCGAGAGGGATCAAGTGATCCATGGTATGGTAAGCATTGTCCATTGCACTTTGTGTACTAACCCATGGTCTATGTGAGAGTCTATGTGGGGTTAGGTACGTGTCCATGGGCTTGCGTCAAGAGGATGATATCATACAACCCATGGGAAGGATGACATCAAGTGGTGATCGTCATCAAGATTGTCGTGTGCAAGTTCAAGTGAAGAATCACGAAGAGATCAAGTGCTTGAAGCTTGCCATCCATTGTGGTGTCAATGGACTTGTGAAGATGTGCCGAAGAGTGGCTCACCCATAGTGGAGTATGGGGGAGCAATCATCTAGTCTCCATCGACCCAACGCAATCAAGAAAGGCGGTCCATCTTGAGGAGGACAAGATCGTCATCATCTAGCTCAAGTGGATCATGTGCAAGGCAAAGTTTTGCCTTTGATAGGTTTTCTATTTTACCGGTCTCATGGTGGTAGTTGGGAGACCGGGTTATAGGATCGATAGCCGTACTATCAAGGGGGGCTCTCAAGTGAGTATCTTGATCGTATCGTTCGTCGAGAGCTCAAACCATTGCATCCTTGCATCATGTTTCTTGTTTATTGTTTGGTTCTCTTTGTGAGTCTTAGAGCTTATGGTCATCTTGATGACAAGCTTGAGTTCATCGAAAACGGAGTTTGCATGCGTCTACTATGATGTTTTCGGTGTTGGAGGTTTTACCGGTCTTATCCGAGGAAGGGTTCTCACCATTTTCTTTTGGGCCTTTCCTAATTTGCTTCTTATTGGTATTTCTATCAATATTGTGTTAGCCCTTGTCTCTAGCTTTCCAACAAACTTGGTTTCGTCGAATTCGGAGTCCGTTTGCAGAAGTTGTGTCAGTTTTGGTGTTCTGAAAAGGCTGCAGCGGTACTACCGCGGACAGGAGCGGATGTAATTTTTTACTACCGCTCTTGGGAGCAGTACTACCGCTTGGAGCAGTACTACCGCGGCTACTTCCGTGGCTACTTCCGCTCGGGACCAAAAAATCGTCACAAGTCCAGCTGTGGTAGGCACGGATGTACTTTTTTAGTACCACTCACAAGCAGTAGTACCGCTACCCTTAGCAGTAGTACCGCAACCCCTAGCGGTAGTACCGTGAGGTCAAGCGGTACTACCGCTCCGACGGTTCTTCTGGCTTTTTTTCCTCCTCGCTGTTGTGTTTCAAAGGGCTACTACCGCCCTAGCGATAGTACCGCTCCTTGGAGCGGTAGTATCGCTCGGTGCGGGCTGTGAGCATAACGGTTGGATTTTTCCCCACCTATAAAAGGGGGTCTTCTTCCCCAATGAAACTGATCTCTTTAGCTCGTGTTCTTCCCCCATTGTTGACCTTCTTCGAGCTTGCTAACTCTCAATCCCTCCATGGATTCTTGCTAGTTTTTGAGGGAAAAGAGAGAGGAGATCTAGATCCACGTTTCCACCAATCACTTTCTCCTCTAGGTGAGGGGAACCCCTTGGATCTAGATCTTGGAGTTCTTGGTGTTCTCCTTCTTGTTCTTCCTCCCATTTTCCTCCCTAGCATTAGTTGCTTCGGTGGGATTTGAGAGAGAAGGACTTGGGCACTCCGTGTGCCCTTGCCATTGCATTTGGTGCATCGGTTTGAGTTCTCCACGTGATACGTGGAAGTTACAAGTTGAGAAGCTTATTACTCTTGGGTGCCTGGTACCTTTGAGCTTGTTCCTCTTGGGTGCTTGGGCGCCCTAGATGGTTGGTGGTATTCAGAGCTCAATCATTGTGGTGTAAAGCTCCGGGCAAGCATCGGGGTCTCCAATTAGGTTGTGAAGATCGCCACGAGCAATTTGACGGGTACAGGTGACCGCCCCCAAGGGTTGCCAAAGTGTACGGGTTCGGTGACCGCCCCCAAGGGTTGCCATTTGTACGGGTTCGGTGACCGCCCTCAAGGGACCCTTAGTGGAATCATGGCATCTTGCATTGTGCGAGGGCGTGAGGAGATTACGGTGGCCCTAGTGGCTTCTTGGGGAGCATTGTGCCTCCACACCGCTCCAAACGGAGATTACCATCCGCAAGGGTGTGAACTTCGGGATACATCGTCGTCTCCGTGTGCCTCGGTTATCTCTTACCCGAGCCCTTTACTTATGCACTTTACTTTGTGATAGCCATATTGTTTCTTGTCATATATCTTGCTATCACATAGTTGTTTATCTTGCTTAGTATAAGTTGTTGGTGCACATAGGTGAGCCTAGTTGTTGTAGGTTTGTGTTTGACAAATTAACCGCTAGGTTTATTCTGCATTTGTTCAAGCCTAAACTGTAATTATTTTAAAGCGCCTATTCACACCCCCCCTCTAAGCGACATCCACGATCTTTCAATTGGTATCAGAGCCTCGTCTCTCTTTGTTAGGCTTAACCACCTAGAGAGTAAAGATGTCGACTAGGGGATTAGGATTCTCTGACACTCTTAGTTTTGATGGCACAAATTTTGATGTTTGGGTAATTCACATGCTTAATCTCTTTAGGGTCATGGACCCAAATTTAGAGAGAATTGTAGATATGGGTTTTTCTCCTGCAAAGGATCCCCTAAGATTATCTTTAGAGGATGAGAAAAACTCTTATCTCAATGCTCAAGCTTCTAATGTGCTTTTCGATGCTTTGAGCAATGTAGTTATATTTCAACTCATGCCGTTCCGGGATGCTCATGAGTTGTGCACAAAGCTTCAAGATAAATATGGCGTGTCCAAGTTTTGTGGGGATGATTGTTCTCCCTCCACCTCCGGCCGTGTTGTGTTCCCAACTTCTTCTACTTCACCTACGTGTGGTTTGCGACAAGGTAATGACATGTTGAGTACTGGTGTTCATTGCAATGATGATAGTGGGCTCATTGTTGATAATCCTTCATCACTTTCTTATTGCAATGCTTAATATTTGGACTTCAGCACTTCAAGCACTCCAAATGTTTCACATGCTTGTGTTGATAGTCCTTGCATATCATGTAGAAATTGCTTGACTAAA
Source organism: Triticum urartu (assembly GCF_003073215.2). Classification (NCBI taxonomy): domain Eukaryota; kingdom Viridiplantae; phylum Streptophyta; class Magnoliopsida; order Poales; family Poaceae; genus Triticum; species Triticum urartu. The sequence continues at coordinate 468,435,264 of NC_053027.1, forward strand.
TCTCATGATGATATGCTTGCTATATCTTGTTGCCATGATGAAAATGCATGTATTTCCTCGAGTTGTTGTGCTAACAATGTAGAGGAAACCCAACACTCCATGGAACAATATGTGGTCTTGGATGGTGCTTCAAGGGATCCTAAATCATCATCTATTGCATTTTGCCTTATGGCCAAGGCTTCAAAGGTATCTCCCACTTTGAATCCCAATATATCTTGTGATGATATTTATGATGGCAAGAGTGATGATGATGTTGATTATGATGAAGAGAATGATGATGTTGCCTCCTTAAAAATTAAGGGGGAAATGATTTTTAAAGCTCTTCTTAAGAATTAAACTGCTCGTTCCAACTTCATGGAAATCATATCTATTGCTACTGAGGGCAAGAAATATATTGATGAGTTGGAATCTCGTCTTGAGGAGCATGAGGTCACCATTGATAAAATGGAAGGTCGTGAGTGTGATTACGCTAATGAGATTGCGGACCTCTCTCAAGCTCTTGAATTTGAACAAACCACCAAGGAATCTCTTCAGGAGACTTTTGCTCTAGAATTATCTAGAGTGAGGGAATGTCGTGATAGAGCTCTTGTGGTGGCCAATGATTTTGAAACTAAAAATGCTAAGCTTGAAGTTGCTCATGCTAGACTCCTTGAGGATTTTGAGCACCTCGAAAATGGCTCAAGGGTCATTAAGGGTGAGCTCATCAAACTCACCGAGTCTCATGCTCAACTTGAAGCTTCTTATTTAAAAGAGCTTTCCAAGTCGTCCTGTCCTCTTGTTGTTAATGATGATGCTTGTGCTACTAACTCTATTACTTGTGAAGCATCCATTTTGAAGGAGAATGTTGAGTTATGGGCTCAACTTGAGTTGCTATCTAGCAATTATGGGAAATTGGAAGAAATACATGAAAAGCTCTCAAGCTCTCATGATGATCTTCTAGTATCCCATAATGTGCTAAAGATAGCTCATGAGGCCATGATTGCTAAGGTAACATCTAGTGAGCCTCATGTGTATACTAGCACTACTTCTAGTCAAAATGCTATGTTGCCATGTGCTAGTCCTTGTAATTCATCTACTCACAATGTTGGTACATCTTGTGATGAATTGCTTTCCTTGCCTTGTTGCTCTAACAATGAAGCTTATACTTCCTCTAGTACTTGTGTTGAGACTAACCATGTAGAGGAAATCAAAGAGCTCAAGGCCCAAGTCACTTCTTTGAAGAAAGACTTGGAAAAGAGTCATGAAGGGAAATTCACACTCAACAATATCTTGAGTGTGCAAAAATCCCCCAATGACAAAGGTGGACTTGGATTCAACTCCAAGAAGAAGAAGTCCAATATGAACAAAAAGAAGGGCCAAGAACAAGTCAAGAATTCGGCCAAGATTGTTTGCTTCAAGTGCAGAGTAGAAGGGCATCATGTTAGATCTTGCCCATTGAAGAAGAAGGCCATTAGTGACAAGCAACAAGGGAAGCGGCTACAAGTTCGATCTCATGCTCAACCACAAGTTGAAGAAAGTCCTCTTCCCAAGAATCCTCAAGCTAATGCTTCTCAAGTTGAGAAATCATGTGAGAAGAAAGTGAAGAGTAGATATTGCTACTTATGTCGCGAGAAAGGTCACATCGCCTCTTCATGCACTAGTGGTAACTTATCCAACCCAATTATTATTGATGATATCTATTCTCTTGGGAAGGATAAGGTTGGCAATGTGTTTGCCAAAGTTGTTGGTACTCAAAGTGGTGTCAAGAAGAGAACCATTTGGGTAGCCAAGCCTATTGTGACTAACCTCTTAGGACCCAACTTGGTTGGGGACCAACAAGCTCAAACTTGATCAATAGGTGTTGTTGGAGGGCATTGGAGACTTGGCTACTTTATGAAGAATTAAGGGGACTTCATCATTCTAATTGTCTCAAGACAAGTTATTCGAATTATCAAGTTTCTATCTTATATCCAATGTTTCTCCATGCGGTAACTCGTGCTTAAAGTGTTTACATTGATAGTTACTTACCCCTTTGCATGTTTGGTTTTGTTCCTTGCATGTGTTTGTATATGTTGTGCTTCCAACTTGATTATCTTGAGCAATCAAGTATGTGTGTGTTGGTTTGCACATCATGTACGTGTGTGTCATGCATTGAGCCTTTTGCATCTTATTCTTTTCTTAGTTGGCTCTTGTGAGAGATTAATGGAATATCCCATTATGGGGGAGTGATGTGCTTTGTGCACCTCACAATCCTATATATGTGTGTACATGAGTAATACCATCTAGTATTGATATTTCAAGATTATCTAGTCGCTATGTGGTATGTCTTCTCATGAGAAATTCGAATTCTATATTGTCCATTAATTATCTAGTGTTGGAACATTATTTTGCCTCTTGTTTATCTTTAATTGGTATCGCATTATGGGGGAGTAATATGCTATGTGTATATTGCTAGCCTAGAAAATGTGTACATTTGAGATATTGTCACCCAGAATTGATATTGTAAATTATCTTGTTCCTAGGTGGCATGTTAGCTCTACAAGTTGCAATTTGCTTTTTGTTTGGTGTGAAGATGATGTCTGATATCCTTGTTATCTACCACCGGGAATTATTTCCAAATACTTCTTGTCTTTTGACAATTGGTACTCACTTATGTGTGGTAGAAATTATTGATCATCTTTACATTGGCCTTTGCTTTTATTTGCTTTATCTCTTGCCTAGTATTGTGTCAACTCCCATTGTATTCCATACCACTTGTGGATCTTGTTAATTTCTTGACCTTGTCTAGTGTTTTCTAGATATAGTGAAAGTGGTGATCCCACCTCGTGCATTTTGTATTCAAATGAAAATTCTCTATAATGCACTAGTCTTGGGGGTGCTATCCTATTCTCTATAAAACACTCATCTTGTGATCCTTATCAAGTGTGTGTTTGTGGAAGGCAAGCCATTTCTTTTTGGTGCTTTGTGCCATCATGAAACTTTGTAGAGGGCTTGGTTTGTTTGGAACCATTCTCTCTTTTGGGAGTTTGACATCTTTATTTTTGAGTGTATCAATGGATATCTCATTCCTTGATGTATCTTTTATGGATATCCTCCAAGTGATGATTTATTCATTTGGTATCTTTTCTTTGCTTGGTATTTCTTTGTCTTTTGGTCTCGGTTCTTGAAAGTCTTGAGCATGCATATTTACTTCTTGTAGTTTCTTTGGCATGTTTTCTTTCTTTGACCCAATATATAGGGGAACTCCACCAAGTCTCAAATTGGATGAGATGTGCATGAAATTCATTTTCATATCTATATGCACATATTTATGTGGAGTTTGTCCTATGTGTTGTTGGTTCTCTAACTCTTTGGTCCCAATGAGTTTGGGTACCATTTTGTTTGTGTTGTTGTTCTAGGAACAAGTGGAGATGCATTGGATGCTCGGCTCACTCACAAGGAAGGTGTTGTCACCATGTGCTTATTGGAGTCAAGCTAGGATGATCAATGAACTACTTTGTACCTTCAATTGGTATCTACTACATCCTTCCAATGTTATCTCGGTAACAAGTATCTTCATATACTTCATGCACACATTTCTTGCATCAACCTTGTGTACGTTGTATCATGGCATGTTATCCATTCTTTTTTGTGATACTTGTTTCCTTTCTCAAAGCATCCCAACAATGATGTCTTGTTGCTAGTTGTGATGTCTTTGATGTTCATGTGGTTGGAATTCATTTATATACAATAAGATCATATCTAGCCATGTGTTATGCTCTCAAGCAAATATCTTATTGGTATATGTATGACTTCCTTTTGGATATCTTGTTCCTTCGTGTTGTAACTATTTCGGGTGTACATCCTTCTTTGTAGATATATATATATCATCATGATTTCGTCTACCTAGAATCTTATACATTTGAGAGAAGTTGCATATCTAGATGATATCCTTTCTTTCACGTCCACCTTGTCTTTCTTATGTTATTTCTTTGGTGGCTCCATGAAAGCTTTTGCCTTGAGTGTGTGTCTTCTATCGTTGCATCTTGATGCGCTCTTGTGTGGTGAAGATTATTTTCCTCATGCGTATCTTTATGAGGTTTTTGCCATCTTAATTGGCATCCCTCGTCTTGATGCGCCTTTCATCTTCTATCTTCACCGCGGGTTTTCACAAGCATAGGTTCTCTATATGCTTATTAGTAAGCTTGTGAACCCATTTGCTAGTTGTGTGTGGGAATGATAGGCCTTGCACCGTGTGCCTCATTCTTTGAAGACTTTATTGATGCTTAATGCTCTTATGTACATTAGTCTTCTCAAGTGCATTGCCTTGACTCACACACATCTTTTTGGTTGATCCCACTCTTAAGTTGCCTCTCTTACTTGTTGCTCAACCATGTGTTTGTTGAAAGTACTAGGCTTAGTTTCCTATATGCTCTCTTGCACTTGTTGTAAGTTTATATTGATTTTGGGGGAGCTATGATCCTATTTTGTGCACTTTGTATCCAAATACAAAAATTCTTGATGTGCACAAATCATGGGGAGCTTCTATAGTTTCCTTAGAACACTCCTCTGCTCATATCATAATATCCTTTTTCCGTGTGGCTCGTAGGATCTTTGGTCTAGTTGGTTCAATTGATATCCTTTGATTGCTTGCTTCAATTGGTATCTTTTGATCGCTTGATTGCTTGTGTCTCTCTTTGTTATGTCCTTGTGGCATATCTTCCTTTAGCAATCTTGGTGCCTCAATATAGTTGGTCTTCCTCCAAGAATTACCTTTGGATATGTGTATGGCATTCCACTCTCTTGTTGAGAAATACACAACTTTTGGAGGAACACCTTTTATATTGGTCTTCTTAGCTTTTTGCCCATTTTGGCAATCGATGCCAATGGGGGAGAAGTTTCAGAGAGTTTTGTGGAGAAGTCTTCAGAGTTTTCTCCTTGCTTTGGTTTTGTTCCTAAGTATACGCATCTCTTACGCATGCATTATTGGTTGTTGCATTGCATGGTGATGCATAATTCCTTATATAAACTCTCTTGAAAGTGATTGTCATCAATTACCAAAATGGGGGAGATTGAAAGGACATGCGGTGCCCCCATGGGTGGTTTTGGTAATTGATGACATTCTCTATGGACTAATGGTTGCATTGAGTTGCTTTGGTTTTGTTCCTAAGCATACGCATCTCCTACACATGCATTTGTCGGATTTCGGGTTCCGGCAGACCCTTGAGGTTCGAACACTGGGGTGCGCGTAGAGATTTCGCCTCCTACCTACCTGCACCCCTCCGCCTCGCTAAGATCTAAGCTAAGGAAAGAACAACACAAGAGACACAGGGTTTATACTGGTTCGGGCCACCGTTGTGGTGTAATACCCTACTCCAGTGTGTGGTGTGGTGGATTGCCTCTTGGGCTGATGGTGATGAACAATACAAGGAAGAACAGCCTCGCGAGGGTCTGTTCTTTGCTGGGGGGGACGAACTGCTAGGAGGAGTTCAGTCACCCTTCTCTCTCTGATTTCGATCCGATCCTTGATCCTCGATCTCTGTCTCTAACCTTCCTTTTACCTCGAACCCGAACCCCGATCCATGTGGGTGGTTGGTCCTATTTATAGGCAATAGACCTGGGCCTCTTCCCAAATATTGAGCGGGAAGGGCGCCAACAATTGGCCATTTTGAAGGGGAACATCTAGTACACTTATCCTGACTAAAGTTGGTCCTCGCCTGCACAAAGCTCTGGTGGTGACGCCGTCTTGGGCTCCACGATGACCTCCATCTTGCGGTCCTCCTGGTCTTGGTCTTGTTGCACCGAAACGGCAACCTTTGCCTGATGCCTCGGTACTCCGCGGCTGCGCTTGCCCCCTTTGCACCAAAGGGGAAAGGAGGACACTGCGCGGGCTGGCGCCCGCCTGGCGCCCTTGGTCGTCATGGCTTGCGTCACAGGCACCTCGTGAGGTACCCCGCCTTGATCTCTCCGGTGAGGTACCCCGCCTTGATCTCTCCGCCTCCTCGCGAGCCAGCCTAGTGAGGCCGTGCCTGAGGAAGCTCCGTGTCGTCCGCCCCGAGAGGCTTGGCCCCTCGCGAGGGTCTTGGGTCTGTGTTGATGAAGATGGGTCGTGCTGGCCCCCCCTTTGAGCCACGCCGTAGGCCGCAGGCAGGCAAGTCTGGGGACCCCCGTTCCCAAAACGCCGACAGTAGCCCCCGGGCCCAAGGCGCGCCCGGACTTGGCCGTGCAGGGAGGCGGAAGGGCAAGAGCAAAGCGCTGCGGGCCCTAACAGCCTGCGGTCTTGGGCGCTGCGTGGCGGTTGATTGGACGTGAGCGCCTTAGCAACCGCTTGAGTTGATAAAGGAGCGGCATCTGCCTAGGCTTTGCTTTTTGCTTTCTCCGGTTGCTGCTCAGATCCCCTTTCTTGCGCCTCTCCCTCCTTCCTCCAAAATTTCCAAATCCACTCCGACCGCGTGACCTAGGAAGTCATGGCGCCTCGTCAGTCCCCGACCGTAGCTTGGTACTCGTCTGCCCTGGACTCGCCGAACGTGTTGGAGGCGAGCCTCGCCCGGTTGCGCTGGATGGCAGCAGCGCGGGGCATTGACGGGGCGAAGGTGTTCAAGGCCGGCTCCGCCACCCCTAAGGGTCAAGGGAGCACCTTCTATCCGTTCTTTGTAAGCGCCATTGCTGCTGGCCTGGTGCCTCCCTTCTCCGAGTTCTTCTTCTCTGTCCTCCGCCATTATAAGCTACAGGCTCTGCATCTCCACCCCAACTCCGTCCTTCTCCTGGCGATCTTCGCCTATTACTGTGAGGCTCATGTAGGGGTGCAGCCCTCAGTGGCCTTGCTGCGCCACTACTTCTACCTCCGGACCTCTCGCGGTCCTACTTCCGCGTGCGCGAGCTTCATCGCATACGGTGGCGCCATTGCCATTTGCAACTCCAGGAAAAGGACTGAGGGCTTCAGGAGCAAGCGGGTCTTGGCGGATGCTGGGCGCATCCACCCTCGGCTGATCTTGCCCACGGAGCAACCCACGAGCTCCAGCGATTGGGGTCGAGTGGAGCTCGCGGACCCCCGCGTGAAGCTGGTGTTGGCGAAGATGGACGCGGATCTAAGGCCGGCCAACATGGCGGCGGCGAAGCTGACCGGCGCGTCGCTGCTGAGGGAATTCCTGGAGCACCAGCTGGCTCCGCTTCGGCAGTACTCACTTCCGATGTGGAGGCCCCATCCGAGCCCCGCAGCCTTGGCCGACGGAGATCTGGCTGCGGTCGTCCAATCTCTAGTCGGGGGCGATGTGGCGAGGTTGGAGGGCGCTCCGACGCCCTTGTTCCTCCGCGACGACTGGGAGCAGGTAGTGGAGTCCATGCCCGTCTTCAACGGGGACGGGCCCGTGCCCATGGAAACTGTCGGATTTCGGGTTCCGGCAGACCCTTGAGGTTCGAACACTGGGGTGCGCGTGGAGATTTCGCTTCCTACCTACCTGCACCCCTCCGCGTCGCTAAGATCTTAGCTATGGAAAGACCAACACAAGAGACACAGGGTTTATACTGGCTCGGGCCACCGTTGTGGTGTAATACCCTACTCCAGTGTGTGGTGTGGTGGATTGCCTCTTGGGCTGATGATGATGGATGGTACAAGGAAGAAAGCCTCGCGAGGGTCTGTTCTTGGCTGGGGCGATGAACTGCTGGGAGGAGTTCAGCCACCCTTCTCTCTCTCTCTCTGATTGTCTTTCTTCGATTCAACCTCCTATCGAACCTCTCCTCTTAACCCCTCCGAACCCCTCTGTTCTGTGGGTGGCTGGTCCTATTTATAGAGGCCCTGGTCCTCTTCCCAAATATCGAGCGGGAAGGGAGCCAACAATGGCGGGCTAATTTGAAGGGGAACAGCTAGTACTAGCTACCCTGACAAAAGTAGTCTTCGCCTGCACAAAGCTCTGGTGCTGACGCCGTCCTGGGCTCCACGATGACCTCCATCTTACAGTCCTCCTAGTCTTGGTCTCGTTGCACCGAAATGGCAACCTTTGCCTGAGGCCTCGGTACTCCACGGCTGCGCTTGCCCCCTTTGCACCAAAGAGGAAAGGAGGACACTGCGCGGGCTGGCACCCGCCTGGCGCCCTTGGTCGTCATGGCTTGCGTCACGGGCACCTCGTGAGGTACCCCGCCTTATCTCTCCGCCTCCTCGCAAGCCAGCCTGATGAGGTCGTGCCTGAGGAAGCTCCGTGTCGTCCGCCCCGCGAGGGTCTTGGGTCTGTGTTGATGAAGATGGGCCGTGCTAGGCCCCCCCTTGAGCCACGCCGCAGGCCGCAGGCAGGCAAGTCTGGGGACCCCCGTTCCCAGAACACCGACAGTAGCCCCCGGGCCCAAGGCGCGCCCGGACTTGGCCGTGCAGGGAGGCGGAAGGGCAAGAGCGAAGCGCTGCGGGCCCTAACAGCCTGCGGCCTTGGGCGCCGCGTGGCGGTTGACTGGACATGGGTGCCTCAGCAACCGCGTGAGTTGATAAGGGAGCGGCATCTGCCCAGGCTTCGCTTTTTGCTTTCTCCGGTTGCTGCTCACATCCCCTTTCTTACGCCTCTCCTTCCTTCCTCCAAAATCTCCAGATCTACTCCGACCGCGTGACCTAGGAAGCCATGGCGCCTCGTCAGTCCCCGGCCAGAGCTTGGCACTCGCCTGCCCTGGACTCGCCAAACGTGTCGGAGGCGAGCCTTGCCCGGTTGCTCCGGATGGCAGCGGCGCAGGGCATCAACGGGGCGAAGGTGCTCAAGGCCGGCTCTGCCACCCCGGAGGGCCAAGGGAGCACCTTCTATCCGTTCTTCGTGAGTGCCATTGCCGCTGGCCTGGTGCCTCCCTTCTCTGAGTTCTTCTTCTCTGTCCTCCGCCATTACAAGCTACAGGATCTGCATCTCCACCACAACTCCGTCCTTCTCCTGGCAATCTTCGCCTATTACTGCGAGGCTCACGTAGGGGTGTAGCCCTCAGTGGCCTTGCTGCGCCACTACTTCTACCTCCGGACCTCTCGCGGTCCTTCTTCCACGTGCGCGAGCTTCATCGCGTACGGTGGCGCCATTGCCATCTCGAACCCCGGAAAAAGGATTGAGGGCTTCAGGAGCAAGTGGGTCTTGGCGGATGCTGGGCGCATTCACCCTCGGCTGATCTTGCCCATGGAGCAGCCCACGAGCTCCAGCGATTGGGGTCGAGCGGAGCTCGCGGACCCCCGCGCGAAGCTAGTGCTGGAGAAGATGGACGCGGATCTGAGGCCGGCCAATATGGCGGCGGTGAAGCTGACTGGCGCGTCGCTGCTGAGGGAATTCCTGGAGCACCAGCTAGCTCTGCTTCGGCGGTACTCACTTCCGATGTGGAGGCCCCATCCGTGCCCCGCGGCCTGGGCCGATGGAGATCTGGCTGCGGTCCTCCAATCTCTGGTCGGGGCGATGTGGTGAGGTTGGAGGGCGCTCCTACGCCCTTGTTCCTCCGCGACGACTGGGAGCAGGTAGTGGAGTCCATGCCCGTCTTCAACGGGGATGGGCCCGTGCCCATGGAAATTCCCAAGGAACCGGTGGACGTGCCCTCCAACGATTCCAGCGAAGAGGAGGAAGGAGGGGAGCGGGAAAGAGGGCCTAACTCCGAGGCGACTGACGGAGAGTCTTGGGCTCCCCTCTCCCAGCGCAGGTCCCGCGTTCTCCGCCTCTCTCTGAGCGATGATGACGAGGATGACGACGAGGATGACGACGAGGATGACGGCGAGCAGGACGGTGGGAGCTTGCCCCCGATCCCGAAGAAGGACAGGACCGGGCTGATCTCCCGCGGGTCTACCCCGGCCCCGAGGCGGACCGCAGACGCACCTTCCGCTTCCAAGCTTCCCGAGGTTGAACCTTCCAGCCGGCTTTCAGGCTTCAAATTTGGCCGGAGGCCGCTCGAGCTCACTGGCGACGACCCGTAAGCGTTTGATCCTTGTCTTTATTTCTTGTCTTGCTTCTGAGGCTTGACGTCCGCATCTCTTGGATAGGCTGGCGCCCGCAGCAAAGAAGCCGAAGGGAGATCCTGAGGTTCCACCCATGGCAGCGCCTCTGCCCGCGAAGGAGGGTGACCGCGACGCACGGGCTTCTCCTGCCCGGTCGTCCTCGCGAGGCCAGGCTAAGCCGGCTGGGGTGAGCTCAGCCCCCACGGCCCATGTGACTCCCGAGGTGTCCTTGCCTGCCGCCGCCACTTCAGCCGTTGGGGCGCAGCAGACTCCGCCTCAGGACGCTGTGGCCGCGCTGCCGCCTTCTCCTCCTACTCCACCGGCTACTGTCTCTCTGGCTCCTTCTACCGTTCTGGACCATGCTGCTGCTGAGCTAGACCGACTGCGGCAGGATCTTCTTGGCGCCGACCCTCGCTTGGTGGCTGGGCGCTTGGAGCTGGCTTCAGGATGGGTTCGCTCCGACGCTTCGATTCGGGCGGTGCTGGTCCAGGCCTCGACGGCTTGCGATGAGGAGAAACAGGTCATTCTTGAGGCGAAGGCTGCTCGTGACGCAGCCCTTGGGGAGGCAGTCGACGCCCGTGGTCGCTGCAAGGAACTGGAGGACGAGCTGCAAGGCCTGCGGGACCAGCTCGCGAAAGAGGCCCGCCTTCGCCAAGAGCAGGAAGAAGGCGTGAAGGCTCGTGAGGCGGCCGTCAAGGAGAGGGAGGCCAAGCTCAGGAAGCGCCGCGACTGCCTAGGCGCGCTGGAGCAGGAGTTGGGGGCGAGGAAGGCCAAGCTGGACGACAAGGCCCTGGTTCTTGCTGAGGACCGTGTGGCCTTCACGGAGATGGAGGCGAAGGCTCACTCCTCGCTGAGGACGCTTTATGACAGCGGCCTGGAGAGCCCACTGGCTGGCGCCGAGGACGGCCCCACCAAGCTGCTTCCCTTCCTGGTTCGTGCTCTCGAAGATGTCGCCCTTGGCCTTGGCCCCACGGCTGAGGCCGAGGCGCGTGTCCTGTCTTCTGCAGCACTGACGCGGGTCCTCACCCACATCTACATTCGCGATCCCGGCGTCGACCTCGACAGCCTGCTGGAGCCAGTAAGCGGCGAGCGTGCCGCTGCCGCTGCCGAGGCCGTGAAGGGTCGCGCGGAGGCTCTGCTGGGGAAGTTCCGGGCCTTTAGCACCAAGCCGAAGCAAGGCGCTGCCGACCCCACTGCTCCGTAAGGCAAACCCATTCCGCGCTGCTCCTCCGCCGACAAGTGACTCCGTCGTGGCTCCTGTCCTGCCTTTAATTCCTGCACATGTATCATGCCTCGGGGAGGCATTTAAACTTGCGTTTGGCATTGAGATAACAGTCTGGACTATAATATTTGCTTTTGAATTCCTCAAAATTTGCGCTTTTCCTTCCTACTTGCTTATGTTCTACGCCGGCAGAGCCCGGCCCCGTGCGTACCTCACCCAGCGTTAGTCCCGACCAGAAACCAGGACGGGGCCAAGGAGTGAGGGGCTACGTGACAAGTTAGGCTCCTGAGTCGCGATGCTCAGGAGTCCCCCTTGGCGCACGAACAGCAAGTAGGGAGGTGTGAAGTGGGTGGATCTACCGTTCTACGTCTGCAGAGCCCGGCCGCGCGCATACCGCACCCAGCGTTAGTCCCGACCGGAAACCAGGACGGGGCCAAGGAGTGAGGGGCTACGTGACCAGTTAGGCTCCTGAGTCGCGATGCTCAGGAGTCCCCCTTGGCGCACGAACAACAAGTAGGGAGGTGTGAAGTGGGTGGATCTACCGTTCTACGTCTGCAGAGCCCGGACGCGCGCATACCTCACCCAGCGTTAGTCCCGACCGGAAACCAGGATGGGGCCAAGGAGTGAGGGGCTACGTGACCAGTTAGGCTCGTGAGTCGCGATGCTCAGGAATCCCCCTTGATGCTCAAACGGCCTTCGTACCTTGGCTCCGCTCGGGGAGAGACGCATGACGAACCAGGCCCCGGGGGGGCCCGGCTGGGCGACGTGCGTCTGGGCGTGACCCAGGCGCAGCCCCCGTGCCCAGCCCCCTCGCGCGGCACTCCCGAGGGGAGGCGTTGCGATGAGGCTAGACACTGAGCTCTGGGCTCCCTGAGGTTGATGCGGCCCGGGGGCGACCCTCAGTTGTTTATCACCAGCGCGGAGCATAGCGCTTCCGTATGTGTACGGGCGTAGTCGCTCCTCGGCAGTGTCGTCAGCCAGCGCAGAGCATGGTGCTTCCACTGGTACGTGGGAGGGGGCCCCCCTCCGGGAGGAGCCCTCGGGGCGTGTACAGCCCCGCCCTGACACGTGGCCTGCACGGTAGGGCCTGGCGAGGTGTATCTAGGCACCCGTGAGCCAGCGCGGGACTCACGGGGCCCTACCTCTAGGCGGGTTGCGCCTGGCACTGGGCCTTATCTTGTGATGTGTCCCTGCAAATTCGGTTAGATGTCGGCACTCTACGTCCTCGGGTCCCGGCCCTCGAGCTGGTCTCAGCCGTCGCTGGTATGCCAGGTCGCGATGCCGTGGACAAGGCCAGAGGGTTAGGGCTGGAGAGCCAGTAAGAGCCCTGAGTCGCGATGCTCGGGTACCCCCCCTTTAACGTGCAAGTGGTCGGCATGGAGAAGAAGAGGTGCCGTGGACCGACATCAAATAATCTAACATGGTGGGTATAACGCATAACTGGGAATAAACGCAAATGGGATACGAGCCGCTGGGTCTGGCCCGAGCGACTTGGGGATCATGCAGCCCGAGGGGCGCCCCCAATAAGGTAAACTAACAATATGAAAAAAGGGTACATGCCGCAGGGACGGACCCACGCGGCCTGGGAATAATGCAGCCCTGGGGGGCGCTCCCAGTTGGAAGTGAAACTTGAAAGATGTCACCTGACGACGTTGAGGACGAAGGGGTGTTGGTGTAGCAGACTCGGTGGGCTGCGGAAGCCAATCCTCACGAGCCCCCAGGCCCAGGGGCCTCGGGAGGCTCCGGAGGTGCTGGCGGCTCCCCGCGGACCATCTCCATCTCCGCCAGGGCCGCGGAACGCCTGGCCTCTTGTGCCTCCATGATGCCCCTTATGAGGCGCTGGTACGTGGCAGCCACGTTTGGCAAGCCGTAAGGCATGCGAACGTAGCTGTGGGGTGGACCTCTGCAGCGCCCCACTCGCGAGGGCCAGAGGCGCTCCAGAGAGGTGACTCGGTTGAGCCCTGGTATGTCGATGCAGACGCGCAGCCCACCATCCTCGCCTGGATGGGGAGCCACTGCTGGTAGACGGCGGCCGCCTTTCATGACTCTTGACTCCTGTAGCTCCTGAATGGCCTTGCTGACGAACTCCTGAGGGTCTGGCTCTCCTTGCCTTACTCCTTCTTGAGGGAAACGCGCTTCGAAACATGCCTCCATGTGGTGCCCAAGCGCCTCCCTCGTGACCCTAGCCAGGTCGGTGGCCCTCCAGGGGAGAGCCCCCGAGCCCTGCCTGAGGAGGGGGTCGGGCGCGCTTTCCTATGCGATGGAAGGAGGTTCCCCTTGGGCAGGCACGGGCCCTAAGGGGACTGCCTCCTGAGGAGCCTGGCCGGACGATGTCTTCTTCTTCTTGGGGGCGGTCTCAGGAAGCCTCCTGCTTCCGCGATCCAGGTCTTCCAGTGACGCGGCCTGAAAGGCTCGTTCCAGGGAACACACCGCATCCTTCTCTTCACAGGGCACCGTGATGACTCCGCCACTTCCTGGCATCTTGAGGACGTTGTAGCCGTGGTGGGTTACGACCATGAACTTGTCCAGCGCTGGGTACCCGAGGATGGCATTGTACGGCAGGCGAATGTGAGCGACGTCGAAGTTGATGAGCTCGGTGCGGTAGTTGTCGCGTGCCCCGAAGGTGACAGGGAGGCGGACCTGCCCAATCGAGACCGTGGAGCCGTCGGTGACTCCGGAGAAAGGCTTGGTTGGCTGAAGCTGGCTGTATGGCACTTGGAGATTGTTGAATGTTTCCACGGATAGGACGTTGAGCCCCGCCCCGCCATCGATGAGGGTCCTAGTGACCACCACGTTGCTGATGATTGGGGAACAAAGCATTGGGAGGACTCCGGCTGTAGCCGCACACTTGAGCTGATCTGCTGAGCTAAACATGATGGCGCACGCCGACCACCTGAGAGGGCGCGTGGCTTCGAGCTTGGGGAGGACTGCATTCACTTCGCGGGCGAACTGCTTGAAGATGCATTGAGAGGCTGGGGCTTGATCCCCGCCCAGGATGCAGGCGATCGCGCGCGGCTCCTGGAAACCCCCGGCCTCCTCGTCCTGGTGGCGGTCCTCATTTCTCCTTGGTTGCGGCGGCAGTGGAGGGAGGCCTGTGTTGCCTTGCGGGCGATCCTCGCGAGGCCGACCCCTCCAGTCTCCCTCGCGAGGCGGGTCTTGTCAACGATCCTCATGAGGTTGATCGCGCCACCCTTGGCGCGGGCCACGGTCTTCCCAGCGTCCTGCGTTCCTTCCTCCTCCTCGTCCGTAGCCCCGGTCACCGCGGTCGGGGCAACGGCCGATCCTTCCTTCTCGCATGGCTCAGAGCTCTTGACATTCGTTGGTGTTGTGGGTGTGGAGGTCGTGGTACACGCAGTACCAGCTGCCCTTGGAAGTCTTGGGCTGATCTCTGCCCCGCTTGGTGTCTGGTTCTGCCGCGAGCACGGCAGCCCCCTTGCGCTTCACATCCTTGGCCTTGGGCTTCTTCTCTTCTGGGTCCGCGGCAGGCAGCTCGAGGAGGGAGAGACGCCCTTCCTCAGCCCTGGCGCACTTGGTTGCCAAGTTGAACAGCTCCAAAGAAGTGCACAGGTCTTCATGCATTGCCAGCTCCTCCTTCATCTTGACATCGCGCACGCCGTCGGAGAAGGCTAAGATGATGGCCTCCTCAGTCACCCTGGGAATCTTGAGGCGTGCGTTGTTGAAGCGCTGGATGTACTTCTGCAGGGTCTCCCCAGGTTGTTGCTTGATGCGGCGCATGTCGCTCATGGCGGGTGGCCGGTCACGAGTACCTTGGAAGTTGGCGATGAAGCGGGTACGCATCTCGTCCCAGGAGGAGATCGTGCCTGGAGCCAGGTTCAGGAGCCAGGTGCGGGCCCCGTCCTTGAGCGCCATGGGAAACCAGTTCGCCATGACCTTCTCGTCTCCGTTGGCAGCGTCGATGCCCAGCTCGTAGAGCTGGAGGAACTCCGCAGGGTCAGCCGTGCCGTCGTAGCGAGGAGGCAGGTCTGGCTTGAACTTGCCGGGCCACGCGACACTGCGTAGCTCGGCGGTGAAGGCACGGCAGCCTGCTGTGGCCACGGGAGGCCTTGGGTGACGGAGAGCTTGGTCTTGCATGTCCCCACGCGCCACAGCTGGGTCTTGACGTGCGGGAGCAGGAGCATGGTCGCGACGTGCTGGAGCAGGGAGCACCCGGGCAGCTTCTTGCGGGCGAGGGACTTCCTGGCAGCTCTGCTCTTGCTGCGCTAGCACCTGACGGAGCGGGTTCCGCCCAGGGGCCACGTGCCTTGGAGCCATGGCGCCTTCTTGAGGAGGAGGCGGCCGGGGCGCCGCCGGAGCTTCGTCGCTCGCGCGGGGCGGGGTGCGGTGCAGCGGAACGGATGGCGCAAGAGAGCCCCCTGCGGCGCGGACGAGCTCGACGACGCGGTCGAGCCATTCTTCATAGACGTCGTCCACGGGGCGGTAGCGCAGGAGCTCGTTCGCCGCAATGAGCGCAGCTCGAGCCTCCATGGGTGCGCGGAGCGCGCGGGACGAAGAACCAGCTGGGGGGAGCGAGGGAGTTGCGGTGCGGCCGTCATGCCGTACGGACGGATGCTGAGACGATGCTTGCTGCTCGTCCCCCGCCGGGCCGGTGGCGGCATTGACAGCAGGTGACGGGAACGGTGAGGACGCCCGCCGACAGGAGCCATTTGGGCGACGCGGGAAGCGAGAGCGGCCCGGCGCTCGGCGCGGGCCCGACGAGCATCAGACATGGGTGCGGTGGTCGGAGGAGAACGGGGTGGTGGAAGACGAATTCCGGCGCACCCCTACCTGGCACGCCAAATGTCAGATTTCGGGTTCCGGCAGACCCTTGAGGTTCGAACACTGGGGTGCGCGCGGAGATTTCGCTTCCTACCTACCTGCACCCCTCCGCCTCGCTAAGATCTTAGCTATGGAAAGAACAACACAAGAGACACAGGGTTTATACTGGTTCGGGCCACCGTTGTGGTGTAATACCCTACTCCAGTGTGTGGTGTGGTGGATTGCCTCTTGGGCTAATGATGATGGATGGTACAAGAAAGAACAGCCTCGCGAGGGTCTGTTCTTGGCTGGGGCGATGAACTGCTGGGAGGAGTTCAGCCACCCTTCTCTCTCTCTCTCTGATTGTCTTTCTCCGATTCAACCTCCTATCGAACCTCTCCTCTTAACCCCTCCAAACCCCTCTCTTCTGTGGGTGGCTGGTCCTATTTATAGAGGCCCTGGTCCTCTTCCCAAATATCGAGCGGAAAGGGAGCCAACAATGGCGGGTTAATTTGAAGGGGGACAGCTAGTACTAGCTACCCTGACAAAAGTAGTCTTCGCCTGCACAAAGCTTTGGTGGTGACGTCGTCCTGGGCTCCACGATGACCTCCGTCTTGCAGTCCTCCTGGTCTTGGTCTCGTTGCACCAAAATGGAAACCTTTGCCTGAGGCCTCTGTACTCCGCGGCTGCGCTTGCCCCCTTTGCACCAAAGAGGAAAGGAGGACACTGCGCGGGCTGGCACCCGCCTGGCGCCCTTGGTCATCATGGCTTGCGTCACGGGCACCTCGTGAGGTACCCCACCTTGATCTCTCCGCCTCTTCGCGAGCCAGCCTGATGAGGTCGTGCCTGAGGAAGCTCCGTGTCTTCCGCCCCGCGAGGCTTGGCCCCTCGCGAGGGTCTTGGGTCTGTGTTGATGAAGATGGGCCGTGCTGGGCCCCCCTTAAGCCACGCCGCAGGCCGCAGGCAGGCAAGTCTGGGGACTCCCATTCCCAGAACGCCGACAGAAACTCCCGAGGAACCGGTGGATGTGCCCTCCGATGACTCCAGCGAAGAGGAGGAAGGAGGGGAGCGGGAAAAAGGGCCTGACTCCGAGGCGACTGACGGAGAGTCGAGGGCTCCCCTCCCCCGGCGCAGGTCCCGCGTTCTCCGCCTCTCTCCGAGCGATGACGACGAGGATGATGACGAGCATGACGGCGGGGGCTTGCCCCCGATCCCGAAGAAGGACAGGACCGGGCTGATCTCCCGCGGGTCTGCCCCGGCCCCGAGGCGGACCGCAGACGCACCTTCCGCTTCCAAGCTTCCCGAGGTTGACCCTTCTAGCCGGCTTTCGGGCTTCAAATTTGGCCGGACGCCGCTTGAGCTCACTGGCGACGATCCGTAAGTGCTTGATTCTTGTCTTTATTTCTTGTTCTGCTTCTGAGGCTTGACGTCCGCATCTCTTGGATAGGCTGGCGCCCGCAGCAAAGAAGCCGAAGGGAGCTCCTGAGGTTCCATCCGTGGCAGCGCCTCTGCCCGCGAAGGAGGGTGACCGCGATGCATGGACTTCTCCTGCCCGTTCGTCCTCGCGAGGCCTGGCTGAGCCGGTGGGGCGAACTCAGCCCCCATGGCCCAAGTGACTCCCGAGGTGCCTTTCCCTGCTACCACCACTACAGCCGTTGGGGCGCAGCAGACTCCGCCTCAGGATGTTGTGGCCGCGCTGCCGCCTTCTCCTTCTACTCCACCGACTGCTGTTTCTCCGACTCCTCCTGCCGTTCTGGATCGTGCTGCTACTGAGCTGGACCGGCTGCGGTAGGATCTTCTTGGCGCCGACCCTCGCTTGGTGGCCGGGCGCTTGGAGCTGGCTTCAGGATGGATTCGATTCGGGCGGCGCTGGTCC
The DNA here is from genome assembly GCF_003073215.2 of Triticum urartu. Lineage (NCBI taxonomy): Eukaryota > Viridiplantae > Streptophyta > Magnoliopsida > Poales > Poaceae > Triticum > Triticum urartu. The sequence goes on from NC_053027.1 coordinate 468,453,009, forward strand.
AGGCCTCGACGGCTTGCGATGAGGAGAAGCAGGCCGTCCTTGAGGCGAAGGCTGCTCGTGACGCAGCCCTGGGGGAGGTGGTCGACGTCCGTGGTCACTGCAAGTCGCTGGAGGACGAGCTGCAAGGCCTACGGGACCAGCTCGCGAAAGAGGTCCGCCTTCGCCAAGAGCACGAAGAAGGCGTGAAGGCTCGCGAGGCGGCCGTCAAGGAGAGGGAGGTCAAGCTCGGGAAGCGCCGCGACCGCCTAGGCGTGCTGGAGCAGGAGTTGGGGGCGAGGAAGGCCGAGCTGGACGACAAGGCTCTGGTTCTTGCCGAGGACCGCGTGGCCTTCACGGAGATGGAGGCGAAGGCTCGCTCCTCGCTGAGGACGCTTTACGACAGCGGCCTGGAGAGCCCGCTGGCTGGCGCCGAGGACAGCCCCGCCAAGCTGCTTCCCTTCCTGGTTCGTGCTCTTGAAGATGTCACCCTTGGCCTTGGCCCCACGGCCGAGGCCGAGGCGCGTGTCCTGTCTTCTGCAGCGCTGACGCGGGTCCTCACCCACATTTACCTTCGCGATCCCGGCGTCGACCTCGACAGCCTGCTGGAGCCAGTAAGCGGCGAGCGTGCCGCTGCCGCTACCGAGGCTGTGAAGGGTCGTGCGGAGGCTCTGCTCGGGAACTTCCGGGCCTTCAGCACCAAGCCAAAGCAAGGCGCTGCCGACCCCACTGCTCCATGAGGCGAACCCACTCCGCGTTGCTCCACCGCCGACAAGTGACTCCGTTGTGGCTCCTGTCCTGCCTTTAATTCCTGCACATGTACCATGCCTCGGGGAGGCATTTAAACTTGCGTTTGGCATTGAGATAACAGTGTGTACTGTAATATTTGCTTTGGAATTCCTTGAGATTTACGCTTTTCCTTCCTATTTGCTTATGTTCTACGCCGGCAGAGCCCGGCCCCGCGCATACCTCAGCCGCTGTTAGCCCCGACCGGAAACCAGGACGGGACCAAGGAGTGAGGGGCTACGTGACAAGTTAGGCTCCTGAGTCGCGATGCTCAGGAGTCCCCCTTGGCGCACGAACAGCAAGTAGGGAGGTATGATGTGGGTGGATCTACCGTTCTATGTGTGCAGAGCCCGGCCGCGCGCATACCTCAACCGCCGTTAGCCTTTCGGAACTAAGGAGTGAGGGGCTACGTGACCAGTTAGGCTCCTGAGTCGCGATGCTCAGGAGTCCCCCTTGAAGCATGAACAGCAAGTAGGGAGGTATGATGTGGGTGGATCTACCGTTCTATGTCTGCAGAGCCCGACCGCGCGCATACCTCAACCACCGTTAGCCTTTCGGAACTAAGGAGTTAAGGAGTGAGGGGCTACGTGACCAGTTAGGCTCCTGAGTCGCGATGCTAGGAGTCCCCTTGACACTCAAACGGCCTTCGTACCTTGGCTCCGCTCGGGGAGAGACGCATGACGAACCAGGCCCGGGGGGCCTGGCTGGGCGGCGTGCGTCTGGGCGTGACCCGCAGCCCCCGTGCCCAGCCCCCTCGCGCGGCACTCCCGAGGGGAGGCATTACGATGAGGCTAGACACTGAGCTCTGGGCTCCCTGAGGTTGATGCGTCCGGGGGCCGCCCTCAGTTGTTTATCACCAGCGCGGAGCATAGCGCTTCCGTATGTGTACGGGCATAGCCGCTCCTCGGCAGTGTCGTCAGCCAGCGCGGAGCATGGTGCTTCCACTAGTACGTGGGAGGGGGCCCCCTCCGGGAGGAGCCCCCGGGGCGTGTACATCCCCGCCCTGACACGTGGCTGGCATGGTAGGGCCTGGCGAGGTGTATCTGGGCACCCGTGAGCCAGCGCGGGACTCACGGGGCCCTACCTCTAGGCGGGTTGCGCCTGGCACTGGGCCTTATCTTGTGATGTGTCCTGTGTCCCTGCAAATTTGGTTAGATGCCGGCACTCTACGTCCTTGGGTCCCGGCCCTCGAGCTGGTCTCAGCCGTCGCTGGTATGCCAGGTCGCGATGCCGTGGACAAGGCCAGAGGGTGAGGGCTGGAGAGCCAGTAAGAGCCCTGAGTCGCGATGCTCAGGTACCCCCCCTTTAACGTGCAAGTGGTCGGCATGGATAAGAAGAGGTGCCGTGGACCGGCATCAAATAATCAAGCATGGCGGGTCGAACGCATAACCGGAAATAAACGCAAAAGGGATACATGCCGCTGGGTCTGGCCCGAGTGACTTGGGGATGATGCAGCCCAAGGGGCGCCCCCAACAAGGTAAGCTAACAACATGAAATAAAAGGGATACATGCCGCAGGGATGGACCCACGCGGCCTGGGAATAATGCAGCCCGGGGGGGCGCTCCCAGCTGGAAATGAAACTTGTAAGATGTCACCTGATGATGTTGAGGACCAAGGACTGTTGGTGTAGCAGACTCGGTGGGCTGCGGAAGCCGGTCCTCATGAGCCCCCCAGGCCTAGGGGCCTCGAGAGGCTCCGGAGGCGGTGGTGGCTCCTCGCGGACCATCTCCATCTCCGCTAGGGCTGCGGAACGCCTGGCCTCTTGTGCCTCCATGATGCCCCTCATGAGGCGCTGGCACGTGGCAGCCGCGTGCGGTAAGCCGTAAGGCATGCGAACGTAGCTGTGGGGTGGACCTCCGCAGTGCCCCACTCGCGAGGGCCAGAGGCGCTCCAGAGACGCGACTTGATTGAGCCCTGGTATGTCGATGCAGACGCGCAGCCCACCATCCTCTCCTGGATGGGGAGCCACTGCTGGTAGGCGGCGGCCGCCTTTCATGACTCTTGACTCCTGTAGCTCCTGAATGGCCTTGCTGACGAACTCCTGAGGGTCTGGCTCTCCTTGCCTTACTCCTTCTTGAGGGAAACGTGCTTCGAAACATGCCTCCATGTGGTGGCCAAGCGCCTCCCTCATGACCCTAGCCAGGTCGGTGGCCCTCCAGGGGAGAGCCCCCGAGCCCTGCCTGAGGAGGGCGCCGGGAGCGCTTTCCTATGCGATGGAAGGAGGTTCCCCCTGAGCAGGCGCGGGCCCAGAGGGGCCTGCCTCCTGAGGGGCCGGGCCAGACGATGTCTTCTTCTTCTTGGGGGCAGTCTCGGGAAGCCTCCTGCTTCCGCGATCCGGGTCTTCCAGTGACGCGGCCTGAAAGGCTCGCTCCAGGGAACACACCGCGTCCTTCTCTTCACAGGGCACCGTGATGACTCCGCCACTTCCTGGCATCTTGAGGACGTTGTAGCCGTGGTGAGTTACGGCCATGAACTTGGCCAGCGCTGGCTACCTAAGGATGGAGTTGTACGGCAGGCGAATGTGAGCGACGTTGAAGTCGATGAGCTCGGTGCGGTAGTTGTCGCGTGCCCCGAAGGTGACAAGGAGACGGACCTGCCCAATCGGGACCGTGGAGCCATCGGTGACTCCGGAGAAAGGCTTGGTTGGCTGAAGCTGGTTGTAGGGCACTTGGAGATTGTTGAATGTTTCCACGGACAGGACGTTGAGCCCTGCCCCGCCATCGATGAGGGTCCTGGTGACCACCACGTTGCTGATGATTGGGGAACAAAGCATCGGGAGGACTACGGCTATAGCCGCACACTTGAGCTGATCTGCTGAGCTAAACGTGATGGCGCACGCCGACCACCTGAGAGGGCGCGTGGCTTCGAGCTTGGGGAGTACTGCATTCACTTCGCGGGCGAACTGCTTGAAGATGCGTTGAGAGGCTGGGGCTTGAGCCCCACCCAGGATGCAGGCGATCGCGCACGGCTCCTGGAAGCCCCCAGCCCCCTCGTCCTGGTGGCGGTCCTCGTTCCTCCTTGGTTGCGGCGGCAACGGAGGGAGGCCTGCGTTGCCTTGCGGGCGATCCTCGCGAGGCTGATCCCTCCAGTCTCCCTCACGAGGCGGATCTTGCCAGCGATCCTCGCGAGGTTGATCGCGCCACCCTTGGCGCGGGCCACGGTCTTCCCAGCGTCCTGCGTTCCTTCCTCCTCCTCGACCGTAGACCCGGTCACCGCGGTTGGGGCGACGGCCGATCCTTCCTTCTCGCACGGCTCGGAGCTCTTGACATTCGTTGGTGTTGTGGGTGTTGAGGTCATGGTACACACAGTATCGACTGCCCTTGGGAGGTTCAGGCAGATCTCTTCCCCACTTGGTGTCTGGTTCTGCCGTGAGCACGGCAGCCCCCTTGCGCTTCACATCCTTGGCCTTGGGCTTCTTCTCTTCTGGGTCTGCGGCAGGCAGCTCGAGGAGGGAGAGACGCCCTTCCTCGGCCCTGGCGCACTTGGTTGCCAAGTTGAACAGCTCCAAGGAAGTGCACAGGTCTTCATGCGTCGCCAGCTCCTCCTTCATCTTGACATCGCGCACGCTGTCGGAGAAGGCTGAGATGATGGCCTCCTCAGTCACCTTGGGAATCTTGAGGCGTGCGTTGTTGAAGCGCTGGATGTACTTCTGCAGGGTCTCCCCGTGTTGTTGCTTGATGCGGCGCATGTCGCTCACGGCAGGTGGCCGGTCGCGAATACCTTGGAAGTTGGCAATGAAGCGGGTGCGCATCTCGTCCCAGGAGGAGATCGTGCCTGGGGCCAGGTTCAGGAGCCAGGTGCGGGCCCCATCCTTGAGCGCCATGGGAAACCAGTTCGCCATGACCTTCTCGTCTCCGTTGGCAGCTTCGATGCCCAGCTCATAGAGCTGGAGGAACTCCGCAGGGTCGGCCGTGCCGTCGTAACGAGGAGGCAGGTCTGGCTTGAACTTGCCGGGCCACGCGACGCTGCGTAGCTCGGTGGTGAAGGCACGGCAGCCTGCTGTGGCCACGGGAGGCCTTGGGTGACGGAGAGCTTGGTCTTGCATGTCCCCACGCGCTGCAGCTGGGAGCAGCGCGGGGTCTTGGCGTGCGGGAGCAGGAGCATGGTCGCGACGTGCTGGAGCAGGGAGCGCCCGGGCAGCTTTTTGCGGGCGAGGGACTTCTTGGCAGCTCTGCTTTTGCCGCGCTGGCACCTGACGAAGTGGGTTCCGCCCAGGGGCCACGCGATTTGGAGCCATGGCGCCTTCTTGAGGAGGAGGCGGCCGGGGCGCCGCCGGAGCCTCGTCGCCCGCGCGGGGCGGGGTGCGGTGCAGCGGAACGGACGGCGCAGGAGAGCCCCCTACGGCGCGGACGAGCTCGGCGACGCGGTCAAGCCATTCTTCGTAGACGTCGTCGACGGGACGGTAGCGCAGGAGCTCGTTTGCCACGATGAGCGCAGCTCGAGCCTCCATGGGTGCGCGGAGCGCGCGGGACGAAGAACCAGCTGGGGTGAGCGAGGGAGTAGCGGTGCGGCCGTCTTGCCGCACTGACGGATGCTGAGACGATGCTTGCCGCTCGTCCCCCGCCGGGCCGGTGGCGGCGTTGACGGCAGGTGACGGGGAACGGCAAGGACGCCCGCCGACAGGAGCCGTCTGGGCGACGCGGTAAGCGAGAGTGGCCCGGCGCTCGGCGCGGGCCCGACGAGCGTCATACATGGGCGCGATGGTCAGAGGAGAACGGGGTGGTGGAAGACGAATTCCGGCGCACCCCTACCTGGCGCGCCAAATGTCGGATTTCGGGTTCCGGCAGACCCTTGAGGTTCGAACACTGGGGTGCGCGCGGAGATTTCGCCTCCTACCTACCTGCACCCCTCCGCCTCGCTAAGATCTAAGATAAGGAAAGAACAACACAAGAGACACATGGTTTATACTGGTTCGGGCCACCGTTGTGGTGTAATACCCTACTCCAGTGTGTGGTGTGGTGGATTGCCTCTTGGGCTGATGGTGATGAACAATACAAGGAAGAACAGCCTCGCGAGGGTCTGTTCTTTGCTGGGGGGCACGAACTGCTAGGAGGAGTTCAGTCACCCTTCTCTCTCTCTGATTTCGATCCGATCCTTGATCCTCGATCTCTGTCTCTAACCTTCCTTTTACCTCGAACCCGAACCCCGATCCTTGTGGGTGGCTGGACCTATTTATAGGCAATGGCCCTGGGCCTCTTCCCAAATATTGAGCGGGAAGGGTGCCAACAATTGGCCATTTTGAAGGGGAACATCTAGTACACTTATCCTGACTAAAGTTGCTCCTCGCCTGCACAAAGCTCTGGTGGTGACGCCGTCTTGGGCTCCACGATGACCTCCATCTTGCGGTCCTCCTGGTCTTGGTCTTGTTGCACCGAAACGGCAACCTTTGCTTGATGCCTCGGTACTCCGCGGCTGCGCTTGCCCCCTTTGCACCAAAGGGGAAAGGAGGACACTGCGTGGGCTGGCACCCGCCTGGCGCCCTTGGTCATCATGGATTGCGTCATGGGCACCTCGTGAGGTACCCCGCCTTGATCTCTCCGCCTCCTCGCGAGCCAGCCTAGTGAGGCCGTGCCTGAGGAAGCTCCGTGTCGTCCGCCCCGCGAGGCTTGGCCCCTCGCGAGGGTCTTGGGTCTGTGTTGATGAAGATGGGCCGTGCTGGGCCCCCCTTTGAGTCACGCCACAGGCCGCAGGCAGGCAAGTCTGGGGACCCCCGTTCCCAGAACGCCGACAGCATTATTGGTTGTTGCATTGCATGGTGATGCATAATTCCTTGTATAAACTCTCTTGAAAGTGATTGTCATCAATTACCAAAATGGGGGAGATTGAAAGGACATGCGGGGCCCCCATGTGTGGTTTTGGTAATTGATGACATTCTCTATGGACTAATGGTTGCATTGAGTTATATTTGAAGGATTTTTCCATAGGCATTTCTTGAAGTCCATGTGTTGGTTTCAAGGAGTTTATGGGTTGACCAAGGTGCTATTAATGAATTATCCAAAGATTGGTCATGTGAGTGTTGAGCTTATTGCAAGCATGTCTTGAAGAAGAAGATTGTGTGATCATTCATGTTTACCTTCAAGACATCATCCAAATGAAGAGAGTTGGAAAGATTCAAGGTTGATCAAGACTAAGTCAAGAGTGAATCAAGTTGATCAACTCACAAAGAGTAGAAGATGTACCGAGAGGGATCAAGTGATCCCATGGTATGGTAAGCATTGTCCATTGCACTTTGTGTACTAACCCATGGTCTATGTGAGAGTCTATGTGGGGTTAGGTATGTGTCCATGGGCTTGCGTCAAGAGGATGATATCATACAACCCATGGGAAAGATGACATCAAGTGGTGACCGTCATCAAGATTTTCGTGTGCAAGTTCAAGTGGAGAATCACGAAGAGATCAAGTGCTTGAAGCTTGCCATCCATTATGGTGTCAATGGACTTGTGAAGATGTGCCGAAGAGTGGCTCACCCATAGTGGATTATGGGGGAGAAATCATCTAGTCTCCATCGACCCAACGCAATCAAGAAAGGTGGTCCATATTGAGGAGGACAAGATCGTCATCATCTAGCTCAAGTGGATCATGTGCAAGGCAAAGGTCTGCCCTTGATAGGTTTTCTATTTTACCAGTCTCATGGTGGTAGTTGGGAGACCGGGTTATAGGATCGATAGCCGTACTATCAAGGGGGGCTCTCAAGTGAGTAGCTTGATCGTATCGTTCGTCGAGAGCTCAAACCATTGCATCCTTGCATCATGTTTCTTGGTTCTTGTTTGGTTCTCTTTGTGAGTCTTAGAGCTTATGGTCATCTTGATGACAAGCTTGAGTTCATCGAAAACGGAGTTTGCATGCGTCTTCGATGATGTTTTCGGTGTTGGAGGTTTTACCGGTCTTATCCGAGGAAGGGTTCTCACCATTTTCTTTTGGGCCTTTTCTAATTTGCTTCTTATTGGTATTTCTATCAATATTGTGTTAGCCCTTGTCTCTAGCTTTCCAAAAAACTTGGTTTCGTCAAATTTGGAGTCCATTTGCAGAAGTTGTGTCAGTTTTGGTGTTCTGAAAAGGCTGCAGCGGTACTACCGCGGACAGGAGCGGATGTAATTTTTTACTACCGCTCTTGGGAGCGGTACTACCGCTCTTGGGAGCGGTACTACAGTACCGCTTGGAGCAGTACTACCGCGGCTACTTCCATGGCTACTTCCGCTCAGGACCAAAAACTCGTCACAAGTCCAGCGGTGGTAGGCACGGATGTAATTTTTTAGTACCGCTCGCAAGCAGTAGTACCGCTACCCTTAGCAGTTGTACCGCTACCCCTAGCGGTAGTACCGTGAGGTCAAGCGGTACTACCGCTCCGACGGTTCTTCTGGCTTTTTTGCCTCCTCGCTGTTATGTTTCAAAGGGCTACTACCGCCCTAGCGGTAGTACCTCTCCTTGGAGCGGTAGTACCGCTCGGTGCGGGCTGTGAGTATAACGGTTGGATTTTTCCCCACCTATAAAAGGGTGTCTTCTTCCCCAATGAACCTGATCTCTTCAGCTCGTGTTCTTCCCCCATTGTTGACCTTCTTCGAGCTTGCTAACTCTCAATCCCTCCATGGATTCTTGCTTGTTTTTTAGGGAAAAGAGAGAGGAAATCTAGATCCACGTTTCCACCAATCACTTTCTCCTCTAGGTGAGGGGAACCCCTTGGATCTAGATCTTGGAGTTCTTGGTGTTCTCCTTCTTGTTCTTCCTCCCATTTTCCTCCCTAGCATTAGTTGCTTCGGTGGGATTTGAGAGAGAAGGACTTGGGCACTCCGTGTGCCCTTGCCATTGCATTTGGTGCATCGGTTTGAGTTCTCCATGTGATACGTGGAAGTTACAAGTTGAGAAGCTTATTACTCTTGGGTGCTTGGTACCTTTGAGCTTGTTCCTCTTGGGTGCTTGGGCACCCTAGATGGTTGGTGGTGTTCGGAGCTCAATCATTGTGGTGTAAAGCTCCGGGCAAGCGTCGGGGTCTCCAATTAGGTTGTGAAGATCGCCCCGAGCAATTTGACGGGTACCGGTGACCGCCCCCAAGGGTTGCCAAAGTGTACGGATTCGGTGACCGCCCCCAAGGGTTGCCATTTGTATGGGTTCAGTGACCGCCCTCAAGGGTCCCTTAGTGGAATCACGGCATCTTGCATTGTGTGAGGGCGTGAGGAGATTACGGTGGCCCTAGTGGCTTCTTGGGGAGCATTGTGCCTCCACACCGCTCCAAACGGATATTAGCATCCGCAAGGGTGTGACCTTCGGGATACATCATCGTCTCCGCGTGCCTCGGTTATCTCTTACCCGAGCCCTTTACTTAGCACTTTACTTCCTGATAGCCATATTGTTTCTTGTCATATATCTTGCTATCACATAGTTTTTTATCTTGCTTAGTATATGTTGTTGGTGCACATAGGTGAGCCTAGTTGTTGTAGGTTTGTGTTTGACAAATTAACTGCTAGGTTTATTCCGCATTTGTTCAAGCCTAAACCGTAATTATTTTAAAGCGCCTATTCACCCCCCCCCCCTCTAGGCGACATCCACCGATATTTCAGTCTGCCTCGAAGCTCTCAAGATCGGCATTACGCACATACGCGTTAAATTCTTCTTTGATTCCTGCTCGATCCATAAAGTCCTCTGACGGCCATTCACAAGCCCGCACCTGAGCTTCCCTCGGTGGTTCATCATCGGCATCGCGTATTGTGAGCCTGGTTTCTTGCTTCCTTGAAGGACCACCTTGGTACATTTTCCTAAACATATTTCTTCCTCTGAAAAATTTCTGAAATTTTAGTAACTTCAAAATAAAAGTGAACCAAACTCAACAAAATTGATAGCAACTACTCCTATAAGTGCCTATAGGCAATATCATGCATCAAAACTACTTTTGACCATATAAATTTGACATGCAAGCTCGAGAACAGGGTCACCTAAGCAGCAAAAATATGGAATGAATAAAGCACTAGAACAAAAACTGATTGGACCATTGGAGGAGTCACATACCAAGGAACAATCCCCCAAAGCAGTTTTTTGAATGGAGCTTTGAGCAAGGAGATCGAAAATGGCAGCAAAATGAGCTTGGGCTCGGGTTTGAGCTGGTTAGTGATGTTTGTGGGAGGAAGAAGGAGTGTGTGGTAGCTCGAATAAGTGGAGGCGAGCCACCATGGGCCCACGAAGCAGGGGGTGCGCCCAGGGGGTAGGGCGCGCCCTCCACCCTCGTGGTCAGGTGCTTGCTCCCCCTGCTGTGTTCTCAGTGCCAGATATTCTCAAATATTCTAGAAAAATTCATATTTAATTTTTAGGGCATTTGGAGAACTTTTATTTTTGAGGTATTTTTTTATTGCACGGATAATTCAGAAAACAGACAGAATATACTATTTTTCATTATTTAATATAAATAACAGAAAGTAAAAAGAGGGTATAGAGAGTTGTGTTTTCTAAATTCATCCATCTCATGCTCATCAAAATGAATCCACTAACAAGGTTGATCAGGTCTTGTTAACAAACTCATTCCGAATAACATGGAACCGGAGAATTTTCGAATAACACTAGGTTACCTCAATGGGGATATGCACATCCCCAACAATAAGAATATCATATTTCTTCTTGACAGTAGGAAGAGGAAATGCAAAACCTCCAAAAATAATCGATGGAATTTTTCCAATAGAGTTTATACTATGAACTTGAGGTTGTTTCCTCGGAAAGTGTACCGTATGCTCATTGCCATTAATACGAAAAGTGATATTGCCTTTGGGGCAATCAATAAAAGCCCCTACAGTATTCAAAAAGGGTCTTCCAAGAATAATAGACATACTATCGTCCTTGGGAATATCAAGAATAACAAAGTCCGTTAAAATAGTAACGTTTGCAACCACAACAGGCACATCCTCACAAATACCGACAGGTATAGCAGTTGATTTATCATCCATTTGCAAAGATATTTTAGTAGGTGTCAACTTATTCAAATCAAGTCTAGGATATAAAGAGAGAGGCATAACGCTAACACCGGCTCCAAGATCACATAAAGTAGTTTTAACATAGTTTCTTTTAATGGAGCATGGTATAGTTGGTACTCCTGGATCTCCTAGTTTCTTAGGTATTCCACCCTTAAAAGTATAATTAGCAAGCATGGTGGAAATTTCATCTTCCGGTACCTTTCTTTTATTAGTAACAATATCTTTCATGTACTTAGCATAAGGATTCATTTTAAGCATATCAGTCAGACGCATACGCCAAAAGATAGGTCTAATCATTTCAGCAAAGCGCTCAAAATCCTTATCATCCTGTTTCTTGGATGGTTTAGGAGGAAAAGGCATGGGTTTCTGAACCCATGGTTCTCTTTCTTTACCGTGCTTCCTAGCAAAAAAATCTCTCTTATCATAACGTTGATTCTTTGATTGTGGGTTATCAAGATCAACAGCAGGTTCAATCTCTACATCATTATTATTGCTAGGTTGAGCATCAACATGAACATCATTATTAACATTATCACTAGGTTCATGCTCATTACCAGATTGTGTTTCAGCATCAGAAATAGAAATATCATTGGGATTTTCAGGTGTGTCATCAACAGGTTCACTAGAAGCATGCAAAGTCCTATCATTTTTCTTTTTCTTCCTTTTAGAAGTACTAGGTGCGCAATATTATTTCTCTGAGAATCTTGCTCAATTCTCTTAGGATGGCCCTCAGGATACAAAGGTTCCTGAGTCATTTTACCACCTCTAGTCATAACTCTAACAACATTATCATTTTTCTTACTATTCAATTCATTGAGCAAATCATTCTAAGCTTTAAGTACTTGTTCTACTTGAGTGGTAACCATAGAAGCATGTTTACTAATAAGTTTTAGTTCACCTTTAACATTAGCCATATAATCACTCAAGTGTTCAATCATATAAGCATTATGTTTCAATTGTCTAGCAACATAAGCATTAAAATCCTCTTGCTTAACCATAAAGTCATCAAACTCATCCAAGCATGGGCTAGCAAACTTAGTAAATGGGATTTCAGCTTTATCATATCTATAGAGAGAATTTACCTTTACTACCTGTGTCGGGTTATCAAGACCATGTACTTCTTCAACAGGCGGTAAATTAAGACCATGTATTTCTTCAATATGAGGTAAATTCTTAACATCTTCAGGTTTAATACATTTTTCTTTCATAGATTTCTTTGCCTCTTGCATATCTTCAGGACTGAGAAATAGAATACCCCTTTTCTTCGGAGTTGGCTTAGGAGTTGGTTCAGGAAGTGTCCAATTATTTTCATTGGTCAACATATTATTCAATAGAATTTCAGCTTAATCAATTGTTCTTTCCCTGAAAACACAACCAGCACAACTATCCAGGTAATCTCTGGAAGCATCGGTTAGTCCATTATAAAGATATCAAGTATTTCATTTTTCTTGAGAGGATGATCAGGCAAAGCATTAAGTAATTGGAGAAGCCTCCCCCCAAGCTTGTCGGAGACTCTCTTCTTCAATTTGCATAAAATTATATATTTCCCTTAAAGTAGCTTGTTTCCTATGAGCAGGGAAATATTTAGTAGAGAAGTAATAAATCATATTGTAGCGACCCGACCTCAAACGGTCAAATCTCTGTGCTTCAGTGTCATCCATGGATCGGTAATGCTGACACACACAGTACTCGAAGGATTATAGCAGAGTAGCAATCACACACTTATTACATAGAATGTCTCATAAGAGAACTTATTACAATAAATATGGCTTAAGGCCATCTAATACGATAACAGCGGAAGGCTTGGAAGATAAAGTGAGTCCATCAACTCCAACGGCATAGCTGAGCTGCACGGCAACGACCAAACGAACCTTACTCCTCGTCTGAAAAGTCTGCAACATAATACGTTGCAGCCCGAAACGGGTCAGCACATGGAATATGCTGGCAAAATAACACAGTAGAGCAAGAACTGACTAATACTATCACTACATGCATATTTGGCTGGTGGAAAGCTCTATGGTTAAAGTTTTGCGTAAAGCCGATTTTTCCCTACAACAAAGGAATATATTTTATTTAACTATCATGGTAGTTGAAACATCATTGAGATGATTCCTCCAACTCAATCCCAATTAAAAGTATTTATCAACCCAACAATATTAATTTAGAGTGATGAGATACATATGATAATCCAAGTACTACATACTCAAGATGTCCATAACCGGGGACACGGCTAACCATGATTGGTTTGTACACTCTGCAGAGGTTTGCACACTTTTCCCCACAAGACTCGATCTCCTCCGTTGGATTTCTCGCACTACATGGTGTTTGAGAAATGGATGACCGAGACACAGTCTTTCAGAAGCATTAGCTCTAACCCCGGGTAGACAGTACCAACCTACATCCCTCTACATCTGCTAGCCTACCACTGGAAGAGGTCATGCAACTTACTCAACTATGCTAGAGCCCATAATAGCTTGTGGCTGCACACGGAAGTTTCTAGCATGAAATATCTCAGTTCCCTTTGAGCCTGGGTGGCGAACCTTAGGATTATAACACGGGTACTCCGGGATATCCTAGGACAACACTGGATTCTCCAGGTGCCCGACAAGCAATCCACCCAGATGTGTATTAAAGTTGCCACCTTAAGTTGAACCATTAATTAACAATCTCACATCTGTTATGGATTCACTCACCCAAACCACGTCTACGAGCATAGTATGGCAATATAAGCAATACGTAGAAGTAACTCCCAAGGATTTGATAATAACAGGGCAATAGGTTCTACCTCATCAACTACTTCCCAATCCCACATGTTATCATGTCCTAACCATGCAATGTTTGAGGGTTGAAACTAATGCATAAAAACTGGGTGATAAAGGGGTATAATCAAAGTGTTACTTGCCTTGTTGATGATCCGCAAAACCTAGAGACTGGTTGAAGCACGCTTCGCACTCCGGGTGTTCTATCGCAAACAAACAATAGCATACATAAGCAATCAAGCAAAGACGCACGGGCAAAGCACGAATAGGAAGATCTAACCAGAAAGTTCAACTTAAGAACTCCGGTTTGCAAAAAGAATCAAATCGAACGGAGCAACGAAACTCAAACTGCGAAAGAAACAAGATCTGATTACTAATCTAGACTAAAGTCAAATTTTACTGTGTCAAAATCTTGTTCAAGTTGGTTAAACGGAAAGAGGGTTTCGAGACGAAGATCTAGGCGCTTGAATCGCCTGATTCCGATAAACGAGTGAAAAGATAAACTAAAACGAAAATCGGATCAGAAATCGCGATAAAAAATAATCGCGGAAAATCCGAAAAAAGAAAAACTGACGAACAGGCTAACGAACGAACGTTCGCTGTCTGTGGCTAACAAGTGAAAACCGTTCGTTAAAACGAACGTACGAACGAACGTCCGCTAAGTAACTAAACCGAGGAAACCAGCGAACTGATCTAAAAAAACGAAACTAGGGTTTTAAAAAAACCGACGGTTTTACCTAAACCGAAAAAAACTGAGAGGCTCCGGATTGGATCGGATCGGAGGCGGAGGCGCGAGGTGGGGTTGCTGGGTGGCGGCGACGGCGGGGCAGTGCGGCACGGCGGCGGGCCGGTGCGGCGAGGCGGCGGCGGCGCAAGGCGAGGCGAGGCACGGCAGGCGGCGGAGGCTCCTGCTGCTGCTGCTTGGCGGCGGTGGTGGTGGCGGTTTGGGGCGGCGACGGCGGGGTATTTAAGAGGGGAAGGGCGGGTCGGCTTGGGGAAGGGGCGGGAGGAGTCCCGGGCAGCGACGGCGGCGGCTGCCGTGTCCTGGCCGGACTCGGGCCCGGGGAGGCGGTGGTGCGGGGGTTGGGCCGGCCTGGCTCGGCTGGGCTTCGGCCCAGTTGGGCGCCGAAGTTTTTTTTAAAACAGATTCCGCCGAAAATAAATCCTAGAAAAATAAATAAATATCTAAAAATGCCAAAACAAATTTTCACCGTCTAAATAAAATATTTAGAACAAGATGAACATTTTCTTGGCCCTAAACTGAAATTTTGAAAACGTGCAATTTTTCTAATGAAAATACAATAAAATCCGAATAAAAGCAAATATATGATTTTATTATTTTTTTTCTCCAATATTTCATTTCTTTTGGAGAAGTCATATTATCTCCTCTCATATATTTTAACATGAAATATTTTCGGAGAGAAAAATAATTAAAACCAAAAATCCTCGTTTCAATATTTGATAAAATTCAACTATGAAAACAGTGAAATCCCCAACTCTCTCTCCGAGGGTCCTTGAGTTGCTTAGGATTTCGAGGATCAAGCCAAAATGCAAAGAAATATGATATGCAATGATGACCTAATGTATAACATTCCAAATTGAAAATTTGGGATGTTACACATATCCTGGGGACTACGCACACAACCAGGATCAAGAGAATTAAACCATATCTTAGCATCACCCTTTAATGAGAATGGAAATAATTTAAGGATATAATAATAGCGAGTTTTCTCATCATTAGTGAACAGGGTAGCTATATCATTTAATTTAGTAAGATGTGCCACAACCGTTTCAGATTCATAGCCATAGAAAGGATCAGATTCAACTAAAGTAATTATCTTAGGATCAACAGAGAAATCATAATCCTTATCAGTAACAAAGATAGGTGAAGTAGCATAAGCAGGGTCATATTTCATTCTAGCATTCAGAGTTTTTTGTTTCAGCTTAGCTAATAATTTCTTAAGATCACTTCTATCATTGCAAGCAAGAAAATCTCTAGCAGTTTCTTCATCCATAACATAGCCCTCAGGCACAACAGGTAATTCATATCTAGGGGGAGAATCTTCATCATCACTTTCATCAATATTATCAGTTTCAATAATTTCATTCTCTCTAGCCCTAGCAAGTTGTTCATCAGGAAATTTACCAAGTGGCACGGTAGTATCAAGCATAGAAGTAGTTTCATCGTAAGTATCATGCATAGCAGAAGTGGCATCATTAGTAACATGCGACATATCAGAATTAATAGCAGAAGCAGGTTTAGGTGTCACAATCTTACTCAAAACAGAAGGTGAATCAAGTGCAGAGCTAGATGGCAGTTCCTTACCTCCCCTCGTAGTTGAGGGATAAATCTTGGTTCTTGGATCTTTCAAGTTCTTCATAATGATAAGCACATAAAAATCCCAAGTGACTCAAAGAATAGAGCTATGCACCCCAACAAAGGAGCCAGAAAATAGTCTTGATAACCCACAAGTATAGGGGATCGCAACAGTTTTCGAGGGTAGAGTATTCAACCCAAATTTATTGATTCGACACAAGGGGAGCCAAAGAATATTCTCAAGTATTAGCAGTTGAGTTGTCAATTCAACCACACCTAGAAACTTAATATCTGCAGCAAAGTGTTTAGTAGCAAAGTAATATGATAGTACTGGTAACGGTGGTAAAAGGTAATGGTAGCAAAAGTAATATTTTTGGTGTTTTATAATGATGATAACAATAGCAACGGAAAAGTAAATAAGCGAAGAACAATATATGGAAAGCTCGTAGGCAATGGATCGGTGATAGAGATTTATGCCGGATGCAGTTCATCATGTAACAGTCATAACCTAGGGTGACACAGAACTAGCTCCAATTCATCAATGTAATGTAGGCATGTATTCCGAATATAGTCATACGTGCTTATGGAAAAGAACTTGCATGACATCTTTTGTCCTACCCTCCCGTGGCAGCGGGGTCCTATTGGAAACTAAGGGATATTAAGGTGTCCTTTTAATAGAGTACCGGACCAAAGCATT
The DNA here is from genome assembly GCF_003073215.2 of Triticum urartu. Lineage (NCBI taxonomy): Eukaryota > Viridiplantae > Streptophyta > Magnoliopsida > Poales > Poaceae > Triticum > Triticum urartu. Next base: position 468,469,497 of record NC_053027.1, read on the forward strand.
AACACATAGTGAATACATGAACTCCTCAAACAACGGTCATCACCGGGAGTGGTCCCGATTATTGTCACTTCGGGGTTGCCGGATCATAACACATAGTAGGTGACTATAGACTTGCAAGATAGGATCAAGAACTCTTATATATTGATGAAAACATAATAGGTTCAGATCTGAAATCATGGCACTCGGGCCCTAGTGACAAGCATTAAGCATAGCAAAGTCATAGAAACATCAATCTCAGAACATAGTGGATACTAGGGATCAAACCCTAACAAAACTAACTCGATTACATGATAAATCTCATCCAACCCATCACCGTCCAGCAAGCCTACGATGGAATTACTCATGCACGGCGGTGAGCATCATCAAATTGGTGGTGGAGGATGGTTGAGGATGACGATGGCAACGGATTCCCCTCTCCGGAGCCCCGAACGGACTCCAGATCAGCCCTCCCGAGAGAGTTCAGGGCTTGGCGGCGGCTCCGTATTGCAAAATGCAATGAATCCTTCTCCTTGATTTTTTTTCTCCCCGGACATGAATATAGAGTTGGAGTTGAGGTCGGTGGAGCTTCAGGGGGCCCACGAGGCAGGGGGTGCCCCCCCACCCTCATGGACAGGGTGTGGGCCCCCCTGGCGTGGATCTTTCTTCCAGTATTTTTTATATATTCCAAAATAATTCTCCTTTGATTTTCATGTCATTCCAAGAACTTTTATTTCTGCACAAAAATAACACCATGGCAATTCTGCTGAAAACAACATTTGTCCGGGTTAGTTCCATTCAAATCATGCAAGTTGGAGTCCAAAACAAGGGCAAAAGTGTTTGGAAAAGTAGATACGACGGAGACGTATCAGCGATAACTCACCGGCGGTGATGCAACCTCTGTCTCCATCTCCATGTTGTGCTCCGGTGCTTTAGCGGCCCCGGCATCGCCACTCCCTACGATGGGGCACTTCGGCGACATCCTCATACACTGACGACTTTGAGGACTGAGAGCGGTGTCGAGGATGCAAGCAGAGAGAGAGAGAGGATTGTGTGTGTGGCGAGGATGGAGGGTGTGGCCTCTCGGGCGCACCATTAATATGGAGTAGTGGGAGTTGTGGGAGAGAGGCAGGCGGCGGTCAAACCGATGGCTCACCTCCCGGTGAGCCTGCGCACCGGACTGCTGGTATGCCAACCAAAGTTTCACAAAACTACTTGCACGCCTCCCGATGACACTGCACAGCGAGCACGCCTCCGTCAATTCACACACATGCACGCACGCCTCCCGGTCTGCCTGCACGGCGGACTGCTCACATGTGTCCCGTCAACTCACGCCTTCTCACACGGCACACGGGTCGCGCGGGGGCACATATTTTTTTTCTATTTGGATGATTAATGTTGCCGCTTTATTGCTTAACCGAAGCATGACACGTATCCATCGTTGGTCTAACGCTCACGGTTCAAATAAATAATCCATTTGGGATATTGGTTCCCAGTTATTAATAATCTCCCCTTTGTAATTAGATAAAGATTACATGAAAACTGGTCTCAAATTTGACAAAAAGAAGTACAATGCCACTTTGTATTGGTGTCCATATGACAACACAATAAGTTTCATGAAGTTCAAATAAGTTTTGGATGTACTAGAATTTAGAAATCAAGATTCTCAATGTTTGAAATTTGTTGCACGGGGAGTAAACATGCACCCAGTGAGACACATGTGTTTTTGCAATCCATTTAGGTGCACTGTCACGTGTGCATGTAGCTCAAATTTGATTTTTGCACATTATACCCATAGAAAATCAATCAATTAATGTACTAAAACATCTTAATGATCTCTATGATTTTTTCGAAATTAAAACGTCCCTCCTTTGGTAACATATGTTCACCGCGGGATAATTAATTTAACATGCATCATAGTTGCGGTGGATTCGCGGTGTGTGTGTGTGTGGGTGTGTGCGTCTGGGGATGGCAGGTGGCTCGCAGTACACTATGAGTTGTGAGCCACCGTGTGGGTTGGCCGTTTTGTCAGGTAGGTCGGTGCCACATCAGAGTCGTGAATTCGTTATTTAAAACATTACACAACCCTTTCATACATACATGTTTTGGCCACATGCAGTCGATGGTTGTCCTACACGACACTTGATACTCGCGTGTGACACTTTTTGTGGGCCCGCGAGGTCGTCGTCCATCACTTTGACAAACAGCCGGCAGTGAGGTTAATTTGACGAGCAAGGTAGAATCTTTTTTGTTTGTGTTATGGTGGTATATAGTACGCGTCGAAGAGGTGGGAGGGGACTAGCATATATACTAGACGTACGCGTCCGTGAACAAGTACACCTCACTCAGTGTCGGGACTTTTTGGTTTCCGAGGCACATGCCACATCAAAATTGTGAAATTGGCTATTAAAACATCACAAAACACCTCTTTGGGCCACATGCATGCACGCGGTGGTTATCCTAGCTTGGACACTCACGTGTGACACTTCCATCTATGGGCCCACGAGGCCATCATCGATGCATGCATGCATCAGTTTGACCTACATCGGGAGAGGTTAATTAATTTCACCTTCGATGAGGATTCTTTTGGGTTGTACATATTATGGCAAGAGCATATAGTATGAGGTTAAGAGGGGGAAGGGGACCATCATATGTAGTACGCTTCATGAACCTCGCTCTGTGTGGGTGCATGGTTTACGGTTTTTGAGGCATGTGGCACATCAAAGTTGTGCATTTTGGGTATCCAACATATATATGTTTGGCCCACATGCAAAGCGGTGGTGGTTGTCCTCTCGCACCCACATAAGCGGTTATCGGCGATATCGATGCTTTCCATCTATGGGCCCGCTTGGTCCATAACTACTTTTTGCTTGACAACACAAGAGAGGTTAATTTGACTTAGGAGGGGATTATTATTTTTGCTTGTAATATGGTATATATATAGGTCATACTCTGGGATGACACGCATGATACAGTTTGAGCACACACACATGCATGTGTATGCATGAATCCCTCCCATCGAGTCGAAGTGGCTAGTATAACGACACGTCATAAACTGATCTCGCTTTGTGTGGGGAGCTAGTGTACGATTTTTGACCCACGCACCACATCAATGTTGTGAAATGGTATTCAAACATGCATGTACGCATCACCTCCATACATATGTATGTAGTGGTTGCCTTCGAATGGTACACTCCCTCGCGTGGTTATCGGCGACAAGCCTATATATTCGTGGGCCTGCATGGACATCCATGATCACCTTGACCAACAATAAGATAGGTTACCATGGCAGATTCTTCATTTGGTTCGTGTTATCGTAGTATAGGTCATTGTCGGTGTCAAAACCGGCGGATCTCGGGTAGGGGGTCCCGAACTGTGCGTCAAGGCCGGATGGTAACAGGAGACAAGGGACATGATGTTTTTTACCCAGGTTCGGTCCCTCTCGATGGAGGTAATACCCTACTCCTGCTTGATTAATATTGATGATATGGGTAGTACAAGAGTAGATCTACCACGAGATCAAGGAGGCTAAACCCTAGAAGCTAGCCTATGGTATGATTGTTGTGTATGGAATTGATTGCCTACGGACTACAACCCTCCAGTTTATATAGACACCGGATAGGGTTAGGGTTACACAGAGTCGGTTAAAATGGTAGGAGATCTTGAATATCCGCATCGCCAAGCTTGCCTTCCACGCCAAGGAAAGTCCCATCCGGACACGGGACGAAGCCTTCAATCTTGTATCTTCATAGTCCAGGAGTCCGGCTGAAGGTATAGTCCGGCTACCCGAACACCCCCTAATCCAGGACTCCCTCAGTAGCCCCTGAACCAGGCTTCAATGACGACGAGTCCGGCGCGCAAATTGTCTTCGGCATTGCAAGGCGGGTTCCTCCTCTAAGTCTTTCATAGAAGATTGTAAACACCAAGAGTAGTGTCCGGCTCTGCCAAATAAGCTTCCACATATTGCCATAGAGAGAATAATATTAACACAAATCAAATCTGCTGACGTATTCCGCAGTGCATTATCACACTATAGCCAAGTCCTTTACTCGAATCGTTTTCACTTTTCCACCTCAGCATGCTTTGCGAGGCGGTTTCCTTGGCACGTCTTGTCGAAGCAGAGATCGTGTGCCCCCCTTTTACAGGATTCTCATCAATACGGACGTGGGTAACCCAATCGTGCTCGTTAACATGTTTTCTCGATTAAAGGCGAGTCCCAAACGGTTACGGGGAGGGCTCCTGGTATTCAACCTCTTATAAAGAGATCAAGGCCTTACTCCTTTTTCCAATCTTCAAACGAGTTTGCTCGTTGCCTCGAGTTCCAACACCCTAGGCTCCAGATTCCAGGCGCTTCGGACCTTCGACAATGTCCGGTTCCGACCTTCAAGGCCGATGGATGCCCTCCTCCGTCACGGAGGAGGATGTGCTAAAGTTGAGAGAGGCTAAGTTCTTGACCACCGAAATTTCGCATAGGTTGCCTGCTCAAAGGCAGGCTATTCCCAGTCCCCAGCCCGGTGAGAGCGTAGTGTTCATGTCTCACTTCCTTCGGGGGTTAGGCTTCCCGATGGATCCCTTCGTGAGGGGGCTGCTGTTTTATTACGGGCTGGAATTTCATGACTTAGCTCCGGAGTCCATCCTCCACATTTCCTCATTCATCGTTGTGTGTGAAGCATTCCTTCGTGTTACTCCTCACTTCGGATTATGGCTCAAGACTTTTGGAGTGGAGCCGAAGATGATCGAGGGACGGCACGCAGAGTGCGGAGGTGCAGTCATTAGTAAGAATTCCGATGCTCCATGGCCCGAGGGCTCCTTTCAAGAGGAGCTCGGCTTGTGGCAATGAGAGTGGTTCTATATCATCGCTCCCAGGAGCGCCAAGTGGGTGGCGCCTCCTGCCTTTCGCTCGGGTCCCCCACCACGGCTAGCGTCATGGGTCAACAAAGGATTAGATTGGGGGTTATCCAAAGACGTGCCCCTATTGCAGGGCCGCATTAGGGATCTCTTAGAAGGAGACCTCAACCTGGTCAAGGTGACGCAGGTCATGCTGATTCGCCGAACATTGCCCGGCAAACGTCGCTCCCTTCGTCTGTGGGAGTTTAATCCGGAGGGACCACGAGCTCTCCAGCATTTTATGGGCGCAACGCCCATGGAGATGTGTAAAATGTTCTTCGGATCACAAGCAATGTGTCCGGATTTGACCGAGGACGCAGGTTTAAGCTACAATCGCCCGGATACTCAAGTAAGTAACCTTGTGCCCGGACTCACTATCTGTAAAATTGTCATAGACTCGCTCTTAAAAGAGCTGTCCTTTTAAACAGGAGTGGGTAGCGAAGGCGAAGCTGATCAGGTGTCCGACTCCCCTTCCTGAGACCAGGCCGGATCCCGTGCTAGTCAGGATGTTCAAGATCGTGCCTTTGGAGGGAAGTGTGGGGGAGGACAAGGAAACTATGGCCTCCTCGAAGGAGGCCGCTCCGAAGGGAGGAACCGACAATTCCTCTCCTAGGGGGAAGAAGAGGGCCGCCTCTGACGACCCGGAGACCATGGCCTCAAAGCGGGGGAAGAAGTTCTCGTCAGAGGGTCCGACGCCGGGGAGATCCTCGGCCGAACTACGCCCCCAAAGGGATCAGCCCTCCAGCGAGCCATAAGTAGAGAAAGATTTTCCTTTAGAGGGATGAGAGAAATACTTACTTTTTATCTGAGAAGATTAACCGAAATTTTACCTTGTAGCTCGGACCTCAGCCCTTCTCAGCAGAGCTCGTCTTCGGGGGATCTTCTTCCGGAGATGATGGAGAGTGGAACGCCTCCCCTGCCATACCGCCTAGCGAGGCGGGCGACCCTGAGGTGTCGTCGCGGAGGGTTTTGTCAGGACCCCGATTCCAAGTCACATCGATCTAGCCGGTAACACCTCATATCACTTTGCGGCCTCACGCACGGTATTCCCATGGGTGTCGCCTTACCATGGCCTGGGACCGTATGCGCCTTTTGGCTCACGTATATGATAGTGTCGCTAGCATCCATATGACAGAGAACCCGGGCCATGGTAAGGCGACACCCATGGGAATACCGTGCATGAGGCCGCAAAGTGATATGAGGTGTTACCGGCTAGATCGATGTGACTTGGAATCGGGGTCCTGACAGCTTTGGTATCAGAGCCTGACTGCCTGCAGGATTACCAAGCCAAACTGGTCGAAGTTGAGTCTAGAAATGCTTTAGTTATATAAGGGAATTGATTGTGGAAGGGAACATAAGGCTCTTTTTACTCCTTATACCTCATGCCCTCTAATCTGAGTCATCCTCTTCTCTTCTACGGGGATTAAGAACTAGGCCTTCTCATCTATCTATCAGGATGACGTGTTACTAATCCGTAGACTTATAGGATTGTTGGATTCAAGTCTCAGTTCAGTTCCTTTTACCTTCGTATGCTCATAGCTGGCCTCAGAACCTTGATATTGTAATGTTGAGTGGTTATGCCACCATTTTGTAGGATGTCCCAAATCGTTTTGAGCATTTACAGCCGTTATGCTATCCGAGTCATCCCAGGTCCCTAAACAGTCTGATTTAGTTGCAAAGCCCTTCTTTCTGTTCCCGATGTCCCTTTGGGCCAGTTCAACCACACTAATCGATGAGTTGAGGTACTCTATTGCCTCAACATATATGTTGGAGCTATTTTTATGGCCTAGGTGTTTTAGGGAGTCACCTAGTGATCTAGCCATGTTTTTATCCCCAGTGTGTGATTCTGGCCATTATTCTCGAAAGCATCCCGTGATGCCATGTAGTAGTAGGTACTCTATTCATGGGTTCTTGAACCCGAGATTCACCCTACTTACCTCATGTTGATAGTGTTGCTAGTTCCTTTAGGATATTAGTAACCTTTGCGATAGTCCTCGAGGTTCGTGGTACATCCTTCTTCCAATTATCATGAGCCATTCTTGGCAGGAGTTCTTTTGAACCAAAAGGTCATGACAGAGTGCTCCTGATGAGTTCTCCATTCTATGTTGTGACTCTGCCAACCCTACCTTTCTGCATGGGTTATCCGGAAGAAATATGTTGAACTCGTTCGACATACTAATCTATGCATCCACAACTCAGAAAGTTATATGTACCTTTGGGTTGTCCCCCTTCCGTTATATTCTAATCTTCGTCTATCAATTGATAGTGAGGAGTATCTATGCCTTCGTGTTCATCGATGCCTAGTATTCTTGTGGTTCGTCAAGCCGTTCTATTTCAGAATGACTAGGAGAAACAAACTCCAGTACCTCATCCATATCCAGGATTGGGTCAAAGCAGTTGTAATCCGCAGATCAAAATGCAACCCAGCTTTTGGTTCTGTTCTACCCTGAAGTATTACCCACTTTATGTCAGGAGCGTCGTGAGAATTGCACCTTCTCTTATGAATTCTTGACGCAGTGATACCTCTTGCCATCATTGTTCATTCCTCGGTTCCCGTGTTATTGTAACCAGAATGCCAGCAAGTGAGTCGTGATGTGTGAAATCAATACTCCTAGCAACTCCATTGCTTGGTAGTTAATGGACAATATTCTCATTCTTAGCGTGTTGGTTATTGAATCATCATTCTAAGATAGATTGTGCTACCTAGTCCTTATTTCCTGGTGCACTCTTCGATCAACGAGTTAGGATTTTGCCAAACCCTTGCTCTATCGATCATATCGTCTTGCCCTGAAAAGCAAGATTGATCTCGAGCTTAGTATCATATTAGTGGTTCGTGATGTTCCGATTATCTTCTCGGAAGTATTACCTGGTTGTCACCTAACCGCTATGTTGAGTTCGTGATCATGTTGGTTTTCCTCCAACCACCCATTCTCCAAGAATCTGTGTTGGATACCCCTGAGCTAGTTGGTTAAGCTTAACAACAACTTGGAGAGTTGGAAGATAAAAGCTTGTCTGACTTAGTTCATGTTAAGGGATACCTTTGTGTTTGTGCGTGTGTTGAAGAAAGATGATATCTTCACCAATTGGTCCTCGTGATCAGTTGTTGGATCTATTGTCTTGTCAAAACTTTGACTTGAGTATGGGCTATCGTCAAGTCAAATCAGAACCAACGATGTTCGTAATGTTGTCTTACTTGTGTTTGATCCCTCGAGCATACACCATTACATCTTTGGTCTGACCAATGTTAGCACCGTGTTCACATGATGGTGGAAGTCCAGTGATATGGAAATTCTGATGAGTTGTTGTTGAGCCCATCAGCAACATTTTGTCTCCCCCATGATTCATGACTGAACATCAATCTAGTGTTGAAAACCTTGTAAGCAATGCCTTCGTGTTCCGTTCATGAAGCTTATGCTTGGATGAAAGAAGTGACCTTCTCCAAGTTCACGTGCACTAGGTGTAAGTTGCCGCCATGAATTTGAGGAAGGTTTTTTATGTTTTCCCTGGAATCATCCCAAATCAGTCATGCATACGTGCGAAGTATTCTATGGTTTGGTAGATTAATTACCTCCACTCCATATGTATTCCCTAGCACACCAAGCCACTGATTGATTTGTTCAAGGAAAAGGGGTTGTTGTGCGAATACTAGTTCATGCACAAGGACCTCGATATCCTCAATGATGGTTCCCCACCTGAACTCGGTAGTATTTTGTTGTAAGACTTCTACATGGTCATGCTTGTCTTGGACAACTGTTCACATATATGTAGCAGAACCAGCTCATGTTTTGGAGTTTACTATCGTAGTTCAATTCCCAAGAATCTTGCAACATCGTCTCGTCGGTTTGTGTTGCAAACTTTCTTTCCGGACATGTTGTCTGAAATATCCCGTTACCAACCAGATCTGAATCTCAGGCAGATATGATGGTTGGAGCTATTCCAAGATTTATGATGTAGGCCCGACAAGGTTGTTGTTCTGGCCGACACACCTAGCCAGAAGATCTATCGTTGTAGAATCTTGATTGAGCTATTTGCCCATCTTCTCCATGAGGATTTAGTGCAACTTATTCTAGAAGTTGTTCCTCAGGGGTCGCTGTGCTCTCGGTTCCCTCGATTATGCTAGAACCATTCAAACAGTGGAATCACTCTCTACTGTTGAGTTTATCCCCAGTTACTAGAATCATTCCCACATTTGCATTTTTTTCCCAGCTTGCACCGCCATTGTGCCATTCTATCTTGGACTACCTTCCCGGTAATTCCTGGTCAGGATCATCTTCAACAGTGGTACTACCATGGGTTCCATCCATTTCCGATGATAAGCAAAAATCATCCATTGTGTTGCCTTCAACAAGGTAGTTCACATCATCCATTCTAGTCCGGGTATGCCATCCCTTCGTACTCCTCTAAGCGATTGTTGTGATTTGCCTTAGACTGGTATAAAGAGTTTCAATGATCTCTGAATCAAAAGTAATTCTTTTGCCACTTAAGGGAATATTTCTGCGAGTCACCTTCCTTAAGCTGTCTCGCTATGGTATCATGGCAACCAACCCCTCGCTACGTTGACACCATTCACCACCCTCCTAGGTGTGGGAATTCCGCTACTTACTTAAACCTTGTCATATGCTCATTTCCATCATTCTTGATGTGTGTATCGTGTCTCATCTCGACAGATGTCACTATGTCTCGTTCTGTGAGTTGATCGTCGGTTGCTCGATCTTCAAGAAGATCGATTCTTTGAGAGTTTCTTTTCTTCTCGTCATCGCGTGGATGAAGATCTCAAAAGCAAGGATGTCAGAGTCAACGTATGCAACGAATCAACAACCCTAAGAGGTGCAAGCTGGATCGTGAAGATTGTGTTGGTCTTGTGCCCCTCTATCTTCTTACCTCACGTCTTGAATCTCGGGACGAGATTCTTGTTTAGTGGGGGTGAGTTGTCATAGCCCTAGAGTACCTGAGTGAAATAGTTGCATCTGCACTCATGCATCATGTCTAAAATTTCTGAAAGTTGAATTGAGGTTTGTTGAAACCCTCAGAAACCAGTTCAAAATTAATCAACATTAAAATGTATTCAAAGAAATCCAAGAAAATGTTCCTCTTAGTCTACGAAAATATTGGCAAGAAGTAAAATTCAAACCAATGTTTTTGGTATCTCAGAAACATTTATTTTGGGCCTTTGAATTAATTCAATAACTATTTGTATTGGATATATATTCTTTATATAATTAATATATGTCCAATAATTCTGGAACATTTTATGTGGTTTAGGATATTTTAGTTCTAGTCACATAATTATTTTTAGGATTTTATAAAATGGTTTGGTGTTAAAAGTAAACCCAAAACAATTGCAGAAAAATAGAAAACTGAAACAATTTAGAAAACAGAGAAGAGAGAGAGCTTACCTGGGCCAACTCATCTGTGCAGCCACCTGGCGGCCCAAGTGGCCGGCCCAGCCCACCAGGGGCTCCTCCCTGTCGTCTTCCCCTTGCCAGGAGGACGAGCACGTGGCCGGCGCGCGCGAGCACGCGTCCGGCCACCTCCTGCTTGCTCGCCTCTGCTGGAGACTACCCCGAGCGCCATGACACCCCCTGGACCCCCTCAATCTTTCCCCTCACTCCCTGGTTCTCTCTCCCTCTCTGGTTCTCTCCTCACAACTGCCCGAGAACGCCGTCGTCGCGCCGACGAGCACCACCGCGGCCACCGGGCACCCCTCACCCTTCCGCCGAGTCCAGAAGAACCACCAGAACCTCCTCGTCCTCCCAATCGAGCTACTAGACGCCAGGAGGCCCTGCTTCATCGTCATCGTGGTCGTCTTCAACCTTAGGCACCCGAGCCCCTCGCCGTCGATTCGCTGCACTCCGGCCGCCCTCGAGCCCACTGACCCTCCAAATGGACTCACTGTGAGCCCCCAAGTCATCTCCCCCTTTTCCCCTGGTCGTTTTTGACCTCTAGGCCATAGCCCCATCTTGGCCGAGAACTCCACGCCGCCGGCGATGTCGCCGCCGTGGCCACAGCCACCGCAGCAGCACGATCCCATGAGCCCGCAGGCAACCGCAGCGCCCCCTCCAGTGCTCTGTAGCGCTATCCCGAGGATGCCCGAGCTGCTGCCGCCGCTGAACCTCGTCGCCGGCCACCCCAGCTCCTACCACCACCCCCAATGGATGCGCCTCACTCCCAGGAACCCGTAGGTGCAACCCACAGATCGAATGGTGCCCTGTAGAGCATTTCCGAGCCGCCCCGCCGTCTCTGTCGTCGCCGGCGGCTAAACGCCGGCGACCCCTGACCCGTTGACCGGCATGGGTTGACCCCACTGCCCGGTTTGACCTCCCCCTCTCTCTCACTGACTTACGGGCCCCGCCCGACTAATTACTCTAGTTAGCGCTAATTAGCTAGTTAGGTTAGTTACTACAGTCGCTGACCAGTGGGCCCAGGCTAGTTAGTTAGGGCTAACTAACTTAGTTAGTTGACTGGGTCACTGACCAGTGGGTCCCACTGGTCAGGTTTGACCTGGTCGACGCCTTTGACCTGCTGACATCACCTTGACGTCATGCTGACGCAGTAATACATTTTCTAGATTTAGTTTAAATTATAATAATTCAGAAAATTCCAGAAAATGCCCAAAACTTCTAAAAATCATAGAAAATCAACCGTAACTCCAAATGAGATAAATTATATATGAAAAATTATCAGAAAAATTCAAGGAATCTGAATATGGCATTTTCATGCATGTTTGAACAACTTAACCTCACTGTTTAGTCCAAAACATGATAATGCACTATTTGAATTCATAGTTTGAATTTGAATTTGAACCTAGGGTTCAAACCAACTCCATTTAACATGTTGCTAGTTGCATTAGCTCAAACCACAGCATATTGACATGTCATGATCATGCATCATATTGTGCATTGCATTGATTGTGTTTCTTTCTCTGTTGCCGGTATTTGTCCCCTCTCGATAGACGTTGTTTCAACGTTGTGATCGTTGACACTGATGAAGACCCAATGATATCTTCAGAAGTGCCAGGCAAGCAAAACACCCTTGTTCATTCCGATACAATCCCACTCTCTCGCTCCTGCTCTTTTTTACTGCATTAGGACAACAATGATTCAACTGTTACATGTCGCGGTAGTTGAACCCCTTTCCTCTGCATGACCTGTCATTGCCACAGTAAATAGATGAAACGCACTAGCATGAGTAGGAGTTGTTTGAGCCCTGATGTGCCTACTCGTTCATGCTTATTTGTCATGCCTACTACTGCTTAGAGTTGAGTCAGGTCTGATTCATCGGGGATGAATTGGAACAGTGATGAACATGTCCTACTCTGTGTGAGCTAAGTGTGTGAACACGATTTGGTAAAGGTAGCGGTGAGAGGCCATGTAGGAGTACATGGTGGGTTGTCTCATTAAAACTGTCCTTAGGAACTGAGTTCTGTGTTTGTGATCCATGAAACAGTTACTACCATGCATTGGGCCCAAAACCAATGGACCCTCTCGGCTTCTTGATCACCCTTGTCCTCTGTCCAGGAGTTGCAACTAGTTTCTGGTGTTTATAGGATATGTGTTGGCGGCCGTGCGTAGCGCTGACCCTAGGGGTGGGCTATGATGCGGTAGATACACCGTGGCTGGGCATGTCGGGCGCCCGTTTGGTGTCTCGGAACCTTGTACACATCGTCCAGGGCCGTATGTGGAAACCTCGGCCGGACTCCCTGCGGATGGAACCTGGATAGGCGATAAACCTGGACTAAAGACTTGAGTGTTTAGGTAGGCCGTGGCCGTCACCCTCGTTGGGCTTCCGCTTGAAGGTTGCCGAGTACATGTCGTGTAAACGACGGTAAGTGGTGAAAGCGTGTGTGAAGAAGTACACCCCTGCAGGGTTAATATGATCTATTCGAATAGCCGTGTCCATGGTAATGGACTTCTGGGTTGCCTATAACAGTTCATAGACAAGTGAAAGTGGATACTCTAAAACTCGCAAGATAAGTGTGAGTACTATGGATGGCCTTCTCGTAGGGAGACGGGAGTGGATCCATAGTGGTGTATTGAATGGTGAATATGTGGACTCGTGTGCGCCACCTCAAAAGAGTTACTTGCAGTCGTAGTTCAGGTTAGCCACTGAGTCAAAGCTGGCTTGCTGCAGTTAAACTCCACCACCCTCTTTGTTGATACCGATGCATATGTGGTTAGTTCTGATGTAAGTCTTGCTGGGTACATTTGTACTCACGTTTGCTTAATTTATGTTTTGCAGAGAGACTTCAGTCCCGCTAGTAGTTCCGCTTGGACTTCGACGTTTAGCTTGATACCTCAGCTATGATCTTGTGCCCTCGACAGGATCTGGTAGATAGTCAGGCTTCTCAGCCTTTTTCATTTGTAGATGTCTGTACTCAGACATGTTAAACTTCCGCTTGTGTTTTGACTTGTATGCTCTGAATGTGGGGTCATGAGACCCATGTTTGTAATACCTCGCTCCTCGGAGCCTAATGAATAAATACTTTGAGTCGTAGAGTTATGTTGTGATGCCATGTTGTATTTACACATATCGAGCATATTGTGTGTATGATTGAAATGCTTGGTATGTGTGGGATCCGACAATCTAGTTGTTTATCCTTGGCAGTCTCTCTTATGGGGAAATGTAGTCTAGTGCTTCCATGAGCCATAGTAGTCCGCTACAGCCCGGTTCACAGGAGTCCTGCTAGCCCAGCACTACTGCTCAGGACACTTGACTGGCCGGCATGTGTTTCACTTCGTTCCTGTGTCTGTCCCTTCGGGGAAATGTCACATGGTGACATCCGGAGTCCTGCCAAGCCTGCTACAGCCCGGGTTCCCAGAGTCCTGTTAGCCCAGTGCTACAGCCCGGATTCACACGCTGCTGACCGACATGCTCGATGTGATTCATGTATGCCTGTCCCCATTGGTTAGTGCTGCTTTGGGTTCACGACTAGCCATGTCGGCCCGGGTTCTCTGTCATATGGATGCTAGAGACACATATACGTGAGCCAAAAGGCGCATACGGTCCTGGGCCATGGTAAGGCGACACCCATGGGAATACCGTGCGTGAGGCCGCAAAGTGATATGAGGTGTTACCGGCTAGATCGATGTGACTTGGAATCGGGGTCCTGACAGGTTTCTCCGAATCCGGCAGGGGTGGAAGGTAGCCATATGGCCCCCCAAGGTTCTCCGCGTCCTGCCTTCGATGGAGGTCGTAGGACGAGTCCGGCACCGTTTGGTGCGCGGTCGGAGGAGCTAAAGATTCCGGTGGGGCGAGCTTCTATCTCAGAAGAGCACCGTGCATTGATGGGCACGGTGATTAAAAGGATTTCATCCGCAGAAAGCGGATTGCATGAGGCCGTCAAAAGTTTACTGACGGGTTTTGAGGTACGTTGGATAATGTACACTTTTGTCAGTTGCGCATAAGTAAGATGCGCCCTGTGTAGATAGTAGCCCCTGAGACTCTGCGCATTGTCAAGAAATGACGGCACGCAGAGGATCATAATCCCAGGTCTAAGATGTCGCCTTTGAATGTAGCTGGCGAGGTGTCCGGAATCAAGCCGAACTTATGATGTGGCCAAACTAAAGCGGCAACTGGACGTGGCAGATGCCGACATCGCGCTTGTCAACAAGCGGCTTGATGAGGCTCAAGGTATGTAATTCTTCGGGCGGCATCAGGTAAGAGGAGCTTCATGCCAGTGTCTTACAATGTGTGTGCTTGACGCAGATGGTACGGCCGCCGTGGAGAATCTTAGGGCAAAACTTGCCCGAGCTAAGGAGCAAGCCAGAAAAAGCGATGCAGCTGCCGAGAAGGCCCTTGAAGAGCTGAGAGCCGAACAGGCTGCTCACTGCTGAAGCAAAGAAGAGATGGCCAAGATGGACGAGAAGTTAAAGACCGTTGCAGACCGTTGCAAACTTCTTGAGAAAGAAGACCGGGCAAGACAGGCGGACTTAGAGAAGGCCGTTGCCGATGCCAAGGACGCTCGCTCTGTGACGAGAGCTGCGAAGGAGGAGCTGCGTCAGGCCGAACAGATTGCGGCTGGAAAGCCCTTTATGCTGCGGAGGAAGTTTTGTGATCCGAAGTTTGCTCCGTTGGACCGGATGTGGAGTGTGGAGGACACCTATCTGGATTTGGCAGCAAGTGCTGCTGATGCGACCAAACACTTTCGAGATCTAAAAGATCGCGAAGTGGAAAAGCTTTTATGGTCACAGTTCCACAATCCAGAGCATCCACTAGCAGTAGACGATCATTTGGCTCAATGGGCCGAACTGAATAGGTTGTCCGGACTCGCCATGAAGTACGTCATGGGTCATCTGTGGCTAGGAAGATCGGAGCTGAAGAGTTATTTCAGCTTGATGCAACAATTCCTTGATGCGGTGCCGCGTATTGATGCAATGAAGAAGTCAGCATGCATAGAGGGCGCACGGATAGCTCTTGCCCGTGTCAAAACATACTGGGCAGGGATGGAGACCACCATTGTTGCGTCCTGAGACTCGGACAAAAGCCGAGTACCCTCCGAGCACTATTTTCAGGAAGTCCTTGAAGGCGCTCGTGTAATAGAGACGCAGTGCTCGAAGGATGCTATGTTAAGATAGCATATGTAATTATAAAGTAATATTTTGATAAATTGTAGTGGCATTTTTATACTTGTGCCTTCAAGTATTGGGAACACCTCTTGTGCGGCCGTTTTAAGATATATATATATATATACAAAATCTGAAAGATGGCAGTCGTTGGCTTCAGCCCCCACGCACATAGTGCGGGGGTGCTCGCAGAAGACGCATTTTCACACTTAACCCAGCGTCTTGGTCCTACAAAGGAGGTGATAGCGCAGCGGGCCAGGCAACCGGACTATAATGCTTTAACACTTTCACTTAGCCATAGGAGTTTGACAATGAGACTCTTTAGGTAGCTCCTTGGTGGCAACTGCGCTCGTCCGAATTCGGGGCGCGTATGTGCCTGACCGGGAAGCGGCCCTTCGTTAAAGCGGAGGAATCCGATAGATTCCGATAGGTCATCGAGTGTCTGACCAGTCTCACGCTACATCATGACAGTCAGTTTTCGGCTTTCTCTACTGAGGTGCTCGCCCGGCCGAACCGGGGGCACAATTGCAGTAGTTCTCCTGGTGCTACCTTAGCCGATAGAGCGGAACATAAGCTAGCCGAACTCAGGAGCCGGGCAACCCAACATTTGACCAAAGACATGATTCGAAGCTGATGCATATAATGCCAAAACTCGCGACGCCGAACACTCCCTAAGGTGTTCGGTCTTTATGAGTGCGGGCGAAACAACACTCTTTATTTAAAAAGCCCCTAGTGTCCAGGTACGTGCAAAAATTCTGACGTGGCCACATGCCAAGACGCCAGCCTCCTCCTTGGTTATATCAGAAAAAAATAGGGGATGTGTAGCAACAAGAGACAGTAAAAAAAGGTTTACGCAGGGTCTTAATCTAAAAAGAATCATTTAGGACGGGTCCCTACTGCACGTCTGCGCCTATGTCTCCGTTGTGCCGTATCCTGGACGGGCGCCGCACGACGTTCATCTATAAAAGAGAGGAACTGAGTTGAAAATGGGTCGTGCCGAAAAAGTTTAAAATAAGCAAAGTATAAAGGAAGATATATAAGATTGAGCTTTATTGTCTCTTATCGTATATGCGTGGAGCCCCTAGTGCGGGGGTATATGGCTTCTAGGCCTGTGTCGGTGTACTAGAGTAGGGGTACCCTAGTATCCCGAACTTGTGCACGGGCAATCGCGGCATCCCGCGGCAAGGCTTGCCGGGTGACCGCCAAGATCCTCCGTGGTTCCTTTGGAGCCATTCAAGAACAAAGTGTCCAAGTCAAGAAGGCAAGACCCCGGCAAGAGGAGCTTGCCGGGAAGGCCACTCAAGGCATTTCAAGGAACTTGCCGCGGCGCACCACGCGTCCCGGCAAGGCCCGGTGAGCGACAAGCTCCCGAACACGACAAGACGACGACCGCGGCAAGGAGCTTGCCGCGGGAAACCCCCACTTCGTGCCCGCGCTCCAGCACACCCGCCAACGTGTCACTCTAGGAGCCTCCCATGCACACGTGGCAGGAGGCCGTGCAGCTAG
Source organism: Triticum urartu (assembly GCF_003073215.2). NCBI lineage: Eukaryota > Viridiplantae > Streptophyta > Magnoliopsida > Poales > Poaceae > Triticum > Triticum urartu. The sequence continues at coordinate 468,486,428 of NC_053027.1, forward strand.
GGGTGCGCGGTGGCAAGCAGGCGCTGACAAGATCGCCATCGTGGCGAATGGTGGCGTCCCTAGCGGTCCCTTTCGGTACTGTTTAGACGACACAGACGGGCAATTAATGCCCTTGTCCCCTGCCGTCAGGGTTAGGTATGATACACTGTAACAGGTAGCTGTGCCTACCACAGCACCTTTCCATTTTTGCCCTTTACCTCCGTTGCCACCTGTCGGTAACCCCTTGAGCATATAAAAGGAGGCCCGTGTGCAACGTAGGGAGGGGGGAGCCAGTTCGAACACTCACGCTCGGTCTTGTTAGCCGCTGGTGTGTACTGTAGCACTCCGCGCTCCCGAGCTAGAAATCAATACAAAACCACAAAGCAGGAGTAGGGTTTTACGCATCCATGCGGCCCGAACCTGGGTAAATCGCTCGCGTGCTTCGCCTCGATTTGCTCTTTGCACGATCTCCGCCCCCGCCGAACCGAAAGGGACCCGGCCTGCCGGTCCCATAGGTGCCCGTGGATCAGTATCCCGGCATCTTTGGCGCGCCAGGTAGGGGGCGTCGAAGTTGTGTGAACCAGATCCGGCATTCTCGCGAGCTAGATCTTCATCATCTTCATCAACATGCCGCCGAAGAAGAAAGTTTCGGAGGCAGCTGCTCCGCCCGCGCCGAGCCAGCCACCGCCGGAGCAAATGGTTGGTGGGGCAGGCGCCGGCGGAAGGACACGCGTCGACGAGGGAACCCACGGTGCTGCCAGGTCTCAGGACAAGGCTGCGCTGCCCATCGGCGGCGTAGCCGGCTCCCATAATGACCGGGCGCACTCCAAGACCTCGGCGTCCGTGCATGCACCGCGCCCATCTCAGGAGGCGCAGGACCGGCAGCGTCATGGTACTCACGGTACCATGCGTTCGCTAGATCAAGATCGAGCTGGTGGATCTCGGAGCGCTCAGGACCACCATGCACGTCAACCTGCTGGCGCGAGCAGGACACGGTCGCCTGGACGAGATACTGCTCCTTCTAACGTAGTTAGAAGTCCGAGCATATCCCGCTCCTCGCACCGTTCGCCACCGCCACCCACCACCGCAGCAGAAGCTCTGGCGCGAGCTCAGCTGCTCCTAGACTACCCTCCAGCGGCAGACAAGATCGACGACTGGAGAGCCACTATCCAGAGTCTCATCGGCTTCGCCAACGGCGACACTCCACGGTAGCCGAGCACGTCTCAGCCGCGGCAAGCCAGCCAGGCATGAGCCAGAGACGACAAGACTGGTGGGGGTGCAACTACTGTGCACTCTCCACCCCGAAGGCCAAGATCGCCGACTCGCCGGGTCCACCTCGACAGCGGCTCCACCGCGTCGTCAGATCCGTGAGCTCGTCGCGATCAGCGCCAAGTTCTCCAAGATCAACACCAAGAGCGCTGAGGAGCAAGATGCTCCGGCAAGCCCTAGGGTTTGTTCCGTTGAAGCAGAAGCTCCCGACAAGTTTTGCTCCGGCAAGCTTGTTGGGGAACGTCAAGCTCCGGCAGAGCCGCAGGTTCTTGCCGTGGAAGCGGATGTTCCTGCAGCAGCAGATTTGCCTTTAGTCCTTGTTGTCGAGCCACAAGCTCCAACATGGGCACAGCAGATTGTCCATTTCCTTCAGACAGGAGGACTTCCCGAAGAGCAAGAAGAAGCGGAGAGAGTATCCCGGCAGTCAAGTATGTACCAGTTTGTCGACAAGACACTGTACAGAAGAAGACTCAACGGTGTGAAATTGAAGTGTATTCCCCGGGAAGATGGACAAAAGCTGTTGGCAGAAATACATGGAGGCATATGTGGTCACCACATTGGCGCAAGAGCACTTGTCGGTAAAGCTTTCCGGCAAGGTTTCTTGTAGCCAACAGCCCTCCAGGATGCAACTGCACAAGTAAGCAAGTGTGAAGCGTGTCAGTTTCATTCCAAGCAGATACACCAACCAGCTCAAGCTCTCCAGACGATCCCTTTATCCTGGCCATTTTCGGTCTGGGGGCTCGACATCCTCGGCCCCTTTCCCCGAGCTATCGGGGGCTTTGAGTACTTGTACGTTGCAATCGACAAGTTCACAAAGTGGCCGGAAGTGGAACCAGTGAGGAAGGTGACAGCACAGTCAGCCGCCAAGTTCTTCAGGTCGATTGTTTGCCGCTTCGGGATCCCTAACAGGGTAATCACCGACAATGGTACGCAATTTACGAGCCGCACCTTCATGCAGTACGTCCAAGATCTTGGCGCCAAGGTCTGCTTCGCTTCTGTTGCTCACCCAAGAAGCAACGGTCAAGCGGAAAGGGCAAATGCTGAAGTGCTACACGGGCTCAAGACCAGAACTTTTGACAAGCTGCACAAGTGCGGAAGAAACTGGATCGAGGAGCTGCCGGTGGTTCTTTGGTCGATCAGAACGACGCCAAATCAAGCCACTGGACAAACACCTTTTGCTCTAGTCTATGGAGCAGAGGCAGTTATCCCCATGGAACTCGTATACGGGTCACCTCGAGTGCTCGCTTATGATGAGCTCGAGCAAGAGCGGCTGCGACAAGATGACGCGTTGCTCCTTGAGGAAGACCGTCTTCAGGCTGCTGTGCGAGCTGCTCGCTACCAGCAAGCTTTGCGCCGCTACCATAGCCGCAAAGTTAATGCCAGAAGTCTCGAGGAACGCGACCTTGTTCTTCGGCGCGTTTAGTCCGCCAAGAATTCCAACAAGTTGACGCCGAAGTGGGAAGGCCCTTACCGGGTGAAGCGAGTCACAAGGCCTGGCGCTATCCGCCTTGAGACCGAAGATGGCGTACCAGTGAGAAACTCCTGGAACATCGAGCATCTTCGTAAGTTTTACCCGTAAGGCGCGGTTGTCGGACCCTGTCTGGCAACCACCCTTTTGTACAAGTCTTGCCGCTGTTGCATGTAATCCTTTATACAAAGCCAGGCGCAGACCCTGAGCACAAGTCAATGAAGCGCTGGCACCCCGGGGTTATAGCATGCATGCTAGGTCGAGTCTCGTCCTTGGTTAGGGTTGATAGTGCCTAACAGCGGCTAACCCCTAGCTTAGAGGTCGAGTGTCCGTCCCTTTGCTTTTTCTTTCGTTCGCAGGGCTCGCATATCCTGGCCAGACCGCTTGAGGACGAAAAGGAGAAGAAGGGCGCGCCGGCACCTGGGCCCCGGCAAGCCAGTGTTGCTGGGGGCTGCGAGTACCAAGATTCATCCACGGGCACCTATGGGACCGGCGGGCGGTTCTTTGGTCGATCAGAACAACGCCAAATCGAGCCACTGGACAGACACCTTTTGCTCTAGTCTATGGAGCAGAGGCAGTTATCCCCACGGAACTCGTATACGGGTCACCTCGAGTGCTCGCTTATGATGAGCTCGAGCAAGAGCGGCTGCGACACGATGACGCGCTGCTCCTTGAGGAAGACCGTCTTCAGGCTGCTGTGCGAGCTGCTCGCTACCAGCAAGCTTTGCGCCGCTACCATAGCCGCAAAGTTAACGCCAGAAGTCTCGAGGAAGGCGACCTTGTTCTTCGGTGCGTTCAGTCCGCCAAGAATTCCAACAAGTTGACGCCGAAGTGGGAAGGCCCTTACCGGGTGAAACGAGTCACTAGGCCTGGCGCTGTCCGCCTTGAGACCGAAGATGGCATTCTGCACCTACTCCACGGAGAAGACGATGGATGGTATGGGCCAGGCGTCGTTCAAGAAAGTTTCGCCTTGCCGGGAAGCAAACAACAGAAAAGCTAAGTTGCCAAAGTTTGAGCAATCGATTTTTTTTAAAATTTTAAGTTATCTCCCTTGAACGACCACACTTTGTATGGGAAACCTGTGCGCGGAGGAACCAACTCATAGCTAGTTGCGCCCCTACTTTGTTTCGAGCCCGCTCAACAACTTAAGTGAGCTGCTAGCACCCTTACTTTGCTTCGAGTCTGCTCAGCAACTTAAGTGAGCCGCTAGCGCCCTTACTTTGTTTCGAGTTTGCTCAGCAACTTAAGTGAGCTGCAACTAGTTGCGACAAGGTTTCTTGCCGGTAGCGGCACCGCCAGCAGGCTGCTGACGTTCCGCACTCAGCGCTCGCGGCTCAGGTGCCTGCACCGGCAAGTTCCCTAAAAGCGTAGGGCAAAAACATACAAAGGGAGGAATCAAGTAAAGGGAGTAACGTTGCAATCATTTCCCACAATCAAGCTACATTACAAAGATAGCTTGTCGCAGCTCTAACAGATTGTTTTCATGACATGGTGGGCAGCGACAAGAAAAGAAGAAATGAGCGGCCTAATCTACGCGATCGCCTTCGACCCGCTTGATCCCGCTCACCTTGTCCACAATGGGTGCGACAAGGGCCTTGAGCTCCTCCAGATCAGCTTCTGGAAGCAAGGACCTGAGGATGTTGGTGAGGCGGAGGCCCGGATTGCGGAAGGCCACCTTCATCAACACTTTCTCGAGGCTCCTGCGCAGATCTCGCGCGACTCGTCAGCTAGTTGCTTGGGGATCCTCTCTCGGAGTCGCTGAAGGGCCGTCGCCACGCCCTTGAAGTATAGGACGAGCTTGGCGCTGGGCAGGAGGTTGTCATCGGAGGGATACCCAAGATCTTCCATCCCCAGCTACGCCAGCTCCTTGTCGATATCTGTGGCGGCGTTCACCAGACTCTCCGTCCAGTGCGTCACAGTCTCTCTGAAGGCGTTCTGGGCGGCGGCAGCACTCTCCAGCAACGCCTTGTCGGCCTTGATTTCCTCCTTCAAGGCCGCCTCCCGCTTCTTGGCGCTGTCTAGAGTCTTGGTCGAAGTGGTTAGCTTCAACTCAAGATCCACGTTGGAGACCTTGGCGGTGCTGAGCTCTCTGCCCTTCTCGGCGAGATCGGCTTCTAGCTGCGCCACCTTCGTCTTCAATTCTTCCTTGGCGGCTTCGGCGGCGGCGGCGGCGTCTTCTGCTTGTTTGAGGGCTCCGCCAAGTTTTTCCTCGCGTGCGGCAAGCTCCTCCTCGTGAGCGTCGAGGTTGACCTTCCGCTGCGCCAGCTCGCCCTCCTCCGCGGCTAGCTTCACAGCGGCAAGTCGCTGCCGCTCTTCGGCTTCGGCCTTCTCGAGGAGGAAAGCCTTCCGCGCTTCAGCGAGCTGCTCCCGCTCCTCCGCCAGGGATCGGAGGGCTTCCCGGTGGAAACCCCCAAGCTCTTCTGCGCGCTTCTCAATGTCTGCTCCCGCCTTCACGACAAGCGCCTCGCGGGACTCCAGCTTGGCTTGTCGCGCGCGGTAGAGCGACATCAACCTGCGCAGCAGCCGCTCTTCTTCGGGTTCGTTGCTGCTGCTGCTTGGCGCGTCGACCAGCTTCAGCCCCGCGCAGGCGAGCACTTCTCCGTCGAAGACCTCCCCCTCGACCGGTGCTCTGGAGCTTGATGCCCAGGGAAGATTGATGAAGACGTCGTCGCCAGCCTTCAAATAAACGCCCGGCTGGGGATCCTTGGGACTTGGCGCTGCGGCTTCGGCGGATGGGTCGGCGGTCGGCGTAGCGCCTGGCGCTCCTGCGGCCTCTGGGCTGTCAGTACGATCGCCAGATTCCTTGCCAGTTGCTGCGGCGTCAGCCTTGGCGGCCTCTGCGCCGGTGGCGTCTCCAGCACCGGCAGCTTCGTCGGCGGCGACCTCTGTCTCCATCTGCTCCGCAGCGGAAGGATCTGACGGCCGGAAAAGGGGAGAAGAGTCAAACAGAATCCAGCAGAAACTCATAAAGATCAAGAAAAGAAGGATCCAAGGGAAGTTTTGAAGCAGGGGGAGTACCTGCACCAGGCTCTGCGATCGTGGTCTCCGTCGTCGGGGGGCCGCTGGCGCTGTCCCTCGCCGGAGAACCCTCCCTTGCCGGAGACTTCTCCCTCGCCGGGAAGCCTTCCCTTGCCGGAGAATTCTCCCTTGTCGGGGGATTCTCCCTTGGCTCCTGGTGGGGCTGCTCGGCTCCTACACAAGTCAACAAGCACATATCAGCAAAGACAAGTACCCATGCGCGCCTCGCTGCGGAAAATAATTCACACACTTACGCTGGGGGCTGCCATGGAGGAAAGTCGCCGGCTCCGGCAAGGTTGTCTCGGGCGCGCCACCTGTTGTCACAGTGGGCTCGTCCTCGATGATGATCACCGGGGCCTTAGCTCTCTTTGCCGCTCTCTGGGCCAGAGTCCTAAAGAGGAACAGATTCAGGGAAAAGCAAGTGAGAAACAAGACCAACAGCAAGAGTTGAAGAAATGCAAGTACAACAAGAGAAGCTTACTCTTCTTCTTCTTCCTCGTCGGAGCTTAACGCGGAGAAGTCGAAGCCTGGCGCGCGCCCGGAGCGAGGAGGCGGGGGAGAAGCTTCCCTTGGCCGCGTGGCAGGGATGCAGAACCGAGGCGACGGATGAGGCGGCCTCGCCCCACCCCGTGATCGCGGGGAGTGGACGCCTCGAAAACCGCGCACCGGCCCCGTCCAGTAAATGCACCACGCCCCCACGCCTACCTCCGCTTAGGGAGGAGGGCGTGAACCGTCCCCTTCATCATGGCCTGACGCATGCTCGCGGGGCTTAGCCCCGCGCACGCCGCCCACGTCACCCACGATGCCGCGTTTGACGCGTGCCGTTCTGGGCGTGCGCGGTGGAAGCGGAGAGATATGCGGCGTGACCTAGGCCGCGCGTGCCCGTGCACTGTTTTGGGCCTGGCCCAACAGCGCTCGGCACCGTGTCTGGCCCAGGCCCGGGGGCTCCTGTCGGTGTACTAGAGTAGGGGTACCCTAGTATCCCGAACTTGTGCACGGGCAATCGCGGCATCCCGCGGCAAGGCTTGCCGGGTGACCGCCAAGATCCTCCGTGGTTCCTTTGGAGCCATTCAAGAACAAAGTGTCCAAGTCAAGAAGGCAAGACCCCGGCAAGAGGAGCTTGCCGGGAAGGCCACTCAAGGCATTTCAAGGAACTTGCCGCGGCGCACCACGCGTCCCGGCAAGGCCCGGTGAGCGACAAGCTCCCGAACACGACAAGACGACGACCGCGGCAAGGAGCTTGCCGCGGGAAACCCCCACTTCGTGCCCGCGCTCCAGCACACCCGCCAACGTGTCGCTCTAGGACCCTCCCAAGCACACGTGGCAGGAGGCCGTGCAGCTAGGGGTGCGCGGTGGCAAGCAGGCACTGACAAGATCGCCATCATGGCGAACGGTGGCGTCCCTAGCGGTCCCTTACGGTACTGTTTAGACGACACAGACGGGCAATTAATGCCCTTGTCCCCTGCCGTCAGGGTTAGGTATGATACACTGTAACAGGTAGTTGTGCCTACCATAGCACCTTTCCATTTTTGCCCTTTACCTCCGTTGCCACCTGTCGGTAACCCCTTGAGCATATAAAAGGAGGCCCATGTGGAACGTAGGGAGGGGGGAGCCAGTTCGAACACTCACGCTCGGTCTTGTTAGCCGCTGGTGTGTACTGTAGCACTCCGCGCTCCCGAGCTAGAAATCAATACAAAACCACAAAGCAGGAGTAGGGTTTTACGCATCTGTGCGGCCCGAACCTGGGTAAATCGCTCGCGTGCTTCGCCTCGATTTGCTCTTTGCATGATCTCCGCCCCCGCCGAACCGAAAGGGACCCGGCCCGCCGGTCCCATAGGTGCCCGTGGATCAGTACCCCGGCAGCCTGCATCAATGATGATTTTGCACCGAACTCGTCTATCCGCGTTCATGGTCTTGAATGACCTATTTCGAAGTTTTTTTTTGGCCGGTGAGGCCATTTTGCTGTGGGGCTGTCAAAGCGGCCGCACAGTCCTCTGCTTGGGGAGGCGCACTTTAGTGCTTCCCCTTCAAAGAGATGATGCCTCATGGACCGGGCATCTTAAGCGTAAGAGATGCATAATGCGGTATTGCGTTAAAGCGCGCGAAAGCTTCGCGTCCCAGTAGTGCTTGATAGCGACTTGAGAACGGGATGATATGGAAGGTCAGCTTTTCACGGTGAAGGTTATCGGCAGAGCCGAATATAACTTCGAGCCGGAGAAAACCCATACAATGGGTGTCCGGACCAGGTATTACCCCTTGAAAGGAGGTTTTGCTGCGGCGGATTCTTGCTGGGTTTATCCCCATGTGCTGGATTGTATCCTGATATATCAGGTTTAGTCCACTGCCGCCGTCCATAAGGACATTTGAAAACTAGAGACCGCCAATTATTGGATCGAGTATCAAGGCAGTCCAGCCTACATTCTTGATATTCCTAGAATAATCTAGCTGAGCGAAGATGATCGGTTTTGACAACCAGTGGCAGGACCCTTTGGGCCGTGTGGTGCGTACCTTTACAGGCGCCGCACGTTTTGTTATGTGAAGTGAGTTCACTGTTTTTACTTCTTGTGGGAAGTTCTTTTGTTTCCTAGTGCTCTGCTTTTGGGGTTCGTCCTCGTCTTCGCTTGGTGTGTCGAGCCCCTTGTGTTCGCCATTGAGTCTGCCGGATTGTTTGAAAACCCAACAGTCTCTGTGGGTATGGTTAGCAGGCTTCCCGGGAGTACTATGTATCTGACATATCCTGTCCAGGATTTTACTTAGGTTGGATGGATCGTCCCTGTTATCCTGGGGGGCGATTTTTCCTGATTTTGTCGTGAGCCTTTGAATCCGGCATTGACTGCCGTGCTCTTCGGACTTTTGTCCTTAGTCCAGCGACGGTCCTTGTTGCATCGCGGTTTTTCGTTTCCATCCCTAGTTTTGGATGTACTTGGGTCGCTGGGGCTGCACCTTGCCAACTAGCTGTCCTCCCCTGCACAAAAGCGGGTCATGAGGCTTGTTAGTGAGGCCATTGTTCTTGGCTTTTCTTGGCCGAGGTGTCTGGCGAGCCATTCGTCTCGGACGTTATGCCTGAAAGCTGCTAAGGCTTCGGCGTCCAGACAGTCGACTATCTGATTCTTTTTAGTGAGGAATCTATTCCAGAACTGCCGAGCTGATTCTCCGGGTTGTTGAGTTATGTGACTAAGATCGTCTGCGTCCGGAGGGCGGACATAGGTCCCTTGAAAGTTTTCTCGGAAAGCATCCTCGAGCTCTTCCCAGCTTCCAATTATGTTTTCGGGAAGGCTTTTAAGCCAATGCCGGGCTGGCCCTTTAAGCTTAAGGGGTAGATATTTTATGGCGTGGAGATCATCTCCTCTAGCCATGTGTATGTGGAGGATATAATCCTCGATCCAGACTCTAGGGTTTGTTGTTCCATCATATGCCTCTATGTTTATGGGTTTGAATCCCTCTGGGAATTCATAGTCCAGGACCTCATCAGTGAAACATAGGGGGTGTGCGGCGCCCCTATATTTGGGTGTGCCGGATTCTGATGATGGCTTCATAGAGTTGCTTACAAGAGCTTGCTTTCTTGGCCCATAAATGGACCTGACTGGGCCATGATGCGAATCCTTAAGTGGGTCGCATGCCGATTTAGGTGCGGCGTCGCTTGCCGCTTTATGGGGTCGTCTATCCGACCGTGTGGCTTTTTCCATTTTTGAATGCGAGGGCTCTAGGGCTTCTTCGTCGAATTCAGGAAGTAGCTTTCTTTTCGGATAGCTTTTAGTGCGGCGACTGTCGCCGTACTTATCTGTGGTATTGATTACTTTGCTCTATCTAATCCGGAGTGCGTCTTCCGCTGTTTTTAGCTTCCGCTTCTGCTTCTTTAGGCTGCGTGTAGTTGCGACAAGCCTCTCGTGGAGATTCTTCTGCTACATAGGTTTATTCGGCGTGAGGTCGTCCGGAATGCCGTTTTCGCTGGAGGAGGGATGTTCGGTTTCTCTATCTGTTTACGCCGATGCTTTGATTGCTTTTCGGGGGGTCGATCTCCCGTCCCATCCCCTTTTTCCACGTTGTCGCTTCCTTTAGGGGTATCCACCATGTACACATCGTGAGATGAGGTGGCTGTCCAATGCCCTATGGGCGTTGGTTCGTCGGTATCTCCTGCATCGTCATCCATGCTGTCGATGTCTCCGGAGTCGAAGTTGAGCACGTCGTTTAAATTGTCGACAGTGGATACCACGTGGGTGGTGGGTGGGCTTTGAATTTCTTCATCGTCCGTATCCCATCCTCGCTGACCGTAGTCCGGCCAGGGCTCTCCTGATAAAGAGAGAGACTTAAGAGAATTCAGGATGTCGCCAAAAGGCGAATGCTGAAAGATGTCTGCGGCAGTGAACTCCATTATCGGCGCCCAATCGAATTCGATTGGCAGGGGCGCGGGGGGTTCGGAGTCCGGGGAGGAGTCCGGATCCTTGGAGTCACGGGACGTGCAGAGTGCGGGGCTAGCGTTCGGCTCGATCGCTTTCGGGATCGCAGCCCCCGAGGTGACGTCCAACCGCTCATCCTCAATTGGCGCAATAGGCTCCGAGTTAGGGGTCGGAACTGATGCGTGTGCGGCCTCCAGGACACTGTCCGGGGGTAGAGCTAGATCATGCCCCTCGAGATAGTGCGGCGCGCTTGGCCGTGGCTCGAACCCGTCGAAGATCAAGTCTCCGCGGATGTCAGCCGTGTAGTTTAAGCTTCCAAACCTGACTTGATGGCCAGGGGCGTAGCTTTCGATTTGCTCCAGGTGGCCGAGCGAATTGGCCTGCAGAGCGAAGCCGCCGAAGACGAAGATCTGTCCGGGGAGAAAAGTCTCACCCTGGACCGTATCGTTGTTGATGATCAAAGTAGCCATCGGGCCTAAAGGCGACGACACAGAGGAACTCTCAATGAAAGCACCAATGTCGGTGTCAAAATTGGCGGATCTCGGGTAGGGGGTCCCGAACTGTGCGTCAAGGCCGGATGGTAACAAGAGACAAGGGACACGATGTTTTTTACCCAGGTTCGGGCCCTCTCGATGGAGGTAATACCCTACTCCTGCTTGATTAATATTGATGATATGGGTAGTACAAGAGTAGATCTACCACGAGATCAAGGAGGCTAAACCCTAGAAGCTAGACTATGGTATGATTGTTGTGTATGGAGTTGATTGCCTACGGACTACAACCCTCCGGTTTATATAGACACCGGATAGGGTTAGGGTTACACAGAGTCGGTTACAATGGTAGGAGATCTTGAATATCCGCATCGCCAAGCTTGCCTTCCACGCCAAGGAAAGTCCCATCCGGACACGGGACGAAGCCTTCAATCTTGTATCTTCATAGTCCAGGAGTCCGGCTGAAGGTATAGTCCGGCTACCCGAACACCCCCTAATCCAGGACTCCCTCAGTCATGGTGAGATTCAGACCTAATTAAGTTTGAGCGCATATACTAGGCACGCATGCATGAATGAATCCCCATCGTTGGCTTGAAGTGTGGTGTAACATACATATGCATCGTCAACCTAACCCTCACTCAGTGTGGGGATTTCTAGTTTGAAATGACGGTGCCACATCAAAGTTGTTCCATTGTTACTCAAAAACACATCTCTCCATACATATGTTTGGTCCACACGCATGCAGTGGTTGTCTTCGGGGACTAGCTACTTGCGTGATTATTGGCGAGCTAGCCCATCTCTGGGGTCACATGGACGACCATCACTTTGACCAACAACAAGAGAGAGGTTGTACGACCAAGGTGTATTATTCTTGGTCCGTTTTACGATCCATCTTGGTGAGATATGCCTCTCTGGCCCGCCGACTGAAAGTGTGTGTGTGAGGGGGCTGCTACTTCGCACTTTGCTAGGTGAACCTTGGTTGGGGGGGCATGCATTTATAGCTTAGGATTCCCTTCGTGGAAAAACGAGGGTGGCTACTAGCTGCTACTTCGCACTTTGGTAGGTGAACCTCGGTTGGGGGGCATGCATTCATAGCTTAGGATTCCCTTCGTGCCGACACGAGGGAGGGGGGCTGCTAGCTACTTCACACTTTGGTAGGTGAACCTCGTTTGGGGGGCATGCATTCATAGCTTAGGATTCCCTTCGTGCCGACACAAGGGACTGGGGGCTCCTAGCTACTTCGCACTTTTTTAGGTGAACCTCGGTTGGGGGGCATGCATTCATGGCTTAGGATTCCCTTTGTGCCGACACAAGGGAGGGGGCTGCTAGCTACTTCGCACTTTGCTAGGTGAACCTTGGTTGGGTGGGAGGAGGCATGCATCCATAGCTTAGGATTCCCTTCGTGTCGACATGAGGGGGGTGGGGCCAAGCAATACCATGCGCTTTGCGAGATAGGTGCCACGTCAAAGTTGCATTTGGTATTTGAAAATCAAACAACCCTTTTCACACATAAATTTGGTCCACATGCAAGTGTGTTTGTGTTCTGACCCTCCCCCGCATCATTTTTCGCCAAATTTATGAACATTAGATAAGTCAGATGACGCAACACACACAGTTCACTCAAACTAACCATGTCCATTGGGCTCCACGAGGATTCCCCTCTCAAAAATATCTACCCGTCTGCAGTTTTTTTCTGTTTGATAACACACGATTATTGTGTTCCGATCGTGTGTGCTGTTTCTTGTTCCCAATCCCGCCTGCATCCCTCAAAAATATCTGCCCAGCTCGAGGGTTTTTATGCTTCATAACACACGGTTGTTATCTCCGGACCGTGTGCGATGCACCATCATCAAAATTTTCAATAGCCCCGGCATTTCACTCCCGCGTTTGACTCCCGCATAGTAAAATTTTCAGTACCCGCGTCATTTCCTCAAACCCCCCTCCACACACACAAACACACACACACACCAAAACCTCCTTGAGCATGCACGCACACACACACACACCCTCCCTTGCTCGAAACCCTAGCAAGGCCCCCGCCGCCGCTGCAAGGCCTTCCTTGTCAACATCTACCGGTTAGCCCATGTAGCTTACCCACCGATCTCCATACCCAGGGCGCCCTGAGTTTCTTAGATGACGCCTGCTAAACGCCCCCTTTCCCACTAAGGGAGTCCTGAATTAAGGGGTCCTCGGGCGTCCGAGCTCTTTGACGTGGGCCGGACTGATGGGCCGTGAAGATACAAGATAGAAGACTTCCTCCCGTGTCCGGATGGGACTCTCCTTTGCGTGGAAGGCAAGCTTGGCATTCGGATATGAAGATTTCTTCCTCTGTAAACCGACTCTGTACAACCCTAGGCTCCTCCGGCGTCTATATAAACCGAAGGGTTTAGTCCATAGAGGCAATCACAAGTATACATGCTAGACATCTAGGGTTAAGCCATTATGATCTCGTGGTAGATCAACTCTTGTAATCCTCATATTCATCAAGATCAACCAAGCAGGAAGTAGGGTATTACCTCCATCAAGAGGGCCCGAACCTGGGTAAACATCGTGTCCCTCGTCTCATGTTACCATCGACCTTAAACGCACAGTTCAGGACCCCCTACCCGAGATCCACCGGTTTTGACACTGACATTGGTGCTTTCATTGAGAGTTCCGCTGTGACGTCGAAGACAGGATCGATGGCGTGCCTTGTCATCAAGGATAGTATCACCTCCGAAAGAGCCCTAGCCTCAGGCCAAACCCTCCAGCTGGGCGGCTTTACCATGATCACTCGTTCGGCCGACAAGTCGATGATGACTTCTCAGGTCATCGAAAATCATCTCCATGTTGACTCCGGATACTCCAAACGGATGGATCCGGCGGAGTTATCGTCTTTAAACGAACTCCTGGATCGCATCGCCGCCATGGGGGTCGCTACAGACTACGATCAGATTGGGCTTAAACCCGATCAGAGAGAAATCAAATCTCCGCCGATCACCCATCAAATAGCGGTCGTAGAGGAGGAAAACAACAACTTTTCCCCTGTGTTGAGGACGAGCTATCTTCGGATTTCCGAGCTCAAAGAGTCGGATACCTGTCTGCCTCCGGACCTAGAATCGGGCATCGAGCCTAGAAAATCACTTAACATCCCGGAGGCCGAACTAATAAGCTCCGAAGTTTTTCAAACTCTGGACTCCAAATTGGGCCAGTGATTGGATTTAAAGCCACCCACCCACCACAAGCAACATTCGCCAAACAATTCTGGCCCTCTGGATATATGCGACCTCATGTATGTACGACAGTAGTCTCAGGAAATAGTCCATCACTTTTGGGCTAGATTAGTCCCTGTGAAAGACAAGATTAAAGATTGTCGTGACGAGGATGCGATTTCAGTATTCTTTAATAATTGCACGGACGAAGGAATCCTCAACGCCATCAACCGTCATCGCGTATTACACTTCGCTGACTTGGCAACCATAGTACAGAAGTACCATGCAATGGAAAGCGCCTGGAAAACTAAGACAGCTCGCTGGGAACCACTAGTCTCCACTCAACCCCTGTGGCGAGCAAAAAGTATGCACCCTCGCGGGGCACCCAACCCCATAGTGAAGAAAGCTAAGCCCATTATGGGACGCAAAACTGTTCTGGAGGGATGGCTCGATAGGCCATGCAAAATACACACGACACCGGATACCATACCAGCCCACAGCCTTAGAGCATGTTGGATACTCCGACAAGTGGCCAAGAGCGACGAGGATAACCTCACCAAAAACACCTCAGAGCAACACCCCCAGGAGGACGATGACCTCAGAGTATTGACGGTCTTCAAGACTTTTGCTTCAAACAATCGGCGTAAGAGGGCACTCCGCGACCTCGCCGAAGTCTACCAAGTCGCAACAATAAACCCCTGGAATGACACGGCCATAACCTTCATCGCCAGTGACGAACCAAAATTCCGGTCAGTCCGGGCACTAGCCGCCTTGGTCCTCAATCCAATTGTGGATAGCTTTCGGCTCACTAAAGTGCTCATGGACGGCGGCGGCGGACTAAACCTCATCTACAAGGACACACTCAATAAAATGGAAATAGACAGGAGCCGCATCGAGCAAAGTAATACGACCTTCCGAGGAATCATTCCCAGCTGGGAGGCGCGATGCACGGGGAAAATTACACTCGACGTAGTATTCGGCATGCCGAAGAACTATCGGTCCGAAGAGATAACCTTCCAAGTGGCCCCTTTCAACAGTGGATATCACGCCCTGTTGGGGCGAGATGCATTCACATGCTTTCAAGCTATATCTCATTACGGATATATGAAGCTCAAGATGCCCGAGCCCAACGGTATTATCACTCTCGCCAGTGATCCGGACATAGCCCTCTGCGCCGAAAACAAAACCGTGTCCCCGGCCCTCGAGGCATTGTCGGAGGCCCTCGCGGCCGAAGAGTTAACCACACTACGCTCCACGGTGGATAGGGATGACGTAATCCTTGATAAGCGGACCAAATCCACCTCCTTCGAACCAGCAGATGAAATAGTCAAATTTCAAGTCCACCCGCAGACCCCAAGAAGATGCGGCAATAGCCGGACTGGAAGAAATAAAGGCTCTTTTAGCGAGCAACCCAATCCTGGCCGCGCCGAACGTCGGTGAACCGTTGTTATTATACATCTCTGCAACACACCATGTGGTGAGCGCGGTGCTCGTCATTGAGCGAGAGGAGGACGGACACAAATTCCCACTTCAGAAACCGGTATACTACGTATCCACTGTCCTCACACCATGCAAATCCAGCTACCCTCATTACCAAAAGATAGCATATGCGGTCTTCATGGCATCCCAGATGCTACGACACTACTTCCAATAGTGCTCAATCACGGAGGCTTCCGAAGTACCACTCAATGACATAATAAACAACCGCGATGATACGGGCCAGATTGCCAAGTGGGCCATTGAGCTCCTGCCATTCGATATAACATACAAACCACGCTGAGCCATTAAATCCCAAGTATTGGCCGACTTCGTCACCGAATTAACAGAGGCCGAACTCCCTAAAGAGTACGGCACATACTCCAACTGGGTCATGCACTTCGATGGCTCTAAAATGTTGGCCGGCTTAGGAGTGGGCGTCATCTTAATGTCCCCCACTGGAGACACAGTCTAGTACGTACTCCAAATATTATACACAGACTCCAACAATGTAGCCGAATACGAGGCCCTATTGCACGGTCTTCGGAGGGCTGCCTCCATGGGCATATGATACGTCCATTTTGCATCATGCTTTTATATCCATATTGATTGCATTATGGGTTGTTATTACACATTATGTCACAATACTTATGCCTATTCTCTCTTATTTTACAAGGTCTACATGAAGAGGGAGAATGCCAGCAGGTAGGATTCTGGGCTGAAGAGGAGCAAATATTAGAGACCTATTCTGCACAGCTCCAAAAGTCCTGAAACTTCACGGAAGTTATTTCCAGAATATATAAAAAATATTGAGCGCAAGAAGTACCAAAGGGGGGCCACCCACCATCCACGAGGGTGGGGGCGCGCCCTACCCCCCTGGGCGCGCCCCCTGCCTCGTGGGCCCCCTGGTGGCCCTCCGATGCCCATCTTCTGCTATATGAGGTCTTCCGTCAGAGAAAAAAAATCATAAGCAAGCTTACGGGACGAGACTCCGTTGCCACGAGGAGGAACCTTGGCGGAACCAATCTAGGGCTCCGGCGGAGCTGTTCTGCCGGGGAAACTTCCTTCCGGGAGGGGGAAATCATCACCATCGTCCTCACCAACAATCCTCTCATCGGGAGGGGGTCAATCTCCATCAACATCTTCACCAGCACCATCTCATCTCAAACCCTAGTTCATCTCTTGTATCCAATCTTTGTATACAAACCTTAGATTGGTACCTGTGAGTTGCTAGTAGTGTTGATTACTCCTTGTAGTTGATGCTAGTTGGTTTACTTGGTGGAAGATCATATGTTTAGATCCATTATGCATATTAATACCCCTTTGATTATGGAAATGAATATGCTTTATGAGTAGTTACGTTTGTTCATGAGGACATGGGAGAAGTCTTGCTATTAGTAGTCATGTGAATTTGGTATTCGTTCGATATTTTCATGAGATGTATGTTGTTATCCCTCTAGTGGTGTCATGTGAACGTCGACTACATGACACTTCACCATTTTTTGGGCCTAGAGGGAAGCATTGGGAAGTAATAAGTAGATGATGGGTTGCTAGAGTGACAGAAGCTTAAACCCTAGTTTATGTGTTGCTTCATAAGGGGCTGATTTGGATCCATATGTTTCATGCTATGGTTAGGTTTACCTTAATACTTCTGTTGTAGTTGCAGATGCTTGCAATGGGGGTTAATCATAAGTGGGATGCTTGTCCAAGTAAGGATAGTACCCAAGCACCGGTCCACCCACATATCAAATTATCAAAGTACCGAACGTGAATCATATGATCGTGATGAAAACTAGCTTGACGATAATTCCCATGTGTCCTCAGGAGCGCTTTCCTTCATATAAGAGTTTGTCCAGGCTTGTCCTTTGCTACAAAAAGGATTGGGCCATCTTGCTGCACCTTATTTACTTTTATTACTTGCCACTCGTTGCAAATTACCTTATCACAAAACTATCTGTTACCTATAATTTCAGTGCTTGCGGAGAATACCTTGCTGAAAACCGCTTATCATTTCCTTCTGCTCCTCGTTGGGTTCGACACTCTTACTTAACGAAAAGGCTACGATAGATCCCCTACACTTGTGGGTCATCAAGACTCTTTTCTGGCGCCGTTGCCGGGGAGTGAAGCACCTTTGGTAGGTGGAATTTGGTAAGGGAAAATTTATATAGTGTGCTGAAATTTACTGTCACTTGTTACTATGGAAAGTAATTCTTTGAGGGGCTTGTCCGGGGTATCTTCACCCCGACCGGTAGAGCAAGTAGTTGCTCCTCAACCTAGTGAACCTACTGAAAATGTTTACTTTGAAATTACTTCGGGTATGATAGAGAAACTGCTGGCTAATCCTTTTGTAGGAGATGGAACATTGCATACCGACTTACACTTAATCTATGTTGATGAAGTTTGTGGATTATTTAAGCTTGCAGGTATGCCCGATGATGTTATCAAGAAGAAGGTCTTCCCTTTATCTTTGAAGGGAGATGCATTGACATGGTATAGGCTATGTGATGATATGGAATCATGGGACTACAAACGGTTGAAATTGGAATTCCATCAGTTTTATCCTATGCATCTTGTCCATCGTGATCGTAATTATATATATAATTTTTGGCCTCGCGAAGGAGAAAGCATCGCTCAAGCTTGGGGGAGGCTTAAGTCAATGTTATATTCATGCCCCAATCATGAGCTCTCAAGAGAAATGATTGTTCAAAACTTTTATGCTCGGCTTTCTGACAACAATCGCTCCATGCTCGATACTTCTTGTACTGGTTCCTTTATGATTAAGACTATTGAATTCAAATGGAATTTATTGGAGAGAATTAAATGCAAGTCTGAAGATTGGGATCTCAACGAAGGTAAGGAGTCAGGTATAACACCTAAGTTTGATTGTGTTAAATCTTTTATGTATACCGATGTTTTCCGTAAATTTAACACTAAATATGGACTTGACTCTGAGATGGTAGCTTCTTTCTGTGAATCCGTTGCTACTCATGTTGATCTCCCTAAGGAGAAGTGGTTTAAATATCATCCTCCCATAGAAGTAAAAGTAGTTGAACCTATTAAAGTTGAAGAAAAGACTATCACTTATAATGATCCTATTGTTCCTACTGCTTATATTGAGAAACCACATTTCCCTGTTAGACTAAAGGATCATGCTAAAGCTTTAACTGTGGTTCGTAAAAGTAATATTAGAACTTATGCACCCCCTGAGCAAGTTAAAGTTGAACCTAATATTGCTATTGTTAAAGATCTCTTGGCTGATAATATTGATGGGCATGTTATTTACTTCTGTGATGAAACTGCTAGAATTGCTAAACCTGGTGCTAAAGATAAACATAGATCTATGGTACGCATGCCTGTTATTTCTGTTAAAATAGGAGATTATTGTTATCATGGCTTGTGTGATATGGGTGCTAGTGCTAGTACAATACCTATTTCCTTATACAAAGAAATTATGCATGATATTGCACCAGCTGAGATAAAAGATATCGATGTTACCATTAAGCTTGCTGATAGAGACATGATTTCACCAATTGGGATTGCTAGAGATGTTGAAGTCTTGTGTGGGAAGGTTAAATATCATGCTGATTTTCTTGTTCTTGGTTCCCCACAAGATAGCTTTTGTCCCATTATATTTGGTAGACCCTTCTTAAATACTGTTAAAGCTAGGATAGACTGCGAAAAGGATGTTGTTACTATTGGTTTGGGTGATATGTCTCATGAGTTTAACTTCTCTAAATTTCATAGACAACCCCGTGATGAGGAATTACCTAGTAAGGATGAAATTATTGGTCTTGCTTCTATTGTTGTGCCTCCTAATGATCCTTTAGAACAATATTTGCTAGACCATGAGAATGATATGTTTATGAATGAAAGAAGGGAAATAGATGAAGTATCCTTTAAAAGGGGACCTATTCTGAAACACAACTTGCATGTTAAAATCCTAGGTGATCCTCCTCTACCCAAGGGTGATCCCGTGTTTGAGCTTAAACCATTACCTGATACTCTTAAATATGCTTATCTTGATGAAAAGAAGATATATCCTGTTATTATTAGTGCTAACCTTTCAGAGAAGGAGGAAGAGAAATTATTGAAAAATCTGAAGAAGCACCGTGCTGCTATTGGATATACTCTTGATGATCTTAAGGGCATTAGTCCCACTCTATGTCAACACAAAATAAATTTGGAGAAAGACGCCAAACCAGTTATTGGTCACCAACGATGGCTGAATCCTAAGATGAAAGAAGTGTTAAGAAAGGAAATATTAAAGCTCCTTGAGGCAGGTATAATTTATCCCGTTGCTGATAGTCAGTGGGTAAGTCATGTCCATTGTGTCCCTAAGAAGGGAGGTATCACTGTCGTTCCTAATGATAAAGATGAATTGATTCCGCAAAGAATTATTACAGGTTATAGGATGGTAATTGATTTCCGCAAATTAAATAAGGCTACTAAAAAGATCATTACCCCTTACCTTTTATTGATCAAATGCTAGAAAGATTATCCAAACATACACATTTTTGCTTTCTAGATGGTTACTCTGGTTTCTCTCAAATATCTGTATCAGTCGATGATCAAGCAAAGACCACTTTTACTTGCCCTTTCGGTACTTTTGCTTATAGACGTATGCCTTTTGGTTTATGTAATGCACCTGCTACCTTTCAAAGATGCATGATGGCTATATTTTCTGACTTTCGTGAAAAGATTTGTGAGGTTTTCATGGATGATTTCTCCGTTTATGGATCCTCTTTTGATGATTGCTTGAGCAACCTTGATCGAGTTTTGCAGAGATGTGAAGAAACTAATCTTGTTCTGAATTGGGAGAAATGCCACTTTATGGTTAATGAAGGTATTGTCTTGGGGCATAAATTTCTGAAAGAGGCATTGAAGTTGATAAAGCTAAAGTTGATGCTATTGAAAAGATGCCATGTCCCAAGGACATTAAAGGTATAAGAAGTTTTCTGGGTCATGTCGGTTTTTATAGGAGGTTCATTAAGGACTTCTCAAAAATTTCTCGGCCTCTGACTAACCTATTACAAAAAGATATTCCTTTTGTCTTTGATGATGATTGTGTAGAAGCATTTGAAATACTTAAGAAAGCATTAATTTCTGCACCTATTGTTCAGCCACCTGATTGGAATTTACCCTTTGAAATTATGTGTGATGCTAGTGGTTATGCTGTAGGTGTTGTTCTAGGGCTAAGAGTTGATAAGAAATTAAATGTTATTCAATATGCTAGTAGAACTCTAGACAATGCCCAGAGAAATTATGCTACCACTAAAAAGGAATTCTTAGCAGTTGTATTTGCTTGTGATAAGTTCAGACCTTATATTGTTGATTCTAAAGTAACTATTCACACTGATCATGCTGCTATTAAATATCTTATGGAAAACAAAGATGCTAAACCTAGACTTATTAGATGGGTTCTCAAGCTACAAGAATTTGATTTGCATATTATTGATAGGAAGGGAGCTGAGAACCCCGTTGCAGACAACTTGTCTAGGTTAGAGAATGTTCTTGATGACCCACTACCTATTGATGATAGCTTTCTTGATGAACAATTAAATGTCATAAATGCTTCTCGTACTGCTCCATGGTATGCTAATTACATTGTTGCTAAATTTATACCACCTAGTTTCACATACCAGCAAAAGAAAAGGTTTTTCTATGATTTAAGACATTACTTCTGGGATGACCCACATCTTTATAAAGAAGGAGTAGATGGTATTATTAGACGTTGTGTACCTGAGTATGAACAGGAACAGATCCTACGCAAGTGTCACTCTGAAGCCTATGGAGGACACCATGCTGGAGATAGAACTGCACACAAGGTATTACAATCTGGTTTTTATTGGCTTACTCTCTTCAAGGATGCCCGTAAGTTTGTCTTGTCTTGTGATGAATGTCAAAGAATTGGTAATATTAGTAGACGTCAAGAAATGCCTATGAATTATTCACTTGTTATTGAACCATTTGATGTTTGGGGCTTTGATTATATGGGACCTTTTCCTTCCTCTAATGGGTATACACATATTTTAGTTGCTTTTGATTACGTTACTAAGTGGGTAGAAGTTATTCCAACTAGTAGTGCTGATCATAACACCTCTTTTAAGATGCTTAAAGAAGTTATTTTTCTGAGGTTTGGAGTCCCTAGATATTTAATGACTGATGGTGGTTCACATTTTATTCATGGTGCTTTTCGTAAAATGCTTGCTAAGTATGATGTTAATCATAGAATTGCATCTCCTTATCACCCACAGTCTAGTGGTCAAGTAGAATTGAGTAACAGAGAGCTCAAATTAATTTTGCAAAAGACTGTTAATAGATCTAGAAAGAATTGGTCCAAGAAACTTGATGACTCATTATGGGCCTATAGATCTGCATATAAAAATCATACGGGTATGTCTCTGTATAAAATGGTTTATGGTAAAGCATGCCACTTACCTCTTGAATTAGAACATAAGGCATATTGGGCTATTAAAGAGCTCAACTATGACTTCAAACTTGCTGGTGAGAAGAGACTTTTTGACATTAGCTCACTTGATGAATGGAGAACCCAAGCCTATGAAAATGCCAAATTGTTTAAAGAAAAGGTTAAAAGATGGCATGACAAAAGGATACAAAAGCGTGAGTTTAATGTAGGTGATTATGTATTGTTATACAACTCTCGTTTAAGATTTTTTGTAGGAAAACTTCTCTCTAAATGGGAAGGTCCTTACATTATCGAGGAGGTCTATCGTTCCGGTGCCATAAAAATCAACAACTTTGAAGGCACAAATCCGGAGGTGGTGAACGGTCAAAGAATTAAACATTATATCTCAGGTAATCCTATAAATGTTGAAACTAATATTATCGAAACCGTAACCTCGGAGGAATACATAAGGGACACTTTCCAGAACGTTTCAGACCCCGAAAAGGAATAGGTATGTGGAACGGTAAGTAAACCGACTCCAAAACAGTTCTAATGGCAATTTTTCTCCGTTTTGGAATATTTAGAAAAATAGGAAAATAAGAAGCAGTCCGGGAAGGACACGAGGCTTCCACGAGGGTGGGAGGCACGCCCTACCCCCTGGGCGCGCCCCCACCTCGTGCGCTCTTCGGACTCCGTTTTCTTGCACGATACTTCTTTTAGTTGGTAAAAATTCACTATATGATCTCCCGAAGGTTTTGACCACCGTATCACGCAAATATCCTATGTCTTTGTTTCGAGTTGTTCCCGCTGCAGATTAGAGCAATATGTCGTCCCAGGATTCGGAAGGAGAAAGCTATGTGGTTGATTACCTTGCAAATCCTAAGGTCTATGGGGACGTGGAGCATTGTGGTTGGACTATGGAAGAAGAAGAGGACTGTGAACCCAAGGGAAAGGAGGAGACGAGCTCAGATGAAGATGAAGTCCCATTTACCTCAACCTGGGGACATGCATGTGGAGTTTAAAAAGTCAAGCCTCCCTGATAGAGCAAAGAAACTTAAGATCGAGTTTATCCCTTTTCGCCTCTTGCAGGAAAACAAGCAGGAATTATGCAAAAAGATATTAAGCCTGGAGCAGGAGATTGATGACCTGAGGGATGAAAATTCTGTCCTCAAGCACAAATTAGGAAGAAGCCTACGCCATCAACAAAACCATCATCTTCCGCACCCCCAAAGAAGGAGACATAATCACATGGGTATGGGCATTCCCCTTGGCAACTGCCAAGCTTGGGGGAGTGACCCGGTATCGTATCACCATCACTTTTATCTTTACTGTTTTTCTTAGTTCGATCCTTTTGATAATATCTTGATCTAGTAGAATAAAGCTCTGGTATGATCTAGTTGTGAGTTTTTGCTTTATGATCCTTCTATGTAATCGAGTCCGTGAGCTGTATATAATAAAGTTTAGTGTTGAGTCAACGGCATGTTTGCTATGATCTTGAGGGAATAAAATAAAAAGAGAAAGAATAAAAAGAAATAAAGAGATCATATGGATCTTATGGAGAGTAATGAGCTCACATATAAAGAGTGTGATGAATAAAAGTTGTTGAGAGTTTACAAACATAGTTTTGGTCATCGTTGCAATTAATAAGAAGTAATAAAGAAAGAGAGGTTCACATATAAATATACTATCTTGGACATCTTTTATGATTGTGAGCACTCATTAAAGTATGATATGCTAAAGAGTTGACGTTGGACAAGTAAGACAACGTAATGGGTTATGTTTTCTTTCATCTGAGATAAATTATATTGTCATGGATCATCCAACATGTTGAGCTTGCCATTCCCTCTCTTGCTAAGCCAATTTCTTTGCACCAAGTAGAGATACTACTTGTGCTTCCAAATACCCTTAAAACCAGTTTTGCCATGAGAGTCCACCATATCTACCTATGGATTGAGTAAGATCCTTCAAGTAAGTTGTCATCGGTGCAAGCAACAAAAATTGCTCTGTAAATATGTATGACTTATTAGTGTGGGAGAAAATAAGCTTTATACGATCTTGTGATGTGGAAGAAATAAAAGTGACAGACTGCATAATAAAGGTCCATATCACAAGTGGCAATATGAAGTGACATTCTTTCGCATTAAGATTTTGTGCATCCAGCCATAAAAGCGCATGACAACCTCTGCTTCCCTCTGTGAAGGGCCTATCTTTTACTTCTATCTTCTACCTTATATAAGAGTCATGGTGATCTTCACCTTTGCTTTTTACATTTTATCCTTTGGCAAGCACAGTGTGTTGGAAAGATCCTGATATATATATCTAATTGGATGTGAGTCTTCATGAACTATTATTGTTGACATAACCCTTGAGGTAAAACGTTGGGAGGCAAAACTATAAGCCCCTATCTTTCTCTGTGTCCGATTAAAACTTCATACCCATAAATATTGCGTGAGTGTTAGCAATTGTGAAAGACTAAAAGATGGTTGAGTATGTGGACTTGCTGAAAAGATCTTATATTGACTCTTTCCTATGTTATGATAAATTGCAATTGCCTCAATGACTAAGATTAGAGTTTGTTGGTTCTCAATGAAGTTTATGATTCATACTTGAAATTGTGATTGAATTGTTACTTTAGGATAAGAGATCATATGACAATATATACATATGTTGCTGTTCTAAGAATGATCATGATGCCCTCATGTCCGTATTTTATTTTTATCGACACCTCTATCTCTAAACATGTGGACATATTTTTTGATTTCGCTTTCGCTTGAGGACAAGCGAGGTCTAAGCTTGGGGGAGTTGATACGTCCATTTTGCATCATGCTTTTATATCCATGTTTATTGCATTATGGGCCGTTATTACACATTATGTCACAATACTTATGCCTATTCTCTCTTATTTGACAAGGTTTACATGAAGAGGGAGAATGCCGGCAGCTGGGATTCTGGGCTGGAAGAGGATCAAATATTAGAGACCTATTCTGCACAGCTCCAAAAGTCCTGAAACTTCACGAAAGTTATTTTCAGAATATATAAAAAATACTAAGCGCAAGAAGTACCAGAGGGGGGCCACCCACCAGCCACGAGGTTGGGGGGAGCCCTACCCCCCTGGGCGCGCCCCCTATCTCGTGGGCCCCCTGGTGGCCCTCCGATGCCCATCTTCCGCTATATGAGGTCTTTCGTCCGAGAAAAAATCATAAGCAAGCTTACGGGATGAGATTCTGCTGCCACGAGGCGGAACCTTGGCTGAACCAATCTAGGGCTCCGGCGGAGCTGTTCTGCCGGGGAAACTTCCCTCCGGGAGGGGGAAATCATCACCATCGTCATCACCAACAATCCTCTCATTGGGAGGGGGTCAATCTCCATCAACATCTTCACCAGCACCATCTCATCTCAAACCCTAGTTCATCTCTTGTATCCAATCTTTGTATCCAAACCTCAGATTGGTACCTGTGGGTTGCTAGTAGTGTTGATTACTCCTTGTAGTTGATGCTAGTTGGTTTACTTGGTGGAAGATCATATGTTTAGATCCATTATGCAGATTAATACCCCTTTGATTATGAACATGAATATGCTTTGTGAGTAGTTACGTTTGTTCCTGAGGACATGGGAGAAGTCTTGCTATTAGTAGTCATGTGAATTTGGTATTCGTTTGATATTTTGATGAGATGTATGTTGTTATACCTCTAGTGGTGTCATGCGAACGTCGACTGCATGACACTTCACCATTGTTTGGGCCTAGAGGGAGGCATTGGGAAGTAATAAGTAGATGATGGGTTGCTAGAGTGACAGAAGCTTAAACCCTAGTTTATGCGTTGCTTCGTAAGGGGCTGATTTGGATCCATATGTTTCATGCTATGGTTAGGTTTACCTTAACACTTCTGTTGTAGTTGCGGATGCTTGCAATGGGGGATAATCATAAGTGATATGCTTGTCCAAGTAAGGACAGTACCCAAGCACCGGTGCACCCACATATCAAATTATCAAAGTACCGAACGCGAATCATATGATCGTGATGAAAACTAGCTTGACGATAATTCCCATGTGTCCTCGGGAGCGCTTTCCTTCATATAAGAGTTTGTCCAGATTTGTCCTTTGCTACAAAAAGGACTGGGCCATCTTGCTGCACCTCATTTATTTTTATTACTTGCTACTCGTTGCAAATTACCTTATCACAAAACTATCTGTTACCGATAATTTCAGTGCTTGCTGAGAATACCTTGCTGAAAACCGCTTATCATTTCCTTCTGCTCCTCGTTGGGTTCGACACTCTTACTTATAGAAAAGCATACGATAGATCCCCTACACTTGTGGGTCATCAGCATACAACGCCTGGAGGTGTGCGGGGACTCAAATCTTGCAATATCCCAAATAAATGGAGAGTTCAATGCCAAATATCCAAAGATGGCGGCCTATCGTAACGCCATACTTAAAATATCATCTCGGTTCGAGGGACTCGAGTTTCATCATGTGGCTCGAGAAAGTAATCAAGTGGTGGATGTCCTTGCTCGCATGGGCGCCAAGGGTCACCCCGACCCGCCTAACATCTTTCTGGAATGGCTCTTCAAGCCATCCGTGGTGTGGAAGGGTGAGAGCAGCAACACCAGTCCAGATCCGATTATACCCCCAGATTCCGAACACAATACTGATATCATCGGGGGCTCAGCCACCCAAATAACACCATTGGCCCATCTAATAATGGCAGTAATTTCCCCATGGACCGAACCATTCTTGGCCTACCTTAATAGGCAAGAGCTCACTGAGGATCAGAATGAGGCTCGCTGCATTGTTCGGCGCTCGAAAGCCTACAAGGTCCATGACGGAGAGCTCTACAAGAAAAGCGCTACCAGAGTCCTCCAAAGATGTATCTCTGAAGAAGAGGGATGGCAGCTCCTGGCCGAAATCCATGTTGGTCTCGGCGATCACCACGCCGCGGCTCGGGCCCTCGTAAGTAAGGCCTTCCGTACATGTTTCTTTTGGCCGATAGCCCGAGCAGATGCACAGGACCTTGTCCAACGTTGTGTCGGATGCCAGCTTTTGACCAATCAGAGCCATATGTCGCCTACAGCCCTACAAACAATCCTCATTACTTGGCCTTTCGTGGCTGGGGGCTTGATATGGTCGGACCCCTTAAAGGATGAAGCCATAAGAAAACATATCTGCTGGTCATGGTAGATAAATTCACCAAGTGGATAGAGGCCAAACCAGTTAAAACGGCCGAAGCCGGACTAGTGATAGACTTTATATCCAGTGTTGTGCACCGTTATGGTGTCCCACACAGCATCATCACCGATAACGGCTCCAATTTCACAGCCGATGAAGTGAAAACCTGGTGTGCTAACCTACGCATTAAGCTCAATTACGCCTCCATCTATCACCCAAACAAACGGTCAAGTGGAACGAGCTAATGGTCTTATCATGAGTGGCATTAAGCCTAGACTAGTTCGGTCTTTGAAAGAATCAGACAAGCACTGGGTTGAGGAGCTCGAATCCGTACTCTGGGGGCTGCAGACCACGCCCAATCGCACTACCGAATACACACCATTCTTCATGGTGTAGGGCGCAGAGGCCGTTTTCGCTGCGACATCATTCATGACTCACCTCGAGTGCGCATGTATGAAGAGAGAGAGGCCGAGCTTGATCGGCAGGACAGTCTAGATGCCCTGGAGGAGGAGTGCAACGTTGCAAAAGCCTGTTCGACATTCTATCAACAACAGGCTCGCAGATACCAAAGCAGAGAAGTGCGGGCCAAGACTTATAATGTTGGTGAGCTCGTCCTACGCTTGCTAGAAAAGAAAAAGGACAAACTCAAGCCCAAGTGGGAGGGTCCCTTCATCATAGATGAAGTTCTCACTAGAGGAGCGTACCGCCTGCGTGATGCATCGGACAATCGCTTAGAGCGGAACCCGTGGAATGCTGCCAGACTCCAAAGATTCTACGCCTAGAGCCATACTCTTTGTTCGTCTTCTTCTCCCTATGTTTCCATTTTCTCTCTCTTTAATTTTTCTCCAGCTCTATAGCTCTTGTGCGGCTAAACCGCACACCTATGATGTACACATCCTTAAATGTATACGCTCATAATACCTGGGGCTTCTTTTACAGAAGCTTATTATTATTTTCCGAGCATCAAGCTCACCACATATGTGTCCTTTCCTCATATGTACCTTTTCTTCGCCATTATATGCACCATTATGACTTAAGTTTTTGCCAAGCTGGGTTGCCTGGCTCCTGTGCTTATGCCCTATGTTCCCGTTTGTTCGGCTATGGCATAAAGGGAGCACCTCTGCAATTGTTACAGCCGGGTCATCCGGACTTGTACCTCAGACTGGGTGAAGCCGAAAGCTAGCGTTCTTAAGGGAATATTCGCTCGGTGGACTAAAGATGTTACACCCTAATTCCCCTGTGATCCCCCAGATGTTACGTATACTGCGATTCTTCAATCACAGTTCGGGCATGCATACTAGCGCATGTTCACCTAGGGAAAGGAACCCTTAACGGACTATTCTCCCTGGAAGATGTTTCTTACAATCAACAAGTAATATAACATAGCTAGCCGGATACAACTTGTCTGTTCAAGCAACTATGACCCCTATGCCAGGTTTCCACGCATACCCCGGTCTATATTGCCGCTCTGGTATTCGGAAACACTCTGCACCTTCGGGTCCGGAGGTCGAAGCGAAAAGGTCTGCCATGACAATCATTTCACAATCCGGCTAGGGACAAATTTGTCAACTGAAGTACATAGTCACTTGGACTCAAAAACTTCTTCCTCTATGTCGTCTAACAGGCTGTCTAGCTTACAATCCTGTTGGGAGAACTTGGCGGCTATCTTTACTTGGTCATATACCAAACTAACTGGAATTTCTTGTCCATCTGACCCCCGAGGTCCGACCCGGGCCATATGATTCGGATCAAGCTTGGTGTGCCGTGTTTTTACCATGGCCTAGGCCTCTCGCGCACCTCCTTGGCAGGCCGATATCTTCCATAATTGAAAGCGCCGCCGAGCTCCCTGGAATAGCTTCACAAGCTCCTCCATACTTCCTGGAGGAGAGGCAGATGGCCACAAAGCCTTGGCAACGCTCCGCATTGCTTGCCGAGCTCGCTCGTGCACTTGGGATAACTCTTGCAGCAGATCGCCTTGAGATCCGGACATTTCCTCTTCGGGAGGCCAATCAGCATACCCGCAGACATAAATCTGTCAGCTCATTTTTTCACTGAATTACACGGAGGTAAGTTCAAAAACATACTGAATATGCCACCTCGTAGCCTCCTATTTTCCTTTACGGTGTCAGCTAGCTGGGCTCGTACATCTTTTAGATCTTCGCCCAGCAGGGTGTTGGAATCTTGCAGCTTGTTCTTATCATCCGTGACTCGTGTCAGCACACGTTCGCCTGCAGCCAGGCGCCTTTCAGCCTCTTGTTTACCCGCCTGCGCAACTTTCAGTTCCTCTTTTAGTTGATCTGTTGATCCTATCATCGGAAATGCAACAGTATTCACATTACTGGTACATGATTATACTTTTTCTGGATGGAGGGGAACATTACCAGGCGGTGCCTCCTTGGACTTCTCCAGTTCGGTGGTAACAACAGCTAGCTGAGTCCGGCACTTTTCCAGCTCATGAGACATCATGTTGTTCTTCTCTGTGAGTACCTGATTATACAATGATCCTTAAATTAGTTGTTTCAACTATTTCAAGTCTCAGGGGCTACTGGTACATGACTACTAGATCTATACAATGCGTACTTACCCACATATCTTTCAAATGATGGTCAGTGGCTCTGGCAAGCCTGTCCCGAGCAGCTCGGATGTACGCATCAGCCGAGCTGAAGGCATTGAACACCTCTTTAGTAAAGCCAGGGTCGCGAAGAGCGGCCCTCTAGCGCCGATGATTCATGGCGCTCTCCACTTCAGAGTTCGTGAAAGATACATTATCTAAATCCTCTGAAGGAGGACAATCCGGCGTCGCTCCCGTGTCAGCCCTCGCCCTAGAGGCAGGGTCTAGAACCTGACCGATGGAGGCGCGACTGACAGGATCCCCGAACATAGTCCAGCGAACACTCTTCCTGATAAAACACAGTGGACAATGTCACGATTCGATGTGCCTGCCAGGGGGCATATTTAAAGCCATACGTCTTTGATGAAGGCTCGGCCGTGTTGTCATTTGCCT
The DNA here is from genome assembly GCF_003073215.2 of Triticum urartu. Taxonomy (NCBI): domain Eukaryota; kingdom Viridiplantae; phylum Streptophyta; class Magnoliopsida; order Poales; family Poaceae; genus Triticum; species Triticum urartu. Next base: position 468,516,293 of record NC_053027.1, read on the forward strand.
TCCTCTTCGAAGACCCGCCCAGCGTAGGCACCGCTCTCTTATGAGATGCCTCTAGTGCGGCATGACGCGCCGAGCGCCTCCCCTTTGGAGCACGAGACATTGCGGTGGGTGAGGCATAATGAGAAAGATCTTTCGAAAGAGATGTCTCCTAGTTACTTACATGTGAGGCAGGAAGGAGGCCAGGATAATCGGCCATGATGGCCACTTCTGTGCCATCATAGCTCGACTGGTAGAAGACTCCCTCTTTGAGTTCTACAAATATGTTTGGATCCTCTTCAAATCCGGGATCGAGGTCCCGGTTATGGTCCTCCGGCTGTGGAGTGGGACTATAAATCTCCGCGACAGCCTTCCGCCATTCCTATTAAGAATGAATGGGTAAATGTCAATTAAACATGACTCGGGGAAGGATTGAGTAAGGAGGTGGGATTAAAACTCACCCAGCTAGGGGGATTGTACATGGAGAATCCCTCTTGGCGCTTAAGATGAGTAAAATCCTCTTTCTCCCCTTTATACAGATCAGCCAATATTGTGGCCAGGGCGGCAGGGGTGTCCGGACCCTTCCGTCCGCAGCGTGAGGCGTCATCTTCCCCATTGTAGTGCCACATAGGGAGCCCTCTGAATTGGAGTGGTTGAACACCTCGCATTATGGAAGTTGTCATTACCTTGATTATTGATAATCTGGACTGGGCAAGTGTCCTTATCTTGCCCATTAGTTGTTGGACTTCTGTGTTGTCTTCCTCCTCGAGGCTCCGAGGACGCCAGCTGTGGCGTTTCCTCAGCGGAGCGCTGGAAAATTCGGGAAGGCCCATTCGGACTGGGTCGGGGAGAGCGACATCTTCAATATAAAACCACTCCGAGGGCTATTCTTCGGATGCCTTCTTCGGCGTACCGGACAAGTGTCCTGTCCCAGCTATACGCCATATCTCGGCGCCGCCCACCTTGAATACGAATCCCTTTAGGGTACGAGGGACGAGGTAGAAAAGTTTCCTCCACAAATCAAAGTGGGCCTCGCAGCCCAGGAATAGCTTGCAAAGAGCGACAAACCCCGCGATATGCAGGATGGAGGCTAGAGTGAGGTTGTGCAGTTGGAGGCCGTAGTACTCCAATAGACCTCGGAGGAAAGGGTAGATTGGAAACCCAACGCCTCTTATTAAGAAGGATATGAAGCACACTCGCTCCCCTTGGTTGTATTAGGAAAGTTTTCTGCCAGAGCTTCACCTGTAAAGGAGGTTAATCCTGCCCGAACGGGGACTAGATCCACGGGGGGAAGGAACCCTTGCGTTTGAAGCTTACTCAGCTAGTCATGGGATACTGAACATTTCTCCCAATCGCCTTTTTCGGAGCCATGGGGCGGGAGGAAGAACTGGGAATGCTAGCCATGTTGGAATGGTTTCTCCCAACAAGCTCTAAGGATTTTCCGCCTTGTGTGAGATGGCATCTGAGATCCAATCCACTTAAATATATGCCTTTCTTACATGGCCATGGTGTTATGTGCAAAAATATTCTGACCTTTCATGTTCTCTCGACACGTGGAAGCCGAAGCAATGAAGGTGCAGAAGCCAATGGGTACGACATTAAAGGAAAGCCGAGTATAATTCTTCGGATCAGATGCTTTGAAGTACTCGGAGGAAGAACCCGCCTTGCAATGCAAAAGACAATCAGCGCGCCAGACACATCGTCATTGAAGTCTGGTTCGGGGGCTACTGAGGGAGTCCTGGATTAAGGGGTCCTCGGGCGTCCGAGCTATGTGACATGGGCCGGACTGATGGGCTGTGAAGATACAAGACAGAAGGCTTCCTCCCGTGTCCGGATGGGACTCTCCTTTGTGTGGAAGGCAAGCTTGGCGTTCAGATATGAAGATTCCTTCCTCTGTAAACCGACTCTATACAACACTAGGCCCCTCCGGTGTCTATATAAACCGGAGGGTTTAGTCCGTAGAGGCAATCACAATCATACAGGCTAGACATCTAGGGTTTAGCCATTACGATCTCGTGGTAGATCAACTCTTGTAATCCTCATATTCATCAAGATCAATCAAGCAGGAAATAGGGTATTACCTCCATCAAGAGGGCCCGAACCTGGGTAAACATCGTGTCCCTCATCTCCTGTTACCATCGACCATAGACGCACAGTTCGGGACCTCCTACCCGAAATCCACCGATTTTGACACCGACACCCACAGATCCCCATCCCCATCCCCACCCCCCACTCCAGAGCATCGCAGCCTAAGCCCGGCTATGCTTCCTGTGGAGCTCGAGGAGCGACGCCCAAAAGAGCTGTATCACGGTCTCTTTGCCCGACGTCGCCGAGGAAGCTGACGACCATTACTGGTGGCAGGCACTCAAGCAGCGGGCTAGAGTATGCGGGCATGTCTCGGTCGCCGACTACGACATCGAGGTCATCGACAGTGACGGCCTGAGGCGGGCTATGTCATAGCTGGTTAAGTGGCCCACCCCCAACCCCTCGGGTTCAACCGCCGTCGATCTCATCCATGACCCCGCCGGTGATCTCTTCTGGCTCGCTGTCAACAGTTTGCCATCCTACATCGCGATCGAGCCCCTTTTGTCATTTCTGAAGGACACGTTCTGCGACGCTGGATTGGGATCCATAGCTTCCAAGTCAGACCTCATCGACGGCGACCACGAGGAGGGCACCCTCTCCGACTCTTCCAAGGGGAAAGAGCCCATCTGCTCTTCCAAGGGGAAAGCGCAAATCTGCAACATCAGGGAGGGAAGCCTACAGCCGTTCTCTTCCAAGGGGAAGGAGCCCATATGTGACAACATGGAGCGCATCCAGGGTTCATGCTCTTCCCACGGGAACGAGCCCATCTGTGACAAGTGAGGAAACCCATGATTTGTTTTGCCGTGCCTCTTCACAGGGGGAAACCCATGATTTGTCTTGTCGAGTCCCTTTTGTAGTGTAGTGAGAATATGTCCAGTTTTAATTGATAGATCTGGTTGTTTGTAGTATGCCTTGTTTATTTCAGTTGTTCACAATGTGATGCTCTATATGTGCAATTATTTACTGTGCAATACATTTCATCAATCCAGTTTTAAACATACTGATAGGAATGCATATATTTGCTTGTTGTTAAGCCTATTATAGCTAGCATATGCCTCTTTTAAAGTTTTTTGATTGTTCGGTTATTTGTTGTTAGCATATGTCCAATTTCAAATCCTATATTTGGTTGTTCGTAGTATGCCTTGTTTATTCCAGTTATTCACAATGTGATATTCTATATGTGCAAGTATGAACTGTGCAGTTCAATTTCATCACTACTAGTTTCAACAATACCACTGTGAATGACTACATTTGGTTGCTGCATCTTGTAGTTAACACGCCTTTCCATTTTTATTTAACAATAACCAGTGTACTTAGGCCGGCACAATACCAGTTTGAATGACTATGTTTGCTTGTTGTTAAATGTTAGGCATGTTGCAGTTAACACACCTTTCCACTTGTTTTGCTTTACTAGCGTGCTTAAACCTGCACACTGAAGCTATCTTTTGGAGATTATTTTGTCTGCCATGGATAATTTTGGTTGATGTTTAGCCTGTTGTGCTTAACATGCTTCTCGATGTACCTACACAGGACAATTTTAGGAACGACTGCTATTTTCCATCGAGGTTAGTTTCATCACATGGCTTATATATGCTCACTGTTCAGGATATCGGTAGCTGGTACCATATAGGTCGGGGGCTGGTAAGGGACTAATCGGTGAATCGGACTTTTAACTGAATATATCTGCAACCCATTTATCATTAGGTTAACTAGGGACATATGTAATATATCTGAGGCTACATAGCAACATGCACTGTACTTAATGTCTAAATATGCAATCCTAGGCTACATAGCAACAAGGAAGGGTGTTACATTAATGTTCTGATGATGTCTAGATATACGTAGAAGAGCAGCAATAACAACAACAACAACAACACAACCCTGTTTGGATACTCAACTTAGATAGAGGTTAGAGTTAGTTTCTAGCTCATGACTAACCCTGAACTAACTCCATCCAAAGAGTTGTTTGGATGGCAGGGTTAGATTAACAATAAATGCACTAGGAGAACTAGCTCCAATTAGCACCTCTTGGGTTGGATAGTTTTTTGGGGTGGGTTATATATGCAACTAGCTCAAACTAGCCCTCATGTTTAGATATACTTTAGGGCTATTTGAGCCCGAACTAGCTCAAACTAACTGTAACCCATGGATATAGCAGCAGTTAATCAGCCGATAATTTGTAAGAATGCACTAAACTCCTTCCGGCCCATAATATAAGATGTTAATTCATTTAATATGTGAGTATATTGGATGTTATAAGATATTATAATTAAAAGAGTGTTGTACTACATCATTGTGCAATTGTTGTTTAGCTTCTAATACTAACTTGGTGCTTTTAGGTACATATGTCATTGGTAAAGATCCGCGCTTCGACCCTTTTTGCGTATGGAGCAATGAGATATCGATGAACCAGCATCAAGTGAGGAAGCTGATAAAGATTGCTAGTAAAATGGGTCCAAAGATGGCAATTAAACTATTTGTTTACACTTTATCCAAGACAACAGCGAACATCATGATGGTAAGTAAGAACTCTGCAACCTTCTTTTTACTGCCAATAATGAGTTGTGTTAGATGACAATGTCTGAATCTTTTTTCATTTGCAGTGGTTGCCAAAGCAGTTTACACAAGATTACCTCTCAAACTACATGATTGGTGGGCAACTGGGCATACAAAGATTAAAGTATTTCTACCAAAACACGATGATTATCTAGATGTTTTCATGAAGACCGTGAAGGATGGGCGGTCGGCCATCACAAGGGGTTGGACTAGAGTCGCGCGTGCCTTCTACATGGAGGAGGGCACAATATGGGCATTCCGCTTCACCTTGTTCAGCAACCAGAATGTATTTCGCCCCTTTCTTTACCGTCTTTAATAGTACAAGTATACAACTATGGTTCATCATTCTTTATTTGGTTCTTATGTAATTCTTGAACATATGTACCTATGAATCGAATAATGCATTGGTTGTTTGAACCTGATGGATATGAATAAAGCTATAGCATACATTCAAATTCAAATTCAAATCTGGTACAATTTGAAATAGCAGCAATTAAATTACGATGAAATTACACTCTCTAGGTCATTACGGCACACACGGTTGGTAAAACACAAACGTTTGCGATATACACCATAATCCGATATGGTTCACAGAGAGGAAACATGTGCAAGCATGCACACAGTTGTCATTTGCAAAGCATGTGCGATGTCAGACAATATCACAAACGATGCGGGAAAACTAAATGTTTGTGTTAGTTGCCTTATCATACACGATTCGCAACCTTGAAATGTTTAACATTGCACCACAGAATAGCGTGTGTGATAGCTGTCGTGTACGACGATGTTACGATGGTCTAAAGTTTTGTAATCCTGTCCGACATTCGTATGACGATTAGCTAATCTTCTTAATTAGTTATCGCATATGGTTTGGCAAAAGCAAATGTGTGTGATTATATGCTTATCATCAACGTTCTATAATAGTGAACCGTTTGTGATGGGCCGCGCATCGTAAACGTGGCACCATAGAACACCAACTGTGATGGCAATGCGATCACAAACGAGTAGGAGTACTGTAGGGTCCCTATCCCCGACGGTTTCTGGGTCGTGTGGGAAGGACCCCTCCCCATCGTCGTCACTCACTAGGCGATGGTTCCAAATGTCGTCGCAGAAAGGGGTTAAAAACCGTTTGTATAGCACCAACGTGCACCAGTGATGTTTTTAGTTTAGAAGGACGTTGGTTGGAGAGACTGCTAACCAGCGGGATGAATTGAAGGCGCTAGTGGATAGTATTGATCTAGCTTATGAGAAGGACAGAGTGAGATGGAAGCTAGGTAGCAACAAAAAAGTTTGATGCTAGAGATCTATACTTGCAACTTAAGAAGACATGTGTCGTGGGGTACAAATTTATCTGGAAAGTGAGGATCCTCTTGAGATTAAGATTTTTCTATAACCAATGCTTAAATATGGCATATTGACAAAATATAATATAGTTAATGGGTTGAACTGGTAATGAACAATGCCACTTTTGTGGGCGTGATCTTTTTGAATGAAAGGGATTCCTCCCCCAATTTTATTAATGGAACCAAACGAGTCTTTGTGACAGCCAAAACACTACACCACCAAAAGAATTACTCCTCCCCTCTTAAACCTCTTTGGCACAAGCCAACTAAACAAAGCTAGAACCTGGCTCCCAACATCGCAGCTGAGAAGAAGGACCTCACCCCAGCAAACGAGATGCTATACTCCAAATTACAATTAGCTCCTGCCAAATCCAGCATCCAGGACCAAACACTCACCCGCTATGGAGCCAACCAACAAACACCAAAAGAACAATCTACAAGCCGATTCTCCATGTAGAAGCTCCATCGTCACCCGTTCTCCACCTTGGGAATCCACAAAGCCTAGCGACGCCTTGCTTGGAAGATCTCAACAGTGACTCGCTCCAAAAGTTTTGCACACTGTTGGAGTCCTAGTTTTGCGTCCTGCAAAATACTCTAGTCGTTGATCCAAAAATGAACCATGTGTAACACCACACTAGGGTCAGAAGGCCATTTATGCTGGAAGCAAGAAAAAAATCTTGCTTTCCAGATACCCCATATAACTATTGCAACACCCATTGTGAACATATTCCTTTTTTCTACCCCCATGTTCTTTAGCCAAACATTAAAACAAGCATCTGAATCATAAAAATCGCATTGAGTCCCTAGACTACAAGTAACCACACTCTAATATTAGCCAGTTTACCACCTTAGGGGACATTGGGAAAAAAGGTGATCTATGGATTCATTTTTTTTCATAGAACAAACACTCTCGTTCGCAAGTGCCCCCTCTATGAATCAACACATCTTGTGTTAGAACATTTTCTTCAATATTAGCCAGTTTTAACTTTCCATAGGAAACTAGTAGGGACTTTACCTCCCAGCTGTATGGCAGAGTAAAAGGACTTAACACTGAATATCTCAGAACTAGACAGAGTCTAGCTGAGTTTGTTCTTATTTTCTATCAAGATGATAGAATCTCACAATTTTTTAAGCTCTATCCATTGTTCACCTTTCTCCCCCACTAAAGCCCTTCAAAATCTCAAACCATCTAGGTTATCAACCAATGCATCATGCACTGTGATATTTTAATTTAGAGATATTTCATTTAATCCAGGGAAGGATAGTAAAAGACTCTCTTTCCCTATCCATTTATCTTCCTAGAATTTGGTTTTTCTCCCGTTCCCTACACATAACTTGCAACACAATAAAAGAGTTATTTCACTTTAAGCAGCCCCTGCCAAAAATGAGAGTCCCCTTATTTGTGCTACACTTGCTCTAGAGTAGAACTTTTGATGTATTTATACCACAAAAGTTACTGCCATAGTCCCTCTTCATTGAATAATTTGCACAACCACTTAACAAGTAGAGCAATATTAATCAAATCCAATTCCAACACTCCTAAACCTCGCAGGTCCTTTGGTTGGCACACAACTGGCCAAGAAACTTAATGGCACTTTCTTTTCTCTTTTTCTCCACTCAATCAAAACCTGACTCTAGGCATGTCATACTTCTTTTGTTGGGAATCATTGCATGGAAAACAATTTTTTTTCTATGCACATGCAATGTTCTATCCATGGAGATGCATAACAATGAGAGGGGAGACTGCGTCTACGTACCCTCATATGTCGTAAGCGGAAGAGTTTCACAACGCGGTTGATGTAGTCGAACTTTCTTCACGCTCCAACCAATCTAGTACCGAACGCACATCACCTCCGTGTTCTGCACACGTTCAGCTCGGTGACGTTCGCCGCCTTCTTGATCCAGCAAGACGGTGAGGAAGTAGATGAGTTCCGACAACACGATGGTGATGGTAATGTGATCTCCGTAGGGCTTTGCCTAAGCACTACGAAAATATGACCGAGGAAGTAAACGGTGGACGGGGGCGCCGCACGCGGCTAATACAATGTTATGTTCTTGTGTGGCGCCCCTCCCCATGTATATATAGGTGGGATGGGAGGAGGCACCCCTTAGCGTGCCCCAAGAGACCCGGCGGAAGCCCTAGGGCTGCCGCCTTGCCCTGCGCCCCCCATTTCCTTATTTGGAGTGTGGGAGGAAGGCAGGGGAGGGTGGCTCCCCCCCCCTTTCCTTTCTCCCATGAGAGGGAAAGGCGGGAGGGGCTAGCCCTCCCCCTTTTCCTTCCCTAGGGCTGGCCAAACAAGGAAGGGGGCGCACTAGCCCCCTTGTGGGTTGGTCTGTCCCCTCCTTTGGCCCATAACTTGTCAGGGGGTGCCCGGAACCCCTTCTGGTGACCCGATTCCTTCCTGGTATGTCCCGAAACACTTCCGGTGTCCAAATACCATCGTCCTATATATCAATATTTACCTCTCGACCATTTCGAGACTCATTGTCATGTCCATGATCTCATCCGGGACTCCGAACAACATTCAGTCACCAAATCATATAACTCATATAACACTATATCGTCAACAAACGTTAAGCGTGCAGACCCTGCGGGTTTGAGAATTATATGGACATGACCGAGACACCTCTTCGATCAATAACCAATAACGGAACCTGGATGCCCATATTGGCTCCTACATATTCTACGAAGATCTTTATCGGTCAAGCCGTTATGGCAACATACGTAATTCCCTTTGTCCATCGGTATGTTAGTTGCCCGAGATTCGATCGTCGGTATCTTCATACCTAGTTCAATCTCGTTACTGGCAAGTCTCTTTACTCATTCCGTAATACATCATCTTGCAACTAACTCATTAGTCACTTTGCTTGCAAGGCTTCTTATGATGCGCATTATTACCGAGAGGACCCAGAGATACCTCTCCGATACACGGAGTGACAAATCCTAATCTCGATCTATGCCAACTCAACAAACACCTTCGGAGATACCTGTAGAGCATCTTTATGATCACCTACTTACGTTGTGACGTTTGATAGAACACAAGGTATTCCTCCAGTATCCAGGAGTTGCATAATCTCATAGTCGAAGGAATATGTATTTGACATGAAGAAAGCAATAGCAATAAAACTGAACGAACATTATGATAAGCTAACGGATGGGTCTTGTCCATCACATCATTCTCCTAACGATGTGATCCCGTTATCAAATGACAACACATGTCCATGGTTAGGAAACCTTAACTATCTTTGATCAACGAGCTAGTCTAGTAGAGGCATACTAGGGACACGGTATCTGTTTATGTATTCACACATGTATTTAAGTTTCCGATCAATACAATTCTAGCATGAATAATAAACCTTTATCATGAATAAGGAAATATAAAATAACAACTTTATTATTGCCTCTAGGGCATATTTCCTTCATCTTTTTGACCCTTTAGGAAGTCCATAAAAGGAGAGCATGAATGAAGACAAACTAGAAAGAGAGGTGTTTACAAGAGTGGTTCTATCGGCTATATTTAAAATTCTACCCAACCAGCCTCCCATTGTTTTCTCCATCTTTTCCACCGAAGGATTCAAGTCACTATTTTTAAGTCTTTTTTCACCCACAGGAACTCCTAAATATTTGATAGAAATTTTACCCCTTCCACAAGTGAAAAATTCCTCGTAACTCTTAATCCTTTCCTCATTCATGCCTACACAAATCACCTCACATTTATGAAAGTTGATCTTTAACCCAGACATAATCTCAAACAAACATAACATCCCTTTTAAGTTTTTAGCTTTCTCCAGATCATCTTGGATGAGTAGGATAGTGTTATCCGCATATTGTAAGATGACAACATCCCCTTCCCCCTAATCACTAGCCAGCCTAGTAATCAATCCTCCCCTCACAAGCCTCTCTACTAGGATTAACAATGCATCAACTACTAAATCAAACAACAAAGATGAGAGTGGGTCCCCTTGCCTCAAACCTTGATAAATCCTAAAGTAAGGTCCCACCACTCCATTAACCTTAACAGCCACTTTCCCACCAGAAATTATTTTCATGATCCAATCATTCCACTTATCTAGGAATTTCATGGTTTTTAAGATTTGAAGTAGGAAAGGCCATTTAACTTTGTCAAAGGATTTTTCAAAATCAATTTTAAAAAGAACCCAGGGGATTTCTTTTTATGCAGTGAATTTAGAGTCTCGTGCAAAACTAAAACACCCTCCATGATGTACCTATCTTTCAGGAAAGCAGTTTGAGAAGCTCTAATAACCCCTTTTATTATGACCATTAATCTGTTAACCAAAATCTTAGTAATGATTTTAAAGATGACATACAAAAGACAAATAAAATAAATCCATGTTCAGCATATCCCAGAAATGCTGGTAAAACTCAATATTAAAACCATCAGGACCGGCTGATTTGTTTTTCTCCATCCCAAAAACAGCCTCTTTTAATTCCTCTAAAGAAAATTTCCTAGTTAAAAATTCCCGCTCTACGCCACTCAAAGTAGCATCTCCAGAACGATCCATGGTAATAGAGGAAATTTCAATTCACTAGAAAGTTTTCTATAAAACCCAGTGATGTATTCCTAAAGATTTTTTTTTTGCCCCTCTAGTATCCCCTCATACTAATTCTTTTGTGGGCGCGATGAAACAATCGATCACATGTTGTTTGATCTCCCCTACTTTTGGTCCATAATATGGTGCTACCCTCGGAGATGAGTTTCTTTGCTTGTGATGTAATAAGGGTAAATCTACTGGTTGCTTAGATGGACCGTAAGCTTGGCTGTGGGAGCAGATGCACTCCTCTCATCTGTCTGTGTTGTTTACTTTTATGTTATATTTCGAATGCTTTGTAAAATGTTGATGGTTTCCTTAATAGAAATCAACAAGAGCGTGATCGCAAATCATGACTAAACCTCACCAAATCTGTCACAAGAGGTAAATGACTTTGAATGCAGGTGTTACACATGTACACCGGTAATACGGCGATGCCTCGTTTGAAGCCTGCCACTGTCGTTTATATGGCGACTTCCACGTCGCATACTGAGAGTAATACGTAATAATTAATCAAATTCTCTGGACTTTCCGTTGCCCGTTGGAGGTGGACGGGTGAGGTGATGTAAGAAGGGCAGCACATCAAAGTGTTAATATAAGTGGTTCGGCCATCTCCTGACATGACATTTTGTCGTGCCATTCGCTCCATTTTAAACAGCATTGACATTGCAACGTTTATCAAAAACAAGCATGCAAGTGAGCAGTGGCAACGCGGTCAAGCTGGGAGCTAGCTAGGTTAGGTCACGAGGAGCTACGTACAATGCTTAGACGATGTATATACTCAACTGAAAACAACGAGTTGACTCTAGCATGAATCCTGGCCCCGTGGAGTTCTGCATCCCGATAAGAGTTGAAGAGTTCCTTTTTCCCCGTATGATTGCCGGCTGCGTGCGATTAACGTGGCCTCCAACGCCAAGTCTTCAACTGCGTATCTTATTCCAGACCACTAGATTATCATTCTTCCCCGCAGATACCACTCACTACCACGCATAAAAATATGTTTAAGCGTCAGCAATACTGGCGCGCTGCCCCCGCTAGCTACTTGGCCATTGCCCGCTGCAAGATGCCAGCCAATATATGCATCCACGTTCGGTTCTCCGTCAAGCGATCGAAGTCCACGCATTATACAACTCTCCATTATTGTGCTAGCTACCGAGCTTGATGCCTGTGCGAATCATTCATCACGCAACGCTACCCGTACGTACGTACGTACGCCTCAGATCGAGCCGCGATATTCTAATGGTTCTCGACAAAGAAGCATGTTGCCAGTGGCGTCCTCGTGCATGCATGCGTGGACTGGATCGCTGGCTGGCTTGCGCGCGCGACGATGTGCATGCATTTCCCACTTGTTTCTTCTCGAGTATACAATTTGGAGGAGTACGTAGCGTAGCAGCGGCTGGTGGTGGAGAACACGCTGCGTGAACCTATGCGCGTTTAATTATTGGGCATCGATGGATCCGAGTCAAACTCAACTGTTTCCTTGACCTGTAATTTATGCTGTGTTCGTTTGGCATTTTGCGCTTGATTAGTTTGTGCATGAACCTATCAAGGTCAACTCATCAACTTGTGCAGGCCAGATGAATGCCAAGATGGTCCGGTTCCGGCTCCTGACTTTTTCGCCTTAACTTTGAAAAGGTGCAGTTCAGAGCTGTCTGTAGACATTTTATATATCTGGAAAGTCCCGGAATACAGCCATTTTTCGGTGGCAGTCTTAAATATTGGCTGTCAGCTCAATTATAGTTAACGTTACATCAGTCAAGCTGTACAGCATACATAAAATATATCGTCTGGGGACAAAAAAGACACTGTTAAGCGTACAAAATGAATTGATCCAAAATTGACCTTTTTTTAGGATCAATAATTTACTACTACTTTGACTTGGTACTGGAGAAATATGGGGGATGTATTACACACTGGCACACTGTTTGTTTGACAACAAGCAGGACAGGTGGAAGCTTATGATCTAATTGCTTCAATTGACCAGCTCCCTATGCTCTTTGGATAGATGCATATGCACTGCTCAGCTCATCCGTTTCCACAATCCCAATTTTTTAATGGAGACTGTGACATTTTTCTTCTATGTGGTACTTCAAATTTCCTGCAAAAAATAATTCTGAGTTAGCCGTCTGTCAGCACCCGGAGAGTACTTTGTCAATGTATTTTTCTATGCAAAACAACGAGGAATGAGTGCATCTCCAACCTGTCTCTTTTCCGTATAAAAAATTGGTCTAGGGAGAGTTGCGTCAAAAAGCTGTTGATAGCTTGTGATAGCTCGTCCCGTAAATCTTTCCCAAAAAGTGCCACGTCAGAGCGCCACTACCATACCACTGCGCCGCCGCCATTGACCATCGTGCCGCCGCGGCACCACCTAAAACCACTTTATATGGGGTGTTTTTATGTTGAGTTTGTGGAGATGCTCACTTACAAACCCCTCCTAAATTATATGGATAGCCCGTATAACCACTTTTTATCGGGGGGGGGGGGGGGGGGGGGGGGGGGGGGGGGGGGTGGTGGGGGGGAGGGGGTTAAGGGGACTTCTCGGAGATGCTCTAAGAGAGATCGCAATACTCCTTTTGAGGCCCATCGCCTCACTGGTCCACTCACAATGGCCACGTCATTTTGGTGCATCTATGTCCCTCTTTTTGTGAGTGGGCAATTCTTTACTTGAAGCCCATGGGTGTCAAATACTTGCCTTGACGCCTACGCCCACGGGCGCTGGCTCTAGGACCGGCCCAATATCGTTTCCGAGCGCTACAACAACTTTAACTGTATTTTGGTGCATCTATGTCCCTCTTTTTGTGAGTGGGCAATTCTTTACTTGAAGCCCATGGGTGTCAAATACTTGCCTTGACGCCTACGCCCACGGGCGCTGGCTCTAGGACCGGCCCAATATCGTTTCCGAGCGCTACAACAACTTTAACTGTATTTTGGTGCATCTATGTCCCTCTTTTTGTGAGTGGGCAATTCTTTACTTGAAGCCCATGGGTGTCAAATACTTGCCTTGACGCCTACGCCCACGGGCGCTGGCTCTAGGACCGGCCCAATATCGTTTCCGAGCGCTACAACAACTTTAACTGTATTTTGGTGCATCTACGTCCCTCTCTTTGTGAGTGGGCAATTCTTTATTTGAAGCCCATGGGTGTCAAACACTTGCCTTGACGCCTATGCCCACGGGCGCTGGCTCTAGGACCGGCCCAATATCGTTTTCGAGCGCTACAACAACTTTAACTGTATTTTTCAGTTTTTTTTGTTTTCAGAGTATCTGTTGATTTTTTCTTATTATAGTTTCATCATTTTTTTCCTTTTTGTCCATTATTTTAAGAAAATCAGTTATAAATCTACTTTTTTATATGTGAACATTTTCTAAAATATGTGAATAATTTTTTAAACATGGTGAAAATTACTCAAGCAAGGAGAACATTTTTACAATATACGTCGAATTTTTTTATCATACAAATATTATTTTTTAAATATATGATGAAAATTTTACAAACGCCGTTGATCATTTTCTAAATACATAGTGAACATTTTTACTAGTAAATGAAAATACTTTATATTATTTACTGTTATTTTAACAACATTTTCATGAATATGTTTCGGCAAGGAAATGTATAGAAATGTCAATGGGTCGCTCAACTTCTGCTATATAAGGATGGTGTGGGCATTTCACCACTGAATGGACGCTCGCCAGAGCTATGTCTTTTTTTTTGTGAGACCGAATACAGTCTCATCATCGCCAAGATAGATTGGCCCAAATGGCCACAAACCTTGGGAACCTTCCGCTCATCCTTGGAAAGGTTCGACCGTTTTCTTTTCTTTCTCTTTTTAACGAGCTTTTCTATGCCGGTTTTATTGATTTTGGTTTTCATTTCTTTTTATTCTCTATTTTTTCGATTTCAAATACATATCAGGGTTTTGCAATACACATTGAAAAAAATATTTGCACTAAATGTTTACAGATACATTTGAATTTTTATGTTAAACATTTATATGAATACATGTTGAAATATTTGTGAAACGCACATTGAAAATTTTGTATGTGCAGGTTAAACATTTTTATAATACACATTGAACATTTCCCAAATACACATTTAATATTTTTTAATACATGTTGAACATGTCTCAAATGTGCATCGAACATTTTTTAAATAAATGATGAATATTTTGTTAATAGACATTGAACATTTTTTGCTAAATATGATGAACATATTTCACAAATGTCATATTTTTTTATAAAACATGCTAACATTTCTAAGCGTTTATTAAAAAAAATCAAATGGCACTATTTTTTATATGTTACTAACATTTTTTTTAAAACTGCGTGAACAAAATGATATGTTGTATAGACATTTTCAAAACGTCACAAACATATTTGTTTTTGGCAAATGAAATTTCCTAAAACATGGTAAACAAATTTTTGGAATATAAAAATATTTTTTACGGATTACACAAACAAATTTGTATATTTCATTATTTGTTCCAAATTTTATGGACGCATTTTTGAATGTTTGAACACGTTTACATTTTACATTTTTTCTGAATGCGACGAACAATTTAAATATCACTGCATGAACATTTTTAAATGCATGATGAGAATTCCTTTAAATTTAAGTAAAATATTTTAATTTCATATATATATAAATAGAAGTAAGAAAAGAAAAATAGAAAATAAACGAAGCAATGAAACAAATGTAACGCAGAAACAAATTATTACTGAGTGGGTCACATTACGGTGTCGCTTAGGGAGAGGCCAGCGGGGGCCCCTATATCTCGCGTCCAGCAAAGCAGACTCGCTGAAGACGTAAGTAAGATGGGCTTGGCCACGCGCGGGAGAACACTGCCTCTTTTTCTGTTTTTCTTCTTATATTTATTTTTGTACTTTCATTTATACTTATAAATATATAAAACAGAAAAACACTCTACTAAGAACATTTGAGTTTTTTGAACAAAATTTTGAAAAATGTTAGTGAAGCATTCGGAAAAATATTGAACGTGCATAGAAAAATTGTGATATGTATTAAAATATGGTAAAATTTCGATCATGTATGTAAAATATTTAATCAAGCATTTTTAAAAAGAAATTGAGAATTTTTAATCAAACATTTGGAAAAATGATGAAAAAATGTGATCGTGTGTATAGAAATGTTAATCAAGAATATGAAATAATTTTGAACAAGTATTTCAAAAATGTTAATCAAGAATTTGTGAAATGTTAAATGTGTATAAGAAAATGTCGACCGAGCATTATGAAATGACAAAAAAAATGATCATCATAGCTTTTGTAAAAATGTTGATCAAGTGTTTGAAAAATGGTAAATGGGTATATAACAAATGTTGTCCATGTATGAAAAAATCTTTATCTTGTACTTGAAAACTGTTAATCAGCCATTGATAATATTTTTTGAAATGTATAGAAAAATGTTTACCATGTATCCAAAATGTTAAATTTGTATTGGGAAAATGTTAAACTTTTATTAGAAAAATGGTCTTAAGATATACGAAAAATATAAAGTGAAAACCCAAAAAAATTAAAAGAAAAAAAAACACGGAAAGAAAACCAAAAAATGAAGAAGAAATAAGAAACCAAAGGAAAGTCAAAGAAACAAAAAAAACCGATGAAAAACAAGAAAGAAAGAAACAAAACTGAAAAAAAGGAAAAAAGAAAACCAGTGAAAACGGAGAAAGAAACAAAAAAACAATGAAAATAGAAGAAAAGAAAAAAAACCCGATGAAAATAGAGAAAAAAAACAGAAGTACGTCGGTGAAAAACAAAAACAAAACAAAGCGAAAGAAACCCTGGAAAAAAGCAGAGAAGAAACTCTAAAGACACGGCTCGTCATGACTTAAGTAGTCACGTCCTAATTCTCTATCATGAACGCGAGGCTAGCCTAGTGGCTAGCCACGCTCTCTGTGGGTGAGGAGACCACGATTCGAATCCCCCCTTGCTCCATATACTTTTCAGCGTGCACGAGTGGGCTGGCCCGTTACTATATACTCTTGAAGCGAGAGTTGCTACCGCCTCGCTTAATGCGAGATATAGTTGCAAAGGAGGCGAGCTACCAACTCGCAATATCCAAGATATGGTTGTGCCCTTTGAGGCTAACGCAAAATCTATATCTCCCTTCTAGCAAGTGAAGCTTCCGCCTCGCCTCAAGCATTTCCGCATGATACCGCACAGGGCCGCCTCAGCACATTAGTCCGTTTTTTCACTGTTTACACTTCAGTATTTATTAGGTTTTTATTTTTTTTCTATGGTCTTCTTCGGTTCTTTTGTGATTTGTTTTATTTTATTCAGTTTTTATTTTGACTTTTTTTTTGTTTTCTTTCTTCATTCTCGGTATTTTTTAACACATGCCTATGTTTGTCACGCACAATTTATATTTTTCGTATATATAAGGAAACAAATCCATACACATTATACAAATTTTTGTATACACGTTGAATATTATTTGTATGCATGTTTAACCTTTTTTAATTTACATTTAAAAAAATTACAAGTCTTTTTTTATGTCGACATTTTCTTTCATACACACTGTACATATTCTGTATACATCAGTAACATTTTTTTACACATGTTCCTTTTAAAATACATAACTAATATTTTTAAAATATATGTGTTGATTACTACATTTTTTTCATACATGTTCAACAGTTTTTTAAATACTCCCTTCATCCGGAAAAGCTTGTCCCAAGCTTATCTTTCAAATGGATGTATCTAGCACTAACTTAGTGCTAGATATATCCATTTGAGGGACAAATTTTTTCGGTTGGAGGAAGTACATGATTAACATTATTTGTAAATGTATGCTTGATGACTACATTTTATCACAAACACTGGACATCCTCCGTATATGACAGGAACAATTTTTTATACATGTT
The DNA here is from genome assembly GCF_003073215.2 of Triticum urartu. NCBI lineage: Eukaryota > Viridiplantae > Streptophyta > Magnoliopsida > Poales > Poaceae > Triticum > Triticum urartu. The sequence continues at coordinate 468,533,680 of NC_053027.1, forward strand.
TAACTAAAAAATATATATTAATAGCTTTTTTATGCATGGATAACATTTTTCAAACTTTATTTTTTGACGTTCAATTTTTTAATACGTGATCGTCATTTTTCAGATAGACCTGAAATGTTTTTACACGTGTTTAGTTCAAAGACATGATAAACTTTTTCCTCAAATGCATGTTTTGATGAATACATTTTTCATACACATTGTACATTTTTCGTGTACACCAAAATATTTTTACTGAACACTTACATTTTGCAATTAAATGTTTCACGTTTTTTAAAATATGTGGTAAACATAAAATTATAAGGGGTAAAATAAACTGAAATAAAAAAAGACAAAAAATAAATACAAAAAAAAAATACAAAAAAATACAGAAAATAAAAAACCGTTCGGGATGTCAATATAACGTCAGTGCTACTGGGCTGGCGGCAAACTGGCTGCCTGCAGGCGAGGTAAGGTACTGCCTTGCACCAGGCGAGATATAGTTGCGCCCTGGCACTAAAGGGCGCCCTTCTGTTCCACGCCCATTGGCTGGCGTTAATAATGCAGGGGCACTTGAAATGAATTCTCATGGGTCGGCCTAATTCAGGCGCTGTTTTTTTTTTGGAAAAGTACTAAAAATTCCAAAAATTATTTCAAGAAATGTGCAGCCAAAAATGAAGCAAGCGCCAGCGGACCGGCCGAATTCTAGAGCAATGATTTTCTTATATTATTTTACTTCATTCTTGGAATATATTTCTAGTAGAAAATGTCCGCTATGTTTAAAAAAATGAATTTAATAGTGTTTGTGTATTTTCAAAAGGAAAGTATCTTCCGATTTTTAATAAAAAAATTACGAATTTTTTTTAAAAATTGGAATTTTGAAAACTGATGAATTATAAAATGTTCTAAGATTTCTAAAATATGCATGAATTTACAAAACTGTATTACAAGTATAAAAATATAAATTCTAAACATTTTTTATTGAAAATTTCAAAAAAAAGTCCAGCATATAGAAAATTGTTCATTTATTATTAAAAAATCACTATATATTAGATAAATCTTGAATGTGTATTATATAAATGTTCAACATATATTACAAAAAATGTTTAGTGTGTATTAAAAAATCATTTTTAAAATCATTGTATATTCACCCGCAAAAAAATCGTTGTATATTAAAGAATTGTTCATGATGTATTAAAATTGTTCATCGTGTATCCTATATTCTTAAAAAGTTCATCCCCACAAGCAATTCTCTCAACATGCAGCCTCACACCTCACCAAGTGTGCCATGTGATAAAGAAAATTGACTGGAATTGATGGTAGATATTGTTCGTTAGGATGGATTAAAGAACAAAAATCTGAATTGAGGAAGGCAATATGCGCATACCAGCATTGGGTGGTGTGTTGACTATTCGTAAGTACTAGAGCATTTTTTTCCTTTAAAAAATCTACAATGCTATAGGACTTTTGGAGATACGTTTATGAATTGTTTTTATTAGAAAATATAATTTATTTATTTATGGAAATTCCTTGAAACAGTAAGTTGCTAAGTTAACAAACTAAATGTTAACACGTAGTAATAATATTTCATAGTTACATGTCTCCCACTGTTTCGGTAGCAACGCGCGGGAAATCATCTAGTTAGAAAAGCACACCCTCTGTTCCACAATAAGTGTCATGGTTTTAGTTCAAATGGCACTTGTTATGGAATGAAGAGAGTAAAAGTAACAAAAAAGTATAAATTCTGAAATTTTCTAATACTTGCAAAAAAAATTGAACATTTTTAAATTTTCATAGAAAAATTGGAAACACAATCATTATTTGAAATATGGTAACAAATAATAAAACATGAACATTGTTTGAAATTCCAAACAATTTTTGAAATGCTCAATTTTTTAAAGGGAACTTCTTTGAAAAAAAAGGAACCATAGAAAAACCCAAAACAAAATAAAAAATCAAAGAAAAAAACAGAAAGAAAAGAAAAGGAAAACACTGCTATGAAAGAACATACAACATGCGCAACAAACTGGGCCGGCCAGGCTTGCTCGCTTTCACGCGTTGGCTCCCCTAAGTTGACGGCCGCAGGCGTTAACTAAGATTTGCCTGCTAAATGGGTCTCTTGTGATTTTTTTAGGCAATATCACTAAACTCTATTAATCAACAAAAATGTTTACAAGGATAGACATGGTATCGAAGGGAACTCCAAGCTACACATGTTGTCCCGTAGTCAATGAACTTGTGAACTTGTCGATGGTGTGAGCTTCATAATTCCTATTGCGTCACTATTGGGTAAAGAGACAATTCAAAGAAGATTTAGAACACTGCATAATCTCCTTTTTGATGGATGCATGAATCCCATTTACCCATTAATAATATCATCAATAATAACTTTGCAATCTAAGGCAGTGTGAATCTTTTGTTGTGTCAAATATGATGCTAGGCACAATCCCTCTCGACATGCGATTGCTTCCACCGATGTTGGTTCAGATGCTCCTCGATATATCAGCGTCGAAGCTCCCAGATATAGGCCATGGGAATCCCTACAAATTGCTGTTGAAGCTACTACTTCTCCATTCCTACAGAAAGCTGCATCGCAATTTACCTTAGCAAAACCTGCGTGAGGCGCCAACCATCTTCTTTGCACTGAAACCCTTACAACATGTGAAGGGATTTTCTTGCACTTTTAATTTCTTCAATGAAGCTTTTGATAAAACATTGTGTTGAGAACGGGCTTTGGTACATATCCTCATGAATCGTCTTCCTCATTGCTGACCAAATTGCCCACTATGTCGAATCCAACTCCAGATCTTTCCGAGTCCATATTATCCGGCTAGCATCCAACCCCACATGGTCAGTGAGACTGGGCCATCCACCATGTCATATGCTAGTCTAGTTGGTTGAGAGTCCATACAACCCTTTCGACTCGGGACCTTTTAGGACAGTTATCATACAATGTATAATCTCACAAACAAGTCACATACTTATTAATACACATCATCGATAATGTTCAAGGGCTACATTGATCCATAAACGCATAGGGAAGTATCATCATCATACATGATTGCCTCTAGGGCATATCTCCAACGCGAATTGTTGCAATAAAGTGCGGAGCTCTTGAACTAACGTGTCACCTCCAATCTCACGACAGTTCCAAGTAAGAATACTCATTGCTCCTGGTGGTTCTCCATCCCGGAGCCTGCCAATTTGTCAATAGAATACTCTAGTTTTGAGGGTGAATTGCCCTTGTTTAGTTTCTTTGTGTCACGAAGTTTCCAATATTCAGGTGGAGGAGGTAGGGTTGGCATCCCAACCTTGATATGACCCTCTTTTGCAGCTGCATCGCCTTGCAGATGGTTCTCACTAAGGTCATGTGGATCATCATTTTTATCTGTGTGCACCAGTTCAGTTCCCAAGTCTAGCTTCTTCACCGCTACCTGAAATGTGTTAGTCTTTCTCCTCTACCTCTTGAGCTGACCGTTCTTTAGAGGACTTGATGTCGTATCGTTGATACGTCTCCAACGTATCTATAATTTTTTGTTGTTCCATGCTATTATATTATCTGTTTTGGATGTTTTATATGCATCATTATGCTATTTTATATTATTTTTGGGACTAACCTATTAACCTAGAGCCCGGTGCCAGTTCATGTTTTTCCCTATTTTTGAGTTTTGCGGAAAAGGAAAACCAAACGGAATAAAACCTTCGTGATGATTTTTCTTGGACTAGAAGACAACCGGGAGACTTGGAGATGAAGTCGGAGGAGCCGTGAGCCGGCCACAAGGACAGAGGGCGCGCCCAAGGGGGTAGGGCGCATCCACACCCTTGTGGGCCCCTCATGCACTTCCTGACCTAATTTCTGCGCCTATATATTCCCATATATCCCCAAACCAACAGAGGCGTCCACCAAAACACTTTTCCACTGTCGCAACCTTCTGTACCCGTGAGATCCTATCTAGGGACCTTTTCCGGCACCCTACCGGAGGGGGATTCGATCACGGAGGGCTTCTACATCAACTCCATTGCCCTTCCAATGAAGCGTGAGTAGTTTACCACAGACCTATGGGTCCATAGCTAATAGCTAGATGGCTTCTTCTCTCTCTTTGATTCTCAATACCATCTTCTCCTCGATGTTCTTGGAGACCTATTCGATGTAATACTTTTTTGCGGCGTGTTTGCCAAGATCCGATGAATTGTGGATTTGTGATCAGCTTGTCTATGAATATTATTTGAATCTTCTCTGAATTCTTATATGCATGATTTGATATCTTTGTAATTCTCTTCGAACTATCGGTTTGGTTTGGCCAACTAAATTGGTTTTTCTTGAAATGGGAGAAGTGCTTACCTTTGGGTTCAATGTTGCGGTGTCCTTTCCTAGTGACAGTAGGGGTGGCAAGGCACATATTGTATTGTTGCCATCGAGGATAAAAAGATGGGGTTTTCATCATATTGTTTGAGTTAATTCCTCTACATCATGTCATCTTGCTTAATGCGTTACTCCATTCTTTATGAACTTAATACTCTAGATGCATGCTGGATAGCGGTCGATGTGTGGAGTAATAGTAGTAGATGCATAATCGTTTCGGTCTACTTGACACGGACGTGATGCATATATTCATGATCATTGCCTTAGATATCGTCATAACTTGCGCTTTTCTATCAATTGCTCGGCAGTAATTTGTTCACCCACCGTATTATTTGCTATCATGAGAGAATCCTCTAGTGAAACCTATGCCCCTCGGGTCTATTTTCCATAATATAAGTTTCCGATCTATTATTTTTCAATATTTTACTTTCCAGTCTATTAACGAAAAATATCAAAAATATTTACTTTACCGTTTATCTATCTCTATCATATCTCACTTTTGCAAGTAACCGTGAAGGGATTGACAACCCCTTTATCGCGTTGGGTGCAAGTTGTTTGATTGTTTGTGCAGGTATTCGGTGACTTGTGCGTTGTCTCCTACTGGATTGATACATTGGTTCACAAACTGAGGGAAATACTTATGTCTAATTTGCTGCATCACCCTTTCCTCTTCAAGGGAAAAACCAACGCAAGCTCAAGAAGTAGCAATCGTCTAAATCAGCCTCCCCGTCAACATTTAGAGCAGCTTCCCCTGACAGTCATTTATGTGGGTTGTTACCCTCACTCCCATTCTGGCCGCCACTGCGACCTCTTCCTCGCATCCCTCTGAAACCACTCAGTTGTTGCCCTTTGTTTGTGATGTGAAACCACCTTAGTTGTTGTTGCCCTACCCATTTGGAAATGATCTCCTCTAAGCCATCATCCAATCACCATACTCAATTTCTTCAACCCCATGAACACCATGACCACATTCTTCCTAGTTATGGCCTAGGACACCACAAACTTCACATAATAAGTAACCAAGTTTTTCATATTTCACAAGAAAAAAGATCCTCTCCCTTCCATTAAGATTCAATGGTGTAAATCGGGTAAGGACCTTTGCCACTTCTATCTTGGCGCAGACTCAGACATAGTTACCTTCAAAAACTATACATGGGTTCATCGCGACGCTCTTGATCTGACTAATTTTTCATGCTAGCTGATATGCTATGGGCTTAGACCGGTATAAATCTGAGATATCATGGATTTTGTGCCCATAAATTGATACGTTCCAACTGAACTTAACTTGGTGTTCCCTTTCCATCATACTCCTCGAACATCACCGCCAAAACCTAGAAAAATCCAATGGCCCTAAAGCATGATATTGTCCCAATCTCCTAAACAAAACATTGTAGCACGAAGAGGCTATCATCAAGCTCCCTGATTTATGGTTTATGTGCCAAGTTCCACACATACCTCATCGTGCCCTTAAAGGAATTATGGCGGAAGAATTTGCGTGTATTCACCCTTGAAATAGCCAGCCATCTTGACAACTTCGAGAGATCGGCGATCTCCACCTCGCCGACAAACACATCATCCAACTCCGTGTCCTTCAAGTTCATCCTCCTCATGGCTTCTTCTAGATCAATTTGATCCCTTCCTTTGCCCTTGCCCTTTGCATCTCCATTAGCTCCCGTCGACAACTCCGCCATCGTGATAGGATCATACAGGTGGGGTGGAACCCTGGGGTGGGTTTTGTTGCCGGAGCGGTATCACGAAAACCTCAATGCCAGTGGGAGCCGACGGAGTACAAAAACCATATGCACCTATGGTACATGGTGTTTATCAACTCATGGCTACAAGAGAAAGGGGTCTCTTGTGAGTGGGATGCAAGCATAGCCTACTCAAGAGATTAAATGGACCACAGGCAGTTTGGCCCATTAACACATGCACATTTTCTTTTTCTTGAAAATTCACTTGATATATAAATAAATTGAGAAAAGTATGTTTATTTAATGAATACATAATTAAAAAATAAGTATATTTCATGCACATGTTGTTAGAACATTGTTCATGTTTATGTAAAAATCTTGTTATTATTAAACAATTCCTCCATAATTTTAAGTAAATGTCCAAGCAATTAAAGGAAAACTTGTTCATGTATTTTTTCAAAAAAACTATGCAATTTTGGAATAGTGTTTATTCCTTTTAAGAACAAAAAAATGTACAACTAAAAAAAGTGTTCACGCATCTTGAAAAATCTTCATATAGTTTGAAGAGTATTTACACATTTATTTAAAAGGGATTTTTATTTCTGTGCCCGTAGTTCGTTAGTTCTACTCATTCATCCCCACGCTCTTAACTTTTACTCACTTTTCTCCACTCCCTTGCCCGAAACCCTCAGAACTGGTCATAGCGGACGTTGACGTCGGGTCAATGGCTTGACCGTTAACTCTAACGAGTGGGGCTGTGTAGGGCCGAGTCCACATTTTGACCGTTACGTGCTAACGAGTGGGGCCGCAAAACTGACACTCACTGTAACCTGAATCAGATCGAGTCGCTTCCGCGCCGCCCCCTCCGCCGCTGTCGTGCTGCCTTCGCCGCAGTCGTGCCGCCTCCGCCGCATCTACCCTCTCTCCCCATCTAGGATTAGGAAGCAATGTCGGGGGAGCACCCCGTCCGGCGCATCGACCGTGGAGATGATTGGGTCGAATCAGAGGCGGATAATTCATGGATTCCACCTGGGTAAGCATCGTTTTTCCTCTAAAATTGATTAGGAGATCCATAAATTAGGTTGTATTTGACCGTCGTTGGCGTGAATCGGTGCAATTGTTCTGAACATTTTTGGCCTAACTGCACCCTTTATTTCATCGAATAGGGTTGATCCTGCACTTGCTTTTCGGCTGGTGGTTAGAATGGAAACTAGTGAGCTGCGTGCAACTAAACCGTGTCTGATTTCTGGATTTTTCTATCTGAAAGTGGCAGAAACCAGCGTTTCATTCATAGATTTCCGTGAGGCACTCTATTGTGAGTATCTGTGGAGCCCTGCCGGTGCTGTTGAACTGAGATATTTCAACAGTACCGAGCAGAGATTTGTCCCATTAACTTGTGATGAGCATTTGAGATTGCTATTTAGTTTGAATGCTGACAGCCGTTTCGGTAAAATCCATATCGGTGTGCTTCAGGCACGCAAACAACATATCCCGAAGGGGAAGGTTGTTCAGACATCATCTGTCTCTGCTAATAGTGAGCGTCCTCGCACTCCTTGTAGGTCGAGACCAAGTAAACCTAGTGGTTCTGAAAGCCACAACATGTCGGCTACCGCTAATTATGCCACTTCTCCTCTCCCTTCTGCACCTGATGTAGAAGTAGATGCAGAGCCTGACGAGGAAGTGCCTCGACATGATGATGAGGATGAGACTCTATTCCCTGAACTGGTAGATAGAGTCAATCAACAGGAAATGGAAGATGAATATCCAGAGGAGCCTAGCAGCCGTGCTAGATTTGATGACACTGGCGATGAAGAGAGGGAGGAGAACATCGACTCCTTAGTTTTACAAGAATATGATGGTGAGTACATGTCAACAATTCAGTGGAATAGGGAGAATCCTCAGCTTACTCTAGGAACCATATTCAAATCGATGGTGGACTGTCGTAATGCAGTGACTACATATTGCATTCTCACTGAAAACTCCTATGAGGTTGATAGGAGTGAGCCAAGAAGATCCACTGTTCATTGCCATTATGATAGGTGTAGGTGGAGGTTGCATGCATCCACTATGCTAAAGGCAAATTGATTCAGGTATTACAACTGAATCTTTTTTTTTCAGATTATTTATCCATTCTATATTGAGATCATGTGTATTGTTTCTTAATTGTATTTGACATCATTTTTCATTTTGTTTCGGATAAAAAAAACCACATGGGCACACTTGCCCACCTAGAGGGGGAGGGGGAAAGGACAAATCAAAGCTTGCAAAGACTAGGTGGGTGGCAGATGCAATCTTGGATCGGGTGAGGGAAACACCAACAATTGGTCCAACATCACTCCATGGGAAGCTATTTGAGAAGTACAAGATTAATATACCTTACATGAAGATTTTCTATGCTAAGGAAAGGGCTATTGATATGATTAATGGTCCATGGAATGTGAGTTTTCAGTTGCTTTACACCTTCAAAGCTGAAGTGGATACGGCTAGTCCAGGGAGTGTTGTAGAGATTGACAAGCATACAATTCAATACAAATTAAAAGGGAAGACAATGGAGAAGGAGTGCTTCAGGAGGGCTTTTGTTTGTTTCAAGGCTTGCTGGCAGGGGTTTCTGAATGGTTGTAGGCCCTATTTGGTTGTCGATGCAACTGCTTTGAATGGAAGATGGAGAGGTCAACTAGCAGCAGCTTCTGCAGTTGATGGACACAACTGGCTATTCCCAGTTGCATTTGGTGTGTTGGAGGTAGAGTCTGAGGAGAGTTGGGTCTGGTTTATATAGCAATTGCGCAACATTATAGGTACACCCTCAGGTTTAGTTATACACACAGATGTTTGCAAGGGTTTAGAGAGTGCAGTAGAAGTTGTATTCCCTAGAGTGGAACAGGGAATGTATGCGACACCTAGCGCAGAATTTTAAAAAGAAATTCAAAGGCAAAGTTTATGATGAGAACCTATGGCCAGCATCATACACATGCAGCATGAGGAAGCATGAGCACCATTTGAGAGTGTTGTACGCTCACAATCCTTTGGTGAAGGAGTACATGGATGAACATCATGGAAAGCTATGGTCAAGAAGCAAATTCAATGAAATCTGCAAAGTAGCCTATGTGAACAATAACCTCGCTGAGTGTTTCAATGCAAAGTTCAAGTCAGTGAAAGGGCTTTTGTTGTGGCAAGCATTTGATAAGATTAGGAAGATGATCATGATAAAGATGGCTCTTCGTAAAAGAACTGCAGAAACACAATATGTTGGCCATCTTATGCTCCCATCTCTGATTAAGGCATTGCATGCCAAGGCAAGAGGACTAAGGATGAAATGCATTCGACCGTTGACATACGAGGCTGAGGTGACATACACTGACAGTAAAAATAGGGAATGAAGATATCCAGTGAACCTTGCAACTAAGGAATGCAAGTGTAGGCAATGGCAGATCCGCGGGACGCCATGCATACATGCCCTACATCTCATGACTGTTATTGGAGGTGAAGATGGTGAAGTTGATTAGTATTGCTCTGAATATTTCTCTGTTGCCAAATTTAGGGCTTCTTATGCTGAAATGTGCCCGCACTCTTGGGAAAATACCAATGGAACATAGTAGACCCATGGTTCTGATGAGGACATCCCAACCATGGGCACCACACCACCAACCATCAACGGTCCAATCACAAGAAGTCGTGCAATGCAAATACAGGATCAGGTGAACGCCAACTTAAGTCTATCATTTGACCTTGAAAACATGGTTGTGCCTTCACCTCCTTTGTTGTTGGTTGAACTCAGGTGCGATATCAAAGAAGGCCAAACACATTTCAGTCCATGCAAAACAATGTTTTATGACGAGGAAACAAAGTTAGGAATTCATGAAGAATGAGTTGTCTGCTGAAGAAACTTTGTTGCGATTCTGATGAAATAATGTTTTGGACGAGTTTGGATATCCCAACTTGCGAAAGATTTCCAGAACTCGAGTTTTCTGCTGAATGAAACATTGTTCGACCCTGATAAACAATGTTTGGTCGGGAACTACCAACCACCTCCAACGAGAGTATTCCAGAAGCTACCTCATTAAGTCTTGAAGCCATTTAGTCAAACAAAGCTGGTTCCCTTTCACACCTAAGCTGGATCCAGAAGCTAGTTCTCTTTCACACCTATCCAGGGGGGTTGTCCCGATTATAAATAGGCTAGCTCTTCCCTTCGTTGGGGACTTTTGCCATTTCTATCAAAGACCAAAGACATAGACTCCTCCTGAGATTGGAGAGCTCTTGTTATCCTTATTCTCGTGATTCCTTAAGAATTTGCTCCTAATTTGTGCTCCACGACTAGATCGTGTTGTGTGGGTTAGAGTTCGTGGTTTTCCTTGCGGATTGCACCTATCCCGTGCTCCACGACTTTGAGCGTGGTTGTGTGGGGTAGTATTGCGGGTTGTGGATTGGCGAATGTTCGGATTGCAAGCTTCGGTGAGCATCCTCCTCGTCGGGTCATAATCTCTTATTTTCCATTTTCCGGATGCTTGCAGCTAGTTATCCCCATCCGTTTATCGATCCTACGCCGTGAAGATCGGACCTCCCCTTGAACACCCTCTTCTCCGAAGACGGCGTCGCATCATCTAGTATTCAGAGCAAGGTTTACACGGTAGGATCTGTATCTTTGTTTCTAGATCTATCCTTTTTAGTTTGGTTTTCTCCGTCCTAGAGTCCAAAGCCAAAAAGCCACAAAAAATCCAAGCCTTTGTTGCTGAGATCTAGTTGTTTGCTTTCCTCTTTGTGTTCGCACCAAGTTCTATCCAAAGCTGTTGTTGTTTTTCTTTGAGTCTTGTTGTTGGATCTATTGTGCTGCAAAAAAAGAGCAAAAAAAAAGGATGAAAAAAAGAGTGAAAAACAAAAGCAAAAAAAAGAGAAGAGAAAGTGTTGAGCAACTATCCAATCATATTCAGTTTGATGAGAAATTTTAGAAGTTGAAGTGGCAAGTGTTGCAACTCAAACGTGGTGCAATGATCTACAATTTTTTTCTTGTTCATTTGGTTTGCATCGATTGGATCTCAGCACTAGCCCTCCCTTTTTACCCCACCTAGATCCACCTAGAAACCGTCAGCTTCCTTCCTTTCATTCGCCCTTCCACTCCTGATTTGCTACTTCCGCACAGCCGCCAAGGAATCATTAGAATTTGGGTAAGCAAGAAGGTGAGCTGAGTGTTTTTCCACATATATTTTTCTTTTGTCCACTTGTTTCCAAGAGTTAACATGACAGGATCCAACACGAGTGTACATGGACATCAACATGTGGAAGATGATCTCCCAAAAACTCGCGCAACACTTGGTGATATGATTGAGGAGAGTATAGTTGCAGCTATACGAAGGATGTTCGGTGGTCGTCTTCCTATCGCGGGTAACGGGGATCAACATCAACACAGCCCCACTGCCTCGCTGGCTACCGACAACCGGCAACGTCAAGGAAACGACGATCGCCATGTTGGTCGTGGAAGAGCGGCAGGAGCTGCTGCCCACGGCGCCCCTGCTGTTGCTGCTGAACGGAGGCGTGACGACTTTGCTGTGCCCCGTGAGGGTGGGCTGCATGGAGGAGATGCTCGCGGGCGAGGCCATGACCCCCGCGGGTTTGCTGCTGATCACCAACGACGAGCGACACATGATAGTGATGCCATCTTCCTTGAAGATCTCTCCGAGCATGGTGACAAAGATGAAGGCATGTGGGACTATGAACCCTACTCCCCGCCTCGCCGTGGTGCTGTTTTTGGTCGCAACGATCATCATTATGACCGCCGTGATCAGGATGACCGTGACAACCAAGCAAGAGTCAAGCTACATGTGCCATCATTCACGGAAAAAGAGGATCTGGATGCATATATTGAGTGGGAAGAGAAGTGTGATCAAATCTTTCGCATCCATGGTTTTTCTGAAGCCAAGAGAGTTGATATTGCTGTTATGGAGTTCTCTGGTTATGCTCTTACATGGTGGAATCAACTACAAGACGATCAGTTGATGTCAGGCAATAATCATATCCGCAGTTGGAGTTTGATGAAGGAAGTTATGAGGCGTCGTTTTGTTCCATCATATTATGAGAGGCAATTCTACAAGCGGTTGCAGGGGATCACTCAAGGTTCCTACACCATTGAGGAGTACTATAAGGAGATGGAGGTGCTGCTAATTCGGACAAGAACCCGTGAAAGTGATGAGGCGAAGATGGCAAGATTTTTACATGGGCTGAATGATGAAATATCAGATTTTGTGGAGATGTTTCCTTATGATACATTACAAGATGTGGTACATCAAGCTATAAGAGTTGAGAAGAAGAATATGCGTAATGGTCATACTCATGCTTTCCAAGGCCGCACCACCACCCGCTCATGGCAGCGAGCACAACAGCCATATGGTTCTCAGTTTGAGGGTGCACCACCTAGACACCCACATGCCTCGATGGCTTCCTCACCTGCTATTCGCAATCAAGATAAGAGGTCATCAGCTACACTAGGAGTATCCTCTGCTCCACCTCCAGAAAAGAGTTCTACACGCAACAGCGACATTCAATGCCACAAGTGCAAAGGAAGAGTTCATATTTCTTCAGAATGTCCTAGCAAAAGAACTATGAGCATCAATGAACGAGGTGAATGGGAGTCTGAAAGTGACTCTGAAGGTGGCAATGATGAAGTGGAAGAGGAGCAAGGTTGGGAAGTAGGAGGAACTATTTTATCTCATGAGGAACTTGATGGAGAATCTTTGGTTGTATGTCGCTCACTTAACGCTCAGGTTGTGGAGGAGGAAAAGGGGCAGCGATATAATCTTTTCCACACCCATTGCCTTATCAACACAAAGATATGTCGAGTGATTGTTGATAGTGGCAGCTGCAACAATATTGCAAGTACGGAGATGGTCGAGAAGCTTCAATTGCAAACAGAACGTCACCCACACCCATACCGCATGCAATGGCTGAATGATTGCGGCGCAATTAAGGTGATTAGTAGCGTGCAAATAACATTTTCCATAGGGAAATATCAGGATGATGTTGAGTGTGATGTGGTGCCGATGCACGCTTGTCACTTGCTTCTTGGGCGACCGTGGTTGCATGACCATGATGTGCAAATCAGCGGGTGTGCAAATCGCTTATGTTTTGTCCATAGAGGAGAACAGTTCACTTGGCTGCCCATGACACCCGAGGAAGTCTATCTTGATGAGATGAAAAGAAAGGGAAATAAAAAGGGAGAGAGTGATCATACACAACGAGCGAGCCACCAACATAGTGAGGGAGTGTTTCCACAGCCAAAAGCTCCACAACCAAATATGACCAAGCCCCGGGAAAAAACAGAGATTAGTTATGATGGCTAGGAAAAGGGATCTGCGGGAATTGAGAGAACCTAATACTCCATTCTTTGTACTCATGTACAAGGAAACTTTATTGGTTGCTAATGATTTACCCTCAACTCTTCTTAGTGTTGTTTTTGATCTTTTGTAGGAGTATGAGGATGTGTTTCCCAAGGAGGTACCACCTGGTTTACCACCGAAGCGGGGCATTGAGCACCAAATCTACTTGGTTCCGGGTGCCCCACTACCAAACCGACCACCGTACCGAGCAAACCCAGAGGAGATGAAGGAAATTCAGAGGCAAGTAGAATATCTTCTTAACAAAGGGTACATAAGGGAAAGTCTTTCTCCTTGTGCTGCTCCCATTCTTTTAGTTCCAAAGAAAGATGGTACCATGCGCATGTGCACTGATTGCAGATCCGTTAACAACATAACTGTCTGATATCGCCACCCTATTCCTAGGCTCAATGATATGCTTGATGAACTTTGTGGCTCCACCATATTTTCTAAAATCGATTTACGAAGTGGTTACCACCACATAAGAATGGAAGAGGGTGACAAATGGAAAACTGCTTTTAAGACAAAATTTGGCTTGTATGAATGGTTGGTTATGCCTTTTGGATTAACAAATGCACCTAGTATTTTCATGAGATTGATGAATCATGTGCTTAGATCCTTCATTGGCCAATTTGTAGTGGTCTACTTTGATGACATATTGATTTTTAGAAAAACTTTGGAGGATCATGTTGGACATATAAAATGTGTGCTTGCTGTCCTACGAGAGGAAAAGTTGTATGCTAACGTGGAAAAGTGCACATTTTGCATAAACAAGGTTGTGTTTCTTGGCTTTGTTGTTTCAGCAAAAGGTGTGGAGGTCGATGAAGAGAAGATCAAGGCTATTCGTGAGTGGATGCCTCCACAAAATGTGAGCCAAGTACGTAGCTTCCTCGGACTTGCAGGTTTCTATAGCCGGTTCGTGAAGGATTTCAGCATCATTGCTGCACCAATGAATGAGTTAATGAAGAAAGAGATTCCATTCCAATGGGGTGATGCCCAAGACCAGTCCTTCCAAGAACTGAAGATGAGATTGACATCAGCCCCATTGCTTTCCCTTCCTGATTTTGGTAAGACATTTGAGATTGAATGTGATGCAAGTGGTGTTTGCATTCGTGGAGTACTAATGCAAGAAGGTAAACCCATCGCCTATTTTAGTGAGAAGCTTAATGGTCCAACTCTTAATTATTCCGTCTATGATAAAGAATTGTATGCACTTGTTCGATCTTTGGAAACATGGCAACATTACCTGTGGCCAAAAGAGTTTGTAATACATTCTGACCATGAATCTTTAAAACATCTTAAGGGCCAGCTTAAACTGAACTGTAGACATGCAAAATGGAGTGAGTTCATAGAGTCTTTTCCTTATATTATCAAGTATAATAAAGGGAAGGATAATGTTATTGCCGACACATTGTCTAGACGTCACATTTTACTTTCCCAACTTGATGTTAAAATCTTGGTTTAGAAAGCATCAAAGAACTGTATGCTAACGACTCATTCTTTGCTGAACCATTTTCAAAGTGTAACAAGGGAAAGGGATGGGAGAAGTTTCACTTGCATGATGGATTTCTATTTCGAGCTAACAAATTGTGCATTCCAGATTGTTCTGTTCGTTTGTTGCTCTTTCAGGAGTCTCACGCTGGTGGTCTCATGGGACATTTTGGAGCCAAGAAAACTGAAAGTGTGCTCGTTGATCACTTCTTTTGGCCGCGAATGAGACGTGACATGGAACACTACGTGATGAGATGCGAGATTTGCCACAAAGCTAAGTCCTGCTTGAATCCTCATGGTTTATATACTCCTCTGTCTGTTCCGAATACTCTGTGGGAAGATATTTCTATGGATTTTGTTCTTGGTTTACCATGGACTAAGAGGGGGAGTGACTCGGTGTTTGTGGTAGTTGATCGTTTTAGCAAAATGGCACATTTTATCCCATGTCATAAGAGCGATGATGCTTCACACATTGCTGATCTGTTTTTCAGGGAAGTTGTGCGGCTACATGGAGTACCACACACGGTTGTGTCAGACCGTGATACCAAATTTCTGAGCTACTTTTGGAAGACCTTATGGGGAAAACTTGGCACCAAGCTCCTATTTTCCATGACATGCCACCCACAAACTGATGGACAAACTGAATTTGTCAACCGGACTTTATCCATGATGCTGCGAGCAGTCCTCAAGAAGAATTTGAAGATGTGGGAAGAGTGCCTACCTCATGTGGAGTCCGCGTATAACAGGGCGGTACATTCGACCACTAAATTTTGCCCATTTGAACTTGTTTATGGCTTCAAACCTATTGCTCCCATCGATCTTTTGCCTTTGCCACTGCAGGAATGAACTAGCCTTGATGCAAGAAAGCGTGCTGATTTCGTCAAGAAACTTCATGCCCAGGCAAAGGAGAACATTGAGAAAATGACTAAACAATATGCAAAGCAAGTAAACAAGACCAGGAAGAAGCTGGTGTTCGAGCAAGGTGATTTAGTCTAGGTACACCTTCGGAAGGACCATTTTCCAGAGCAACGCAAGTGCAAGTTGCAGCCACGCGGTGATGGACCATTTGCGGTGCTCGAGAGGATCAACGACAATGCATACAAGATCGATCTTCCAGAAGAATATGGTGTCAGCCCGACCTTCAATATCTCCGATCTTTCCCCATACTTTGGGCCTTTAGAGTCGAGAACGACTCCTTCTCAAGAGGGGGAGGATGATGAGGACATCCCAACCATGGGCACCACACCACCAACCATCAACGGTCCAATCACAAGAAGTCGCGCAATGCAAATACATGATCAGGTGAATGCCAACTTAAGTCTATCATTTGACCTTGAAAACATGGTTGGGCCTTCACCTCCTTTGTTGTTGGTTGAACTCAGGTGCGATATCAAAGAAGGCCAAACACATTTCAGTCCGTGCAAAACAATGTTTTATGACGAGGAAACAAAGTTAGGAATTCATGAAGAATGAGTTGTCTACTGAAGAAACATTGTTGCGATTCTGACGAAACAATGTTTTGCATGAGTTTGGATATCCCAACTTGCGAAAGATTTCCAGAACTTGAGTTTTCTGCTGAATCAAACATTGTTCGACCCCAATAAACAATGTTTGGTCGGGAACTACCAACCACCTCCAACGAGAGTATTCCAAAAGCTATCTCATTAAGTCTTGAAGCCATTTAGTCAAACAAAGATGGTTCCCTTTCACACCTAAGCTAGATCCAGAAGCTAGTTCTCTTTCACACCTATCCAGGGGGGTTGTCCCGATTATAAATAGGCTAGCTCTTCCCTTCGTTGGGGACTTTTGCCATTTCTATCAAAGACCAAAGACATAGACTCCTCCTGAGATTGGAGAGCTCTTGTTATCCTTATTCTCGTGATTCCTTGAGAAATTGCTCCTAATTCATGCTCCACGACTAGATCATGTTGTGCGGGTTAGAGTTCGTGGTTTCCCTTGCGGATTGCACCTATCCCGTGCTCCACGACTTTGAGCGTGGTTGTGTGGGATAGTATTGCAGGTTGTGGATCGGCGAATGTTCGGATTGCAAGCTTCGGTGAGCATCCTCCTCGTCGGGTCATAATCTCTTATTTTCCATTTTCTGGCTCCTTGCAGCTAGTTATCCCCATCCGTTTATCGATCCTACGCCGTGAACAAGGTTGTCAGAATCGGGATTCTGAATCGGATTGGAGCTTCGATGGTAGGGTCATGAATCGTAGAATCTTCACTATCAAGATCGTAGAAACGTAGATTCTATGAACTAAAATCGTAGAATCAGAGGGGTTAGCTTGGATTGTAAAGTTGTAGAATCGTACAACAAAATCGCGATTCTGACAACCTTGGCCGTGAAGATCGGACCTCCCCTTGAACACCCTCTTCTCCGAAGATGGTGTCACATCAGGTTCAAACTCCATTCTCCTGTACTGACTAGACCACCAGGAAGACCAAGGAAAAACATTATAAGAGCTGGTGAAGAGGGTCGTGTAAAAACCGCGTAAGTGCAAAAGATGTGGTATCGTAGGGCATATTGCTAGGCGTTGTACCAATCCAGTTGATGCATCATTTGGAGAAGATGAACAATGGGTAGTAGCAAATGCAGAGGAGAATGCAGCTGAAGTAGCAGCTTGGTATGGGTGCAACCTTTCCCTTTTTGCATTTGTTCTCTTTTTATCGATGGCTAAGCTTATTTCTATTTGACCTAGCTCTAGGATAATTAGAGGCACAGGACAGAAAAGACCTAGAGAGGAAGAAACTTCGGTTGAACCATCATCTGATGCAGAATTTGAAACCATGGCTTATGAAGGTTTTGAAGCTATAAGAGAGGAGGAAGTTATTTTGTCTGAAGTCCTTTAAGGACTAGTGAACCCATAGATGACCGTCAACTGGTCATCACTTGCTCGGTCAGTCAAAGCTCAACAAAACCGCCACCACCAAAAGTGAAGATCAGAAGCAACAAGACAAAGCTTTCAAAAGCACAAAATATCCTAGCTAGGGAAACCAGGAGCAAGACGGTTAACCCATCCCAGAACACAAGGAGCAAGGCAGATATTTGAATTTGAACTTGAATGCAAGTCATAAACCTTGAACTTCAAGGATTTTAATAAGGATTTTGTCGTCAATTTTAACTACTGTGAAAACTTGTAAGTTGTAATATTTTTATTTGTAATTTGATGTGAAATTTGAGGTAGAATACAAAATTGAGGCAAAATTTGAATTTGAACCAACACTTGAATTCCATTCCCTGTGGTGTGAGTTGAAATCCGATCTCTTTTGCGTGGTAAAACTTGTAGTCATGAGAAATGTGCTCCAAATGAGCTCCCAAGCTAGGGTAAACAGTCCCATTTGTAATCAAGTTTTTTGGACCTACTCTAAATGAGCCAAATAATTTTTATTAACACCTATTCAATCTATATAGTGTAGATTCGAAGTATCACTATTTATTGAATTAATCTTCATATTTTTACTTTTTTTTTGAAAAAATATACTTTAAAAGAAAACCATTAAAACATGTTTAAAATATGAAAATGGAAAACTAAGTTCAGATCCTTCTTATTCACTTTGAAATCAAGCTTTGGTGATTTTTTATATTCAAAAACCAAAGGGAACCCTACCTCCTCTCCTTGGACTATATGAAATGTTGTACGTGATATCTCATATGTGTGAAGGTTTTTTCATGAAAATGTCCATAGACAAAGTTTATGATTTTTGGTTGGTAACATGTCACACAAGATAACATTGTGCGCAGGTTATATTTTTTTTTGATTTTTTTAAATTAATGGTACTCATTTGACCTTGATCGTGCTAGCTAGTTTTTTTATAAATGTCCGCATACCAAGTTTAGTATTTTTCCTTGTTAGTGTGTCTTATAAAACGACAAACGACGAAGGTTTCATATTTTTAAGATTTTTTTAAAATTAGTTATGCTCGGTCAAAGCCTTGGAAACCCCGTTGACCAGCTCAAAACCCCTCTAAACCCCGCGGGGTTCGCCTAACCCTAGCTCCAAACGTCAGTCGTCCGATCATACCCTAGCGCCAAGCGACAACCCTCAGATGTGGTCTTCTAGAAGGAATTCCGAGGGCAGGCTACGTGTAGGCTCCACGTCGTTGGATCACATGGACGGCTATGCATCGTTGGATCGTGGGGTGATCCGCGAGAGGCGGTCCGCGAGAGTTGTTGGTTGTGCTCGCCCACCTTGCCTCCCTTTCTTCTGCTGCTTATTCTGCAGCGATGAGAGGAGTCACTCCTCTGCTTCTTCTCTGGCGATGAGAGGGGCCACTCCCATGCTTCTTCTTCTCCGGCGACTTTGGGCGATATGTCGAGCTCCACTTCAGCCTCCCGCCCCTCGTGGACCCAGTATGGTCCACTTCCCATGGAGTGATGTCCTGACTGCCCACGCAGCGCGCCACTGATACGGTTGACTTCGAAGGAGGTCAAGAATGGCAACTATGGGCGCGAGTTCGTGAAATGCGAGAGCAAGCCAGAGGGGAAGGTTAGATCTCATGATTTTTCTCTGATGTCTTTTTCTATTTGCTTTTAATTCTTTTTTCCTTGGATCTGGGATTTAGGGTTCATGTTTTCGTTTCAGATTGTGAAGAAATGCACACATTTTGAATGGCTGGATGACTACGTTAAGCGAATTCAATTCAATGGGGCCCCAACCCGGGAGCTCAATCTGCTGTCAGCACCAACGAATTTGGTCTCTGGAAGTGCTGCTCTGACAGTTGGGGATGCAGATCTGAAGGGGGAATTGAAGAAGATGAACAAGAACTTGAAGCATATGATTCAATTGAACAAGCAGGCGAATCTGATAGCTTTAGGATTTTATTTTTGTATAGTTGCTCTAGGAATTTCTTACTTGTTGGTCATCACTCATTAGAGATGTTATTTGTATCGTGTCATGTGCTCTACGATTTTCTTAAGGGTTTGTGGATCATGTGCTCTCTGTGTTGCTTAATTTGTGGATCATGTGCTCTCTATGTTGCTTAATTTATGGATCATGTGCTCTCTCTGTTGCTTAAACTATGTCTCTATCTCCATCTCTAAATCCCTGTAGGTGTTAGTTTTTGACACTTTTAGTTTCATCACACAACACCAACCGCAAAAGAAAAAAATGTAGTTCTAGGGCCCAAATTGAAACTAAGCTCTGGTTGGGCCGTCGCATTCTATTGACTGTCGAAGGCCCACAAAGATAAAAGAGGCCTAAAAAATAGTGCATGCACTGGCTCTATTTTTTTACTTGATTATTGTCATGGTAAATCCATTTATTGCCATGCCGACCAAAAATAGTGCATGATGGTAAATTGATTTATTGTTAGCAGTACAACTTTTGTCCCATGGCATTTTTGTATAGATAATTGCCATGGCGAGCTTAAGAATAACTTTTTCCATGTCATTGTTAGTGTAAGTACCATGAAAAATTCTTTAGGGTCCCAATTCTTTATTGAACTTGCCCATGTCAAATTTATTTGTACATATCGTGGCAATTTCCTTCTGCATATAGCCTATGGCACAACATTTTGATTTTTTGACATGCGGGTATTATAAACATGTTTTTGTTGCAAGAAAAATATTGTATACATGATTTTTTTGTTTTATACACAATTTTTTTGTAGAACATGGAAAATTTATTAGGGATCCCAATTTATTATTAAGAGCATCTCAGGTTTAATTATGTAGATCATGATATCCATCATAAACCACGTCTAAAATAAAGTCCGATGGCACCATTAGCCACCATGTCCATCTAGAGAGCATGTCTAGGGCTCGGATACGGCACCATATCCATCTAGAGAGCATGTTTACGGCTCGGCTACGGCACCATATCCATCTACCAATATCTCACGTAGCAAGCATACATCCATAACATAGAAAGTAGCAAGCATAGCATAGTTCTTACATAAAACATATGTGCATAAAAGAGTTCACGGTACAACCAACGATATAACATAAACATATATAAAAAGCCCTAACGGGCAAGATGAGCTTCACGAGACCGGCCAGGCCTTCACCACCATCTTCATTGCGCCTTCTCTTTAGTGCTCCTCCTCCATGCCATCCTTGCCGAGGTAGTAGGGGAGGCTGTGCATACCGCCGCGGGTGGGGAAGATGTAGTCAAAGTTTGTGAAGATGTTGTGGGTTATGAATGCAATGAATTCACATGCACACTAAAATACCATAGTAGTAGCACTAGTTTTAGAGCTACTAGTAGCGCGTGTACCAGCGCTACCAGTAAGGCGCTACATCTAACTGGTAGCAGTAGCGCTGGTTTTCTAGTGCGACTGCTATATCTAGTTAGCAGTAGCGCTTGGTAGGGAAAATCGCTACTGCTAATAGTAAGTAGCAGTAGCATTTCTTTTGAAAAGCGCTACCGCTAAATTTTCCTGTATTTTTGAAAATGCAGCTTATTGTCACTGTATTTGTATAGGTTTTATATACAGTACTTTCATCTTATGATTTTATGACCATGATTAGTTAGTATATACAACAGTGGGTGAGATGAATGTGGATTAGGTTCAAGTGGAGGCAACATGTGGTGCATGTCGAAAGTATACTACTAATCCACTGATATATAATAACTCATCATACACATATAACAACTTAGCATCATCATCATAGTAATAAATAACTCATCATTGGTATCATAATAACAAGTCATACTCATCATAGTCATTACCACCAACACTATTTAATCATCATAGTCATAGTGTACTATCTAATCACCACCAACACTAGCTAATAATAATCATCATAGTCATTACCACCAACACTAGCTATTTAATCATCATAGTCATAGTGTAGCACATCATCATCTTCAAACTCATTCTAGTGCTAGCTAATCACTCCCGCTGCTCTCTCTCAGGTAAAATAGCATAAAACATGTGTAGCACACCTACTTCATCATATTGGAGCATGCAGATGAACCTGTCTCCTATTTGTGGGATGCGCTTCTGATTGCTGCCCCTAGTACTTCTCTGTTGCGATCCTGCAAGAACAGTAGGGTGGGAGGAGGAAGGAGGAGGATGAAGGAGAGAGGAGGGGGAGGGCGGTGGGAGGAGGGAGCACTGGTATGCGTCGGTGCTATACAAACGGTTTTTAACCCCTTTCCGCGGCGGCATTTGGAACCGTTGCCTAGTGAGTGACGGGGATAGGGGGGTCCTTCCCACACGACCCAGAAACCGTCGGGGATATGCCCTCCTGGCACACACGCTCGGCAAAATGAGGTCGTGTGCAACCGACGAGCGCACAGATACGGAACTACGTACAATAGAGCTAAAAATACAATTATACAGGCGAAATTGTTTTCGGTCACAAGTACATCCCACACAGTCAGTCCCCGCTAAACGTTTTCGTTCGTATGTACATCCCACACAGTCGCCCCAAGGAAAACGTTTCCGTTCATAGGTACATCACACGCAGTTTTCCCCATTAAATCGTTTGTGATAGCGTTGTCATTGCACACGATATTAACAATTTTATCATTTGCGTTATTGAATGCATCACACACGGTGCGTAGAAAAAACTGTGTGGCAAAGGCTGTCCATCACACACCGTTTTTATGTGGTAAACATTTGTGCAAGGTGGCCTAACGCAAACAGTTTTCAAGAGAAGGTCGTGTGTGATTGTTCATTGATCCAACACGGTTTATTCCTATAAATTGTGTGCGTTGCATGAGGTCATCGCCCACGGTATCTTCTCAATAACCGTTTGCAATCGCAAAACCCAATTAGCAGGCTAATTCTCCATTAGCAGGCTAATTGCCCTATTATTAATAATTCATTTATTAATCTAATTGACATTCATATTAAGCACATAATATATTTCATTTCCATATTAAGGAAGCAGGTTTCATAATTGAAATACATCAGAGTACAACATGATATAGCTTCAGCACTCAGCTACCCCATTACACAACTGCATCAGCACCAAGTTTCACATACAACATGTAGAAGCTTTCGAAATTAGCATCATAGACGGTATATAGACAGATGCATCTCATCTGGAAAACTGTTGAAGCGGAAGGCGAATATTGAGCCTTCATTCATGTTGAAGGTCTTTGCAATTTTAGGCCAGTGCCTGTGGATGATTGACCGTCCGTCCTTCGTCCTCTTCAGGAACACTTCAATATTGAACCGTGGGTGTTGTATGAAAACCTTCCTCGCCTTCTGACCATAGAGGTGGTTTGAGAGGTAATCATTAGTGAACTGCTTTGGAAAGGCCTGAAAACAAAGATGTGCATAAATATCTTCTCTATATTGGAAATGGGGCAAAGGAATAAAAAAGGCAAGGCATAATAGTTAGTACCATCTTGTAGTGAACTAATGTCTTCTTCATTGTGCAGACAAAGATCTTGTTGTTTTTTGTCGCTAATTTCTTTATCCTAACAATCTTTCTGACTTTATTGAATTGATTGATATTCATGGACAACTCATTTCCCCATATGCAAAAAGGGTCGAACAATGGGTCAAAACCTCTGACAGCAGGACCTACATGTGCAAGACCAAATTGTTAAAAACCTAAATATTAGAATGGTTCCTGCAATTGCACAATAATGTGCTATTAGACAACGGACCATGCACGTGCTAACCTCGACGGTAAACCTCAGTGCTTCCCATTGTTTCCCTGCAACACATATAAGGTAGTTAGTCATCAGGTTAAGTAAGGGTTCACATGCTATCAGTAAAATATGTTGATGAAAAATAAGCACATTGCAGATTCATCAGATCAATTCAAGCCACATGGAAAACCCATTTATCCAAACCAAGCATGATTAAGAACTAGGAAATATAGCACTAGTATAAGTTTCTCATGTACTAAGTGCGGCCAAATTTGATTTATTCCTATCATGCACAATAATACAAAATTCTACCCACGACAATTAAACATCGCATAGCAGAATTGAACCAAGCAGTTAACTAAACACCACAACAAATGAACCAAACATTGACTGAGCACCACATTGCACAATATAACATACTCCTAATAGAAGATCAGACAGTTAACCAAACCAAGCATGCTTAACAACTTGGAAATATAGCAATTGTATTTGTTTCTCATGTATTTACTACAGCCAAATTCAATTTATTCCTCACATGGTATACAATAACATAATGCACCCACAACTATTGAACATCGCATTGCAGAATTGAACCAAACAATTAACTAAACACCACAACACAAATGAACCAAACGTTAAATGAGCAGCACATTGCACAATGTATAACCAAACCAACCATGCTTGACAACTTGGAAATATAGCAATTGTATTCGTTTCTCATGTATTTTGTAAAGATAAATTCGATTTATTTCTCACATGGAAGATAATACAAAATTGCAGCCTGAAGAATTGAACATCACATTTGCAGAATTGAACCAAACAGTTAACTGAAGATGACAACTAATTAACAAAATAGTTAATAAGTGAGGACCACACTGCACGACATATAGAACATATACACTAGAGCAACAGATTGCATGGTAAAATTAGATAGCACAATTCACTAGAATTTGTGAAGGAAAGGCAGGAGCAGTACACGTGATAACCCACAAGTATAGGGGATCAATTGTAGCCTCTTTCGACAAGTAAGAGTGTCGAACCCAACGAGGAGCTAAAGGTAGAACAAATATTCCCTCAAGTTCTATCGACCACCGATACAACTCTACGCACACTTGACGTTCGCTTTACCAGAAACAAGTATGAAACTAGAAGTACTTTGTAGGTGTTGTTGGATAGGTATGCAAGATACTAAAGAGCAAGTAAATAAAAAGTAGGGGCTGTTTAGATAAAGACACAACTAAGTTAGGTTTAGTAGAGAGTTTGTTGTTACGAGAAAGTTATTTGTCCCTAGGCAATCGATAACTAGACCGGTAATCATTATTGCAATTTTATTTGAGGGAGAGGCATAAGCTAACATACTTTCTCTACTTGGATCATATGCACTTATGATTGGAAATCTAGCAAGCATCCGCAACTACTAAAGATTCATTAAGGTAAAACCCAACCATAGCATTAAAGCATCAAGTCCCCTTTATCCCATATGCAAACAACCTACTTACTCGGGTCTGTGCCTCTGTCACTCACGCTACCCACCATAAGAAAATCATAAGCATATTGCAAACCCTACAGCGGGAATGCCTCACGCTTGCGCGTCACGGAGAGCACCATAGGACAGCACCAATAATAAAACATACAACTCAAACCAATCACGATCATCAAATAGCCATTAGGACAAAACAGATCTACTCAAACATCATAGGATAGCCATACATCATTGGGAAATAATATATAGCGTTGAGCACCATGTTTAAGTAGAGATTACAGCGGGTAATAGAGAGGTTACACCGCTGCATAGAGGGGGGAAGAGTTGGTGATGATGGTGGTGAAGTTGTTGGTGAAGATGGCGGTGATGATGATGGCCCCTAGTGGCACTCCGGCGCCACCGGAAGCGAGGGGGAGAGAGCCCCCCTCCTTCTTCTTCTTCCTTGACCTCCTCCCTAGATGGGAGAAGGGTTTCCCCTCTGGTCCTTGGCTCCCATGGAGTGGGAGGGGCGAGAGCCCCACCGAGATTGGATCTATCTCTCTGTCTCTCTCTGGTTCTGCGTTCTCCCCTGGCTCTGTTTCACCATTTCATATATATATGGAGATCCGTAACTCCGATTGGCCTGAAACCTTCGCCGTGATTTTTTTCGGAATATTAGCTTTCTTGCGGCAAAAGAAGAGCATCAACCGCCTTACGGTGGGCTCACGAGGGTAGGGGCGCGCCCCCTGCCTCGTGACCACCTCGGGCACTGGTTCGCGTTGATTTCCTTCCGAATTTTCCATATTTTCCAAAAATAAGCTCCGTCCGTTTTTATCCCGTTTGGACTCCGTTTGATATGGATATTCTGCAAAACCAAAAACATGCAACAGACAGGAACTGACACTGGGCACTGGATCAATATGTTAGTCCCAAAAATAGTATAAAAAGTTGCCAAAAGTATATGAAAGTTCAATAATATTGGCATGGAACAATCAAAAATTATAGATACGACGGAGACGTATCAGCATCCCCAAGCTTAATTCCTGCTCGTCCTCGAGTAGGTAAATGATAAAAAAGATAATTTTTGATGTGGAATGCTACCTAGCATAATCTTGATCATATGTCTAATCATGGCATGAATATTAAGACATGAGTGGTTCAAAGCAATAGTCTATCATTTGACATAAAAACAATAATACTTCAAGCATACCAACCAAGCAATTATGTCTTATTGAAATAACATAGCCAAAGAAAGCTCATTCCTACAAAATCATATAGTCTGGCTATGCTCCATCTTCACCACACAAAGCATTCACATCATGCACAACCCCGATGACAAGCCAAGAAATTGTTTCATACTTTTGATGTTCTCAAACCTTTTCAACTTTCACGCAATACATGAGCGCGAGCCATGGACATAGCACTATAGGTGGAATAGAATATGATGATGGAGAAGACAAAAAGGAGAAGATAGTCTCACATCAACTAGGCGTATCAACGGGCTATGGAGATGCCCATCAATAGATATCAATGTGAGTGAGTAGGGATTGCCATGCAACGGATGCACTAGAGCTATAAGTATATGAAATCTCAAACTGAAACTAAGTGGGTGTGCATCCAACTTGCTTGCTCATGAAGACCTAGGGCATTTGAGGAAGCCCATCGTTGGAATATACAAGACAAGTTCTATAATTAAAATTCCCACTAGTATATGAAAGTGATAACTCAAGAGACTCTTTATATGAAGAACATGGTGCTACTTTGAAGCACAAGTGTGGTAAAAGTATAGTAACATTGCCCCTTCTCTCTTTTTCTCTCATTTTATTGTTTTTTTCTTTTTTTTCTTTTTTTTGTAGGCTTCTTTGGCATCTCTCTCTTTTTTGGGGGGGCTTCTTTGGCCACTTTTATTTTGATAACCTCACATGGGACAATGTTCTAATAATGATGATCATCACACTTTTATTTACTTACAACTCAATATTACAACTCGATATCTAGAACAAAGATATGACTCTATATGAATGCCTCCGACGGTGTACCGGGATGTGCAATGATCTAGCGTAGCAATGACATCAAAAAACGGACAAGCCATGAAAACATCATGCTAGCTATCTTACGATCATGCAAAGCAATATGACAATGAATGCTCAAGTCATGTATATGATGATGATGAAAGTTGCATGGCAATATATCTCGGAATGGCTATGAAAATGCCATGATAGGTAGGTATGGTGGCTGTTTTGAGGAAGGTATATGGTGGGTTTATGGTACCGGTGAAAGTTGCGCAGTACTAGAGAGGCTAGCAATGGTGGAAGGGTGAGAGTGCGTATAATCCATGGACTCAACATTAGTCATAAAGAACTCACATACTTATTGCAAAAATCTATTAGTCATCGAAACAAAGTACTACGCGCATGCTCCTAGGGGGATAGATTGGTAGGAAAAGACCATCGCTCGTCCCCGACCGCCACTCATAAGGAAGACAATCAATAAACACCTCATGCTCTGACTTCATTACATAACAGTTCACCATACGTGCATGCTACGGGACTTGCAAACCTCAACACAAGTATTTCTCAATTTCACAATTACTCGACTAGCATGACTCTAATATCACCACCTTTATATCGCAAAACTATTGCAAGGAATCAAACATATCATATTCAGCGATCTACAAGTTTATGTAGGATTTT
The DNA here is from genome assembly GCF_003073215.2 of Triticum urartu. Taxonomy (NCBI): domain Eukaryota; kingdom Viridiplantae; phylum Streptophyta; class Magnoliopsida; order Poales; family Poaceae; genus Triticum; species Triticum urartu. Next base: position 468,561,272 of record NC_053027.1, read on the forward strand.
ATGAGTAACCATGTGAATGACCAGTTCCTGTCATCTCTCTAAATAGATATAAGTGAAGCAAGAGAGTTTTAATTATTTCTACAAAAGATATGCCCATGCTCTAACAAATATATGTGAAGCAAAAGAGCATTCTACAAATGGCGGTTTTCTATGTAAAGAGAAACAGGCAATCCAAACTTCAAATGATATAAGTGAAGCACATGAAGCATTCTATAAAGCTATACTCAAAAGATATAAGTGAAGTGCAATGAGCATTCTATAAATCAACCAAGGATTATCTCATACCAGCATGGTGCATAAAAATAAAAAGAAAAACCTAAATGCAAAAGATGCTCCAAGACTTGCACATATCGCATGAACGAAACGAATCCGAAAACATACCGATATTTGTTGAAGAAAGAGGGGATGCCTCCCCAGCATCCCCAATCTTAGACGCTTGAGTCTCCTTGAATATTTACTTGGGGTTCCTCGGGCATCCCCAAGCTTGAGCTCTTGCCTTTCTTCCTTGTTCTCACATCGAGACCTTCTCAATCATCGAACACTTCATCCACACAAAACTTCAACAGAAAACTCGGTAAGATCCGTTAGTATAATAAAGCAAATCACTACTCTAAGTACTGTTGCAAACCAATTAATATTTTGTTTTTGCATTGTGTCTACTGTAATATAATTTTTTCGTGGCTTAATCCACTAATATAAATTGATAGTTTCATCAAAACAAGCAAACTATGCATCAAAAACAGAATCTGTCTAAAACAGAGCAGTCTGTAATAATCTGAACATTAACCATACTTATGTTACTTGAAAAATTCTACCAAAATTAGGAAAAATAAACAATTTGTATAGGAAGACAGTGCAAAAATAATCAGAACCATTTGACGTTCCAGCTAAAAATGTAAAATCGCGCACAACAACCAAAGTTTCTGTCCTGCACTGTACAAACCATCAAGCAAATGTAAACATCCTAAAGGCAAACCTTGGCACATTATTTTTATAATACAATGGAATTGTACAAGGGGATAATTATTTTTGTTAAAAAAAATTATGTAATCAAGATTCACAAAGTTTCCGTGAGCATGAACAAAGTTCAAGGCTAGCTCCCACTTCAACAATGCTTGTCTCTCTCACTTTCACTTTCCTTTTTGAAAAAGTTTTAGGTTCCCCTCTTTATTTTTGTTGTTTTTAAACTATATGAAAGCACTCAACAGAAATAAATGACTCCCTAAAAATTCCGGGTTGTCTCCCAGGCAGCGCTTTCTTTAAAGCCATTAAGCTAGGCATATAGTGCTCAAGTAATGAATCCACCCGGATCCCAAGGTATATCAAAGCCAATTTTAATTAACAATGATTTATAATTTAGTAGTGAGCACAAAGTAACATATATCATGCAATAACGAAGTCTAACTCTCTTCCTATGCATCGGCATGTCATAAAAGAACAATTCATGCACACAAAATAAAGGCCAATGCATAGTATAAACAGTTTCTTGCAATTTTATCATATTGGAAACATAGAGAGGTGGAGATATAGTTCCTCTCTCATAATAATTGCAAGTAGGAGCAGCAAGCACATGCATATTATATTCATCAAAATCATCATGTGCAACGGTAAAAGGCAACCCATCAATATAATCCTTAATAAGTGCAAACTTCTCCGATATAGTGTAGTCGGGAGAATTCAAAAAGATAATAGGACTATCATGCGTGGGTGCAATAGCAACAATTTCATGTTTAACATAAGGAACTATAGCAATTTCATATCCATAAGCATAATTCATATTGGCATCTTGGCCACAAGCATAGCAAGCATCATCAAAAAGGGATATTTCAAGAGAATCAATGGGATCATAACAGTCATCATAGCAATCATCCTTCGGTAAGCATGAAGGGGAATTAAACAATGTATGAGTTGAAGAGTTACTCTCATTAGAAGGTGGGCACGGGTGATCAATCCGCTCTTCCTCCTTTTGTTCTTCGCTCTCCTCCTCATCTTTTTCATCCAATGAGCTCACAGTTTCATCAATTTCTTCTTCCATAGACTCCTGCAAAATATTAGTCTCTTCTTCGACAGCGGAGTATTCCTCAATATATAATTTAACATAGGCATTAGAAGCATAATTCTCATAACAATATTCAAGTATGGAAAAAATTTCAGATTTGTAAAGAGTAGCATCATTCTTTTCAATCAACGAAGCAATTTCATAAGCACCCTTAAAAGCAACAAATTCTTCAATTTGTTGAACATCATAGTAATTATAAACACCCTTAGCATACGAAGATAAGATTCCATTATCAATAAACTCACATTGGTAGGGAAGGTGTTTCTTAGGGCTTTCAGAACAACAAGTAAAATCATATCCCCAACATAAATTCCAAGCATAGCATTGCAAACGATGAATTTGAACCAATAGAATTTTCCCTTTTTCAGATATTCGGTGTCGCACATAACAAGCATGCTCATCTAAAGATCTGCCCTCAACTAAGCTAGTTGGGGTTTCAGCACGAGCACATAGGGATCGAAGATGATCCAAGTAATAAGCTTCAGCAGTGTGATATATTTTGATTGGTTCTTCAACCATTGGTTTAGTGGGTACAACTAATTTTTTTGGTATTTTGCGTTTCCTACCCATGACTAAAGATAGAAAACAACTAAGAACAACAAATAAAAATTACTTAGTGATAAAGCAAACAAGCACACACGAGAATATTCACCCCATGCTATTGCTCCCCGGCAACGGCGCCAGAAAAAGGTCTTGATAACCCACAAGTATAGGGGATCAATTGTAGCATCTTTCAATAAGTAAGAGTGTCGAACCCAACGAGGAGCTAAAGGTAGAACAAATATTCCCTCATCGACCACCGATACAACTCTACGCACACTTGACGTTCGCTTTACCGGAAACAAGTATGAAACTAGAAGTACTTTGTAGGTGTTGTTGGATAGGTATGCAAGATACTAAAGAGCAAGTAAATAAAAAGTAGGGGCTGTTTAGATAAAGACACAACTAAGTTAGGTTTACTAGAGAGTTTGTTGTTACGAGAAAGTTATTTTTCCCTAGGCAATCGATAACTAGACCGGTAATCATTATTGTAATTTTATTTGAGGGAGAGGCATTAGCTAACATACTTTCTCTACTTGGATCATATGCACTTATGATTGGAACTCTAGCAAGCATCCGCAACTACTAAAGATTCATTAAGGTAAAACCCAACCATAGCATTAAAGCATCAAGTCCCCTTTATCCCATACGCAAACAACCTACTTACTCGGGTCTGTGCGTCTCTCACTCACGCCACCCACCATAAGCAAATCATAAGCATATTGCAAACCCTACAACGGGAATCCCTCACGCTTGCGCGACACGGAGAGCACCATAGGACAACACCAATAATAAAACATACAACTCAAACCAATCACGATCATCAAATAGCCATTAGGACAAAACAGATCTACTCAAACATCATAGGATAGCCATACATCATTGGGAAATAATATATAGCGTTGAGTACCATATTTAAGTAGAGATTACAGCGGGTAAGAGAGAGGTTACACCGCTGCATAGAGGGGGGAAGAGTTGGTGATGATGGTGGTGAAGTTGTTGGTGAAGATGGCGGTGATGATGATGGCCCCTGGTGGCACTCCGGCGCCACCGGAAGCGAGGGGGAGAGAGCCCCCCTCCTACTTCTTCTTCCTTGACTTCCTCCCTAGATGGGAGAAGGGTTTCCCCTCTGGTCCTTGGCTCCCATGGCGTGGGAGGGGCGAGAGCCCCTCCGAGATTGGATCTATCTCTCTCTCTCTCTGGTTCTGCGTTCTCCCCTGGCTCTGTTTCACTGTTTCGTATATATATGGAGATCCGTAACTCCGATTGGCCTGAAACCTTCGCCATGATTTTCTTCTTCTGAATATTAGCTTTCTTGCGGCAAAATAAGAGCGTCAACCGCCTTACGGCGGGCTCACGAGGGTAGGGGGCGTGCCCTAAGGGGGGGGGCGTGCCCCCCTGCCTCGTGACCACCTCGGGCACTGGTTCGCGTTGATTTTCCTTTCGAATTTTCCATATTTTCCAAAAATAAGCTCCGTCCGTTTTTATCCCGTTTGGACTCCGTTTGATATGGATATTCCGCGAAACCGAAAACATGCAACAGACAGGAACTGGCACCGGGCACTGGATCAATATGTTAGTCCCAAAAATAGTATAAAAAGTTGCCAAAAGTATATGAAAGTTCAATAATATTGGCATGGAACAATCAAAAATTATAGATATGACGGAGACGTATCAACATCCCCAAGCTTAATTCCTGCTCGTCCTCGAGTAGGTAAATGATAAAAAAGATAATTTTTTATGTGGAATGCTACCTAGCATAATCTTGATCATATGTCTAATCATGGCATGAATATTAAGACACGAGTGATTCAAAGCAATAGTCTATCATTTGACATAAAAACAATAATACTTCAAGCATACCAACCAAGCAATTATGTCTTATTGAAATAACATAGCCAAAGAAAGCTCATCCCTACAAAATCATATAGTCTGGTATGCTCCATCTTCACCACACAAAGCACTCACATCATGCACAACCCCGATGACAAGCCAAGCAATTGTTTCATACTTTTGACGTTCTCAAACCTTTTCAACTTTCACGCAATACATGAGCGTGAGCCATGGACATAGCACTGTAGGTGGAATAGAATCGGATGATGGAGAAGACAAAAAGGAGAAGATAGTCTCACATCAACTAGGCGTATCAACGGGCTATGGAGATGCCCATCAATAGATATCAATGTGAGTGAGTAGGGATTGCCATGCAACGGATGCACTAGAGCTATAAGTATATGAAAGCTCAAACTGAAACTAAGTGGGTTTCAGCACGAATAGTATAAAAAGTTGCCAAAACTATATGAAAGTTCAATAATATTGGCATGGAACAAGCAAAAATTATAGATACGATAGAGACGTATCAACACGCAATGGGTAAACAAAGCATGCTTAACTGGCATAGGTAGCAAATGGCAAGGTGCTCCTCCAAGATCTGGGGGTCGGCACGAATGGTAGCCATCGCGACCTCATCTGCGCGTGCGGCCGTGATTTGCTTCTCCGCTGCCAAATGCTCCTTGATATCCTGGCTATACTGCGTGCACCATGGCTTAGGGCGACGCTTATTTGGTGGAGGGGTAGGTGATTTGGGTGGAATGTGTCGCGCTCGCGCCAGCAGTCGGGGCATATGGGATGTGGAAGGAGGAGGAGGATGGGGGTCGGGTGTGGATTACTTGCCTGGATAGACGAGGCCGAGCAGCGTGAAGGAGGGTCGCCGGCGAGGAGATGGCGCTGCAAGAGTGAAGGTTTCAACTTGGAAAGGAAGGCGGAAATAGGGGAAATGTGGCTTTTGGTAAGGGGGAGGGGACGGGGAGGTAGATATTTCCGCGGAAGTCGAAAATTTGGAATCGTTTCAGTGAAAAAACTGGCGCACAAAGTGTCATCAGACATGGTCCCTTATTTAGAACTGTATACGATATGTGAACATCACAAACGATTCAGATAGCTTAACCCGTGTGTGATGAGTTTGAACGTCAAAAATTTTGGTTCGAATTTCCCTGGTTACAGTGGTCATCCATGTCATTGCATAATTTGGGTACACAAAGGAGACTGATTGCTCCCTGACTATAGCGCCAGAAAACTCATGTATGCTAGGACTACGTCGGTATTTCCCCAAAGAGGAAGGGATGATGTAGCACAACGAAGGTAGGTATTTCTGTCAGTGATGAAACCAAGGTTATCGAACCAGTAGGAGAACCAAGAAACACAACGTAAACATCACCTGCACACAAATAACAACACCTCGCAACCGACGTGTTAAAGGGGTTGTCAATCCCTTTCGGGTAACGATGACAGAAATTGTAGTAGGTTGAAATAATAGATCGTAAATAAATAAAGTGCAGCAAAGTATTTTTGTATTTTTGGTTTAATAGATCTGAATAAAAAATGTAAAGGAAAAGTAGATCGCAAAGGCAAATATACGAGGAAGAAGACCCGGGGGCCGTAGGTTTCACTAGTGGCTTCTCTTGAGAAAGATAGCAAACGGTGGGTAAACAAATTACTGTTGGGCAATTGATAGAATCTCAAATAATTATGACGATATCCAGGAAATGATCATTACATAGGCATCACGTCCAAGATTACTAGACTAACTCCTGCCTGCATCTACTACTATTACTCCACACATCGACCGCTATCCAGCATGCATCTGGTGTATTAAGTTCATGGAAAAGCGAAGTAATGCAATAAGAACGATGACATGATGTAGACAAGATCCGTTTATCTATTGCGTAGATATAGATCCCATCTTTTTATCCTTAGTAGCAACGATAGATACATGTCGGTTCCCTTTCTGTCACTGGGATCAAGCACCGTAAGATCAAACCCACTACCGGGCACCTCTTCCCATTGCAATATAAATAGATCAAGTTGGCCAAACAAAACCCAAATATCAGAGAAGAAATGCGAGGCTATAAGAGATCAAAGAAACTCAAATAACTTTCATGGATAAAAAAAGATATGACTGATCATAAACTTGAAGTTCATCAGATCCCAACAAACACACTGCAAAAAGAGTTACATCATATGGATCTCCAAGAGACCATTGTATTGAGAATCAAGAGAGAGAGAGATGACGCCATCTAGCTACTAACTACGGACCCGAAGTGTTGGGGAACGTAGCAGAAATTCAAAATTTTCTACGCATCACCAAGATCAATCTATGGAGAGACTAGCAACGAGGGGAAGGAGAGTGCATCTACATACCCTTGTAGATCGCTAAGCGGAAGCGTTCAAGTGAACGGGGTTGATGGAGTCGTACTCGTCGTGATTCAAATCACCGATGATCCTAGCGCCGAACGGACGGCACCTCTGCGTTCAACACACGTACGGAAGGGAGACGTCTCCCATGCCTTGATCCAGCAAGGAGGAGGGAGAGGTTGATGGAGATCCAGCAGCACGACGGCGTGGTGGAAGTAGCGGGATTCCAACAGGGCTTCGCTAAGCGCTGCGGGAGGAGGTAGATGTGTCACGGGAGGGAGAGGGAGGCGCCAGGCCTTAGATTGGTTTGCTCCTCCTTTTTCCCCACTATATATAGGGCCAAGGGAGAGGGGGAGGCGCAGCCCTTGCCCCTTCCTCCAAGGAAGGGTGCGGCCAAGGGTGGGGAGGAGTCCATCCTCCCCAAGGCACCTCGGAGGTGCCTTCCCCTTTTAGGACTCTCCTCTTTTCCCATCTCTTGGCGCATGGGCCTCTTGGGGCTGGTTCCCTTGGCCCATATAGGCCAAGGCACACCCCCTACAGCCCATGTGGCCCCCCGGGGCAGGTGGCCCCACCCGGTGGGCCCCCGGGACCCTTCCGGTGGTCCCGGTACAATACCGATGACACCGAAACTTGTCCCGATGGCCGAAATAGCACTTCCTATATATAATTCTTTACCTCCGGACCATTCCGGAACTCCTCGTGACGTCCGGGATCTCATCCGGGACTCCGAACAACATTCGGGTTACCGCATACTAATATCTCTACAACCCTAGCGTCACCGAACCTTAAGTGTGTAGACCCTACGGGTTCGGGAGACATGCAGACATGACCGAGACGTTCTCCGGTCAATAACCAACAGCGGGATCTGGATACCCATGATGGCTCCCACATGTTCCACGATGATCTCATCGGATGAACCACGATGTCAAGGACTTAATCAATCCCGTATACAATTCCCTTTGTCTAGCGGTATGTTACTTGCCCGAGATTCGATCGTCGGTATCCTTATACCTTGTTCAATCTCATTACCGGCAAGTCTCTTTACTCGTTCCGTAACACATCATCCCGTGATCAACTCCTTGGTCACATTGCGCATATGATGATGTCCTACCGAGTGGGCCCAGAGATACCTCTCCGTTTACACGGAGTGACAAATCCCAGTCTCGATTCGTGCCAACCCAACAGACACTTTCAGAGATACCTGTAATGCACCTTTATAGCCACCCAGTTACGTTGTGACGTTTGATACACCCAAAGCACTCCTACGGTATCCAGGAGTTGCACAATCTCATGGTCTAAGGAAATGATACTTGACATTAGAAAAGCTTTAGCATACGAACTACACGATCTTTGTGCTAGGCTTAGGATTGGGTCTTGTCCATCACATCATTCTCCTAATGATGTGATCCCGTTATCAACGACATCCAATGTCCATGGTTAGGAAACCGTAACCATCTATTGATCAACGAGCTAGTCAACTAGAGGCTTACTAGGGACATATTATGGTCTATGTATTCACACGTGTATTACGATTTCCGGATAATACAGTTATAGCATGAATAAAGACAATTATCATGAACAAGGAAATATAATAATAACTAATTCATTATTGCCTCTAGGGCATATTTCCAACACGAAGGTCTACAAAGAACTACTCACGCATCATAGGAGAGGCACCAATGGAGGTGGTGAACCCCATCTGAGATGGTGTCTAGATTGGATCTGATGGTTCTGGACTCTGCGGCGGCTGGATGAATATTCTGTTGACTCCCCTAGGGTTCTGGGATTTTGGGGGTATTTATAGAGCAAAGAGGCGGTCCAGGGGGCACCCGAGGTGGGCACAACCCACCAGGGCGCGCCTGGGCCTCCTAGCATGCCCTGGTGGGTTGGCCCCTCCTCGGGACTCCCCCCCAGGTGCAACCAAGGCCCAACATGTTCCTTCTGGTCCATAAAAAATCTCTGTAATGTTTCGTGGCATTTGGACTCCATTTGATATTGATTTTCTGCGATGTAAAAACACGAAAAAAACAGGAACTGGCACTTGGCACTATGTCAATAGGTTAGTACCAAAAAATGATATAAAATGATTATAAAACATCCAAGATTGATAATAAAACAACATGGAACAATCAAAAATTATAGATACATTGGAGACGTATCACAGACTACAACACACCCACACTTCTTAATTGAGCAAGTTCAGCAATTAAACAGAGCTAGCTGACCTAAACATTACTCTAACAAATTAAAGACAAGCGCTCTTAATTAAACAAAACAAAGAGTACTACTACGGCTGGTGCTCGTCGATCTCCGCCGCCGCCTCCATGTCCAGCTCGTGCCCGACGGTCTCCTGGGGAAGGGGCTCCATGGCATCCATCGCACCATACTCGGCAAGCATCTCGCCATCCGCGTCCGCCATCTCTTTGGAAAAGGCCGCCACGAGTTGGGAATGGGCGGCCCCGATCTGGGCTTGGACGGGCTCGGTCATCGCAAGGTATGCGGTAGAGGAACAGACGGCTGCTCGAACGCTCTCGGTGATTGCCAACTCTTCGGCTGTGGGTTGCTGACCGTTGTCGGAGAAGCTTTGTTTGATTTGTGCGGTGACTGCCACGAGCTAGGCGTGGGCGGCCTCCATCAGGGCTAAGTCCGCCGCTGCAGAACGGACAGCTGCTATGCTGCTCTCGCCAGTTGCTATCCCTGAGGTAGATGTTGCTGCCGCCACCTGAGAAGCAACATCGGCCGTTTGGGCTGCCTTGGCTGCCCGGTCACAGATTGCGGCCGCGCTCATGCACCTTGTTAGCACGCGCATGGCGGCTGCGGCCGCGCTCTTGCTGGAGTGGGCCACCGAAGTTGCCCTCACGATGCGGGTCCACGTGCCCATCTTTCACCAGCGACGATTGAACAGTGAAATGATATTTGGGGAGCGAGCTAGTGTGCTTGAGACGCCGGCTGTGGACTGTAGCCGACGCACCTTCTCGCGTAAGCCATAGGCGTACTATACACCAACGATGCTCCGGGATATTTTGTGCTGCATCTCACGTGGTTGATGATAATAAACTGTGTGGGATCTACTTGATTTTTCATCTTGATTCGAATTACATAATGGGGTCACAGCGGCAATGGACGGTGTTTGAATTGCTAGACCTTTTATCTGCAGTGAACATGCAACTATATGTGTGTCGTGAAAGAATTGGAATTATTCAGGGTTCGTTTGAACATTTTATACATTAAATTGATTTTCTAGCCATTTCAGGTGCACAATTCAAAATTAAACTACACGCACATGCTCCGGTGCACCAACATGGGTTGTAAAATCATATATGTGTCCATGTGTTTATGCTTATGTCCCATGCAAGAAATGGGAATGAAATTCGAACACCATGGCACCGTGGCTCTCCAGCAAACAACGATGTACTTGCTTTTGTAATTCTAGTAAATCCAAATTTTGTCCGAAATTCATGAAACTTGGCATGCTATCATGGAGCGGCATCAACATGTCGTGGTAAAAATTTTGTCCCATTTGGGGCAGGTTTGGGTATAAGCTTCTCATAAACCAGAGCTTCTCACAACAAGTGTGATGGTTTCGGTAGGGAATGTTTCACTTTTCTGGATGAAACGACATCCGTTGCCTCTTCTCGATATCAAAGTTTTTCCTAGTGTCAACATAGAACAACAGGAGTGTTGTGTCAATTTTTGGGATTTTTGGGGTTTGCTTGGACATTTTTATACATTAACTGAGTTTTCTATGCATTCATGTGCATAATTCAAATTTGAACTATAGGCACATGCTCTAATGCATATAAATTAGTTGAAAATTCAAATCTGTGTCCTTGGTTGCATGCTTAGGTCCCATGCAAGAAATGGGAATGAATGTCAAACACCCTGCCACTGTCACTCGGCCGCAAACATTGAGATACCTGGTTTTTAAATTCTAGTAAATCCAAAGGTCGTCTGAAATTCATGAAACTTGGCATGCTGTCATGGAGCGGCATCAACATGCCGTGGTAAATTTTTTGTCCCATTTGGGGTAGGATTAGGGATATGCTTCTCACAAACCAGAGCTTCTCACAACAAGCCTGATGGTTTCGGTAGGGAACGTTTCACCTTTCTGGACGAAACAATATCCAATGCCTCTTCTCGATTTCAATTTTTTCCTAGTGTCAACATAGAAAAATAGGAGTGTTGTGTCAATTTTTGGGATTTTTCGGGGTTCCTTTGGACATTTTTATGCATTAATTGAGTTTTCAATGCATTTATGTGCATAATTCAAATTTGAACTACATGCACATGCTCTAATGCATATAAATTGGTTGAAAATTCAAATCTGTGTCCTTGGTTGCATGCTTAGGTCCCATGCAAGAAATGAGAATGAATGTCAAACATCCCGACACCGTTACTCGGCCGCAAACATTGAGATACCTTGTTTTTAAATTCTAGTAAATTCAAAACTCGTCTGAAATTCATGAAACTTGGCATGCTATCATGGAGCGGCATCAACATGTTGTGGTAATTTTTTGTCCCATTTGGGGAAGGTTTGGGTATATGCTTCTCACAAACTAGAGCTTCTCACAACAAGCATGATGGTTTGGGTAGGAAACGTCCCACCTTTGGGGACGAAATGATATCCATTGCCTCTTATTGCTTTCAAAAAATTTCTCATGTCAACGTAGAACAACAGGAGTGTTGTGTCAATTTTTGTGATTTTTCGGGGTTCGTTTGGACATTTTTATGCATTAACTGAGTTTTCAATGCATTCATGTGCATAATTCAAATTTGAACTACACGCACATGCTCTAATGCATATAAATTGGTTGAAAATTCAAATGTGTGTTCTTGGTTGCATGCTTAGGTCCCATGCAAGAAATGGGAATGAATGTCAAACACCCTACCACTGTCTCCCGGCCGCAAACATTGAGATACCTGGTTTTTAAATTCTAATAAATCCAAAACTTGTCTGAAATTCATGAAACTTGGCATGCTATCATGGAGCGGCATCAACATGTCGTGGTAAATTTTTTGTCCCATTTGGGGCAGGTTTGGGTATATGTTTCTCACAAACCAGAGCTTCTCACTACAAGCATGATGATTTGGGTAGGGAATGTCCCAGCTTTGGGGATGAAACGATATCCATTGTCTCTTATTGCTTTCAAAAAATTTCTTGTGTCAACATAGAACAAGAGTGTTGTGTCAATTGTTGTGATTTTTCGGGGTTCGTTTGGACATTTTTATGCATTAACTGAGTTTTCAATGCATTTAAGTGCATAATTCAAATTTGAACTACATGCACATGCTCCCGTTCATATAAATTGGTTGAAAAAAAATCAAATATGTGTCCTTGGGTGCATGCTTAGGTCTCATGCAAGAAATGGGAATGAATTTCAAACAACAGGGCACCGTTGGTTGCAGGCAAAATGTTGAGATACTTTGTTTTTAAATTCTAGTAAATCAAAACTTGTCTGAAATTCATGAAACTTGGCATGCTATCATGGAATGCCACCTGACATGCTATGGTATTTTTCGTGTCCATTTTGAGAGAAGGCGCACTCGAATAACAGCCAACAAAGGCATTTTGAAAAAATAGCTGCCACTTTAATCTCTCAAACATTTGTATAATTCGAACCATGTGCATTTTGTTAACCATTCACGTGATGCCACATGTCTTGGTTTTAATGGCTATAGGAGGTGCCGTGCGGACAGCTGCTTGACCTTGACTGAACGGGAGGTGTGCGAGCGCAGTCCGGTGCGCAGGCTGACCGAGAGGCGTGCAAGCTGTCCTCCAATGCGCAGGCTCACCAGGAAGCGTGCGACCTGTACGCTGCGCAGGCTCACTGGGAAGCGAGCCCTTTGACTTCCATGGCCGCCTGCCTTCCTCTCCATTAATGGCGCCCGAGCCGCTACTTAATACGGGCGGCCTTACTGTTCGCCTCCCTTTCCCCTCCCTCCCGTAGACCTCCACCAATGCCATGGCGCAGAAGGATTATCTGCCACTAGTCTTCAAGTTTGGTGAAGTCGACTCCGAGCCGAAGCAGATAGAAAATAAGGAGGAATGGGGCCTCATGGACATGGCCCAGAACGAGCTGGCCATGGCGGTTGGTGCCCCCGCTCCCGTCCCAGCTCCCATCCCCACGCCCATTCCAGCGACCATCCCGTAGCATTGACGGGTTGGTCGCCGAGCACTATCACAGAGCTGGAAGCCGCGGGCATCAGCGAGGTCTCCGCGGACCCGCGCGAGATCGTGTACATGCCAGCGCCAGCGCCCGTGCCCGTGCGCGCCCCTCCACCCACCGCGGTGCTGGTCCCCGTGCGTTTGGCTGCACCTGCCGCGCACAGGCGCCCCCCTCAGCGACATGGGACGTCGTCGTCGATCGCTACCTCTCAGCGCGGCCAGCTGGCGTCCTCCCGCGCCCGCCCTTCGATCGCATGACGACATGATGTTTGATTTACAAGTGAAGAACATTCTATGCTGCATTGAAGACTTCAACAACGACGTCTCGGAGGACGACAACGACAATGACGGTGCGGCACACCACCTCCGCCGCTGCCAGGAATAGTTTTTTTCTTGGGTTTAATACTGTATCTCGATCATATGAATATAATTCGCAGTATGACTGAATGAAAGATATGGTTTGAGAAAACTTGCGTTTTTCTCTCTTAATGTACAGACTTATCAAACGATTTTCTTTTAAAAAAACATCAATGGTTTTTAAATATAAAACACTCATCGCAAACATTTTAGTTAGAACGCACGTATGCAAACCGACAGCTTCCCCAGGAAGCCAAGGGAAAATGTGCTAGGCAGGATTTTTGCGGCTCTTGATCGCAAACGTTTTAGATAGAACACCCGTATGCAAAGTGAGAGCAGGATTTGTGCATCTCTTCAAAGCAAACGGTTCTTTTGGATGACCCGTGTGCAACCACTTACAAACAATTTGGTAAGATTTGCATATGTCGTATTGGGTATGTTGCCATTTGTCAAACTGGAAAGATTGACATTTGTTGATATAGTAACATTGCCATTTGTCAACCTTGTAACACTACGAATTGTCAAAATATGAAGCTAAAAATCACTAGTAGTATCTAATTTTTGCAACTAAAATTCAGTAATTAAGCATATATTTCATTCATAGATTAAGCAGTCGTTCTTTATACAAACAGTTCAACTCGACAGCTGAACCAACCAAACTTTTCACCAATCGTTGGCAAACATGTACTGAAATAGCTAGTTCTACTTTGTATACTAGCTAATTTTAAGTACGTTGTACAGTCCCACCACATCTATAGTCAGATGAACTGAACAAAATAGCCCCTAAATACTACTACTACTACGGAGGGGCTTTGTACTACTTCCGGCTGCCTCTCCTCCGCCGAGCACGGTAAGAGGTAGAGGAGGAGGAGCCTACCAACGAGCTGGACAACTACAATTACTTATTGCGTTGTAATCTGCTATGTGACGAGAAACAAGGTCAAAATTTATTGATGGCAGAAGGTTGACCACGTGGTTGCTCGCCGTTGAGGCGTCCGTGGCGCGCTCTGCTCGCGTCCGTCCGGCCGTTTTGCTCGCCATTGAGGCGGCTGCTGCGCGCTCCGTTCATCCAAGTCGGCTGTTTGCCATGTATCACACACATCTTGTTAAGTTGAACTGTTTCTGTTGTCTTCCCTAACCGAAAATAGTTCGTCCGAGTGAACCGTATGCCGTATATCACACACACCTTGATCTGGCTAACCGCTTCGGTTGCACTCCCTAATAGCAAATAGTTCATCGGAGCGAGTTGTATGCCATATATCGCACACACATTGATTTAGCTGCCCATTTCTGTTGTTCTGCCTCATCGCAAATAGTTCAAACGGATTAACTGTGTGCCCTGCATCGCACACCCAACTAAAATCTGAACCGTGTTTGATGGCTCCGCCATCACAAACGTTTTGCACCTTTTTTGACAAGTTTTTTACATCCCCGTTTGCGATTAATGCATCGCACACAGTTTCGTGAAAGGGTCTCTGATCGTAGTGTCGCGTTAGCAGCATCCTGCAGTAGTGGAGGAGGAGGAGGGAGGAGAGACGAGGAGGGGAGGAGGGCTGCCGGCAGAGGGCTTGGCCAGAGGAAGAGGGAGGAGGGGCGGCCGGAGGAGGAGGGTGGGGCACGGTAGGGAGGAGGGAGGAGGAGGAGGGATGGAGGGACTACCTTAGTGGAAGAGGAGCAGGAGCGTCGGCTGGCGACGCCGGTGGTCGGGGAACAGCGACGGCGGAGGACGACAGGGGGTGCAGGGGAGCAAGAGTGAGAGTGGAGAGGGAGAGTGGGGGTGCGTGGCCGGTTGGATAAGGCGTTCAGCAGTAGCGCGCATTAGGATAAAGCGCTACCGCTAAACTCCATAGCAGTAGCACTTTTAACCAGAGAAGCGTTATTGCTATGCCTATAGCAGTAGTGCCTTTTGCAAAACGCGCTACTGCTAAGTCTAAGCATGTATAAAAAAACAAAAGTACATTGCTCATCAATGATCTTTTTGTGTAGAATCTAAATTGTCAATAGGAATCTTCCCCAGTTTAAGAACCGGCAAAGATTCCTATTGCGGCCATAGATCCCACACATAGAGTTTGTGAAGACCAAGTGGCTGTGATGGTTTGAGAAGCATCATATTTAAGGTGGTAAACATTCTGTTCGCGAAGCGAAGTGGGACTAAACTTTGGTCTTATTAGGAGGGGACTGAATTTAGTAGCAGCGCTGGTTAGAGGAAAGCGCTATTCCTAAGTTCAATAGCAGTAGCGCTTTTAACGTATGAGCGCTACTAGTATCCCTAGCCAACCTGCAACGGTTTGGCAATTGTAGTAGTAGCGTGTTTTCTAGTTACAGCGCTACTGCTATGCCATAGTAGCAGCGCTTGTTCTGCCCGAGCGCTACTGCTATTTAGCAGCAGTGCTTCCTTTTTAAAAGCGCTACTGGTGAGCTCCTGTGTATAATCATTTCCCTAGTAGTGTGTCGAGGAGGTAGTACGCATCAAATCTATTGGTGAAGTTTACGATGAGCCCTATCGGCGGAGTGCTGGAGTTTGGATGCACTTCCTCCAGACGGAACATCACCAGTGAGCCCGCTGGGAGGTGGGTGAAGCCCGCACCGAGGAACCACTGGGAAAACTCCCTTGCACCCCTCCAGCGTGAGAAAACCCACATGCGGAGCGTCCTCTCCACGATGATGTCGGCTGGATACCATCTCTCTGGCACGGTCGGTGGGAGCTTGAAGGTGGGGCCGCTGTACTGCATCCTCGCCTCGCTTTGAGAGTGCTCTAGGTTTGGGTGAAGAAGAGAAGGGGGCGGTGCAAATGGATGTGTGGAGAATAGTTGGAGGGGTGGTGGTTTAAATAGGGAAAGGGGAAGGGAAGGGGAGTGGCACCGGTTGCGCTTTGAATTTGCTACGTTCAAACGAGCTGCATTGATCGATATGTCACTTAAATTGCCAACAAGTTTTAATTGCCACGTTGAATATATGCAAGTGGATCGAAAAGTGTGTAACAATGCTCTACATCGAGGAGACACGCGTGCGAGATGAGACGAACCAGTGGCAGCAATCGTCCCTGCGTCCGTGGCGGCTCGCGTGAAGAAAGAGGCCGGTGAGCGTCCCTGGCGGCTCGCGTGCAGAAAGAGGCCGGTCAGCGTCCGTGGCGGCTTGCACGTAGAAAGAGGCCGGTCAGCGCATCGTGGCGGCGGGCAGCGGCGCATGCAGGTAGGCTAGCTATGTGCATTAATAGCAGGCTAGCTAGACATGTCATGCATGCATAACAGGCTTCTGTCGTTGCGGCACGCGCAGGGCCCAATGGGCGAACAACGGCACCGTCCGACACGACCCCACTCATCAGGTCCAACGGGTGACACAGTCAGCGTGGCCCCACTCGTCAAAGTTAATGGTCAAAGCACTGACCCGATGACATCCACCGTTTGTGACCAGTTCTGAGGGTTTCGGGCAAGGAAGATGGGGGAAAGTGAGCAAAAGTTAAGAGCGTGGGGATGAATGAGTATGGCTAAGGAACCAGGGGCACAGATGTAAAAATCCCTATTTAAAATGTCCTTGCAACTAAAAAAGGTGATCACATACTTTTAAAAATATCCATGTAGTCAATCAAAGTGTTCACATATTTTTGAAAACCATATAGATTTAGAAATATTTCATGGCTTTTAAAAATATTCCGTGCAATTTTAAAAGAGTTTCACATATTAAAAACTCTTGTGTATTTGACAAAAAATGTTACATATTATTTTTCTAAAAATAAAGAAAATGGGAAATAAAAGGAAACATAAAAACGACACACTATTTTTTTAGAAATGCCAAAGCTTTATTCATCTAGCTGGACATTAATAGGGATACAAGCAGGGTCATGGGGCTGAATGAGCCATAGGTGGCGACCCTGATCAAGTACTAGAGAATGTTTGGCAGATTGTGTGCATCAATGTTCGATGCTCTACCTTCAAATATAAAACTACACCTATCAAAAAAGGATTTGCACACGGAAATCTCCTTGATGATTGGCATATAAACTCTGCCCTCTCCTGCATGTATTCCATCAACTATTGTTTTGCAATCGCATGCAACCACAACGTTCTGAAGTATGAGATCCTCTGCAAGCACAAGTGCTTTGTAGCAAGCTATAGCTTCTACCACTGTTGGATCAGACACTCCCGCAATTACCAAAGCTGACGAGTCCACGTACAAGCCCGTGCTGTCTTGACAAACTACAACTGCCGCTCCTACACCCATGTCCTAAAGGCCTGCATCTACATTGATTTTGAAGATCCCACTCAGCGAGGGTGTCCATGTCGCCCTCGGCTGTGCTGCTGAACGTGCAGGTGGCCTCCTCGCCGTCAAGTGGTTCAACGAATTAATGCTCTCCAGCTCTGCTATGAAGTGTTGCATGAACATGTGTGTTGCCAATGGACTTTGATAGACGTCCTCATGAATTGCCTTGCGCCTGGTTGTCCAAATCGCCCACAGGGTGACTGCCACCTCCACGAACTGTGCATGCGATAATAATCCTTGGACATGAAATAACCAATGTTTAGCACTAGGTACTCTTATATCTAAAGGAAATATGCCCTAGAGAAAATAATAAAGTTGTTATTTTATATTTACTTATATCATGATAAATGTTTATTATTCATGCTAGAACTGTATTAACCTGAAATTTGATACATGTGTGGATACATAGAAAAGACACCGTGTCCCTAATATGTCTCCATCGTATCTACTTTTCCAAACACTTTTGACCTTGTTTTGGACTCTAACTTGCATGATTTGAATGGAACTAACCCGGACTGATGTTGTTTTCAACAAAATTGCCATGGTGTTATTTTTGTGTAGAAAAAAAAATTCTTGGAATGGCCTGAAACTTCATGGAGAATATTTTTGGAATATATAAAAATACTGGCGAAAGAATCTACGTCAGGGGGCCCACACCCTGTCCACGAGGGTGGGGGCGCGCCCACCCCTTGGGGCGTGTCCCCTGCCTCATGGGCCCCCTGATGCTCCACCGACCTCAACTCTGACTCTATGTATTCATGTTCAGGGAGAAAAAAATTAGAGAGAAGGATTCATCATGTTTTACGATACGGAGCCGCCATCAAGCCCTAGTCTCTCTCGGGAGGGCTGATCTGGAGTCCATTCGGGGCTCCGAAGAGGGGAATCCATCACCATCGTCATCATCAACCTTCCTCCATCACTAATTTCATGATGCTCACCGCCGTGCATGAGTAATTCCATCGTAGGCTTGCTGGGCGGTGATGGGTTGGATGAGATTTATCATGTAATCAAGTTAGTTTTGTTATGGTTTGATCCCTAGTATTCATTATGTTCTGAGATTGATGTTGCTATGACTTTGCTATGCTTAATGCTTGTCACTAGGGCCCGAGTGCCATGATTTCAGATTTGAACCTATTATGTTTTCATGAATATATGTGAGTTCTTGATCCTATCTTGCAAGTCTATAGTCACCTATTATGTGTTATGATCCGTTAACCCCGAAGTGACAATAATCGGGATACTTACCGGTGATGACCGTAGTTTGAGGAGTTCATGTATTCACTAAGTGTTAATGCTTTGGTCCGGTACTCTATTAAAAGGAGGCCTTAATATCCCTTAGTTTCCAATAGGACCCCGCTGCCACGGGAGGGTAGGACAAAAGATGGCATGCAAGTTCTTTTCCATAAGCACGTATGACTATATTCGGAATAAATGCCTACATTACATTGATGAACTGGAGCTAGTTCCGTGTCACCCTATGTTATAACTGCTGCATGAGGATTTGCATCCGACATAATTATCCATCACTGATCCATTGCCTACGAGCTTTTCACATATTGATATTTGCTTAGTTACTTTTCCGTTGCCACTGTTACAATCACTACAAAACCAATATTATTACTTTTGCCACCGTTACCGCTACTTCCATATTATTTTGCTACTAAATACTTTGCTGCAGATATTAAGTCTTTCATGTGCGGTTGAATTGACAACTCAACTGTTAATACTTGAGAATATTCTTTGGCTCCCCTTGTGTCGAATCAATAAATTTGGGTTGAATACTCTACCCTCGAAAACTGTTGTGATCCCCTATACTTGTGGGTTATCAAGACTATTTTCTAGTGCTGTTGCCGGGGAGCATAGCTCCATTCTTTGAGTCACTTGGGATTTATACCTATTGGTCACTATGAGGAACTTGAAAGATGAAAGAACCAAGATTTTCCCCTCAACTACGAGGGGAGGTAAAGAACTGCCATCTAACTCTGCACTTGATTCACCTTCTGTTATGAGTAAACTTGTGACACCTACACATGCTATTGATTCTGATAGGTCGCATGTTATCGATGATGCCACTTCTGCTTTGCATGATGCTTATGATGAAACTACTTCTATGCTTGATAATACTGTGCCATTAGGTGAACTTCTTGATGAACAACTTGCTAGGGTTAGAGAGAATGAAATTATTGAAACTGATAATATTGATGAAAGTGATGATGAAGATTCTCCCCTAGATATGAATTGCCTGTTGTGCCTGAGGGTTATGTTATGGATGAAGAAACCGCTAGAGACTTTTTAGCTTGAAATGATAGATATGATCTTAAGAAACTATTAGCTAAGCTAAAATAAAAATCCTTGAATTCTAGAATGAAATATGACCCTGCTTTTGCTACTTCACCTATCTGTATTTCTGATAAGGATTAGGATTTTTCTGTCGATCCTGAGTTAATTACTCTGGTTGAGTCTGATCCTTTTTATGGCTATGAATCTGAAACTGTTGTGGCACATCTTACTAAATTAAATGATATAGCCACCCTGTTCACTAATGATGAGAAAACTCGCTATTACTTTATCCTTAAGTTATTTCTGTTCTCATTAAAGGGTGATGCTAAAATATGGTTTAATTCTCTTGATCCTGGTTGTGTACGTAGTCCACAGGATATAATTTATTACTTCTCTGCTAAATATTTCCCCGCCCATAAGAAACAAGCTGCCCTGAGGGAAATATATAATTTTGTGCAAATTGAAGAAGAGAGTCTCCCACAAGCTTGGGGGAGGCTTCTCCGATTACTTAATGCTTTGCCTGATCATTCTCTCAGGAAAAATAAAATACTTGATATGTTTTATAATGGGCTAACCAATGCTTCCAGAGACCACCTGGATAGTTGTGCTGGTTGTGTTTTTAGGGAAAGAACTATTGATCAAGCTGAATTGCTATTAAATAATATGTTGAGTAATGAAAATGAGTGGACACTTCCTGAACCAACTCCTAAGCCAACTCCAAAGAAAAGGGGTATTCTATTTCTAAGTCCTGAAGATATGCAAGAGGCAAAGAAATCTATAAAAGAAAGAGGTATTAAAATTGAAGATGTTAAGAATTTACCACCTATTGAAGAAATACATGGTCTTGATAACCCGACACAGGTAGTAAAGGTAAATTCTCTCTATAGATTTGATGAAGGTGATATTCCTCGTAATAAGTGAGGGAGTCCTGGACTAGGGGGTCCTCGGGTGTCCGATCTATTGGATATGGGCCGGACTGATGGGCCGTAAGGATACAAAGACCGAAGACTCCACCCGTGTCCGGATAGGACTCTCCTTGGCGTGGAAGGCAAGCTTGGTGACCAACTATGAATATTCCTTTCTCTGTAACCGACCTTGTGTAACCCTAGATCCCTCCCATGTCTATATAAACCGGAGGGCTAGGTCCGTAGACAAGCCGAATCCTCATAATCATAGCCAGGTTAGACTCTTAATTAGGGTTTAGCAATTACGATCTTGTGGTAGATCAACTCTTGTAATACTCATATTCATCAAGATCAATCAAGCAGGACGTAGGGTATACCTCCATAGAGAGGGCCCGAACCTAGGTGAAACATTGTGTCCCCCGTCTCCTGTTACCATCGATCCTAGACGCATAGTTTGGGACCCCCTACTCGAGATCCGTCGGTTTTGACATCGACATTGGTGCTTTCATTGAGAATTCCACTGTGCCGTCCTCAAAAGGTTTGATGGCTCCTTCAATCATCTACAATGATGTTGTCTAAGGGGAGATCTTCCTCCCCGGACAGATCTTCGTGTTCGGTGGCTTCACACTGCGGGCTAACTCGCTTGGCCATTTGGAGCAGATTGACAGCTACACCCGTGGCCGTCAGGTCAAATTCGGGAGCTTGAACTACGTCGCGGATATCCACGGAGACTTGATCTTCGACGGATTCGATACCACGGCAATCGCTCCCAGTCACCTTGATGAACACGACTTAGAGCTGTCATCGGGCCATACCCAGGAAATTGCACCTGTAACCACTTTGGCCTTAGATCTGGAGAAAGTCGCGCCATCCGAGGACGGGAAGTGTTGGGGATATAGCTACCAGGTATGACCCGCCCAGGAGGGGCCGGGTCAACCCCAATGGTGGGTTATGGAAACAAGCCCAGTAATATTCAAGGTGATAGGGTATTAAGGATTGTAAAAGGCATAAGCCCAAAGGCGGCTTAAGGCCCAACATTGTAAACCGACTTATGTAAAGAAAGGCTTGTAGAGAAAGGCATGTAGAAGAAGTCACCGAGCCGGACACGTTTTATGAGCCGGCCGGGACTCTGTAGGCCGCCAGGCGTCAACCCGTGTATATAAGTGTTGGAAATATGCCCTAGAGGCAATAATAAAAGCATTATTATTATATTTCTTTGTTCATGATAATTGTCTTTATTCATGCTATAACTGTATTATCCGGAAATCGTAATACACGTGTGAATACATAGACCATAATATGTCCCTAGTAAGCCTCTAGTTGACTAGCTCGTTGATCAACAGATAGTCATGATTTCCTGGCTATGGACATTGGATGTCATTGATAACGGGATCACATCATTAGGAGAATGATGTGATGGACAAGACCCAATCCTAAGCATAGCACAAAGATCGTGTAGTTCGTTTGCTAGAGCTTTTCCAATGTCAAGTATCTTTTCCTTTGACCATGAGATCGTGTAACTCCCGGATACCGTAGGAGTGCTTTGGGTGTATCAAACGTCACAACGTAACTGGGTGACTATAAAGGTGCATTACAGGTATTTCCGAAAGTGTCTGTTGGGTTGACACAGATCGAGACTGGGATTTGTCACTCCATATAACGGAGAGGTATCACTGGGCCCACTCGGTAATGCATCATCATTATGAGCTCAAGGTGACCAAGTGGTTGATCACGGGATCATGCATTACGGTACGAGTAAAGTGACTTGCCGGTAACGAGATTGAACAAGGTATTGGGATACCGACGATCGAGTCTCGGGCAAGTAACATACCGATTGACAAAGGGAATTGTATACGGGGTTGATTAATCCTCGACATCGTGGTTCATCCGATGAGATCATCGTGGAGCATGTGGGAGCCATCATGGGTATCCAGATCCCGCTGTTGGTTATTGACTAGAGAGTCGTCTCGGTCATGTCTGCTTGTCTCCCGAACCCGTAGGGTCTACACACTTAAGGTTCGGTGACGCTAGGGTTGTGAAGATATGTATATGCAGTAACCCGAATATTGTTCGGAGTCCCGGATGAGATCCCGGACGTCACAGGAGTTCCGGAATGGTCCGGAGGTAAAGAATTATATATAGGAAGTGCTGCTTCGGCCATCGGGACAAGTTTCGGGGTTATCGGTATTGTACCGGGACCACCGGAGGGGTCCCGGGGGCCCACCGGGTGGGGCCACCTATCCCGGGGGGCCACATGGGCTGTAGGGGGTGCGCCTTGGCCTACATGGGCCAAGGGCACCAGCCCTACTAGGCCCATGCGCCTAGGGTTTCCACCAAGGAGGAGTCCAAGTGGTGGAAGGCACCCTGAGGTGCCTTTGGGGGGAGGGAAACCCTCCCCTGGCCGCCGCACCTAGGAGATCAGATCTCCTAGGCTGCACACCACCCCCCTTGGCCCTCCTATATATAGTTGAGGAGAGGAGGGATTTCATACCTCAGCCTTTGGTGCTTCCTCTCTCCCCGTTACGTCTCTCTCTCGTAGTATAGGCGAAGCCCTGCTGCTTGTGACGCCCTGCATCCACCACCACGCCGTCGTGCTGCTGGATCTTCATCAACCTCTCTTCCCCCCTTGCTGGATCAAGAAAGGAGGAGACGTCATCCGTTCCGTACGTGTGTTGAACGCGGAGGCATCGTCCGTTCGGTGCTAAGATCTTCGGTGATTTGGATCACGTCGTGTTCGACTACATCATCCCCGTTCTTTGAACGCTTCCGCTCGCCATCTACAAGGTACGTAGATGCATCTAATCACTCGTTGCTAGATGAACTCCTAGATGGATCTTGGTGAAACCGTAGGAAAATTTTTGTTATCTGCAACGTTCCCCAACAATAAGGGGACGACCCGGTGGCGGCTTAGGGAAAGAAACAACCAGATCGATAACTGTCGGCGTTATGGCAACGGGGGTCCCCAGACTTGCCTGCCTGCGGCCTGCGGCGTGGCTCAAAGGGGGGCCCAGTGCGGCCCATCTTCACCAACACAAACCCAAGACCCTCGCGAGGGGCCAAGCCTCGTGGGGCAGACGACACGGAGCTTCCTCAGGCGCGGCCTCGTCAGGCTGGCTCACGAGGAGGCGGAGAGATCAAGGCGGGGTACCTCACGAGGTTCCCGTGACGCAAGCCATGACGACCGGGGGCGCCAGGCGGGTGTCAGCCCACGCAGTGTCCTCCCTTCCTCTTTGGTGCAAAGGGGGCAAGCGCAGCCGCGGAGTACCGAGGCATTAGGCAAAGGTTGCCATTTCGATGCAACGAGACCAAGACCAGGAGGACTACGAGACAGAGGTCACCGTGAAGCCCAAGACGGTGTCATCACCAGAGCTTTGCGCAGGCGAAGACTACTTTTGTCAGGGTAGCTAGTACTAGCTGTCCCCCTTCAAATTAGCCCGCCATTGTTGGCTCCCTTCCTGTTCGATATTTGGGAAGAGGACCAGGGCCCCTATAAATAGGATCAGCCACCCGCTAGACAGGGGGGAGGACGGACGGAGAAAAAGAGAGAGAGAGAGAGAGAGAGAAAGGTGACTGAGCTCCTCCCAGCAGTTCATCGCCCCAGCCAAGAGCAGACCCTCGCGAGGCTGTTCTTCCTTGTATCGTTCATCATCATCAGCCCAAGAGGCAATCCACCACACCACACACTGGAGTAGGGTATTACACCACAATGGTGGCCCGAACCAGTATAAACCCTGTGTCTCTTGTGTTGTTCTTTCCATAGTTTAGATCCTAGCAAGGCAGGGGGTGCAGGTAGGTAGGAGGCGAAATCTCCGCGCGCACCCCTGTGTTCGAACCTCAAGGGTCTGCCGGAACCCGAAATCCGACATTTAGGCAGGGGGTGCAGGTAGGTAGGAGGCGAAATCTCCGCGCGCACCCCAGTGTTCGAACCTCAAGGGTCTGCCGGAACCCGAAATCCGACGTTTGGCACGCCAGGTAGGGGTGCGCCGGGATTCGTCTTCAACCACCCGTTCTCCTCCGACCATCACGACCATGTCTGACGCTCGTCGGGCCCGCGCCGAGCGCCGGGCCGCGCTCGCTTCCCGCGTTGCCCAGACGGCCCCTGTCGGCGGGCGTCCTTGCCGTTTCCCGTCGCCTGCCGTCAACGCCGCCACCGGCCCGGCGGGGGACGAGCGTCAAGCATCGTCCCAGCATCGTCCGTGCGGCAAGACGGCCGCACCGCAACTCCCTCGCTCACCCCAGCTGGTTCTTCGTCCCGCGCGCTCTGCGCGCCCATGGAGGCTCGAGCTGCACTCATCGCGGCGAACGAGCTCCTGCGCTACCGTCCCGTCGACGACGTCTACGAAGAATGGCTCGACCGCGTCACCGAGCTCGTCCGTGCCGCAGGGGGCTCTCCTGCGCCGTCCGTTCCGCTGCACCGCACCCCGCCCCGCGCGGGCAATGAAGCTCCGGCGGCGCCCCGTCCGCCTCCTCCTCAGGAAGGCGCCATGGCTCCAAGGCGTTTGGCCCCTAGGCGGGACCCGCTCCGTCAGGCGCCAGCACAGCAAGAGCAGAGATGTCAAGAAGTCCCTCGCCCGCAAGAAGCTGCTCGGGCGCTCCCTGCACCAGCACGTTGCGACCATGCTCTTGCCCCCGCGCGTCAAGACCCCGCGATGCTCCCAGCTGCAGCGCGTGGGGACATGCAAGACCAGGCTCCCCGTCACCCAAGGCCTCCCATGGCCACAGCAGGCTGCCGCGCCTTCACCGCCGAGCTACGCAGCGTCGCGTGGCCCGGCAAGTTCAAGCCAGACTTGCCTCCTTGCTACGACGGCACGGCTGACCCTGCGGAGTTCCTCCAGCTCTACGAGCTGGGCATCGAAGCTGCCAACGGAGACGAGAAGGTCATGGCGAACTGGTTCCCCATGGCACTCAAGGACGGGGCCCGCACCTGGCTCCTGAACCTGGCTCCAGGCACAATCTCCTCCTGGGACGAGATGCGCACCCGCTTCATCGTCAACTTCCAAGGCACTTGTGACCGGCCACCCGCCGTGAGCGACATGCGCCGCATCAAGCAGCAGCCCGGGGAGACCCTGCAGAAGTACATCCAGCGCTTCAACAACGCACGCCTCAAGATTCCCAAGGTGACTGAGGAGGCCATCATCTCGGCCTTCTCCGACGGCGTGCGCGACGTCAAGATGAAGGAGGAGCTGGCGATGCATGAAGACCTGTGCACTTCCTTGGAACTGTTCAACCTGGCAACCAAGTGCGCCAGGGCCGAGGAAGGGCGCCTCTCCCTCTCGAGCTGCCTGCCGTAGACCCAGAAGATAAGAAGCCCAAGGCCAAGGATGTGAAGCACAAGGGGGCTGCCGTGCTCGCGGCAGAACCAGACACCAAGCGGGGGAGAGATCAGCCCGAACCTTCCAAGGGCAGCCGGTACTATGTGTACCACGACCTCCACACCCACAACACCAACGAATGTCAAGAGCTCCGAGCCATGCGAGAAGGAAGGATCGGTCGTCGCCCTGACCGTAGTGACCGGGGCTATGTTCGAGGAGGAGGAAGGAACGCAGGACGCTGGGAAGACCGTGGCCCGCGCCAAGGGTGGCGCGATCAACCTCGCGAGGATCGCTGGCAAGACCCGCCTCGCGAGGGAGGCTGGAGAGATCAGCCTCGCGAGGGAGACTGGAGGGATCAGCCTCGTGAGGATCGCCCACAAGGCAACGCAGGCCTCCCACCGCTGCCGCCGTAGCCAAGGAGAAACGAAGACCGCCACCAGGACGAGGGGGCTGGGGGCTTCCAGGAGCCGCGCGCGATCGCCTGCATCCTGGGCAGGGCACAAGCCCCAGCCTCTCAGCGCATCTTCAAGCAGTTCGCCCGCGAAGTGAACGCAGTCCTCCCCAGGCTCGAAGCCACGCGCCCTCTCAGGTGGTCGGCATGCGCCATCACGTTCAGCTTAGCAGATCAGCTCAAGTGTGCGGCTACAGCCAGAGTTCTCCCGATGCTTTGTTCCCCAATAATCAGCAACGTGGTGGTCACCAAGACCCTCATCGATGGCGGTGCAGGGCTCAACGTCCTGTCCGTGGAAACATTCAAAAACCTCCAAGTGCCCTACAGCCAGCTTCAGCCAACCAAGCCTTTCTCCAGTATCACTGATGGTTCCACGGTCCCGATTGGGCAGGTCCGCCTCCCTATCACCTTTGGGGCACGCGACAACTACCGCACCGAGCTCATCGACTTCGACGTCGCTCACATTCGCCTGCCGTACAACGCCATCCTTGGGTACCCAGCGCTGGCCAAGTTCATGGCCGTAACTCACCACGGCTACAACGTCCTCAAGATGCCAGGAAGCGGCAGAGTCATCACGGTGCCATGTGAAGAGAAGGACGCGGTGTGTTCCCTGGAACGAGCCTTTCAGGCCGCGTCACTGGAAGACCCGGATTGTGGAAGCAAGAGGCCTCCCGAGACAGCCCCTAAGAAGAAGAAGACATCGTCCGG
This sequence comes from Triticum urartu, assembly GCF_003073215.2. NCBI lineage: Eukaryota > Viridiplantae > Streptophyta > Magnoliopsida > Poales > Poaceae > Triticum > Triticum urartu. The sequence goes on from NC_053027.1 coordinate 468,588,504, forward strand.
CCCGACCACTCAGGAGGCAGGCCCCTCTGGGCCCGCGCCTGCCCAGGGGGAACCTCCTTCCATCGCATAGGAAAGCGCGCCCGGCGCCCTCCTTAGGCAGGGCTCGGGGGCTCTCCCCTGGAGGGCCACCGACCTAGCTAGCGTCACGAGGGAGGCGCTTGGGCACCACATGGAGGCGTGTTTCGAAGCACGTTTCCCTCAAGAAGGAGCAAGGCAAGGAGATCCAGACCCTCAGGAGTTCATCAACAAGGCCATTCAGGAGCTGCAGGAGTCTAGAGTCATGAAAGGCGGCCGCCGCCTGCCAGCAGTGGCTCCCCATCCAGGCGAGGATGGTGGGATGCGCGTCTGCATCGACATACCAGGGCTCAACCGAGTCGCCTCTCTGGAGTTCCTCTGGCCCTCGCGAGTGGGGCGCTGCGGAGGCCCACCCCACAGCTACGTTCGCATGCCTTACGACTTGCCGAGCGCGGCTGACGCGTACCAGCGCCTCATGAGGGGCATCACGGAGGCACGAGAGGCCAGGCGTTCCGCTGCCCTGGCAGGGATGGAGATGGCCCGCGAGGAGCCGCCAGCGCCTCCGAAGCCTCCCGAGGCCCCTGGGCCTGGGGGCTCGTGAGGATCGGCTCCCGCAGCCCACCGAGCCTGCTACATCAACGCTCCTTTGTCCTCAACAACATCAGGTGACATCTTTTGAGTTTTATTTCCAGCTGGGAGCGCCCCCCCAGGGCTGCATTATTCCCAGGCCGCGTGGGTCCGTCCCTGCGGCGTGTATCCCTTCTTTATTCCATGTTGTTAGCTTACCTTTTTGGGGGCGCCCCTCGGGCTGCATGACCCCCCCAGTCGCTCGGGCCTGACCCAGTGATGTCCGCATTCCCAGCATTTATCTGAACGAATCCACTCCTTCGCGGCTAATGTGTTTTACCTAGTTGCCTGCTCAGCTGAGGCCAACTAACGAAGCTGCTCCCAAATGGCACGACGCTTGCGCATGGGTCCGTCCCTGCAACGCCGACAAACCTGGATGGCTGAGCTCTGGCCGTGGCAACCCCGCATAGCGTCACCTCGTCAAGCCTTCAGTGCCTCACTACCCCTCGGAAGCAACCAACGGCTGATTGTCAATTGTCATGGCAACCCCTTGTTTTTTCTATGGTGGATCTGCAGGACCTCCTGAAGGAGCCGCCTCAGGCGAGGCCCTTGCGGTGTCTCCTTCGCTCTCGCCCACGCGAACCGCTTGCACGTTAAAGGGGGGGGTACCTGAGCATCGCGACTCAGGGCTCTTACTGACTCTCCAGCCCTCACCCTCTGGCCTTGACCACGGCATCGCGACCTGGCATACCAGCGATGGCTGAGACTCGCTCAAGGGCCGGGACCCGAGGACGTAGAGCAGAAAGGGGAGCAAAGGCAAGAGGGGAGAGACACACGAGGACCTCGCCGGGCAACCTCGCGCTTGCCGATGCACGGACCCGGCGACACACCAGAGAGCGGCCCCTGATCCTCGAGATAAGTCATCACCCGGTAGCGCCAGCTACCGTGGCACCATCCCTGCACCTAATGCCATCCTGTGTTAGCAACGCCACTCTCCTTTCTCACCAAATGACGGCTGCTTGGGCGCCAAAGGGGACCTCCTGAGCATCGCGACTCAGGGGCTCTTACCGGACCCCGGGTCGCTCACCTCCTGGCCTTGACCACGGCATCGCGACCTGGCATACCAGCGATGGCTGAAGCCGCCTTGGGACTGGGACCTGTCAGCGCAGAGCACCAAGCCCCCGTGAGGTTCGAAAGGGAGGACTGAGCTAAGACGGAATGAGCAACTAGCACAATTCTACAACAGGGGTTATATTGACAAAACAAGATCACAGGCACCTTACAAGCCCCCACGGGACGCGTTTTTGATTCCTCGCAGGGAACAGATCCTAAAGGGACACAAACTATGCGCGTCCCAGCAAAAGACGCCATCATCAATAGTGGGCCGTCAAGCACCGATGCCAACCCCATCCAGATCAGGGTCGGCGGCGGCCTGACGAGCCCGCCCTGCTCCAGGAGTGGCGCTGGCTCAGGGGCTCGTAGCTATCGTCGCTCGTCTCCGGAGTCGCGAAGAGCTCGCCGGAGTCGCTGGAACCTCCGACGCCTCCACCACCTGAGGAGCCGCCAAGGGGGCGGTTGGCGGGCCCAGTCCTCGTCGCGGTAGGGTCCTGGCCACCTTCCCCGGGGCAGCACTCCAGCCGGCGCCCGCTCGCATCGAAGACCTTGAAGAGCATCACCGAAGCACCATCGTAATCCAAGTGGACCGCGAAGACGCCTCTTACCCTGCAAACCCGGGCGATCTCTCTCCAGCCCCGAGTCATGTAGACCTCGCCCGGGGCAACGACCGCAACCTCTGCCTCGGTCGCGAGGGTGCTGCAGCCGGCGTGCTGCAGCCAGAGCTCCAGGGGCTCCCCCTGCGGGATGATGGAGGCGAAGAAGGGAGGAAGGCGGATCCAACACTGAAGAGGAATGGCCACGTGAAGCACGAACTCTCGGGAGGAGCCCTCAGCGTGGACCCCAGGGGGGACGACCCACACCTTCGTGACCCGCCGGCGCCGACGGTGGCGCCGCCCGTGGCGGTCAGCATCAGCTCCTTCAGGGCCCTCGACGTGGGCGTACAATGGAAGCGGGAACCCCGGCGGTGCTCGCTCGCACAAAGGCCTCGACACCACCTGAAGGGCCCCCTCGTCCGAGCCACGGGGGGCGAGCCGTTTCTTCGGTGGGAGTGGGTCTGGTTCCTCTCGGGGAGCCTTTCCCTTCTCTGCTGTCGAGAACCGGCGGATCGGAGCCATCGCAGCAAGACGGAGCAAGGATCGGGAAGAAGGAGAAGCAAGGAGGGATGGACTGGAAGGGCGCGCGCTGTTCCGTACTTATGGCCGGCGAAGGCCAACCGCCTACCTCCACAATCGCAAGTAATCATGACCCACTTTGCATGCAGGGACTTGTCCAATCCGTGCAGTTGCCAAGGCGCCATGGGGAAGTGGAGGCGCCCACGTCCAATCAACCGCCACGCGGCGCCCAAGGCCGCAGACTGTTAGGGCCCGCGGCGCTTCGCTCTTGCCCTTCCGCCTCCCTGCACGGCCAAGTCCGGGTGCGCCTTGGGCCCGGGGGCTATTGTCGGCGTTCTGGGAACGGGGGTCCCCAGACTTGCCTACCTGCAGCCTGCGGCGTGGCTCAAAGGGGGGCCCAGCGCAGCCCATCTTCACCAACACAAACCCAAGACCCTCGCGAGAGGCCAAGCCTCGCGGGGCGGACGACACGGAGCTTCCTCGGGCACGGCCTCGTCAGGCTGGCTCACGAGGAGGCGGAGAGATCAAGGCGGGGTACCTCACGAGGTGCCCGTGCCGCAAGCCATGATGACCGGGGGCGCCAGGCGGGTGCCAGCCCGCGCAGTGTCCTCCCTTCCTCTTTGGTGCAAAGGGGGCAAGCGCAGCCGCGGAGTACCAAGGCATTAGGCAAAGGTTGCCATTTCGGTGCAACGAGACCAAGACCAAGAGGACTACGAGATGGAGGTCACCGTGGAGCCCAAGATGGCGTCATCACCAGAGCTTTGCGCAGGCAAAGACTACTTTTGTCAGGGTAGCTAGTACTAGTTGTCCCCCTTCAAATTAGCCCGCCATTGTTGGCTCCCTTCCCGCTCAATATTTGGGAAGAGGACTAGTGCCCCTATAAATAGGATCAGCCACCCGCTAGATAGGGGGAGGACGGACGGAGAAAAAGAGAGAGAGAGAGAGAGAGAGAGAGAGAGAGAAAGGTGACTGAGCTCCTCCCAGTAGTTCATCGCCCCAGCCAAGAGCAGACCCTCGCGAGGCTGTTCTTCCTTGTATCGTTCATCATCATCAGCGCAAGAGGCAATCCACCACACCACACACTGGAGTAGGGTATTACACCGCAATGGTGGCCCGAACTAGTATAAACCCTCTGTCTCTTGTGTTGTTCTTTCCATAGTTTAGATCCTAGTAAGGCAGGGGGGTGCAGGTAGGTAGGAGGCGAAATCTCCGCGCGCACCCCAGTGTTCGAACCTCAAGGGTCTGCCGGAACCCGAAATCCGACATTTAGGCAGGGGGGTGCAGGTAGGTAGGAGGCGAAATCTCCGCGCGCACCCCAGTGTTCGAACCTCAAGGGTCTGCCGAAACCCGAAATCCGACAATAACCAAGCCGGCGAGTTGAGCCCCTTGGAGATCGAAACCTCAGCAATACCAATCCCAACTAGACGTAGGCTTTTACCTTCATCATATGGGGCCGAACTAGTATAAAAACTCTCTCATGTCCTTTGTCTCGATTAACCCCTTCAAGCTTCCTAGTGCGATGGCCCTACGACTAAGTCCTGGCTCTAGGACATCTACCGTGTCAACTCCACGACAGTTGGCGTCCACCGTGGGGCCAGCTCATGGTGGATTTGAGTTCTTGCAGGGCAACTTCGAAGGGCTCAAGGGATACGCTGTGGGCCGGATGACCAAGAGTCATCGCGGCAAGCTCTACATAGACGACGAAGGCTGGGGCCCTGATGCCGGCTCAATCGAGTACGGGTACCGGGTCCCCTTCGGCGGAATTCACGTCTTCATCGGTCGGATCGGCGAGTCAGGCCCTGAGCCGGACCTCCACACCGACCTCATCGAAACGGCTCAGCGCGCAAGGACCGCCCGTGTTCAATCTGTTGTGAAGCATGCCTTCGTGGGCTGCATCCACGATGGTGAATACTCTGAAGGATCGGTAATGGGCGGTGAGACGGCCATCTGTTCTGACACTGCATCGTCAACAGGTGAGACGGACTCTCTGTACCAGTTACAAGACGGCATGCTCGGGGGGTTGTTCCGATGGCAGCAGTATTCCGGACCCCTTTGAGCCGCCAAATTGGGCCGGAATCTTCATGGCGGGCGCATAGCCCAGACATAACTCTACCGCAGCGACAACAGCAGCTACCGGGTCGGCTGCAGCCGGGTCAGGAGACCCCGCGCGCCCCCCGGCTCAGATTTTAATTGTCCTCATGGATAAGCTGACGACTCTGTTAGCCGCTGTGGTAGAGCCGGCGGATAAGGCCCAACACGACGCAGAGGTGGCACGCGTGCGCGAGGAGATGGTGCGAGCCAAGTAAAATCTAGCCACGGAGGAGACCCAGATGGTAGCAGAATGAGAAGCTTTGGATGCTCGCGCTCAACAGCTTCAAGCAGAAACTTTCCGGCTCTCGGTGGATCTTAATGCATCGAACGAGGTCATGAGGAGGAGGCATCAGAAAAGTCATTCACTTCTACCTCTGACGCTGGATCCGAGGTACCTGTTCCATACACCCGGGGCTGGGGGGAGCAACCCGCTGGAGGCAAACCAGGTCACGACACCTGGTGCACTAGTTCAGCCACGCGCCATGGAGCCACCTCGTATAAACGCAGCTCCTCCTCATTATGTGCCAACACCTCCAGGTCACTTCTCCAACCCTCTGGAAAACCTCATCGCAACGTTGGCTCGTTTGGCGGCTCTCCCAATGGAAGGCGACTTGCCAGCAGCAATTGAAACCCGGAGGGAAAGAGAACTACTTCAAACAGCTCTGGCCTAGCAGGATGCATACTCCTACAGTCGAGACAGGATCCATTCAACTCCTCGCCCAAGCTGGAGCCCGAGTTAAATTAGGCACATGGAGTCTGTGGAGATGTCAAGTAATGCTCAGCGCCACAACCGGCCATATAGGCATGAGCCGGTGCGGGCTGGAGCCCTTAATTTAGCGGATCAAGAGAGGATTCGTCAAGAGGCAGAACGAGCGGCTCAAATGGCGGCAGAGCAGGCGGCTCATCAAACCTTTCCGGCTTATCCAGCAACCTCGGTTGATGCAGGAGTAGCCACAAGAACCGGAGGTGTGCCTTGCTTGGTGCCGGCCATACGCAATGAGCGGTTGCCAAAGGACTTCAAGGGGCCTCGTAAGGTGCCTAATTACACGGCTGACCTACAGCCGGGGGCTTGGATTGAGAGTTATGAGATGGCTATGGAACTATTGGAGGTTCGCGACGCTGCAATGGCCAAGTATTTTACTATGATGTTGGATGGAACAGCTCGTACTTGGTTAAAGGGATTGCCATCCAATTCTATCAGCTCATGGGCAGAGTTGAAAGCCCAGTTCATCCAGAACTTTAAGAACACGTGTAAGCAGCCTATGTCGATTGTGGACCTGACCAATTGTAAGCAAGAGGATGGTGAATCCACAACCCATTGGGTGCGCCGGGTCAAAGAGATAATACATTCATCTGATAAGATGGATGCCGGCTCAGCAGTTTTAATGTTGGAGAAAAATTGCCGTTTTGAACCTCTAAAGCAGAAGCTGGGGCGGCTCAAACGTGACTGTAATGACATGGGAACATTGATGGCGGCTCTCGTCAAGTATGTTGATTCTGACACCACCAAGGACCCGGTGTCTGACGAAGAAAAGGCAACAAAGGGAAAGAAGAACGACAACGGCAAGGGTCACCGGCATAACCCGGCAAATCAGGGAGGTAATAAACGTAAGGCTGATGAGTTTGTTGCTAATACTAATGCGCAAGGTGGTAATCAACGACGCAAGGGCAGACAACCCCCTCAGTCGGGCGGGTCAGGCCCCACCCTGGAGCAGTTGTTGAATGAACCTTGTCCAAAGCACGACACCCGGGAGAAACCATCCACTCACCTGTGGAAAGATTGCACGATCATGAAGGCATTTAAAAATTCAAATACATTTGATGGGGGTCACGGCCCAGGTGGCGGTTCAGGTGGAGGCGGCTTTCAGGGCCCGGGAGCCAGCTCAGGCGGAGGAGGTTTTCACGGTCAAGGTTATCCTGGTCACCAAGGAGGATATAATCAGCAACCCGGCCAGGGTAATCAGCAGCAGCAATCCGGTTATCAGAGCAACCCGAAGCAGCTGAGTAGTGGGAAATATCATGTATTTACCACCAGCTTATGTAAGAGGGACCAGAAGCTTCACAAGAGAGCCGTCAATGCTGTTGAGCCGGCGGTTCCACGTTATCTACATTGGTCAGAGCAGCCTATTGTGTGGAGCAGAGAGGATCACCCACCCCGGTTTGATAACCCGGGTCACTTGGCTTTGGTAGTGGCACCTCAGGTTGGTGGATAAAAGTTTACTAAGGTACTCATGGATGGAGGTAGCAACATCAACATCCTCTACTATGAGACGTTCCGCCGGATGGGATTGACTGATAAAAATCTTAAATAGTCCAACACTGTTTTTCGTGGTGTGGTACCTGTGTATTTGCAGCTCAAGATGCCGGGTCATAAGGGTACCATTACAGTACATGGGAGTAGGAAGATTGCCTTGGAGTGTGAAGAAGGTGATGATGCCTATGCAGAATCCGTCTGTGCAACAGAGGAGTTAAAGTTTTACAAAGATCATGTTGACCTGGCGGACATGACGTCATTAAAGAAACCCACAACAGAGCATGAGCCGGTGTTGAAATTCAAATCAGCTAATGACACTAAGATGGTTGACTTTGTGCCTGGCGACTCATCCAAACAGTTCATCATCAGCGCAAACTTGGATCCAAAATAGGAAAGCATGCTCATTGAGTTCATCCGTGAGAACCGGGACATCTTTGCATGGAAACCTTCAGACATGCCGGGTGTCCCGAGGGAACTCACTGAGCACACTCTTAATATTGATCCAAAGTTCAAACCTGTCAGACAGTTTCTCCGATGGTTCAATGAAGAAAGGTGCAAGGCCATTGGAGAAGAGGTGGCCCGGCTCTTAGCAGCCGGGTTCATTGTGGAGGTCTTTCACCCAGAGTGGTTAGCTAACCCAGTGCTTGTACTAAAAAAGAATGGCACCTCGCGTATATGTGTGGATTACACCGACCTAAATAAAGCTTGTCCGGCTGATCCTTTTGCTCTCCCTCGTATTGATCAGATCATTGATGCTACTGCGGGTTGCGCACGTTTGAGTTTCTTGGATGCTTATTCCGGTTATCATCAGATTAAGATGGCAATCAAAGATCAGGAGAAGACAGCTTTTATTACTCCCTTTGGATCTTTCTGCTATGTGTCTATGCCTTTTGGGCTTAAGAGTGCCCAGGCGACTTACCAGCGGTATGTGCAGAATTGTCTTCATGATCAGATTGGGCGTAATGTTCATGCTTATGTGGATGACATAGTGGTGAAATCCAGGAAAGAGGAAACCTTGATCAGAGATCTGAAAGAGACTTTTGATAATCTTCGGGTCTACAAGATGATGCTTAACCCGGCCAAGTGTGTTTTTGGAGTCCCAGCCGGTAAGCTTTTGGGTTTTTTGGTGTCCAACTGAGGCATTGAAGCTAACCCGGAGAAAATCAAGGCAATTACATCCCTAGCCAAACCAACATGCATCAATGATGTCTAGCGGCTGGCGGGTCGAGTTGCTACTTTGAGCCGGTTCATAAGCCGGTTAGGGGAAAAGGCAATGCCTCTGTATCAGATGATGAAGAAAACAGATGCTTTTGTTTGGAGCGATGCCGCGAACGCCGCTTTTCAGGATCTAAAGACACAGCTTGCTGAGCCGCCAGTCCTGGCTGCTCCAATTAAGAAAGAGGCGCTATTGTTATACGTGGCTGCCAACTCACGAGCTGTTAGAGTGGCTATTGTGGTAGGCGCAAGGAGGCTGTCAAAGAGCATCCGGTTCAACGGTCGGTTTATTACGTCAGTGAAGTGCTAATTGAATCTAAGCAACGATGTCCACATTGACAGAAGCTTGTATATGGGGTGTTCATGGCAAGCCGGAAGCTTAAGCATTACTTTCAGGGACATCCAATCACTGTGGTTAGCTCTGCTCCTTTGGGAGACATTATTCAAAAAAGAGAAGCCACTGGGCGAGTCACCAAGTGGGCAATTGAGCTTGGGTCTCATGGGTTGAAGTATGTTCCACGTACTGCAATTAAATCTCAAGCCCTGGTTGACTTTATCAATGACTAGACAAAGATGCAGATGCCAGAAGAGAAGCCAGACAACACGTATTGGACTATTCATTTTGATGGGTCCAGGCAGTTGGAAGGCTCGGGGGCTGGAGTCGTGCTAACTTCCCCACGAGGTGACAATTTTTGTTATGTGTTATGGTTGATGTTTCCTTGCACTAAAAACGCAGCAGAGTATGAAGCCTTGCTCCATGGTCTTCGAGTGGCAAAAGAGATGAGCTTGATCCGGGTCAGATGTCTTGGCGACTCGGATCTAGTGGCTCAACAGGTATCTGGCAAGTGGGATTCCAAGGACCCTCTCATGGCGGCTTATCCCCGAGAGGTTGATGCTGTTGTAGGACATTTTAAAGGTTATCAAGTGGAGCACATTGACCGTCGAAAGAACGAAGTAGCTGATGCTTTAAGCCGGTTGGGGTCTCAGCATAAGTCGGTGCCACCTAACACCTTTTTGGATGTTTTGCATAACCCCTCTGCCAAGTTGCCCACAGAAGAAGATTTAGCTATTCCTGACCCGGAGGCACAGTTGGTAGCGGCTCTTCATGTCATCCCAGATTGGATGGTACCTTTCTTGGCTTACATGACCCGGGGAGAGTTGCCAGCGGATGATACCCTGGCTCGACAGATAACCCGGCGATCTAAGTCCATGACGATTTCAGATGGAGAGTTATATCATCGCAGTGTTTCTGGAGCATTTCAGCGGTGTGTTTCCCCCGAAGAAGGTCAAGAAATCCTTTGTGAGATCCATGAAGGCGATTGTGGTCATCACGCCAGGTCAAAATCTTTAGTGGCCAAGGCGTTTCATCATGGTTTTTACTGGTTGACGGCTCACGCTGATGCAGAAGATCTGGTCAGTAGATGTGATGGATGTCAAAAATTTGCACGACGAGCGCATTTCAGATGGAGAGCTCTGGATGATTCCAATCACTTGGCCGTTTGCGGTCTGGGGGCTTGACATGGTGGGACCTTTCAAAAGGTCTAAGGATAAAAAGACACATCTCCTGGTGGCAGTTGATAAATTCACCAAGTGGGTTGAGGCGGAGCCTGTGAGTAAATGTGACGCAGCCACGGCGGTTCAGTTCATGAAAAAAGTGATATTCCGTTTCGGTTTTCCACACAGTATTATCACTGAAAATGGCACTAATCTGTCCTAAGGGGCTATGGAAGAGTTTTGTCAATGAGAACACATCCGGCTTGATGTTTCTTCTGTAGCTCATCCTTAATCCAATGGTCAAGCTGAGAGAGCCAATCGGGAAATTTTGAAAGGGCTCAAACCCCGGCTTATGGTTCCTTTATAGTGAATGCCGGGTTGTTGGGTAGAGGAATTACCCTCAGTGTTATGGAGTATCAACACTACGCCCAATAGGTCTACGGGTTACACACCTTTCTTCATGGTTTATGGAGCAGAAGCAGTATTGCCTAGTGACATCCGTCATGACTCGCCCCCTGTGGCGGCTTATGTTGAAGCTAATAATGAACAAGCCAGACAGGATGCACTTGACTTGTTGGATGAATAAAGAGACTTAGCAGCAGCCCGGTCAGCAATTTATCAACAGGACCTGCGTCGTTATCACAGCCGCCGGGTTAAGTCCAGGACTTTCCAGGAAGGCGACTTGGTGCTTAGGCTCATCCAGGATCTGTCAGATGCACACAAGTTATCCCCGCCTTGGGAAGGACCTTTTGTGGTCAGTAAGAACTTAAACAACAGGTCATATTACCTCATTGACGTTCGAGAGCACAAAGACTCACATAAGTCGGAGGAAGAGACCCGCCGGCCGTGGAACATTGCTCAACTTCGGCCATACTACACCTGAGCCACCTGCTCTCATCATGTACATACGTTCACATTGTATATACCATGATAAGCAATAAAGTAAGACCATCGGTCTCTTTTATTTTCAAAGACTATGTTTTTTCTCATTTTCAAAAGACTATTAAGGAGCTGATCATATTTGAATCAAGTCTAACCTTTTTTGCTCCGGCTTATGATCGTATCCGAATCTAGCTGCAAATCTCATGGTCACTTGGGGGCTTCCTGTTCAAACATAGGTCGTATTTGAACCAAAGAGAACATAGCTGTTGTAACCCTCTTGATCGGCTCAAGGCCAAAACTCACTTGGGGGCTTCTTGATCGTATCGGAATCATAGCTTAACCCCTTTTGAGTCTGACTTGGATCGTATTCGAATCAGGGTCGTTAAAAACCTCTCAAGGTCATTTGGGGGCTTCCTGTTCAAACATAGGTCGTATTCGAACCAAAGAGAACATAGCTGTCGATACCCTCTTGATCGGCACAACGCCAAAGCCACTGGGGGCTATATGGTCGTATTGAACCTTAGCTTAACCCCTTTGGTCCAGTTTACTGATCGTATTCGAATCAGAAACCCCCACCTTTTTGAATACATGATTAAATTATTTTTATCTATTGTTTGCTTTTCTGTTTCAATGCTACTGGGCTTCTTTCCTCTTCACCGGCTCGACTATTTGACAGCATAACCACCCGGGTCATTCACACCGGCGGCTGACGGATCAAAAGGTACATCCTACCAAGCTATAGTAATCATTGAGTATTCAAAAAAGCATAAAGGTTGAGTTATCAAATTCATCACCCGGGTTATTTAAACAGGCGATCTAAACATCAAAAGGAACAAGGTATGGTTATTACTTATGCGCACTTACCTGCTGCGTTAACTAAAGAGTTACTTTTAAAGCCCTTGTCATTTATTTATATTTGTCTCTGGTTCTTATTGAGGTAAATATATTGGCTATAAATTAGGTGTTTAAACCCGTTTGATTTTAAACCGCCAAGCCAGTCTTTTCTTTACACGAACAGAGTTCAAGCATTGCAGAGACAAACATTAAACGATGCATGCATTGGCATCTGGAAACACAGATTCACATAGAAGTATTTTATGCGCGATGGCATAAGCAAACATGCGGTGTTTTAACAGCTAAGTTATTACAAGGCTTTATAAGCCCATGAAGATGATCATTGTCCCTCCCTCGCCGGTTCACCGCCTTCTGTTTGCTGGAAGTTGGGTTTTGACCAGTCAAAGCCATTCACGGCCACGAATTCGGCTTCGTCGTCAATCAGGCCGGCCGGTTCAACCTCCGGAGCAAATGTATCTTCTCTCACTGGTGGGATCAAGTCTGTTACTTTGTATGAGGGAGTGGCCATCTTCTTCTTCTCACTATCAAAACCCGGCTGGTATTTATCAACATTGGTATCATCTCCAAGGCTAGTCGCCTGAGGCCGGACTCTGCGTACACAAGCCATGAAGTCATCCTGATCAAAGGGAGACCCGTCCTCTTTCACGGTGGGATAGCCTCTTGCTACGTCTGCCGGGTCTAGATCTGGCACCCAAGCCTTGGAGCGGCTTAGGGCAGTCAAGGCTCCGGCTCATGCACAGGAGCGTTTTACTTCTTGGAACCTGGCAGGAAGGATGGACAGCTTTTTCAGGACGTCGCTGAGCCGGTTGGGTCCTTGGTTAGCAGGAGAGATGGTGGCCAGAGCCCGTTGTGCGCCGATATACAATTGTTCAACTAAAGTATATACTGCCTTCAGTTTAATCAACGGGTCTTGGCTCAGATTCTTGCTTCGAGGACCTGCATAAATTTTTACACGCAAAGTCAGTTAATGGCTTATACTCCGGTTTGGCAAAAAAATACACAAAAGATCAAGTCAGACAACTTACCAAAGATAGCAGCTACCATCTGAGACACCCGCCCCTTTAACCCGTTCAGCTCTGTTGAAATCTCTTTCAGAGCTGTTTCCGCCGTCTCAGCTCATTGGGTCAGAAGTGTTTTTTCCTTTTCCCAAGTTTTCTCCTTGGCAGCAAAGCTGGTCTTCAAATTTTCTGTTGCAGAGAGGCTTATTTGCAGTTTGGAGTTAGAAGATTTGATTTCTGTCTCCTGACTTGCTAGCCGGGTCTTTGCGTCAGTCAATTGAGAGTTCAACTCAGACAAGGCATTCTGTAAAACATTCAGATGAGCCAAGACTTGGTTTCAAATTCAAATTCAAAATTCAAGTCTCAAACACTTTACAAACAAACCACTTGTAAAGTACTTGACACTTGGGGGCTAATGTATGCCAAATCAGATTTCTACGACTCTACAAAAATATTTAAAGTCCCAAGTACCTTACAAAGTAACAGCACTTGGCACTTGGGGGCTAATGTATGCAGTTCAGCAAGTTTATCAAGGTTAAACTGGAGCATTAAGTACTTTAAAGACGGTCTTAACAACAATTTTTAAGTACCGATTCACTTATGATCAAAGTGAACCGGTTCTTGGGGACTACAGGTGAAGCTTTGTTTTTATCATTGATTCAGACGTAAAAGCTTCGGCCTATATTTTACAGTCTACAGGTTATTCTGTTTCTCTCATAATCTGAAGACTTGGGGGCTGAAGGAATACTAGTAAACCAGAAAAAAACGTACCTCATACTTCAACTGAAGCTGCTTGACCATCTCAATCTCAGACTCGCGACTGGAGTGTACATGACTGAGATAGCCGGATAAAATGTCATTGGCATTGAGACGGTCACAGTTGGCAACGTCAAAGCGAACCTTCTGCCTCTCCAATGCCTCTTGCTTTGCTGTGCACCGAGCCAGCACCGTTGGGTTCCCCGGCTCAACAAAGCGGCTCCCAGTAATTTGAACATCTTGAGCAGGTGGAGACGGCGGGTCGGTTGAGCTTGACGGTCCAGCTGTAGAAGGATTCACAGTGGCTTCGTCAAAAGACGGCTCCGGAGGATTTGCTTCATTGACAATAGGCGGTGTCGTGGAATTGTCACGACAGATGTCCTCATGAAAGGACTTAGTCGTGGAGCCATCGCTACGGGTTAGCATGAAGGGGTTAAACCGGACAAGGGGACACGAGAGTTTTATACTAGTTCGGCCCCTTCGATGAAGGTAAAAGCCTACGTCTAGTTGTGATTGGTATTGCTGGGGTTTCGAAGGCCAGGGAGCGAATCCGCTTTGTCTGGCTTCGAGTTGTTGTTCTCTATCCCTGAACCGCCGCCGGGTTACCCCTTTATATACTCAGGAGGACCCCGGCCGGTCTACAGAGTCCCGAGGCTGGCTCATACAAGTGTCCGCCTCGATCTCTTCTTTCTTATCTTACAATGCAATTTTATACAATCATGGCGGTTTACTATCATGGGCCCTAAATCGCCTGCGGGCTCTGGGCCTCTAAGCTTCATCCGTAAAGCGCCATCTTCTGGGTTTCCTTGGGCTTCAGTATAGCTGAAGGTGAACCGGCCCCTCCTGGGCGGTTTACCCTCAGAGGTTATATCCTCAACATTAGGCCCCAGATTGATTTGAACCTGTTCATGTCAGTCTTCAATTCTTGAATTTCTAGCAATTCTCGTAAACCGCCATATTGTCTTCTCCCTGTGAACTTTGGTGAATCGCCATGACGTCATCTTCTGTTACTGTAGTAAATCATTGTGACATCATCCCTGTATAAATTTTTTTATAAAGATTCCCTTCTCTTTAATTAATTCCCGAAGATCGAGGCGACAGCTGCATCCTCTTTTGCCGCTTCCGACTCGTCGATTTTCGCGCCTGCTGTTTTCCCCCACTTCCTTATAAATAAAACCGGGGCGCCTTCCATTTCCCCCCTTTCCAAAACGCATCGTCTTCCTCCTCGCGACCCGAAGACCTCGAGTATCTCCGCCGCTGCCGTCGTTGATCTTCCAGTCCGCACCAACCAGGCCGCTGCATCACCCTGTTCGTACCAGATCTCTGAAGATACTCCGCCGCTGCGTGTCCCTGGTACATACTCCTTCCCGTTATGTGTTGAATCTGTATTAGGGTTTCGAAGATTCTTCGGTGTTCGTCAGTGTTCATCGGCCCTTCCTCTGCTTCTCCTTTAGCATCATACTGAATCTAGATAAACCTGATAATTTCCTCTTGCGGCCGGATCTGTAGCTTTAATCTGCCGTACTACAGCATCTTATTGTTTTTGTATAAATCCTTATCTGAATCTTCTCTGTTCTGTTTAACACCATTGTACAGCTCAGAAAAATTTGTCTCTTGAACAACGGTAGATCCAACATTATATCACCATCTTGTGAAACTTGTTTCCGCAACACTTAACAAATTTTCAGTTCGGGGTTCTGCCTCCAAAAGGCGGTTTATCCTTTAGTGTTGATAATCCGTCGTATGTCATTAGCCCTCTCTTAAACCGCCATCTAGACTTTGAACAGCCATGCCCGGTTCACTTCATACGTATACCTTGAATTGCCGGTTTAACATTTGTCAAACACATACGAACCGCCAATCGTAAACCATCCATTTTCCTTTTACAGACTTTGTAAGATGACGAAGCAATTTGCTGCTTGCAACTGGGTTCCGTCTCGGATCACAGAAACGCAAATCAATGAATATGTCACCACCAGCGCTTTAGCTTCAAAAAATGTCCTCCATTGGCGAGTTCTTGGCCCTGAGTGCCCCCCTGAACCTGAAGATCGAGAAGTGATTGTATTCATGCAACATTTAGCTCGAGGTTTCAGTCCTCCCGGATCAAAAAATTTCCGGGATGTTCTTGCCAGGCTCCAACTTCATCCTCAAGATATTGGACCAAATTCTGTGTCCAACATATCCAATTTCCAAGTATTCTGCGAGGTTTATCTGCAAGAAGAACCAACTGTCGACCTCTTTCTAGATCTCTTTCATTTAAACCGCCGGACGGAATTTTCTGATGGACCTAATACTGAACTTGCCGGTGTGTCGATTCAAAAGAGGAAAGAGGTTGAATTTCCTCACGCCAAACTTCACAGCCATCCAAAAGACTGGAACCACACCTGGTTCTACTGTCAGAATACTGCCCCTGCTGAAGAGAATCCTTTACCGGGCTACCGTCCGCACCTGCTCAGCAATAATCACCCTTTACCTCAGAGATTACCTGCCAAAGACCGACAAGCTTATGCATCTCAACTCGCCAAACTCCAGGCTCTCCTTGCCAACGGTTTAACTGGTGTTGATCTCGTCCGTTGCTGGATTTCATGGTGCATTCTCCCTTTAAGCCGCCGGCCCGGATTGATGTTTGAATATACCGGCAACACCAATGATCCACAACGGTTTAATGAAATAGAACTGACTGACGATGAAGTCAGTGAAAGTGTGAAGAAAATACTTGATGAACCGCTCGCCGCATGTACTCAAATTGGTCTGCGTCCTTTTTACGCCTCCAACAAACCGCCAGTGGTAAAGATTTTAACCTTGTACCTTTCCTGATCCTTCTCTGCTTTGACACTGCTATAATAATCCTTTTGTGCAATCCCATAGGCCAGTAGCTCCTTTTGGAAAAGGAAAACTCAAGACAAAGTAGCTAAGGCTCCTCATGGTAAGACCAAGGTCATCAAGAGAGCTACTAAAAAGAAAACTGCTGAGTCTTCAGAACCGCCAGAAGATGTTGATGACTCGGCTAAAGAGGTAAAGTTTGACTCCCTTGACTTCTATCCATATATTTTACTGATAATGATTACTCCCAGGATGATGCGGAAGCCAGCCATGCAGATCATGTTGAGGTAATTAGTCTTTCTGACCCAGAACTTGTGCCGATTCAACGATTTCGCCGTGCAGTTCGGAAAGTGAAATGCTCTCACCCTGTTGCTCATTTGGATCAAAAACTTTCTTTGAAGACACAGCAAACCGAAGGGCGTCGCACAACCCGGCACAGTGGTCAACAGGTCACTTCTTCCGGTTTACCTCATACCCCAAGCCGGAAACGTCGTCCAGAGGTTGCTTGTTCTCCTGAAAAACGTTATCTCTTGAAAGGTTTCTTCCGATGCCCTCTCAATTCATCTGATTCAATTTATCAGGCATCTTCTAATTCATCTGGCGGTTCATCAACCACTCAGCTGCCTCCACTGAAAACCGTCCCTGGGTAAGCGTGCAGTCTTCCCTTCTCTTTCATAACTCGGTTAACCATGCTAATCCTTGTTTTAATATTAGTGCTAAAGCTCGTTTGAGTAAGAAGGCCAAGACCAGTTCCCAAGGTTGTCAGAATCGCGATTTTGAATCGGATCGGAGCTCCGGTGGTAGGATCGCAAATCGTAGGATCTTCACTATCAGGATCGTAGAAACGTAGATTCTATGAACTAAAGTCATAGAATCAGAGGGGTTAGTTTGGATCGTAAAGTCGTAGAATCGTATAACAAAATCGCGATTCTGACAACCCTGCCAGTGCCCCTACCAGTGAAGTTGAACCGAAGAAAGCTCCTGAAAATCCTGATCAAAATCTTGATAATCTCATGGATGATTTTGTCCCGCCAGAGCCAACCGTCAATGCTGATCCGCTGGAAGCTGATCCGGCCATACATGAGGATACCTCAAGTCCACATGCTATACCTGCAAGTCTGGTTGCTGATCCACTGAAGTCAAGTGCTAATCCGCCAAGCCCAGCCAAAGACGATGACGTTATTATTACTGGCACTGCTTATACCGCTCCGGGTGATCCAGTTATCTTGGCAAAACATACCGCCAAGGATGAGTTTATTTCAATGGGCAAGAAGAAGACTGAAACTGATATGTCAAAATATGCTAATCTTTCTGCCCAGGATCTTCATTCCGGATTCTTGAACCGGCTTTATACAAGGCGAGACAATGAGGCTGACTTGGTAAATCTGATGAAGGAACGTTATGAGGTAAACATTTTCCTCCTTATCTTTGTATTTTCACTGCCTTGTATCATGTAGCCCCCAAGGGTCGGTTTAGCTTGTAAAAACAAAACGGGACTTTGAATTTTCAAACTGCACATTGTTGACTTTTAAGTTTTTTGAACAAACACACATTAGCCCCCAAGTGCCAGGATTGAAACTTGTATGAATCCTTGGGACTTTGAATAAGCAGTAAGAAAGAATTAATCCGCATTAGCCCCCAAGTGCCAGGATTGAAACTTGTATGAATCCTCGGGACTTTGAATAAGCAGTAAGAAAGAAACAACCCGCATTAGCCCCCAGGTGCCAAGTGTAGAACCAGTTGTATGCTTGGGACTTTTGATAAAATATTGAAATGCTCCTCTTGATTTTGGCAGGCTGACATAAACCATCAACGGACGCAGATTGCTGATCTTCAAGAGAGTATCAAATCTCATCAAGAAGAATCTTATAAAGCCAAAGATGAACTTCGAGCTGCTTTAACTTCCATAGAACGACTGAAGGAAGAATTCAAGACGGAACGTGCCAACTGGGACACTGAGAAGGGTACATTGCTAAAACGGGCTGAAGATGCCGAATCTGCTCTTAAACCGGTGGCAGAAGAGCTTTTTGGGTTAAAGCGTCAAGTGAACGCCATGACTTCTGCAGTATTTGGTAAGTACTCCTAGCAAGGTATCTGAAATATCCATCTTGTAAGGTGCCGGTTGAAATATAAAATTCTTAAACCGTTGCAGGTAGCCGCATTACTCATCTGGGCTCAGATGTACGGATGAAGCTGAAAGCAGCATATACTCTCCAGGAACAACTATACACCGGTGCTCAACGGGTTATCTGCGCAGCATCCTATGACAATCCGGCCCCAACACTGATCAAGGATACTCTGACAAGGCTATCCATGGTACCAGCACAGCTAGAAGAGGTGAAGCGATCTGCTGCCAGGGCCGGCGCTTTGTTGGCACTTACCCGAGCCAAAGCATGGATAGCTGATTTGGATCCGGTTGACCTTGCCAAAGGCTCTCCAAGCACACAAGAAAACGGGGCAGATTTTGATGATGCAGCCCTTAAAAGAGTGACAAGGAAAATGCGTCCTCTGGCGAGTCAGCTGGCAGAAGATGCTAACTTGACTGTTCACCGGTCTTATTATGATGCCAACAACAAACGGGTTAACCTGTCATCCCGGAGGCGCAAAATCTTATTCCAGGAATCCGTAAGCACACTTATGCCCCTGACATTGATCCGTCAGAACTTATCAGTGAAGAAGCTATCTTTCAGGCCTTAACCCGGATTGATTGGACCACTACAAACTTCCAGCCACTAGGTGGGGAGGAGGAGGCTGAGCCGACACCAGATGACCCATCAACTTCGCATCAACATGGTAATGAAACTTGATCCGGCAATCATAGTGATGCTCGATAAACCTTGTTCTTCTGGAAACACCATATTTTGGGCCTTCAAGCGCCTTGTAATAGGCTAGTAAAAATACTTTGATCCGTTGCCATCGTGCACTGGGATACACCTTGCTTTGATTTGTCATGTGAATTTCAGTACTGGCTTATGTATTTTTAAAATATTATGCAATCCCTGTGTCTGCATAAGGAAAATCTGTCCAGGCGGTTTACCACCGGACGGGTCAAAATACCCAACACAACTTGGTAAGCAACTATGGTTGCAGCAATAATAAATCATACCTGTGATACAAAACATTACTATCGGTTTACCAATTGTGATTTGAAGAAGGGTGAAAACCCAACCTCCACCGTGCCATGTTAGTATATATATGATATAGAGCCGGGTTGTGACGAACACCGGTCGATGGCTGGAGACAAAGTGTCAAAGCGAGACCGGTTTTGAAGGATGTCGGGTTACCTTTAATTGTATGCCTTAACAGAAGATCCGTAAGCCATACCGGGTTAAAAAACTCCAGTTTAACATAGACCTTACGAAAAACAAAAACTTGGCAAAAAAGCAAACAAAAACCATGGTCGAGGCTTTTCAAGGGCTGCCAGGCCCAAATTGAGGCTTTTCATGGGCTGCCAGGCCACTGAGTTAAACCATTTTGACAAAGCCTTTTAAGATGGCCCTCCAACTAACCAATCATCGTTTTAACTTTGACAAGTTCAGGGTCTCAATGAGAGTAACTGTCAAACGTTCGACGGGTCGTGCCAGGATTACCTGGATAGGAGTGGCTTACTTGATGAAGGCAGGTTAACCCGGGGTTTTAGGTGAATACACCAGGCTTCCAAGCCATGGGTCGATACCCGGCTACAAGGGTCCTTTCAAACTCTTTGGTATTTGACACAAAGAGCCCCCAAGTAACTTTGTGAGCCGTGCTCAATGGGTGCCTATGTTTGAGTTGTGCGTAGCAACAAGACTCTCTTTGGCCCCTTGGGTGTGAATCTCCCAAGCTTTGTTGTGGCGTGATAGCCGGATTAATGGACAGGACTCCGCTTTGCAAGCAGAAGCTCCCATGTGATATATTTTTGAGCTGTGCTCGCCAGGTGCCTATGTTTGAGTTGTGGTATGCAACAAACTCTCTTTGGCCCCGTGGGTGTGAAGCTCCCCGGCTAGATGGTGGCGTGGTAGCCGCGCTAACAGGTAGTACTTTGCATTATTAGCTGAAGCCACCAAGTTAACAGATATTTGAAGAAAAAATGACGGAGATCCTGCTTGATAGCAAGGATGCCGGTTTATTATATTGATCATAATATATATACATTGTTGAAATATGTACATACGAAAAGCCTGTGGCTTCAAGTGTAATAAGGCCGTAGGAGAGCTATGTTCCATGGCCGCCGGGTCTCCTCCTCAGAGCTACGCGAGTCTTCTCGAACGTCAATGAGGTAGTATGATCCGTTGTGCAGATTTTTGCTGACCACAAAGGGCCCTTCCCAAGGTGGGGATAACTTGTGCATATCAGTCTGGTCTTGAATGAGCCGAAGTACCAAATCGCCTTCTTGAAAGGTTCTTGTCTTAACCCGGCGGCTGTGATAACACCGCAGGTCTTGTTGATAAACTGCCGACCGAGCCAGAGCCATGTCTCGTTTCTCATCTAACAGGTCCAGCGCCTCTTGGCGTGCTTGCTCATTGTCCGCTTCAACATAATTCGCGACCCGGGGCGAGTCGTGACGAATATCACTTGGGAGGACAGCCTCATCCCCATAGACCAGGAAAAAGGGTGTATATCCCGTAGATCGGTTTGGGGTGGTATTTATGCTCCATAACACAGATGGTAATTCTTCCACCCAACAACCTGGCGTCCGCTTCAAAGGGACCATGAGCCGAGGCTTGATACCCTTCAAAATTTCCTGATTCGCCTTCTCAGCTTGACCATTAGACTGGGGGTGAGCCACAGACGCTACATCAAGCCGGATGTGCTCTCGTTGGCAGAACTCCTCCATCTCACCTTTAGAAAGGTTCGTACCATTATTTGTGATGATGCTATGTGGAAAGACGAAACGGAAAATAATTTTTTTGAGAAATTGAACCGCCGTGGCTGCATCACATTTACTGACGGGCTCCGCTTCAACCCATTTGGTGAACTTGTCAACCGCCACCAACAGGTGGGTCTTCTTGTCCTGAGAACGCTTAAAGGGTCCAACCATATCAAGCCCCCAAGTAGCAAACGGCCAAGTGATGGGGATCATGCATAACTCCTGAGCATGAACATGAGCTCGACGTGAAAATTTCTGGCAAGCGTCACATCGCTTTACCAAGTCTTCTGCATCAGAATGAGTTGTCAACCAGTAGAACCCGTGTCAGAAAGCTTTAGCAACCAAGGACTTTGAGCCAGCATGGTGTCCGCAATCCCCTTCATGGATTTCCCGTAGAATTGTCCTTCTTCAGGAGAAACACAACGTTGGAATACGCCTGAAATGCTAGAATGGTGCAACTCGCCATTGTGAACAACCATAGACATGGACCCCCGGACTATCTGTCTGGTGAAAAGTTCGTCTTCTGGCAATTTGCCCCAGTTTAGATACGCCAAATATGGAACCGTCCAATCCGGAGTGGCATGTAAAACGGCGACCAATTGGGCCTCCGGATCAGGAACAGCTAAATCCTCCTCTGTAGGCAACTTTACAGATGGGTTATGCAAAATATCTAGAAAGGTATTGGGTGGTACCGGCTTATGCTGAGATCCCAGTCGGCTTAGAGCATCTGCTGCTTCATTCTTGCGCTGGTCGATGTGCTCCACCTGATAACCCTTAAAGTGAACTGCTACAATATCCACCTCGCGCCTATAAGCCGCCATGAGTGGGTCCTTAGAATCCCAAGTACCAGAAACTTGCTGAGCCACCAGATCAGAATCTCCAAAGCATCGAACCCGGCTTAAGTTCATTTCCTTAGCTACACGAAGGCCGTGGAGCAAGGCCTCATACTCTGCTGCATTGTTAGTACAAGGAAACATTAAGCGGAGAACATAACAAATCTTATCTCCTTGAGGGGAAGTGAGGACAACCCCAGCCCCCGAGCCTTCCAGCTGCCTGGATCCATCAAAGTGAATGGTCCAGTATGTATTATCCGGTTTGTCCTCTGGTGCCTGTAACTCGGTCCAATCATTGATGAAATCCACCAGCGCCTGAGATTTGATGGCTGTTCGAGGCGTATACTTCAAACCATGGGGACCAAGCTCGATCGCCCACTTCGCAACCCGGCCAGTTGCCTCTCTATTCTGGATTATATCGCCCAAGGGTGCAGAATTAACCACTGTGATAGGATGGCCTTGAAAATATTGCTTGAGTTTCCTACTTGCCATAAAAACTCCATACACTAGTTTCTGCCAATGCGGATATCTTTGCTTTGATTCGATCAGTACTTCACTGATATAATAAACTGGTCGTTGAACCGGATACTCTTTTCCGGCCTCCTTACGCTCAACCAGAATCGCCACGCTGACCGCTCGGGCATTGGCAGCCACGTACAACAATAGAGGTTCATTATCAACTGGAGCAGCGAGGACTGGTGGTTCAGCTAGCTGCCGCTTCAATTCCTCGAATGCCGTATTGGCGGCATCACTCCAGACGAATTTATCTGTTTTCTTCAACATCTGATACAGGGGAATCGCCTTCTCTCCCAAACGGCTGATAAATCGGCTGAGGGCTGCAATCCGGCCCGCCAGACGCTGAACATCATTGATACACGTCCGTTTAGCCAAGGATCTGATTGCTTTGATCTTTTCCGGATTTGCCTCAATACCCCTGTTAGACACAAGAAAACCCAAGAGTTTGCCTGCCGGAACACCAAAAACGCATTTGTCCGGGTTGAGCATCATCTTGTAAACCCGAAGATTGTCGAATGTCTCCTTGAGATCATTTATCAGGGTTTCCTGCTTCCTGAATTTCACCACAATATCATCCAGATAGGCATGAACATTACGCCCGATCTGTTTGTGAAGACAATTTTGCACACAACGCTGGTAGGTTGCTTGGGCACTCTTGAGCCCAAAAGGCATAGAAACATAGCAGAAGGCTCCAAAGGGAGTGATGAAGGCTGTCTTCTCCTGGTCCTTAACTGCCATCTTAATCTGATGATAACCTGAATAAGCATCCAGAAAACTCAGGCGCTCACAACCCGCCGTTGCATCAATGATCTGATCAATACGCGGGAGAGGGAAAGGATCTGTTGGGCAAGCTTTATTCAAATTAGTGTAGTCCACACACATACGCCAAGTGCCATTTTTCTTAAGAACAAGCACCGGATTAGCCAACCATTCGGGATGAAACACTTCGACAATAAACCCAGCTGCCAGTAGCCGGGCTACCTCTTCGCCGATGGCCTTGCGTCTTTCTTCTTTAAAGCGGCGAAGGTACTGCTTGACCGGTTTAAACTTAGGATCAATATTTAGAGTGTGCTCAGCGAGTTCCCTCGGTACACCTGGCATGTCAGAAGGTTTCCATGCAAAGATGTCCCGGTTCTCACGGATGAACTCGATGAGCGCGCTTTCCTATTTCGGATCCAGATTTGTACTGATACTAAACTGCTTGGATGAATCACCAGGGACGAAGTCAACGAGTTTAGTCTCATTAGCCGGTTTGAACGTCAGGGCTGGGTCATGCTCCGTCGTAGGTTTCTTCAGAGGGGTCATGTCCGCCGGATCAACATTGTCCTTATAGAATTTCAGCTCCTCTGTGGCACAAACCGATTCAGCATAGGCCGCTTCACCTTCCTCACAATCCAAGGCAATCTTTCGACTCCCATGTACTGTGATCGTCCCCTTATAACCCGGCATTTTGAGCTGTAGATAGACATAACAGGGTCTTGCCATGAATTTTGCGTAAGCCGGCCATCCAAATAGCGCGTGATATGGACTCTGGATTTTCACCACCTCAAAGGTCAAAGTCTCAGACCTGGAATCAAGCTCATCTCCAAACACGACTTCCAAAGCAATCTTCCCTACAGGGTATGCCGATTTACCTGGTACTACACCATGAAAAATAGTGTTTGACGGTTTAAGATTCTTATCTGTCAACCCCATGCGACGGAAAGTCTCATAGTACAGGATGTTGATACTGCTCCCTCCATCCATCAGAACCTTGGTAAACTTATAGCCCCCTACCTGAGGTGCTACCACCAAGGCTAGTTGGCCCGGATTTTCAACCCGGGGTGGGTGATCCTCTCTGCTCCACACAATAGGCTGCTCCGACCATCGTAGATAATGTGGTACGGCCGGTTCAACAGTATTGACCGCCCTCTTGTGAAGTTTCTGATCCCGCTTGCACAGGCTGGTAGTGACACATGGTACTGTCCGCTGTTCAACTACTTGGGGTGACTCTGGTAACCTGACTGTGGCTGATTCCCTTGGTTATTCTGCTGGTTATTACCATGGTTGTTCTGATGGCCCTGGTTGTTCTGAAATCCAGAGCTTGAACCGCCGCCCCCGTGGAAACCTGGGCCTGAACCGCCCGGTGGATCCTGATCGTACCGGTATAGATCAGAATTTTTGAACTCCCTCATTATGTGACAATCCTTCCAAAGATGTGTGGAAGGGACCTCCTTGGTTCCATGCTTCGGGCAGGGTTGGTTTAACAAACGCTCCAGATTCATTCCTCCACCGCACTGGGGCGGTTTACCTTTGCGACGTTGCATATTTGTGTTAGCCACTAAATCTGAATTATCCGCTTTACGCTTACCGTTATTCCCATGGCCTCCTTGGTTGTGGTGCTGCCCTTTTGCACCGCCGTTCTTCTTTCCCTTCTCCAGTTTGTCCTCCTCTGAATCCGGATCCTTGGTGTTATCTGAATCGGCGTACTTAACCAAAGCGGCCATGAGTGTTGACATGTCGTTGCAGTGACATTTGAGCCTTCCAAACTTCTGTTTCAATGGCTTAAAGCGGCAATTGCCCTCTAACGTTAACACTGCGGTGTCTGCATTGATACGATCTGATGAATGTAAAATCGCCGAGACCCTTTTAACCCAATGGGTCGTGGATTCCCCTTCCTCTTGGACACAAGCGGCCAGATTCACAATTGACATCGGCTGCTTGCACATATCCTTGAAGTTCTGGATAAACCGGCGCTTTAATTCGGCCCATGAACTGATAGAGTTGGTCGGCAAGCTCTTCAACCAAGTGCAAGCTGTTCCTTCCAACATCATGGTGAAATATTTAGCACATACCGCCTCATCCACATCTAACATCTCCATTGCCATCTCATCGCTCTCTACCCACGCCTCTGGCTGCAAATCGGCGGTGTAATTTGGTACCTTACGATGTCCCTTGAAATCCTTGGGCAATCGCACATTACGCAATGCGGGAGTTAAACATGGTACCCCCAGGGAACTGAACATTACCCCTGGCTCCACGGAGGCAGTGGGGTGAACCGGAGTATGTTGTCATGCTTCGTGTCGAGCTGTCAACTCGGCCTCTCGTCGTGCGTGGCCGTGGTCCACAACGTCTTGTGCATTAGCACCTCCCCGGGCCGGGTTGTTCCCCTGCGGTGAATTTTGGTGGCGTGCACTACTGGATACGGCCGGTTCGTCTTCCACGTGTCTGCTATAACTCCGGCTTGGACGGGGAGTGGAATGAATCCTCTCACGGCTGTGTGAATACGCTTGTTGTTGATTCAGTGCTGTCTGAAGGAGATCCCTGGCCCGACGCGCTTCCACTGCAACTGGTGATTCGCCGTCGGTTGGGAGGGCCGCCAGGCGTGAAGCGGCGGCCACAATATTATCCAATGGGTTGGAATAATGCCCGGGCGGCGTTGATGGTACAACGTTGTTCTGGCAAGGCAGGTCTGTTACGCGTGGTTGAACCGGCGCTCCTGCTTCCGGTGCCCCCGCCCGGTTTGGCGCGGGTTGGTTACCAGCTCCTGCACCTGGGGTGTTGAAAAGATTCTGCGGCTCATAAACCGACGGGAGACATGATCGGTACCTTCTTCTCATGACCTCTTCTGAGGCATTCTGATCCAGTCTAATCCGATAAGCCTGTGCCTCCAACTCGGCCCGCTCTGTGGCCATCCTGGCGTTCTCTGTTGCCAGGTCCGCTTTAGCCTGGGCTATCTGATCTTTCACCTTTAGAATCTCCACATCGTGCTGATCCCTGGCTGCTGCGTCTACCTCCGCGGACATCAGTGCCGCTAGAGCATCGAACAAATCAGACAAGACTTGGGCCGGAGGCGGCGCCGAGATTCCTGCCCCTGCTGGCGTGGCTGTCGTTGAACCGGGGAGCACTGCTGCGGCGGTAGATGAATGAGGCGCCGGTCGTGTGTCGGCCATGAAGATGGCATCCCGGTTTGGCAGACCGGGGGAATCCGGAATACTGTTGCCCTCGGATCCTCCCTCAATCCGGTCATCGTGCAACTGGTAGAGCGATTCGGTTTCTCCGGAAGACTCGTCACCGCTGCGGACTACGGTTTCTCCATCGGAGACCGGTTCCTCCTCGTACCCCGAACCATGGACGACACCTACGAAAACATGCCTTGCCTCAGGCTGAACCGGTGAAGAACTTGCACGCCGAGCCCTCTCGATGATGTTGGTGCAGGTGTCCGGCTCGGGGGCCGGTTCGCCGATCTTGCCGATGAAGATGTGGATCCCACCAAAGGGGACCCGGTACCCGTATTCGATTGAATCAGCCTCGGGACCCCATCTTGCGTTGTCGATGTAGAGCTTGCCGCGGCGACTCTTCGTCATCCGGCCCACAGCGTATCCCTTAAGTCCATCGAAGCTGCCCTTCAAGAACTCGAAACCATCGTGCGATAGCCCCACGGTGGGCGCCAACTGTCGTGGAATTGTCACGGCATATGTCCTCATGAAAGGACTTAGTCGTGGAGTCATCGCTACGGGTTAGCTTGAAGGGGTTAAACCGGACAAGGGGACACAAGAGTTTTATACTAGTTTGGCCCCTTCGATGAAGGTAAAAGCCTACGTCTAGTTGTGATTGGTATTGCTGGGGTTTCGAAGGCCAGGGAGTGAATCCGCTTTGTCTGGCTTCGAGTTGTTGTTCTCTATCCCTGAACCGCCGCCGGGTTACCCCTTTATATACTCAGGAGGACCCCGGCCGGTCTACAGAGTCCCGAGGCTGTCTCATACAAGTGTCCGCCTCGGTCTCTTATTTCTTATCTTACAATGCAAGTTTATACAATCATGGCGGTTTACTATCATGGGCCCTAAATCGCCTGCGGGCTCTGGGCCTCTAAGATTCATCCGTAAAGCGCCATCTTCTGGGTTTCCTTGGGCTTCAGGTTAGCTAAAGGTGAACCGGCCCCTCCTGGGCAGTTTACCCTCAGAGGTTATATCCTCAACAAGCGGGTCTTCTGGAGCGTCAGTTAATGGAGAAGGCGGCCTAGCCGGGTCAGATGCCAGCACTGGTGGGCCTTCCGCTGGTTTTGCTGCCTTCCCTTTTTTGATTTAGCTTGACCGCTAAGAAAAAATGTTGCAGGAATGTCAGTATAAAGATAAATTTGAACAACCCAAAAGAAAGGAGGATTAATGATTACCCGGGAGCAGTCTTGAAAGCCGGGAATTGGGTTTGTGAAGAGTCGCCAGAGGAACGAGACACCTCCTGAAAGAATAAAAAAGAGTTCACGGAAATACAAGGAGAAGGATCCATTAAGAAGAGTTAAAGATAGAGATAAGTAAACCTCATTTGGACGTTTCTGAGGTGTTTGTTGAAGGACGATAGCCGGTTCATCTTCAAACCTAGCTTCACGGCGGCTTTCATGTTGCTGTTTTTTCAAATGAAAGTTGGGATCCAAGTGAGCTAAAGGGTTAGAAAACATTACTTTACGGATCACTCGTCGAACTTTGTGTCTTGGTAAGGGCTCTGAGTCGGAGGAAACAATAGTTACCTCAGCTTCCCCAGCCTGACTGGCCCCAGTGTCATCCTGGTAAGGATCAGTGTCAATAAGATTGTTAAAAAATTGGCCAAGGGAATCAAGGGCTACCTCCGAGTCAGATGTGTCATCAAGTTTCATCAAATCTTCAGCAGTGGTCTTCTTTTTCTTCTTCGATCTCCGGGTCGTTTTCTTGGCATTCATGGCGGCGATTTTCGCCTTCTTGGCAGCTTCGTGGTC
Organism: Triticum urartu; assembly: GCF_003073215.2. Lineage (NCBI taxonomy): Eukaryota > Viridiplantae > Streptophyta > Magnoliopsida > Poales > Poaceae > Triticum > Triticum urartu. Next base: position 468,616,608 of record NC_053027.1, read on the forward strand.
ATATTTCACTTTCCAAAAGTCAGAATTGGCCTACAAAGACAAGAGGAAGGATCAGTTCTAAACGATACGGCTAGGCAAAATACAAAGGAAACAAGATCAGAATATCCTTACTTTTGGTACAGTGTTAAGTTTACAGAAGGGATTTAACCCAACAATGCTGCAGTCTTCATATTTCCCATTCACCAAAAGGTTTGACATTGAGACAATGTCTTCTTCGGTTAATTGAACCGGGCTATGACGAAGAGAATCGTCCGGGCCTCCACCATATTCATACATCAATTTTGACCGGTGGCTTAATGGAATAACCCGCCATGAGATCCAGCAGCGGGTCAGATCAACTCCGGTTAAACCGTTCCCCAACAAAGCGTTGATTCTTCTGATGGATGGAAGCAGCCTCTTGCATTCAGCAACAGTAAGTTTATCTGGAAGTGCGAACTTGGAGTCAAGACGATCGGGGCGGTAACCCAGTAGTGGCTTCTCGTTGGCTGGTGAGATGTCCTGACATTAAAACCAAGTTTGGTTCCAGTCCTTTGGGTGACTTGGTAAAACTATGAGAGGGAAGACAGCACCCTGCCGGCGCTGAATTGAGATGCCTCCAAGCTCTAAGCTAAGGCCGTTGGTGCACTCGTTCTGCCGGTTCGGATAGCAGTATTCTCTAAACAGTTCTATAGTCGGCTCTTGCTGAAGATATACCTCACAGAGCACTTGGAAGTAACAAATATTAGATATGGAATTAGGCCCAATGTCCTGAGGATGGAGTTTGAAAAAGTGAAGGACCTCTCTGAAGAACTTTGAACCGGGCGGTGAGAAGCCATGGTTCATGTGGTCAGTAAAGATAATCACCTCGCCGTCTTTTGGATTGGGTCGTTCTTCTTCCGGGTTAGGAGCACGATAAGACATGACGGTTTTTGAGGGCAGAAACCCAATGAGGAAGAACTCTTTTAAATGATCCTCAGTTATGGTTGAGGGGACCCAGTTACAGATGGTGGGTGTCTTTGATGGCATGATGTGCAAGGAACTGAAAAAGAAAAAACAACATGCCGGTTCAGTTTACGACAAGATTAACAATTAAAGGATGAAGATGTAAAACAAGTAACGGCGTCTTAACTAAGGGCTAATGGCATATAAGGAAAAGAAATCCGGAGCGGTAAGCCGACATGAATACAGATTCTTTCAGAAAGTGAATCCACCTAAGTCTTGGCGTAAACAAGTTTCACCAAGCTATCATTATTATTTTGGATCAAATGGCTGTCCCAAAAAGAAAATATTCTAGACCTAAAAATCCAGTACAGATGAGTTCGTCAGCTATAATGAAGCATCTATACAGGAAAAAGGAATCTACTGATATAAAAAATGGACGCGAAAACAACTACCGCGTGAGTTATATTTCTTTTTTGGATCAGAAGAAGTTGTGGAAGAAGAACTACAAGAAGATCCGTGATGAACAAGCGAAGAACACTGATGAACTCACAACCCTAATACAGATCTAGATGCGTGAGAAAGAAGGAACTTACGAGATGCATATCTACTGCGAAGAGTTGCCGCATCTCTCTGGATGAACTCAGGGTGGTGCAGAGGCCGACGTTGAGGGCAACAGTGAGTGCTACGGCGGCGGCGGAGCTCGAGAAGCAGGGAGGCAGCGACAGGAAGACAGAGAGAGAGAGAGAGAGAGAGAGAGAGAGAGAGAGAGAAGAATTAGGGAGGCCGGGGCAAGCTTATTTATAAGGACAAGATGCGAACAGACTAGCACGAAAATCAAGGGAGAACCAAATAATGGTTATCCAGCTATATAGACGCCTCGATTCTCGGGAAGCATTAAAGATAAAAGGTCCATTGGAAGATGACGTCATGAAAGTTTTTTGTGTTTTCAAAAGATGACGTCACGGCGGGTTACAGAGTTTTTCAGACAGAAGAAGATGGATTTCATCTAAGTATTGAAGATTGACAAGGAACAAAGTTCAAAGTCAACCTGGGGCCTAATGTTGGGGATATAGCTACCAGGTATGACCCGCCCAGGAGGGGTCGGGTCAACCCCAATGGCGGGTTATGGAAAGAAGCCCAGTAATATTCAAGGTGATAGGGTATTAAGGATTGTAAAAGGAATAAGCCCAAAGGCGGCTTAAGGCCCAACATTGTAAACCGACTTATGTAAAGAAAGGCTTGTAGAGAAAGGCATGTAAAAGAAGTCATCGAGCCGGACACGTTTTATGAGCCGGCCGGGACTCTGTAGGCCGCCAGGCGTAAACCCGTGTATATAAGGGGACGACCCGGCGGCGTCTTAGGGCAAGAAACAACCAGATCGATAACCAAGCCGGCGAGTTGAGCCCCTTGGAGATCGAAACCTCAGCAATACCAATCCCAACTAGACATATGCTTTTACCTTCATCGTAAGGGGCCGAACTAGTATAAAAACTCGCTCGTGTCCTTTGTCCCGATTAACCCCTTCAAGCTTCCTAGTGTGATGGCCCTACGACTAAGTCCTGGCTCTAGGACATCTGCCATGTCAACTCCACGACAGGAAGCTTAACCCCGCCACGGAGGCCGCAGACTCCACGGCGTTGGAGCCGCACATGGACTTAACCTCGAGCAACATCTGTGTCTCCGGAGCTACGGACTCGTTTCCGGTTATAAGTTCCGAACTATGCGTGTCTGCGCATGTCGAGCATGATCGGTTATCGATCGCCGAATTTAGCGCCGCGGACATCTTCAGGCACTCACCCTTGGGTGATGGGCTGAATTCATTAAAAAATCTATCCTTAGCGGGGGATTCACAGCCGGACTATATTCGGTTCGAACTAGAAGTTGATGACATGTAATTTTGCTCCCCACCCGCCACCCACTTCATAGCCACAGTCGAAGACTTAACTGACATGCTTGATTACGGCTCCGACGACATCGACGGTATGGACGACGATGCTAGAGAAGAAGAGGCCCAGGACCCACCATTCACCAGACGCTGGACGGCCACTTCCTCGTACGATGTATACATGGTGGATGCACCAAAGGAGAATAGCGGCGATGACAAAGAAGATCCAGTTGAGGACAAACCTCCTGAGATACAATCGAAATGCGACGTCAGCGGCGCCGCTCTAAGTCACGCCACAGTAAAGATAGCAACATCGACACAGGAGAAGATAACACTCCGGAAGGTGCCAAAGACAACGAAGACCCTGTTGACGCAGCTACCGAACAGGATGAGCGAGAAGACAGGAAGGTTATCCCTGGTAAACAGGCCACGCACAAGGACTCGAAGGACAATAATTATCTTTCGCTCTTCGAGGATGAGGCGAGCCTCGGCACCGAGGATTTCATCATGCCTGAGGAACCTCTTGAGCAGGAGCGCTTCAAGCGCCAGCTAATAGCCACTGCAAGGAGCTTGAAAAAGAAGCAGTAGCAGCTTTAAGCTGACCAAGATCTGCTCAATGATAAATGGACTGGCTCCTAGCAGAATACGGCCTCAAGCGCCCGGCCAAAAGCTACCCGAAGTGCAAATTACTATCTCAGTTCGACGACGAGGCGCCGGAACACGTACCACCATCGCGCAATGCGGCTGACCGACCACCATGTGGCCGGGAGAAAGCGGCAACTCAAGCCGAACACCAGGCCGTCCCGCCTCATCGCAAAGGCAGAGGTAAATCAGCTCACGGTCATACATATGACCTTTGACGGGACCTGAACAATAAAGCAGGACATACCAGATCGATCTACAGATCGCGAGGACGTGCCCCGACACACGACAACGACCATCTGTTCGGACATGACAAACCTAGTCATGCGCGGGCTGAAAGCCGTAGACGGACGCCATCAGAGCTACGTCACGATACGGCCCGATATAGAGGTGCCGCACACCCTCATTGCTTCACCGACAAAGTCATGGAACATGAATTCCCAGAAGGGTTCAAACCCGTGAATATAGAATCATATGATGGCACCACAGACACCGCGGTATGGATCGAAGACTTCATTCTCCACATTCATATGGCCCACGGCGATGACCTTCATGCCATTAAATACATCCCCCTAAAACTCAAAGGACCAGCACGACACTGGTTGAACAGCCTGCCCGAAAACTCCATCGGCAGCTGGGAGGACTTGGAAGAAGCCTTCCTTGATAACTTCCAAGGTACATACGTTCGACCTCCGAACGCCGATGACTTAAGCCATATAGTTCAACAGCCCAGAGAGTCCGCCAGGAAATTTTGGACCAGGTTCCTAACTAAAAAGAACCAGATAGTCAACTGTCCGGATGCCGTAGCAAAAACAATGCAAGTGATGTCGGCAGCCCTGAAGCTAAAAATAGCAACGACAAGTCTCGACGCAATAGGTACAAGCATCGAAATAACAACGACATCACCGAGGATACGGCGGTCAATGCCGGATTCAGTGGCTCTAAGCCTGGTCAGCGGAAGAAGCCGTTCAAAAAGAACAATTCAGGCCCATCTAGCCTGGACCGCATACTCAATCGTCCATGCCAGATTCATGGCACCCCAGACAAACCACCCAATCATACCAATAGAGATTGTTGGGTTTTTAAACAGGCCGGCAAGTTAAATGCCGAAAACAAGGATAAGGGATCGCAAAGCAAAGACGACGACGAGGAGCCCCGGCCGCCGAACACAGGGGGGCAGAAGAAGTTCCCTCCTCGGGTCAAAACACTAAACATGATATACGCTACCCACATCCCCAAGAGGGAGTGCAAGCGCGCACTCAGGGACGTCTATGCCATAGAGCCAGTCGCCCCAAAATTTAATCCATGGTCATCATGCCCGATCACTTTTGATCGCCGGGATCATCCGACCAGTATCCATCATGGCGGTTCAGCCGCACTGGTCCTGGACCCAATAATTGATGGGTTCCACCTGATGCGAGTCCTGATGGATGGTGGCAATAGCCTCAACTTGCTCTATCAGGATACAATGCGCAAAATGGGCATTAACCCATCACGAATCAAGCCCACAAAGACTACCTTTAAAGGAGTCATACCAGGCATAGACGCCCGCTATACGGGCTCAATCACACTAGAGGTTGTCTTCGGCTCTCCGGACAACTTCCGAAGTGAGGAGTTAATCTTCGATATCGTCCCCCTTCGCAGCGGCTCCCACGCACTGCTCGGACGAACCGCATTTGCTCGATTCAATGCGGTGCCACACTACACTTATCTCAAGCTCAAGATGCCCGGACCACGCACCGTCATAACAGTCAATGGAAACACGGAATGCTCCCTCCGCACCGAGGAGCACACCGCTGCCCTAGCGGCAGAGGTACATGGCGGCCTTGTCAAGCAGAACCTCAATTCGACGGCCGGCCCCTCAGACACTGCCAAGAGAGTCCGAACCATCCCGCAGAAGGACAGCTCGGCTCGTTAGGAGCTTGACTAGAAATTTGGCCTTCGTCCCCGTCCTGACCAAGTGGCGGCCATCGTACCGCGTATACATCATTAAGCACTAAAAATACCATGGACCCGGATGGAGGCATAATCAGCTTGTGATCTGCAATACGGCTCGACCGCTCCAGACACTCATACTTTCACTATACCCCTTTTTTCTTTTGTTTTTCCTTTTTTACAGGCCTTTCCTGGCGGCTTGACCATCGATTCTTTTCGAAGGATAAAAACACCAAGACAACAAGAAGCGTGGACGTACTAGGAAACTCTTAGGTGGTCTCTCTAACGATCCCTTTACTTATCTTCAGGACCCATACGCAGCTCTCTCTTGGTGAAGGCATAGTAAACAACCTTTCTGCTTAGTGCACTACTTGTATAAATGCGCTTTAACGCACCAATGAAATTATAATAGAAACAGCTTGCGGCCCAAATTTTCACGGCTCTAGCTTACCACCGGTTCTTCCTTTTTCTTTCTTTTTGTCTTTCCCTTTCTAGTAATTCTATCAGATAACACTTGTACACTCGGGTGTGTTTCAATTTGCCAGGGGCTTCATAGCGCCCCACAACATGGCAACAAAAGTCCGAACACTTTTACTGTATAGTTCGGCACCCCGAATTTAGCACTATATGCATTGGCTCCGAATCATGTCTTTGGTCAATAGTTGGGTTGCCCAGCTACTGTGCTTGCTACCTTACGTTCTGCTATATCAGCTAAGGTAGTAAAGGGAGAACTACTGTGACTGTGCCTTGGTTTATCCAAAGGAGCACCTCAGTAGAGAAAGCCAAAAACTGACTGTCATGATGCGGCGAGAGACGGTCAGCTGTTCGGAGGTTGCAAATTGTTGGAGATTTCTTCTGCATTACGCGAAGGATCGGTACTTCCCAATCAGACGCTTATAGCACTCTGGTTCAGATACTAGGGGCTGCGCCTATGTTTTATTGTCAAACTCCTATGGTTAAGTGAGGGCGTTAAAGCCGCATAGTCTGATTGCCTGGTTCGTTGCGCTAAACAACTCCTTCAAGGACCATATAATTGGATCAAGATTGTTTATATTCCATCTCGAACACCTCCGTACTACCTACGTGGGGCAGAAGGCGATGACTGGCCAACCCTTAGATTTCATACAACACGGCCGCATAGGAGGAAAATTTAAAACATAACAAGCATTATATTACAAACCCACTTTGTTTCATCATACAAGGCAAAGACAACATGAATGTATTCATTCGAAAATAAAGTCTTGCCCACACTGCGTTGCTACAATACGAGACCCCTCTAGGACATCTACAAAATAGCGCTCGGGTGTGCGATGCTCCTTGCCCTCTGGCGGCCCCTTGGTCAGCTCAACGACGTTTATCTTTGCCCACCACATCTTGCAGCAGGCGAAGGCCATGCGCGCACCTTCAATACAGGTCGATCGCTTGACGACATCCAGCCGAGGACAGGCGTTCACCAGCCGCTTCACGAGTCCTAAATAGCTGTCGGGCATAGCTTCGGCTGGCCATAGCCGGATTATCAAATCCTTCATGGCTAGTTCGGCCACCCTATGCAGCTCCACCACCTGTTTCAGCTGATCGGTGAAGGGCACGTGATGCTCTGGCGCAAGATACTGCGACCAGAACAATTTCTCCGTGGAGCTCCCTTCTTCGGCTCGGAAGAACTCCGCGGCGTCGGACACACTGCGCAGCAGATCTGCGAAGGCTCCAGGAGAACTCCGAATCCGGGTTAGTAAGAAATATTTCTTCTTCATATACTTACTTTGCATACTAAACTCCTTATCCGCCCTGATCTTCCTGGCCTCTTGGATCTCCTGGAGGGCACCCTGGGCTTCAACCCGGGCCGCTTCCACGCTTTGACGAGCCTTGGAGAGTTCGGCCTCTCGAGCCGAAATATCGCCCTCCAGGGTCTCGTACTTCTTCACCATGTCCTGGAGCTCTTGCTGGACCTCGTTCAGCCGGGCCTTCAGCTTCTTGCGAGTGGCCTGCTCCTTGACAGCTTTCCCCTCGGCTTCGGCCAGGGCCTTTTTCAGGGCCTTGACCTCGGTCATCGCCCCTACACATATACTGACACTATGGTTAGTATACATCATTTACTCTTTCCGAATATATAGCAAGCCATTGCATACTTTGCTGATCTTCCAGCTACTTCCTCGCTTGGCCGAGTTCCTCCTCGGCCCGCTCTAGTTTCTGCTTTAGTCCGGAGACTTTGGCAGTGTGAGAGGTCACGGCGAGTAGCGATGCCTGCTTATTCACATCAGACACATTTTAATTAGTTTCCTGCAAAATTTCATTGATCCTCTGTCCGGCTTTTCTTACCGAACACCGGACAGTGTCTCAGGGGCTACTGTCTATATTGGGATTTTTCTCGGTTAAATGCCGCTTACCTCAAAACCTACCAGCAGGCCGCTGCAGGCTTCGGTCAGTCCACTCTTGATGGATTGAACCTTCTCAATCACCGTACCCATAAGGATACGGTGTTCTTCCACAATGGAAGCGCCTCGTAGCGCTTCTAGTAGATTATCCAATGCCTCTGGTTAGACAGAGGTCACCGGTGGGACAGGCACACCCCCTTCTTTTGAAGGAGGTTGCTCGCCAGATTCCGGAGCCGCTTGGGTCTCCGGAATCGTATTCGGCTGTGGGCCGAACTGATCAAGGCCCCCAGTCGACATGGGGATTTGCTCCCCCATGTGTTCGGAAGCCGAGGTCTTGCCCCCAGACACCACCACGACAGCCTACTAAACCTCTCCCCGGCCCGGGAAGGTCCTTTGGGACAGTACCTCCTCGTCTCCCTTGGCCTTGGGAGAGTGAGCGGTTGACGGTGTCTCGCTGGCCATTGCCTTCTAATCCAACGAGCCTCTTGACGAGGATCGCTGGGGGTTGTCATGGGCCGGACTGCAATAACACTATTAACCATATTAATACCATAGAGTGAAGAGGCCGGATAAATAAACGAGCGTGGATTCTTAGTACTCATGATGCTGCCAGGGGCTTAGTCCGGGGGTTTCGCTCCGGGCTGCTGTCGACATCCCATGCGGAGTTATCCACAAGGGGGCCTTTCCCCCTCTTGGGCGCCTCCGCCTCCAGATCTGTGGAGGCTGCCCTCTTCTTCCTCCCGCCATCAGGGGGAGAGTCGCTCTCCTCCTCCTCCTCCTCCTCGTCGTCTTCGACGGCGGAGGAACGGGTCTTGTCTTCGGACATTACATCCGAAGTGACCTTGCGGCGGGGGCCACTCCGGACCCCCTTGGCCTTCACCTTGGCCTTCTTCTCCAGCGCCTTATAGGGCGCCGGCACCAGCATCTTCGCTAAACGCGGGATGACTGGTTCCTCGGGCAGCGAAGCCGGACACCGGATCTGCTTCGCCCTCTCCATCCAGTCCTGAAGAAGCAATGATAATGAAAGCTTAGATATCATCCTTGAAACAAGCAAGTAGGGGATGCATTAAAAATGACATACCTCGTTGGCGAGGTGGTTAATGTCGTGCCCGCGGTCCGAATCTGTGGCTGGCGGTGTCCCGTTGCCCTTGAATAGAAACTTCCAGACGTCTTCGTGAGTGGTCCCAAAGAGCCTCTTCAGGGTATGGTGCTTCTTCGGATTGAACTCCCATAGCGGGAGGCTTCGGCTTTGGCACGGGAGAATCCGGCGAACTAGCATCACCTGGATTATATCGACAAGTTTGACATCCTTGTCCACCATGCTTTGAACGCGCGTCTGCAGCGCTATCAGCTCATCTGGCGAACACCAGTTCGGACTCTTCTCGACCCAGGAGGTGAGCCGCATTGGAGCGCCGGAGTTGAATTCGACAGCTACGGCCCAGTTTGTGCCGCGGGGTTCTGTAATGTAGAACCATTGTTTCTGTCATTCCTTGACAGTCTCCATGAAAATGCCTTTCGGTCAGGAGACATTGGTCAGCTTGCTCACCATGGCGCCCCCGCACTCTGCGTGCTGGCCATCCACCACCTTCGGTTTCACGTTGAAGACCTTGAGCCACAGCCCGAAGTGGGGTTGGATGCGGAGGAAGGCCTCACACACAACGATGAACGCCGAGATGTTGAGGAAAGAGTTCGGGGATAGATCATGGAAGTCTATCCCATAATAGTACATCAGCCCGCGGACGAAAGGGTGGAGTGGAAACCCTAGCCCGCGAAGGAAATGAGGGATGAATACCACCCTCTCGTTGGGCTTTGGCGTGGGGATGACTTGCCCCTGGGCTGGAAGACGGTGGGCGATTTCCTTCGCCAAGTACCCGGCCGCCCGAAGCTCAGTAATGTCCTTCTCCTTGACGGAGGAGACCATCCACTTGACTCGACCTCCGAATTCGGACATGGTTGAGTTCTAGCTTGAGTGGGAAGAAGATGAGAACTTGGGCGCTAGAGCTCAAGAGTGGAACGGCAGAGGAAGAGAGAAGGCGTGGGAGAAGAAGGGGAATCCTTATCCCCTTATAAAGGCAGTGAATATCAAACGCCTTCCCACTCGCCCTAAAACTCGCCTATTCCCAAGGGTTGTGTAAACAACACGGTTGGGTAACCCACGCCCGCATTGATGAACATCCCGCAATAAGGGGACACGATCTCTGCTTTGACAAGACGTGCCAATGGAAACCGCATCTCGAAGCGCGGAATAGCAGACAAAAACGGCTCGATATAGTGACCGAACAGATGTGATGTCATCTTGCAAAAAGTTGTCGGCAGATGGGACTCGTAAAATACTATATTCCTTGCGGTTGTGTGTGGTACTTGTGTTGCAGATCTGGACACCTTCGTTTCATCCGAAGACTATCCTGGAGTATTCGGAAAGTAGAACCCGCCTTGCAATGCTGAAGACAATCTGCATGCCAGAAACATTGTCATTGAAGCCTAGTTCAGGGGCTACTGAGGGAGTGGACTAGGGGGTCCTCGGGTGTCCGATCTATTGGATATGGGCCGGACTGATGGGCTATAAGGATACGAAGACCGAAGACTCCCCTCGTGTCCGGATAGGACTCTCCTTGGCGTGGAAGGCAAGCTTGGCGACCAACTATGAATATTCCTTTCTCTGTAACTGACCTTGTGTAACCCTAGATCCCTCTCGTGTCTATATAAACTGGAGGTCTAGGTCCGTAGATAGGCCGAATCCTCATAATCATAGCCAGGTTAGACTCTTAGGGTTTAGCCATTACGATTTGGTGGTAGATCAACTCTTGTAATACTCATATTCATCAAGATCAATCAAGCAGGACGTAGGGTATTACCTCGATAGAGAGGGCCCGAACCTGGGTGAAACATTGTGTCCCCTGTCTCCTGTTACCATCGATCCTAGATGCACAGTTCGGGACCCCCTACCCGAGATCCGCCGGTTTTGACACCAACAATAAGTCTGCTAGCCAATGCTTAGATGAGTTTGATAATTTTATTGTTAAACAAGAAAACTTCAATGCTTATGTTGGTAGACAATTGAAACACAATGCTTATATGATTGAACACGTGAGTGATTATATGTCCAGAGTTAAAGGTGAACTTAAAATTATTAGTAAACATGCTTCTATGGTTACCACTCAAGTAGAACAAGTACTTAAAGCTTGGAATGATTTGCTCAATGAATTAAATAATAAGAAAAATGATAATGCTATTAGATTTGTGACTAGAGGGGGTAAAATGACTCAGGAACCTTTGTATCCTAAGGGCCACCCTAAGAGAATTGAGCAAGGTTCTCAGAGAACTAATATTGATGCACCTAGTTCTTCTAAGAAGAAGAAAAAGAAAAATGATAGGACTTTGCATGCTTCTAGTGAACCTGTTGTTGACACACCTGAGAATCCCAATGATATTTCTATTTCTGATGCTGAAACACAATCTGGTAATGAACATGAACCTAGTGATAATATTAATGATGATGTTCATGTTGATGCTCAACCTAGTAATAACAATGATGTAGAGATTGAACCTGCTGTTGATCTTGATAACTCACAATCAAAGAATCAACATTATGATAAGAGAGACTTTGTTGCTAGGAAGCATGGTAAAGAAAGGGAACCATGGGTTCAGAAACCGACGCCTTTTCCTCCTAAACCATCCAAGAAAAAAGATGATGAGGATTTTGAGCACTTTGCTGAAATGATTAGACCTATCTTTTTGCGTATGCGTTTGACTAATATGCTTAAAATGAATCCTTATGCTAAGTACATGAAAGATATTGTTACAAATAAAAGAACGATACCGGAAGCTGAAATTTCCACCATGTTTTCTAATTATACTTTTAAAGGTGGAATACCAAAGAAACTTGGAGATCTAGGAGTACCAATTATACCATGCTACATTAAAAGAAACTATGTTAAAACTGCTTTGTGTGATCTTGGAGCCAGTGTTAGTGTTATGCTTCTCTCTTTATATCGTAGACTTGATTTGAATAAGTTGACACCTACTGAAATATCTTTGCAAATGGCTGATAAATCAACTGCTATACCTGTCGGTATTTGTGAGGATGTGCCTGTTGTGGTTGCAAACGTTACTATTTTAACGGACTTTGTTATTATTGATATTCCCAAGGATGATAGTATGTCCATTATTCTTGGAAGACCCTTTTTGAATACTGCAGGGGCTGTTAACAAAGGCAATGGCACTTTTCATGTTAACGGTAATGAGCATACGATACACTTTCCGAGGAAACAACCTCAGGTCCACATTATTAATTCTATTGGAAAAACTTCAACAATTACTATTGGAGGTTTTGAATTTCCTCTACCTATTGTCAAGAAGAAATATGATATTCTTATTGTTGGGGATGTGCATATCCCCGTTGAGGTAACCTAGTGTTATTCGAAAATTCTCCGCTTTCATGTTATTTGAAAAGAGTTGGTTAACAAGACTTGATCAACCTTGTTAGTCGATTCCTTTTGATGAGCATGAGATGGATGAAGTTAGAAAGCACAACTCTCTGTACCCTCCTTTTACTTTCTGTTATTTAGTTTAAATAAAGCAAAAAAAGTATTTTCTGTCTGTTTTCTAAATTATCCTTGCAATAAAAATACCCTAAAAATAAAAGTTCTCCAAATGTCCTAAAGATACCCCAAAATTGCATGCTACGTTCCCCAACATTGGCATCCGAGCCAGATCTATGCGTACATGATATGCACGAGTAGAACACAAAGAGTTGTGGGCGGTGATAGTCATACTGCTTACCACCAACGTCTTATTTTGATTCGGCGGAGCGGCCCGGACCAACCTTACATGACCACGTTCATGAGACCAGTTCCACCAACATACATGCAACTAGTTTTGCATAAAGGTGGCTGGCGGGTGTCTGTTTCTCCAACTTCAGTTGAATCGAATTTGACTACAACCGGTCCTTGTTGAAGGTTAAAATAGCAAACTTGATGAAACACCATTGTGGTTTTGATGCATAGGTAAGAACGGTTCTTACTAGAATCCCGTAGCAGCCATGTAAAACTTGCAACAACAAAGTAGAGGATGTCTAACTTGTTTTTGCAAGGCATGTTGTGATGTGATATGGTCAAGACATGATGTGATATACGTGGTTGTATGAGATGATCATGTTTTGTAGAAGTTATCGGCAACTGGCAGGAGCCTTATGGTTGTCACTTTATTGTATGAAATGCAATTGCCATGTAATTGCTTTACTTTATCTCTATGCGTTGGCGATAGTGGTAGAATTAAAAGTTGGCAAGACGACAACGACGCTATGATGGAGATCAAGGTGTCAAGCCGGTGACGATGGAGATCATGACGGTGCTTTGGAGATGGAGATCAAAGGCACAAGATGATGATGGCCATATCATGTCACATATTTTGATTGCATGTGATGTTTATCTTTTATGCATCTTATTTTGCTTAGTACGGCGGTAGCATTATAAGATGATCCCTCACTAAAATTTCAAGGTATAAGTGTTCTCCCTGAGTATGCATTGTTGAGACAGTTCATCATGCCGAGACACCACGTGATGATCGGGTGTGATAAGCTCTACGTTCACATACAATGGGTGCAAGACAGTTTTGCACATGCGGAATACTCTGGTTAAACTTGATGAGCCTAGCATGTACAGACATGGCCTCGGAACACCGGAGACCAAAAGGTCAAACGTGAATCATATAGTAGATATGATCAACATAGAGATGTTCACCATTGAAAACTACTCCATCTCACGTGATAATTGGACATGGTTTAGTTGATTTGGATCACGTAATCATTTAGATGACTCGAGGGATGTCTATCTAAGTGGGAGTTCTTAAGTAATATGATTAACTGAACTTAATTTATCATGAACTTAGTCTTGATAGTATTTTCATATCTATGTTGTAGATCAATAGCTCGCGTATAGCTCCCCTATTTTATTTTTGATATGTTCCTAGAGAAAACTAAGTTGAAAGATGATAGTAGCAATGATGCGGACTGGGTCCGTGATCTAAGGATTATCCTCATTGTTGCACAAAAGAATTATGTCCTTGATGCACCGCTGGGTGACAGACCTATTTCATGAGTAGATGCAGACGTTATGAACGTTTGACAAGCTCAGTATGATGACTACTTGATAGTTTAGTGCACCATGCTTTACGGCTTAGAACTGGGACTTCAAAAATGTTTTGAACGCCACGGAGCATATAAGATGTTCCAAGAGCTGAAATTGGTATTTCAGACTCATGCCCGAGTCGAGAGGTATGAGACCTCTGACAAGTACTTTTCCTACAAGATGGAGGAGAATAGATCAACCAGTGAGCATGTGGTCAGAATGTCTGAGTACTATAATTGCTTGAATCAAGTGGGAGTTAATCTTCCAGATAACATAGTGATTGACAGAGTTCTCTAGTCACTATCACCAAGTTACTAGAACTTCGTGATGAACTATAACAAGGGACAACGAAAATGATTCCCGAGCTCTTCGCGGTGCTAAAATCGGCGAAGGTAGAAATCAAGAAAGAGCATCAAGTGTTGATGGTTAACAAGACCACTAGTTTCAAGAAAAGGGGCAAAGGAAAAGAAAAGGGAACTTCAAGAAAGAATGGAAAGCAAGTTGCCACTCCCGTGAAGAAACCCAAAGCTAGACCTAAGCCTGAAACTGAGTGCTTCTACTGCAAAGGGAATGGTCACTGGAAGCGGAACTACCCCGAATACTTGGCGGATAATAAGGATGGCAAAGTGAACAAAGGTATATTTGATATACATGTTATTGATGTGTACTTTACTAGTGTTCATAGTAACCCTAGGGTATTTGATACCGGTTCAGTTGCTAAGATTAGTAACTTGAAACAGGAATTGCAAAATGAATAGAGACTAGTTAAGGGCGAGGTGACGATGTGTGTTGGAAGTGATTCCAAGTTTGATAAAGATCACCATCACACACTCCCTCTACCTTCGGGGTTAGTGTTGAACCTAAATAAATGTTATTTGGTGTTTGCGTTGAGCATAAATATGATTGGATCATGTTTATTGCAATACAGTTATTCATTTAAGTCAGAGAATAATTGTTGTTCTGTTTACATGAATAAAACCTTCAATGGTCATACACCCAATGTGAATGGTTTGTTGAATCTCGATCGTGGTTATACACATATTCATAATATTGATGCCAAAAGATGCAAAGTTGATAATGATAGTGCAACATATTTATGGCACTGCCGTTTAGGTCATATTGGTGTAAAGCACATGAAGAAACTCCATGCTGATGGACTTCTGGAATCACTTGATTATGAATCATTTGATGCTTGCGAACCATGCCTCATGGGCAAGATGACTAAGACTCCGTTCTCTGGAACAATGGAGCGAGCCACTAACTTATTGGAAATAATACATACCGATGTATGCGGTCCGATGAGTGTTGAGGCTCGCGGTGGGTATCGTTATTTTCTGATCTTCACAGATGATTTGAGCAGATATGGGTATATCTATTTAATTAAACACAAGTCTGAAACGTTTGAAAAGTTCAAAGAATTTCAGAGTGAAGTGGAGAATCATCGTAATAATAAAGTAAAGTCTCTACGATCTGATCGCGGAGGCGAATATTTGAGTTACGAGTTTGGCGTTCATTTAAAAACAATGTGGAATAGTTTCACAACTCACGCCACCTGGAACACCACAGCATAATGGTGTGTCCGAACGTCATAACCGTACTTTATTGGATATGGTGCAATCTATGATGTCTCTTACCAATTTACCACTATAATTTTGGGGTTATACATTAGAGACAGTTGCATTCATGTTAAAGAGGGCACCATCTAAATATGTTGAGACGACACCGTATGAACCATGTGTCATGGAATTGTCACGGCAGATGTCCTAATGCGAGGACTTCGTCGTGAGGCCAATGCATCTTTTTAGTAGCTTGAGAGGGGTTAAGCAGAATCGAGAGATGCAACACAAGACAAGGATTTAGACAGCTTCGGGCCTCGGGAAACATCATCCGGTAACAACCCTACATGATGTTTGTGGCTAGATCTCATTATGCTCATGAGAGAGTCGTCGTATAAACCGTCTCTCCTCTTTAGTCGTGTCTAGCCCTAGAAATTGTTTCTTGTCCCCTCTTGGGGTGCCCTGCCCCTCCTTATATATGTTGAAGGGGCGGGTTACATGACTAGTCCTAGTAGGATTAGGATTACTCTATTACAAGTGGAGTCTTAGTCTTGCTTCCTTTGTAGGAGAATATTCTTTATGCCTTTGCTCTTAAACCGGCCCACCATCACATGAACCGGCCTTCTGGGCCTTGGGCCTTGTCATCCATCTAACCCACCGTCGGGGTCATCCGTAAGTCGCCAAATAGTCGCCGGGTCTCTGTGAGCCGCCAAGTCTGGCCGGGTCATACTTCTGGCCGGGTCATACCGCGGGGTATATCCCGACATTAGCCCCAGTTTAATTTGGATTTATCCATGTTAAACTGATCTGCAACATAAACGCATGAACAAATTTGACAGGTTTTACTCCGGGTTAAATATTCTCGTAGGCCGGCACCTGATCATCCTTAAGTCCTTAACATTTTCTCCAGGAAAATCCGGGTCAATAAGCCAGCTTCACAATCCATTTGCTGACATTGGCTCTTGTAAAGAAATATTATAAGAAATAATCCATTTGAGTCAGCCTTCAATGCTCTGATTTGACAAAAATATTGGTCTTGAAATATTCAACTGATATTCAGCCGGCTTAAAGATGTAGATCTTGCCGATTTATGATTGCCAAAATTATCGAGTTATAAACAAATGATGTCGGGTCATGTAATTGTTGCTGATGCCAGGTTAATCTTATGATGACGCCGGGTCATAAACTTTGCAGATTTCTCCGATAATAATATAATACTTGATTTTCTCAAAACTGAGAATTTGAAGTTATCTCCCTTATATGCATATCACCTGTAGCCCCCAAGTGTCGGGTTGTCATGCTTGCAGCAACCTGGGACTTGTAATTGTCTTATGCTCATAAAAATTTCAACCAATGTAGCCCCCAAGGGCCGGGTCATTATGCAATAATGAGCAGTGACTTTGTAAATATGATCATGTAAACTTGAGCAGCGACGTGTAGCCCCCAAGGGCCGGGTCATTGTGCAATAATGGGCAGGGACTTTGTAAATATGATCATGTAAACTTGAGCAGCGACGTGTAGCCCCCAAGGGCCGGGTCATTATGCAATAATGAGCAGGGACTTTGTAACTATGATCATTGATAATAACATCATATGATGTAATCTCCACCATGGGGCTTGAACCCACGTCCACAAGGTTAAGAGCTTTGTACTCTACCAACTGAGTAGTGCATCTTTCAGTATAATGGATTAAGGCTTGTGTACCTTAAATTTTTGACAAGAGCAATTGGTAGCCCCCAAGGGCCGGCTCATTTAGAATGTGATGAGTCGGGTCTTCAATAAGTTGAGCAAAAAATGACTTTGCATTAGCCCTCAAGTGCCATGGTGCATGCTGGCAGTGACATGGGACTTGCATATTCGAATAATGTAGCCCCCAAGTGCCGGGTCGTAAGCCTGCAGCGACTCGGGACTATTCCCTCCATTGTAAAAATAAATCATGTCCATTAATAATAACCATTGCGCTGAAGCGACTTTGAAGACCTCCATCATAATATTGGCTATTTATAACCATAATAAAAATCCAGCCATGTTGGCTATTAAAGATTTGAATAATATAATCGGTTTGGAAAACCGGTTCCTGTGATATTGAATCGTACTGCCGGTTTAGGATACCTGTGCAGTAAGGGCGATAACCCAATCTTTAGAAGCCAAAACTTCCAAATGTTTACGATTGTCATATATGGCGACGTATCATCCAAAGTCAAGTCGAGTTAAACGAAACCACATATATGCTTCAGATATAAACAAAAAGGTCTCAAGACAAAACCAAAGATTGTTTTCAAAAATCTTAAGCCAAACAGAGAAAAAATGAGGCTTCTGATTCGAATACGATCAGTAAGCCAGACCAAAAGGGGTTAAGCTAGGATTTGAATACAATCGTGAAGCCCCTAGTGGTTTTGGCGTTGCGCCGATCAAGAGGGTACCGACAACTATGTTCTCTTTGGTTCGAATACGACCTATGTTTGGACAGGAAGCCCCCAAATGACCTTGAGAATTTTTTAATGACTCTGATTCGAATACAATCAAAGTCGGACCCAAAAGGGGTTAAGCTATGATTCGAATACGATCAATAAGCCCCCTAGTGGGTTTGGCATTGCACCGATCAAGAGGGTACCGACAGCTATGTTCGATTTGGTTCGAATATGACCTATGTTTGAACAGGAAGCCCCCAAATGACCTTGAGACTTTTTTAACGACTCTGATTCGAATACGATCAAAGTCGGACCCAAAAGGGGTTAAGCTAGTTCAAATACAATCAGCCCCCAATGGTTTTTTGAAGCAGGGTACCTATGTTTGAGTTGTGCCTTTGCAACAGACTCTCTTTTGTCCCTTTCACTTGGGTATAAGCCCCCAAGAGCTTGTAATAAGGCATGTAAGCCGGATCGGATACCCATGTTTGAACTGTGCATCATGGCAACAAATTCTCTTTGGCAACCTTTAAATTTTTCTGAGAACTCGAACTTGCGAGAGATGATATTCTTCTTGAACCGGAACTTTAAACCGGATTTGAAAGCTTCAAAACTTTGTGGGAGATAGATTTCCCTTGAACCGGATATTGAGAGCTTCAGCGCTTTGTGGGAGACGAGGTTTCCCTTGAACCGGATTTTAAACCAGATTTTTTCTTCATTTTGGGCCGGAAATTTTCTGACGGCTTTAAACTGGTAACATTTACTGAGCCATGTCATCATAGCCCCCGGGTCTCAAGGCGACTTGAGGAGTTGGCTTGAGATTCTCCATAATTGACCGTGATATAGACCGGTTTGAATTCTGCATGGGAGAACTTGCAAGCCAAAGTAATTGCTCTTTTAAAGAAAATAATATGTAATATAAAATATACTGGATGGAATTCACCTGACATGGTAGACTAGTAATTATCCATTGCGGAGTTGATGATCTCCATGGTGAAGCTGAAATCAATCACGAGTGAGCCGGCCGTGGGAGCAGACAGATGATTCGGTCGCGGCATTGTAAGCCGGTCGCGGATGGGTGAGTCAATCGCAGGCGCGGTCCCAGCGAGTTGATGTAAATCGAGCTGCACGAGCGGCGGTTTGCGCACACCCGTTCAACAGCAAGCAGGTGCAGACGCCAGTGCACGATGATGCTAACGCAAACTCCATGGGCATAGCATGGCACCACCTTTATAATGCATTATTGTCCTGCACAAAATATATTGCGAACCAGAGTGATTGTTTTTTGAAAAAACAATATGTGCTAATAAAATAGATTTAGATGGATATCATCTGATTTGTCCGGACGACAGATGATCCTTGTGCCCAGGCTAGAATTTAATTGGGTCCAATTGAACTGTGCATGTGCCAGTATTTTACTCTTGATGGGCTACTACTATTAGTATTTAGTAGTAGAACTCCGTCACCATATGATCGTGGGCTGTATTTGTACAGTACTAGTTGCCTTCGTCTTGTTGTGAAAAAGTGGACATGTTAGTGCCTGGCGACCCACGTCAGCAACACAGGCTTCACCACCAGGAGCTAAGCCTTATAATTTGTCTTCAAAAAACCCTGATGCAATTCTGACGGAGCTTTTGCCCTCCTCCAAAGATGGATTTTTCTCAGTACCAGCCAAAGGGCTGTCTTGCCTTGTATACTAACACACCCTTCCAGCCGTGCACCTGCCATAAACGACGACCGGACATGCTTACAAGGGCGGTGTCTGCTGCGTTGTGGCACTAGAGGCTAGCAGGCGGCTCGAGGCCGTGCCACGGCAGAGGAGGTGAGGCTGGTGAGGTATGGTGCGACGCAGGGCGGGGAGGAGCGGAAGTTTGCGGGCAAAGGTGGCTCAGCAGTAGAAGACGGCGACTTGAGGCAAGGCCATAGCCATGGTCTCAACCGCCGGGCGGCGGTAGCTACGGTGATTTGAGACAAAAAGAGCTCGAAGCGAGGCCATGGAGGAGGCGGACCGGCCGACCACAACAGAGGTCGGCGAGGCTTCGGCAGTGGCTCGGCGTTGACCCGCCATAGCGGAGGAGGCTCGTGGTGAGGGCGCGTTGGAGACTCGGGGAGCCGGCTTATGCGGAATGTGGGCAGTGCAAGGAGCTAGCGCCGGTCTTGCAGGGGAGCGGGCATGGTGACTCGGCGGCCACGCGCCCCGGCAGCTCGAAACGAAGGGTCAGTGCAGCATTGACCCGGCATGTGCGGGAGCTGTAGGCTCAAAGCAGAAAGGGATATAGGCCTACAGCACCTAAGTGCCATGGCAGCAGTGAATTCATCGCACTCCGCCTTGGGCGCGTCCGCGGAGAGATTGAACGGGCGGGCGGCCAACCCCCGCGCAGGTTGGAACAGAAGTGATGCACGAGGACGGAGGACCCGGCAACGGCGGCTTGGCCACACGGCAGTGAGACGGCCCGGCTCGGCGCTGCTGTAGTTGCAACGGAGTGAGATGGGTGGCAGGCGTAACAGAGCCATCAGGCGGTCGGCGCAGGTGGCCAATGGCAGCACCAAGCCGGCGCTGGCCAGAGCAAAGCGAGCCGCGGCAGAAGAGCGAAGCGGCGGGTCACGGTGAAGGAGGTGGCGGCTCATAGGCGCGTCCCTGGCGGTGAAGACCGGCAGCAGCAGTAGCTTGAAAGACCGTGTAAGAGAGCGCGGCGAGGCGCCGACAATTTTGACGGATGATGCGATGTCTTGCCAGAAGTGGCATATATGGCAGCAGAGACAGGGCAATAGGCGACTCGGACGGGTGCCCATTTTGGGTAACATAGTAATTTCAAAATTTTCTTACGCACACGCAGGATCATGGTGATGCATAGCTACGAGAGGGGAGAGTGTCATCCACGTATCCTCGTAGACCGTTAAGCGGAAGCGTTATGACAACGTGGTTGATGTAGTCGTACGTCTTCACGATCGACAGATTCTCAGTACCGAACGTACGGCACCTCCGAGTTCAGCACACGTTCAGCTCGGTGACGTCTCGCGAACTCACGATCCAGTAGAGCTCGGGGAAGATTTTCGTCAGCACGACGGCGTGGTGACGATGTTGATGAATCTACCGTAGTAGGGCTTCGTCTAAACACCGCTACAGTATGACCGAGGTGGATTATGGTGGAGGGGGGCACCGCACACGGCTGGGAGAGACCTTTGTGATCAACTTGTGTGTCTAGAGGTGCCCCCTGCCCCTGTATATAAAGGAGCAAGGGGGAGGCCGGCCGGCCCTTGTTGGCGCGCCAGGAGGAGGAATCCTCCTCCTAGTAGGAGTAGGATTCCTCCCTTTCCTACTCCTACTAGAAGGGGGAAAGGAAGGGAGAGAAAGAGAAGGAAAGGGGGCCGCTGCCCCCCCATCTCCTAGTCCAATTCAGACAGAGGGGAGGGGGGCGCTGCCTGCCCTAGGCCGGCCCCTCTCTCTTTCCCTTATGGCCCAACAAGGCCCATTAGCTCCCGCGGGGTTCCGGTAACCCCTTCGGTACTCTGGTAAAATCCCGATTTTACCCGGAACTCTTCCGATGTCCAAATGTAGGCTTCCAATATATCAATCTTTATGTCTCGACCATTTCGAGACTCCTCGTCATGTCTGTGATCATATCCGGGACTCTGAACTACCTTCGGTACATCAAAACATATAAACTCATAAAACCGATCGTCACAGAACTTTAAGCATGCGGACCCTACGGGTTCGAGAACTATGTAGACATGACCGAGACATGTCTCCGATCAATAACCAATAGCAGAACCTGGATGCTCATATTGGTTCCTACATATTCTACGAAGATCTTTATCGGTCAAACCGCATAACACTATACGTTGTTCTCTTTGTCATCGGTATGTTACTTGCCCGAGATTCGATCGTTGGTATCCCAATACCTAGTTCAATCTCGTTACCGGCAAGTCTCTTTACTCGTTTCATACTGCACTATCCTGCAACTAACTCATTAGTTGCATTGCTTGCAAGGCTTATAGTGATGTGCATTACCGAGAGGGCCCAGAGATACCTCTCCGACAATCAGAGTGACAAATCCTAATCTTGATCTATGCCAACTCAACAAGTAACATCGGAGACACCTGTAGAGCACCTTTATAATCACCCAGTTATGTTGTGACATTTGGTAGCACACAAAGTGTCCCTCCGGTATTCGGGAATTGCATAATCTCATAGTCATAAGAACATGTATAAGTCATGAAGAAAGCAATAGCAGTAAACAGAAATGATCAAGTGCTAAGCTAACGGAATGGGTTAAGTCAATCACATCATTCTCCTAATGATGTGATCCTGTTGATCAAATAACAACTCATGTCTATGGTTTGGAAACTTAACCATCTTTGATCAATGAGCTAGTCAAGTAGAGGCATACTAGTGACACTATGTTTGTGTATGTATTCACACATGTATTATGTTTCCGGTTAATACAATTCTAGCATGAATAATAAACATTTATCATGAAATAAGGAAATAAATAATTACTTTATTATTGCCTCCAGGGCATATTTTCTTCAGTCTCCCACTTGCACTAGAGTCAATAATCTAGATTACACGGTAATGATTTTAACACCCATGGAGCCTTGGTGCCGATCATGTTTTGCTCGTGGAAGAGGCTTAGTCAACGGGTCTGCAACATTCAGATCTGTATGTATCTTGCAAATCTCTATGTCTCCCACCTGGACTTGATCCCGGATGGAGTTGAAGCGCCTCTTGATGTCCTTGGTTCTCTTGTGAAATCTGGATTCCTTTGCCAAGGCAATTGCACCTGTATTGTCACAAAAGATTTTCATTGGACCCGAAGCACTAGGTATGACACCTAGATCGGATATGAACTCCTTCATCCAGACCTCTTCATTCGCTGCTTCCGAAGCAGCAATGTACTCCGCTTCACATGTAGATCCCGCCACGATGCTCTGTTTAGAACAGCTCCAACTAACGGCTCCACCATTTAATATAAACACGTATCCGGTTTGCGATTTAGAATCGTCCGGATCAGTGTCAAAGCTTGCATCAACGTAACCATTTACGATGAGCTCTTTGTCACCTCCATAAACGAGAAACATATCATTGGTCCTTTTCAGATACTTCAGGATGTTCTTGACCGGTGTCCAGTTATCCACTCTTGGATTACTTTGGTACCTCCCTACTAGGCTAATAGCAAGGCACACATCAGGTCTGGTACACAGCATTGCATACATAATAGAGCATATGGCTGAAGCATAGGGAACACTTTTCATTTTCTCTCTATCTTTTGCAGTGGTCGAGCATTGAGTCTTACTCAACTTCACACCTTGTAACACAGGCAAGAACCCTTTCTTAGCTTGATCCATTTTGAACTTCTTCAAAACTTTATCAAGGTATGTGCTTTGTGAAAGTCCAATTAAGCGTCTTGATCTATCTCTATAGATCTTGATGCCCAATATATAAGCAGCTTCACCGAGGTCTTTCATTGAAAAACTCTTATTCAAGTATCCTTTTTCCAATCAACAATATGTCATCCACATATCATATTAGAATTGCTACAGAGCTTCCACTCACTTTCTTGTAAATATAGGCTTCTCCAAAAGTTTGTAAAAAACCATATGCTTTGATCACACTATCAAAACGTTTATTCCAACTCCGAGAGGCTTGCACCAGTCCATAAATGGATCGCTGGAGCTTGCACACTTTGTTAGCTCCCTTTGGATCGATAAAACCTTCAGGTTGCATCATATACAACTCTTCTTCTAGAAATCCATTCAGGAATGCAGTCTTTACATCCATTTGCCAAATTTCATAATCATAAAACACGGCAATTGCTAACATGATTAGGACGGACTTAAGCATCGCTACGGGTGAGAAGGTCTCATCGTAGTCAACTCCTTGAACTTGTCGAAAACCTTTCGCAACAAGTCGAGCTTTGTAGACAGTAACATTACCGTCAGCGTCTGTCTTCTTCTTGAAGATCCATTTATTCTCGATGGCTTGCCGATCACCGGGCAAGTCAACCAAAGTCCACACTTTATTCTCATACATGGATCCCATCTTAGATTTCATGGCCTCAAGCCATTTTGCAGAATCTAGGCTCATCATCGCTTCCTCATAGTTCGTAGGTTCGTCATGGTCAAGTAACATGACTTCCAGAACAGGATTACCATACCACTCTGGTGCGGATCTTGCTCTGGTTGACCTACGAGGTTCGGTAGTAATTTGATCTTAAGTTTCATGATCATCATCATTAGCTTCCTCACTAATTGGTGTAGGTGTCATAGGAACTGGTTTCTATGATGAACTACTTTCCAATGAGGGAGCAGGTACAGTTACCTCATCAAGTTTTACTTTCCTCCCACTCACTTCTTTTGAGAGAAACTCCTTCTGTAGAAAGGATCCATTCTTAGCAACGAATATCTTGCCTTCGGATCTGTGATGGAAGGTGTACCCAATAGTTTCCTTTGGGTATCCTATGAAGACACATTTCTCCGATTTGGGTTCGAGCTTATCAGGTTGAAGCTTTTTCACATAAGCATCGCAGCCCCAAACTTTAAGAAACAACAACTTTGGTTTCTTGCCAAACCATAGTTCATAAGGCGCCGTCTCAACAGATTTTGATGGTGCCCTATTTAACGTGAATGCAGCCGTCTCTAAAGCATAACCCCAAAACGATAGCGGTAAATCAGTAAGAGACATTATAGATCGCACCATATCTAGTAAAGTACGATTACGACGTTCGGACACACCATTACGTTGTGGTGTTCCGGGTGGCGTGAGTTGCGAAACTATTACGCATTGTTTCAAATGTAGACCAAACTCATAACTCAAATATTCTCCTCCACGATCAGATCGTAGAAACTTTATTTTCTTGTTACGATGATTTTCCACTTCACTCTGAAATTCTTTAAATCTTCAAATGTTTCAGACTTATGTTTCATTAAGTAGATATACCCATATCTGCTTAAATCATCTGTGAAGGTGAGAAAATAACGATACCCGCCGCAAGCCTCAATATTCATCGGACCACATACATCAGTATGTATGATTTCCAACAAATCTGTTACTCGCTCCAAAGTTCTGGAGAATGGTGTTTTAGTCATCTTGCCCATAAGGCATGGTTCGCAAGTACCAAGTGATTCATAATCAAGTGATTCCAAAAGTCCATCAGTATGTAGATTCTTCATGTGCTTTATACCAATATGACCCAAATGATAGTGCCACAAATAAGTTGCACTATCATTATCAACTCTGCATCTTTTGGCTTCAACATTATGAATATGTGTATCACTACTATCGATTCAACAAAAATAGACCACTATTTAAGGGTGCATGATCATAAAAGATATTACTCATAAAAATAGAACAACCATTATTCTCAGATTTAAATGAATAACCGTGTCGCATCAAACAAGATCCAGATATAATGTTCATGCTTAACGCTGGCACCAAATAACAATTATTTAGGTCTAAAAATAATCCCGAAGGTAGATATAGAGGTAGCGTGCCGACGGCGATCACATCGACTTTGGAACCATTTCCCACGCGCATCGTCACCTCGTCCTTGGCCAGTCTTCGCTTAATCCATAGTCCCTGTTTCGAGTTGCAAATATTAGCAACAGAACCAGTATCAAATACCCAGGTGCTACTGTGAGCTTTGGTAAGGTACACATCAATAACATGTATATCACATATACCTTTGTTCACCTTGCCATCCTTCTTATCCGCCAAATACTTGGGGCAGTTCCGCTTCCAGTGACCAGTCTATTTGCAGTAGAAGCACTCAGTCTCAGGCTTAGGTCCAGACTTGGGTTTCTTCTCCTGAGCAGCAACTTGTTTGTTGTTCTGCTTGAAGTTCCCCTTCTTCTTCCCTTTGCCCTTTTTCTTGAAACTGGTGGTTTTGTTGACCATCAACACTTGATGCTCCTTCTTGATTTCTACCTCCGCAGCTTTTAGCATCGCGAAGAGCTCGGGAATTGTCTTATTCATCCCTTGCATATTATAGTTCATCATGAAGCTTTTGTAGCTTGGTGGCAGTGATTGAAGAACTCTGTCAATGACACTATCAACAGGAAGATTAACTCCTAGTTGAGTTAAGTGATTATGATACCCAAACATTTTGAGTATATGCTCACTGACAGAACTATTCTCCTCCATCTTGCAGCTATAGAACTTATTGGAGACTTCATATCTCTCAATCCGAGCATTTGCTTGAAATATTAACTTCAACTCCTGGAACATCTCATATGCTCCATGACGTTCAAAACGTCGTTGAAGTCCCGGTTCTAAGCCGTAAAGCATGGCACACTCAACTATCGAGTAGTCATCAGCTTTGCTCTGCCAGACGTTCATAACATCTGGTGTTGCTCCTGCAGTAGGTTTGGCACTTAGCGGTGCTTCCAGGACGTAATTCTTCTGTGCAACAATGAGGATAATCCTAAAGTTACGGACCCAGTCCGTGTAATTGCTACCATCATCTTTCAACTTTGCTTTCTCAAGGAACGCATTAAAATTCAATGGAACAACAGACGGGCCATCTATCTACAACAACATAGATAAGCAAAATACTATCAGGTACTAAGTTCATGATAAATTTAAGTTCAATTAATCATATTACTTAAGAACTCCCACTTAGATAGATATCCCTCTAATCATCTAAGTGATCACGTGATCCATATCAACTAAACCATAACCGATCATCACGTGAAATGGAGTAGTTTTCAATGGTGAACATCACTATGTTGATCATATCTACTATATGATTCATGCTTGACCTTTCGGTCTCAATGTTCCGAGGCCATATCTGCATATGCTAGGCTCGTCAAGTTTAACCCGAGTATTCTGCGTGTGCAAAACTGGCTTGCACCCATTCTAGATGGACGTAGAGCTTATCACACCCGATCATCACATGGTGTCTTGGCACGACGAACTTTGGCAATGGTGCATACTCAGGGAGAACACTTTTATCTTGAAATTTAGTGAGAGATCATATTATAATGCTACCGTCAAACAAAGCAGAATAAGATGCATAAAGGATAAACATCACATGCAATCAATATAAGTGATATGATATGGCCATCATCATCTTGTGCTTGTGATCTCCATCTCCGAAGCACCGTCATGATCACCATCGTCACCGGCGCGACACCTTGATCTCCATCGTAGCATCGTTGTCGTCTCGCCAACTATTGCTTCTACGACTATCGCTACCGCTTAGTGATAAAGTAAAGCAATTACAGGGCGATTGCATTGCATACAATAAAGCGAGAACCATATGGCTCCTGCCAGTTGCCGATAACTCCGTTACAAAACATGATCATCTCATACAATAAATATAGCATCATGTCTTGACCATATCACATCACAACATGCCCTGCAATAACAAGTTTAGACGTCCTCTACTTTGTTGTTGCAAGTTTTACGTGGCTGCTACGGGCTGAGTAAGAACCGTTCTTACCAACGCATCAAAACCACAACGATAGTTCGTCAAGTTAGTTCTATTTTAACCTTCTCAAGGATCAGGCGTAGCCACACTCGGTTCAACTAAAGTTGGAGAAACCGACACCCGC
Source organism: Triticum urartu (assembly GCF_003073215.2). Lineage (NCBI taxonomy): Eukaryota > Viridiplantae > Streptophyta > Magnoliopsida > Poales > Poaceae > Triticum > Triticum urartu. The sequence continues at coordinate 468,644,010 of NC_053027.1, forward strand.
CAGGCACCAATGTGCAAAGCACATCGGTAGAACCAGTCTCGCATAAGCGTACGCGTAATGTCGGTTCGGGCCGCTTCATCCAACAATACCGCCGAACCAAAGTATGACATGCTGGTAAGCAGTATGACTTGTATCGCCCACAACTCACTTGTGTTCTACTCGTGCATATAACATGTACACATAAAACCAGGCCCGGATGCCACTGTTGGGTAACGTAGTAATTTCAAAATTTTCCTACGCACATGCAAGATCATGGTGATGCATAGCAACGAGAGGGGAGAGTGTCGTCCACATACCCTCATAGACCATTAAGTGGAAGCGTTATGACAATGCGGTTGATGTAGTCGCACGTCTTCACAATCGACCGATCCTCAGTACCGAACGTACGGCACCTCCGCGTTCAGCACACATTCAGCTTGGTGACGCCCCGCAAACTCATGATCCAGTAGAGCTCGGGGAAGAGTTTCGTCAGCACGACGGCATGGTGACGATGTTGATGAAGCTACCGTAGCAGGGCTTCGCCTAAACACCGCTACAGTATGACCGAGGTGGATTATGGTGGAGGGGGCACCGCACACGGCTGGGAGAGATCTTTGTGATCAACTTGTGTGTCTAGAGGTGCCCCCCTGCCCCTGTATATAAAGGAGCAAGGGGGAGGCCGGCCGGCCCTTGTTGGCGCGCCAGGCGGAGGAATCCTCCTCCTAGTAGGAGTAGGATTCCACCCTTTCCTACTCCTACTAGGAGGGGGAAAAGAAGGGAGAGAAAGAGAAGGAAGGGGGGGCACCGCCCCCCTCTCCTAGTCCAATTCGGACAGAAGGGAGGGGGCGCGCTGCCTGCCCTAGGACGGCCCCTCTCTCTTTCCCTTATGGCCCAACAAGGCCCACTAGCCCCCAGGGGGTTCCGGTAACCCCTCCGGTACTCCGGTAAAATCCTGATTTTACCCGGAACTCTTCCGATGTCCAAATGTAGGCTTCCAATATATCAATCTTTATGTCTCGACCATTTCGAGACTCCTCGTCGTGTCCGTGATCATATCCGGGACTCCAAACTACCTTCGGTACATCAAAACATATAAACACATAAAACTGATCATCACAGAACTTTAAGTGTGCGGACCCTACGGGTTCGAGAACTATGTAGACATGACCGAGACATGTCTCCGACCAATAACCAATAGCGGAACCTGGATGCTCATATTTGTTCCTACATATTCTACAAAGATCTTTATCGGTCAAACCGCATAACACTATATGTTGTTCTCTTTGTCATCGGTATGTTACTTACCCGAGATTCGATCATCGGTATCCCAATACCTAGTTCAATCTCGTTACCGGAAAGTCTCTTTACTCATTTTGTAATGCACTATCCCGCAAGTAACTCATTAGTTGCATTGCTTGCAAGGATTATAGTGATGTGCATTACCGAGAGGGCCCAGAGATACCTCTTCGACAACCGAAGTGACAAATCCTAATCTTGATCTATGCCAACTCAACAAGTACCATCGAATACACCTATAGAGCACCTTTATAATCACCCAGTTACGTTGTGACGTTTGGTAGCACACAAAGTGTCCCTCCGGTATTCGGGAGTTGCATAATCTCATAGTCATAAGAACATGTATAAGTCATGAAGAAAGCAATAGCAGTAAACAGAAACGATCAAGTGCTAAGCTAACGGAATGGGTCAAGTCAATCACATCATTCTCCTAATGATGTGATCCCATTAATAAAATAACAACTCATGTCTATGGTTTGGAAACTTAACCTTCTTTGATCAATGAGCTAGTCAAGTAGAGGCATACTAGTGACACTATGTTTGTCTATGTATTCACACATGTATTATGTTTCCGGTTAATACAATTCTAGCATGAATAATAAACATTTATCATGAAATAAGGAAATAAATAATAACTTTATTATTGCATCTAGGGCATATTTCCTTCAGCCCGGCGATGCAAGGCCGCGACCGTGGCAGAAGAACAACTGCAAGGCGGCAACGACAGCTCGGGCGACTAGGAGTCGCGGCGACTTGAAGTTCTGATGGAGGCGAAGCCGGTGGGTGGTGGTGGCGGCTTGGCGCACCAGCGACAATGGCTCAAGAAGTGGCCGCAGTAGAACAGCAGCAGGAGGCGACTTGAAAACAGGAGGGGCGACTCGCTGGCGAGGCGGCCACGGCAGTTTGATGTAGAGGACGAGTCAGGGCAACTCAACCGTAGAAGCTCAAGATCGAGGCCAGTGGGGGCGAGCCGCAGCCGAGGCGACTCTGGGTCAGCGGCAGCGAAGTAAGGCAGAGAGGCGGCTCAGCAGCTGCTCGTGGGCGGCGACTCACCGGCGGCGCCGCAGCAGCCGGAAGATGGTGTTAGTATAATTCTGATCTTGTGTTCGTTCAACTACATGCATGGCTGGGTCATGTGTGGCCGGTTGAGTTAGTTGGCTAGTTGTGTGCATGTGCGTGTTCATTCACAGTTGGTTAGTGGGTGCGTGGGTTAGTGGTACAAAACCAGGCAGGGTTTGTTGTTGTGCATGCGTGAGGCTATTTCAAGAGCTTGCATTGTGTGTAGAGTAGTCTAGACGAGAGGCAAGATGTAGACTTCCGTGTGTAGGCTCCATGGCACCTGGTATGTGTAGCCAGAGGTGCTAGTGTGTGTGTGTGTGTGCAGTTTGTGTGTGCGAGCTATAGAGTGACAAACCCAGTGAATAAAGGTTGCCAAGATACAGGCCGGTTCGCCGGCCGCGGCGTTCGTCGCCATTGCTCTGAGTTTGTGCTCGAGTTGAGTTTCTTTGTGCATATGGTTTCCGGGTTTGCGCCAACAATTGGTATCAGAGCTTGATTGTCATGGGCGGTGAGGGAGTCCTGGATTAGGGGGTCTCCGGACAGCCGGACTATATCCTTTGACTGGACTATTAGACTATGAAGATACAAGATTGAAGACTTCATCTCGTGTCCAGATGGGACTCTACTTGGTGTGGAAGGCAAGCTAGGCATACGGATATGGATATCTCCTCCTTTGTAACCGACCTTGTGTAACCCTAACCCTCTTCGGTGTCTATATAAACCGGAGGGTTTTAGTCTGTAGGACACAACAATAACAGACAATCATACCATAGGCTAGCTTCTAGGGTTTAGCCTCTCCGATCTCGTGGTAGATCAACTCTTGTAATACTCATATCATCAAGAATAAATAAAGCAGGACGTAGGGTTTTACCTCCATCAAGAGGGCCCGAACCTGAGTAAAACATCGTGTCCCCTGCCTCCTGTTACCATCCGCCTTAGACGCATAATTCAGGACCCCCTACCCGAGATCTGCCAGTTTTGACACCGACATTGGTGATTTCATTGAGAGTTCCTCTGTGTCGTTGCCGTTAGGCTTGATGGCTCCTTCGATCATCGTTAGCGATGCAGTCCAGGGTGAGACTTTTCTCCCCGGGAAGATTTTTGTATTCGGCGGCTTTGCACTGCGGGCCAATTCGCTTGGCCATCTGGAGCAGATTGAAAGTTACGCCCCTGGCCATCAGGTCAGGTTTGGAAGCCTAAACTACACGGCCGATATCCGCAGAGACTTCATCTTCGACGGATTCGAGCCCTTGCCGAGTGCGCCACACTGTCACGATTGACATGATTTAGCTCTGCCGCCGAACAGTGTCCTGGAGGCCGCACCCGCATCCGCTCCGACCTTTAATTCGGAGCCAACTGCGCCGACCGAGGGCGGGTGGCTAGACCCCACCCCGGAGGCTGCAGCCTCAACGGCGATCGAGCCGAACACCAACCTTATCCTTTGAGAGGGCCGTGACTCCACATTGCCGGACTCTCCTTCAAACTCTGAACCATCTGCGCCCCTGCCAATCGAATCCGATTGGGCACCGATCATGGAGTTCACTGCCACGGATATCTTTCAGCACTCGCCCTTCGGCGACATACTGAATTCACTAAGGTCTCTCTCTTTGTCAGGAGAGTCCTGGCCGGATTATGACCGGCAGGACTGGGATGCGGACGACAAAGAAATTCGACGCCCACCCACCACCCACTTAGTAGCCACTGTCGACGACTTAAACGACATGCTCGGCTTCGACTCCGAAGACATCGACGGTATGGACGACGATGTGGGAGACGAAGAGGAACCACTGCCCACAGGGCACTGGACAGCCACCTCATCATACAATATATACATGGTGGACACACCCAAGGAAGGCAATGGCAACGAGACAATGGAGGATGACCCCTCCAAGAAGCAACCCAAGCGCCGACGTCAGCGGCGCCACTCTAAGTCCCGCCAAAGCAAAAGCGGTGATACTGGCATAGGATATAATAGCACTCCGAATAGTGCCAAAGATGGCAATAATCCCCTCCAGCACGATTTAGGACAGGAGGATGGAGAGGCCAGCCCTCCTGAGAGAGCGGCAAAGGAGGAGGGTGACAATTACATGCCTCCCTCCGAAGACGAGGCAAGCCTCGACGATGACGAATTCGTCATACCAGAGGATCCCGTCGAACAAGAGTGCTTCAAGCGCCGGCTTATAGCCACGGCAAATAGCCTTAAGAAAAAGCAGCAGCAGCATCAAGCTGATCAAAATCTGCTAGCTGACAGATGGACTGAAGTCCTCGCGGCCGAGGAATATAAACTCGAACGCCCCTCCAAGAGTTACCAAAAATGCAGGTTGCTACCCCGACTGGAGGAAGAAGCGTATGATGCGGCTGATCGGCCACCACGTGGCCGCCATAGAGAGGCATTCCAGCCAAAAGCTCAGCCTGCACCCCAACGCCATTCAAATAAAAAGGCATGGGGAAATACGCCAGACCTGCGAGACGTATTGGAGGACAAAGCAAAGCATGCCAGATCGATCTATGGATCACGAGGGCGCGCCACCATGCAAGATGATAAACGTCACGCCGGATACAGTAAAAGTAAATCCAGCTGGGCCGAACACAGCGGCCAAGACTCATTAGAGCTGCGTCACGATATAGCCCAGTACAGAGGTGCCGCACACCCCTTATGCTTCACAGACGAAGTAATGGATCATCAAATCCCAGAGGGTTTCAAACCGGTAAATATAGAATAATACGACGGCACAACAGATCCTGCGGTAGGGATAGAGGATTTCCTCCTGCATATCCACATGGCACACGGTGATGATCTACACGCCATTAAATACCTCCCACTCAAACTCAAAGGACCAGCTCGGCATTGGCTCAATAGCTTGCCAGCAGAGTCCATTGGTTGTTGGGAGGATCTGGAAGCCGCATTCTAAGACAACTTTCAGGGCACTTATGTGCGACCACCAGATGTCGATGACTTGAGCCACATAATTCAGCAGCCAGAGGAATCGGCCAGGCAATTCTGGACACGGTTCCTAACAAAGAAAAATCAAATCGTCGACTATCCGGATGCAGAGGCTCTAGAAGCTTTCAAGCACAACATCCCCGACGAGTGGCTAGCCCGGCACCTTGGTCAGGAAAAGCCGAAATCTATGGCAGCCCTCACGACACTCATGACCCGCTTTTGTGTGGGAGAAGACAGCTGGCTGGCTCGCAGTAACAACATATCAAAGAACCATGGTACTTCGGATACCAAGGACGGCAGCAGCAGGTCACGCCGCAACAAACATAAGCGCCGCATTAACAGCGACAATACCGAAGATATGGCAGTCAATACCGGATTCAAAGGCCCTAAACCCGGTCAGCGGAAAAAGCCATTCAAAAGAAGCACGTCGGGCCCGTCCAGTTTGGACCGTATACTCGATCGCTCGTGTCAAATACACGGCACCCCCGACAAGCCAGCCAACCACACCAATAGGGATTGTTGGGTGTTCAAGCAGGCCGGCAAGTTAATTGCCGAAAACAAAGATAAGGGGCCAAATAGCGATGACGAAGAGGAGCCCCGGCAGCTGAATACCGGAGGACAGAAGAGGTTCCCCCCACAAGTGCAGACGGTGAACATGATATACGCAACCCACATCCCCAAGAGGGAGCGGAAGCGTGCGCTCAGGGACGTATATGCATTGGAGCCAGTCGCCCCAAAGTTCAACCCATGGTCCTCCTATCCGATCACCTTCGATCACAGGGACCACCCCACTAGTATCCGTCATGGCGGATTCGCCGCACTGGTCTTAGACCCAATTATTGATGGATTTCACCTCACTCGAGTCCTTATGGATGGCGGCAACAGCCTGAACCTGCTTTACCAGGACACGGTGCGCAAAATGGGTATAGACCCCTCAATGATCAAACCCACAAAAACGACCTTTAAAGGCGTCATACCAGGTGTAGAGGCCCATTGCACAGGCTCAGTCACACTGGAAGTGGTCTTTGGATCCCCGGATAACTTCCGAAGCGAAGAGTTAATCTTCGATATAGTCCCGTTCCGCAGTGGTTATCATGCACTGCTCGGGCGAACCGCATTTGCGAGATTCAATGCGGTACTGCATTATGCATACCTCAAGCTCAAGATGCCAGGACCTCAGGGGGTCATTATAGTTAATGGAAACACAGAGCGCTCTCTCCGAACGAAGGAGCACACTGCAGCCCTCGCAGCGGAAGCACAAAGCAGCCTCTTAAGGCAATCCACTAGTTCGGCAATTAAGGACCCGAACACCTTCAAGCGTGCCCGAAGTAATCAGCAACAGGACCGCCTGGCACGTTCCTAGCTCGCGTAACAATACGGCCCCCACACCGGCCCAAGCCAAATGGCGAAATTCGTGCCACGCATACATAATTACGCATTAAAAATACCATGGGCACAGGTGGGGAGGGGGGGCACAACTACGGGCACGCCCCAAGACGCGGCTTAAACCGCACTAGGGGCTTCCCGCTTTGATATTTTTCTCTCTTTCAGGACATTAATCTCTGGAAACCCTGTCCGGTAGCATGATTGCCAAACACATGATGCAGCAACCAAGGAGGCAGAAAGCTACATCACACCACGGAACTCTCAGGTGGATTACGATAACGAGTGAAATACTTGCTTTAATATTATTCCTCAGCTTGCCCTTGGAGGGGACATAGTCCTACTTTTTGCTTATCGCACTACCTGTATCATTCTGCTCTAACGCACGTTTTTAATAAACAATGCATAGCATTAAGGCTTTTATTGCATTCTTCCTTTTTTATATGTGTTCATTAATGACACCTTGCAACCGTACACTTTGGTACGGCCAATACACCAGGGGCTTAAGTACCCCACAATATGGTGTGAGAAGTCCGAACACTTTCACAAGTGCGGCACCCCGAACTTATAGCATTATATGCATCAGCTCTGAATCATGTCTTGGGTCAATAGTTTGGTTTGCCCGGCTCCCATGTTTTGGTAGCTTACGTTCCGCTATATCGGCTAAGGTAGCACTGGGAGAACTACTGCGATTGTGCCCCGGTTCTGCTGGGCTAAGCACCTCAATAGAGAAAGCTAAAACTGACTGTCATGATAAGGCGAGACACTGGTCGCTGTTTGAGAGGTTTTTGAGTCCCTAAAGACTTATGCCACTTAGAGCGAGGAGTCGTCCCTGTCCGGCTTAAGGCGTGTATCGCGCCCTAGATTCGGCCTTCCGGATACCAGGGGCTTTGCTGAAATTTAAAATTATAGAATTCTATGGCTAAGTGAGAGTGATAAAGCATTATTAGTCCGATTGCCTTGTTCATCGTGCTGAGCGCCTCCCTCGAAGGACCCAAAAATGGGAACAAGAGTGCTCAAGTTTATCCCGAACACCCCATCACTCGTGGCACGGGGGCAGAAGCCGACGACTAGCCATCTCTCAGATTTGATAAACAGCCGAACAGAAGGTAATATTTTAAATTCAAACAAGCGTTGAATAGCGCATATGAACAAGTTTTCATAACTACACGATTACACGAGCGAATTCACTCGAATATTATATCTTTTCGTACACTCGTCCGATATGAGACAAGCACCCTTCAGGACACCCTCATAGTACATCTCGGGGTGGCGATGCTCCTTGCCCTCCGGCGGCCCTTCCTTGATCAGCTTCACGGTGTCTAGCTTGGCCCATTGCATCTTCACACGGGCGAAAGCCTGGCGTGCACCTTCAATGCAGACGGACCGTTTAACGACTTCCAGCCGTGGGCAGGCATCCACAAGCCGCATCACCAGGCCGAAGTAGCTGTTCGGAAGGGCGTCGCCAGGCCACAGCCGGACTATAAAGCCCTTCATGGCCTGTTCGGCCGCCTTGTGCATCTCGACCAGTTGCTTCAGCTGATCGCTCAGAGGCATCGGGTGTTCGGTCCCAGTATACTGAGACCAGAACAGCTTCTCCGTTGAGCTTCCCTCCTCGTCCTGGTAAAACTGTGCGGCATCCGGCACACTGCGGGGCAAATCTGCGAATGCTCCTGGAGAGCTCCGGATTCGGGTAAGTAACAGGTAGTTTACTTTCACATGCTTGCTTTGCATATAGAATGCCTTACCCGCTGCTATCGTCTTCATCGCATCAATCTCCTGGAGGGCCTTTTGGGCTTCGGCTTTGGCACTCTTTGCGCGTTCGAGGGCCGCGGCAAGCTCGGACTCTCGCGTCTTCGAGTAACGCTCCAACGCCTCATGCTTCGACACAAGAGCTTGGAGCTCTTGCTGCACCTCGCCCACTCGTGCCTCCTGCTTTTCCCGCTCGGTGCGCTCCTTGGCCGCTCTGTCTTCGGCCTCAGATAGCGCTTGTTTCAGGGTCGCCACCTCGGTCGTAGCCCCTGGCAAATTACGATGATCCTGTCATTTTGCAATCGCGTCTTCTTTTATATATACATATCTATAGACAGAGTATTACTTACCCTTGTTCTCCTCGAGCTGCCTCTTGGCAAGGCCGAGCTCTTTCTTGGACCTCTCGAGGTCCTGCTTCAATGCGGCAACCTCCGCAGTTTGTGCGGCAGAGGCCAGCAGCGAAGCCTGCATACGCATATACACATACTTATGTTAGACTCATGTGATATTGTTTGATCCTCTATTCGAATTTTCTTTTTGAACACCAAACAGAGCATCAGGGGCTACTGTCTATGCGGTAATATTTTTCCTATATTTCAAAAACTTACCTTAAAGCCTGTTAGAAGGCTGGCACAGGCTTCAGTCAATCCGCTCTTGGCGGACTGAACCTTCTGGACCACCGCACTCATAATAGTGCGGTGCTCTTCGTCGATGGAAGCGCTGCGAAGCGCTCCCAGCAGATTTTCTGGTGCCTCTGGTTGGACAGAGGTCACCGGCATAGGCGTCTTGCCCCTTTTGGAAGGAGGCCGCCTGCCTGAGTCCGGAACCATTGGAGGTTCCGGCGCGGTGTTCGGCTGAGGGCCGAACTCGGAGCCCTCGGGAGCCTTGCTCCCTCTGCTCCCGGAGTCTGGAAGGTCGCCTTGAGGCGCCTCCGGGACTGTCTCCCCTTGACTCGGTGCCTCTTGAGACAATACCTCGGCGTTGTTCGTAGGGCAAGGGGAGGTGGTGGTCGGAAGTGGATCGCTATCCATATCCGACGAGCCCAGGGAGCCGTCCGACGATACGTCGATACGGGCTCGTGGCGGTCTGCATAATCATAATTCGGCGTTAGGAGAAGCAGTGCGACAAAGGAATGCTATGAGTTACTCTAGTATCCGAATACTTACGAATTCACCAGGGGCTTGGCCCTGAGCAACCACTCGGCAATGGTGGTGGAGTAATCCGGAAGGAGAGTCCTTCCCTTCTTGGACCCTTCGGCCCCCCAGTTGGGGCGGCCTTCCTTTTCTTGTCTCCCCCATTGGGGGGAGCGTCTTCATCTTCCTCCTCGTCTTCGTGGGAGGAGTGCGCCGAGGAGTCCTCGGACGATGAGTCCGATGTCACCTGGCGCCGGGAACTCTTTCGGTTTCCCTTGGCCTTCTTGGTCTTCTCTGGCACCTTGTAAGGAGCCGGAGTCAGCATCTCCGTAAGGAGAGCGTCCGCAGTGTCTTCGGGCAGAGGGGTCGGACGGTTAATTTGCCCCGACGTCTCCACCCAGTCCTGTCAAAGGCATGGAGATCAGATCCCATGCATGATTAATCTAGGGGAAATAAAATATCCTACCGGATGTATAGAACTCACCGAATGCGCTCGGCGCTTCGCGCTTAGCCCGCGGTCCTCGGTGAGAGAGGGAGGGACCTCTGCGCCCTTGAACAGCACCTTCCAGATGTCCTTGTGCGTCGTGTTGAAGAGCTCGCTCAGAGTCTGGTGCTGGGCTGGGTCGAACTCCCACAAGTTGAAGTCCCGTTGTTGGCACGGGAGGATCCGACGGACGACCATAACCTGGACTATGTTGACAAGCTTGAGCTTCTTGCTTTCCATGTTCAGGATACATTTCTGGAGTCCGTCCAGCTCCACCGATGAACCCCACGACAAGCCCTTCTCTTTCCGGAAGTGAGCCGTGTGGGGAATCCGGATCGAAATTGGGGGCAGCCACCCATTTGGTGTCGCGCGGCTCGGTGATGTAGAACCACGCCGATTGCCACCCCTTTATGGTCTCCATGAAGGAGCCTTCAAGCCATATAATGTTGGGCATCTTGCCCACCATGGCTCCACCGCATTCTGCTTGTTGGCCGCCCACCACCTTTGGCTTGATATTGAAGGTCTTTAACCACAGGCCGAAGTGGGGCCGGATGCGGAGGAAAGCCTCACACACGACGATGAACGCCGAAATGTTGAGGACGAAGTTCGGGGCCAGATCATGGAAGTCCAGCCCGTAGTAGAACATGAGACCACGGACGAATGGATGGAGGGGAAACCCCAGTCCGTGGAGGAAGTGGTGGAGGAAAACTACCCTCTCATGAGGTTCCGGGGTAGGGACGATTTGCCCCGCAGCGGGCAACTGGTGCGTGATATTTGCGGCTAGGTACCCGGCTCCGCGCAGCTTTTTGATGTGTCCCTCCGTAACGGAGGAAGCCATCCACTTGCATCCCGCTCCGGACATGTTTGGAGAAGGCTGAGGAGAAAGATGTGGACTTGGGCGTTGGAGCTCGAGTGCGCAAGAATGGATGAGCAAGGAGGAAGAAGGCATGGGTAGAAAAAGGTTAATCCTTGTCCCTTTATATGGGCGGACAAAACTATGCGTCCCCACTAGCTTGGTAAAACTCGCTTATCCCCCAAGCGCCGTAATCGATGGCACGGTTGGGTTACCCACGCTCGTATTGATGAGAATCCCGTAATAAGGGGGACGCGATCTCTACTTTGACATGACGTGTCAAAAAACTGCCTCGCGTTATGTGCGGGGCTAGTTAAAGGAAACGGTTCGAATAATCACCGGGCCATGGCATAATGTCGTATTGCCAAAACAAGTCAGCAAATTAGATTTGTGGAAATATTATTCTCTCTATGGTGGTATGTGGAACTTATTTTGCAGGGTCGGAGACTATCCTTGTATTCAAATTCTTCCGTGATGTATTTGGAGGAGGAACCCGCCTTGCAATGCCAAAGACAACACTGCGCGCCGGACTCATCATCATTGAAGCCTGGTTCAGGGGCTACTGAGGGAGTCCTGGATTAGGGGGTCTCCGGACAGCCAGACTATATCCTTTGACCGGACTGTTAGACTATGAAGATACGAGATTGAAGACTTCGTCTCGTGTCCGGCTGGGACTCTACTTGGTGTGGAAGGCAAGCTAGGCAATACGGATATGGATATCTCCTCCTTTGTAACCGACCTTGTGTAACCCTAACCCTCTCTGGTGTCTATATAAACCAGAGGTTTTTAGTCCGTAGGACACAACAATAACAGACAATCATACCATAGGCTAGCTTCTAGGGTTTAGCCTCTCCGATCTCGTGGTAGATGAACTTTTGTAATACTCATATCATCAAGAATAAATCAAGCAGGACGTAGGGTTTTACCTCCATCAAGAGGGCCCGAACCTGGGTAAACCATCGTGTCCCCTGCCTCCTGTTACCATCCGCCTTAGACGCACAGTTTGGGACCTGATGTCTACTACACAACCTTCTTCTTGTAGACGTTGTTGGGCCTCCAAGTGCAGAGGTTTATAGGACAGTAGCAAATTTCCCTCAAGTGGATGACCTAAGGTTTATCAATCTGTAGGAGGCGTAGGATGAAGATGGTCTCTCTCAAGCAACCCTGCAACCAAATAACAAAGAGTCTCTTGTGTCCCCAACACACCCAATACAATAGTAAATTGTATAGGTGCACTAGTTCGGCGAAGAGATGGTGATACAAGTGGTATATGGATGGTAGATAATAGTTTTTGTAATCTGAAAATATAAAAACAGCAAGGTAACGAATGGTAAAAGTGAGCGTAAACGGTATTGCAATGCGTTGAAACAAGGCCTAGGGTCCATACTTTTGCTAGTGCAAGTCCTCTCAACAATAATAACATAATTGGATCACATAACTATCCCTCAACATGCAACAAAGAGTCACTCCAAAGTCACTAATAGTAGAGAACGAACGAAGAGATTATGGTAGGGTACGAAACCACCTCAAAGTTATTCTTTCCAATCAATCCGTTGGCTATTCCTATAAGTGTCACAAACAGCCCTAGAGTTCATACTAGAATAACACCTTAAGACACAAATCAATCAAAACCCTAATGTCACCTAGATACTCCAATGTAACCTCAAGTATCCGTGGGTATGATTATATGATATGCATCACACAATCTCAGATTCATCTATTCAACCAACACAAAGGACCTCAAAGAGTGCCCCAAAGTTCTACCAGAGAATCACGACGAAAACGTGTGCCAACCCCTATGGATAGGTTCATGGGCGGAACCCGCAAGTTGATCACCAAAACATACATCAAGTGAATCACGTGATATCCCATTGTCACCACAGATACGCACGGCAAGACATACATCAAGTGTTCTCAAATCTTTAAAGACTCAATCTGATAAGATTACTTCAAAGGGGAAACTCAATTCATTACAAGAGAGAAGAGGGGAGGAGAAACATAAGATCCAACTATAATAGCAAAGCTCGTGATACATCAAGATCGTGCCAAATCAAGAACACGAGAGAGAGAGAGAGAGATCAAACACATAGCTACTGGTACATACCCTCAGCCCCGAGGGAGAACTACTCCCTCCTCGTCATGGAGAGCACTGGGATGATGAAGATGGCCACCGGAGAGGGATTCCCCCCTCCGGCAGGGTGCCGGAACGGGTCTAGATTGGTTTTCGGTGGCTACGGAGGCTTCTGGCGGCGGAACTCCCGATCTATTGTGCTCATGGATGTTTTTAGTGTATATGGAGATATATAGGCGGAAGAAGTACGTCAGGGGGGCCACGAGGGTGGAGGGCGCGCCCAGGGGGGTGGGCGCGCCCCCCTGCCTCGTGGCCTCCTAGCAGGTCCGCTGACGTGCACTCCAAGTCTTCTGGGCTTCTTTCCTTCCAAAAATGAGTTCCGTGAAGTTTCAGGTCAATTGGACTCCGTTTGATTTTCCTTTTCTTCGAAACCCTAAAACAGGGTAAAAACAGAAACTGGCACTAGGCTCTGGGTTAATAGGTTAGTCCCAAAAATGATATAAAAGTGTATAATAAAGCCCATAAACATTCAAAACAGTAGATAATATAGCATGGAGCAATCAAAAAATATAGATACGTTGGAGACGTATCAGCATCCCCAAGCTTAATTCCTGCTCGTCCTCGAGTAGGTAAATGATAAAAGAAAGAACTTTTGATGTGGAATGCTAGTTGGCATAATTTCAATGTAATTCTTCTTAATTGTGGCATGAATATTCAGATCCATAAGATTCAAGACAAAAGTTCATATTGACATAAAAATGATAATACTTCAAGCATACTAACTAAGCAATCATGTCTTCTCAAAATAACATGGCCAAAGAAAGTTCATCCCTACAAAATCATATAGTTTAGTCATGCTTCATTTTCGTCACACAAGAATGCTCTCATCATGCACAACCCCGATGACAAGCCAAGCAATTGTTTCATACTTTAGTAATCTCAAACTCATAAACTTTCACACAATACATGAGCGTGAGCCATGGATATAGCACTATGGATGGAATAGAATAATGAGGGGGTTATGTGGAGAGGACAAAAAGGAGAAAGTCTCACATCAACGAGGCTAATCAATGGGCTATGGAGATGCCCACCGATTGATGCTAATGCAAGGAGTAGGGATTGCCATGCAACGGATGCACTAGAGCTATAAATGTATGAAAGCTCAACAAAAGAAACTAGTGGGTGTGCATCCAACTTGCTTGCTCATGAAGACCTAGGGCACTTGAGGAGGCCCATTGTTGGAATATACAAGCCAAGTTCTATAATGAAAATTCCCACTAGTATATGAAAGTGATAACTCAAGAGACTCTCGATATGAAGAACATGGTGCTACTTTGAAGCACAAGTGTGGAAAAAAGGATAGTAGCATTGCCCCTTTTTATTTATTTTCTCTTTTTTGGGCCTTCTTTTTTTGGCCTTTCTCTTTTTTGGGGGACAATGCTCTATTGAATGATGATCATCGCACTTCTATTTATTACAACTCAATGATTACAACTTGATACTAGAATAAAGTATGACTCTATATGGATGCCTTCGGCGGTGTACCGGGATATGCAATGAATCAAGAGTGACAAGTATGAAAAAACTATGAACGGTGGCTTTGCCACAAATACTATGTCAACTACATGATCATGCTAAGCAATATGACAATGATGAATGTGTCATGATAAACTGGATGGTGGAAAGTTGCATGGCAATATATCTCGGAATGGCTATGGAAATGCCATAATAGGTAGGTATGGTGGCTGTTTTTAGGAAGATATAAGGAGGTTTATGCGTGAAAGAGCGTAGCATATCACGGGGTTTGGATGCACCGGCGAAGTTTGCACCAACTCTCGATGTGAGAAAGGGCAATGCACGGTACCATAGAGGCTAGCAATGATGGAAGGGTGAGAGTGCGTATAATCTATGGACTCAACATTAGTCATAAAGAACTTACATACTTATTGCAAAAGTCTACAAGTCATCAAAAACCTCGGCTCTACGCGCATGCTCCTAGGGGGATAGATTGGTAGGAAAAGACCATCGCTCATCCCCGACCGCCACTCATAAGGAGGACAATCAAATAACACCTCATGTTTCAAATTTGTTACACAATGTTTACCATACGTGCATGCTACGGGACTTGCAAACTTCAACGCAAGCATTTCCAAATTCACAACTACTCAACTAGCACGACCTTGATATTATTACCTCCATATCTCAAAACAATCATCAAGCATCCAACTTTTCTTAGTATTCAAAACACTCATAAGAGACTTTTACTAATCTTGAATACCTAGCATATTAGGATTTTAAGCAAATTACCATGCTATTTAAGACTCTCAAAATAATCTAAGTGAAACATGAGAGTTCATCTATTTCTTCAAAATAAAACTACCACCATGCTCTAAAAGATATAAGTGAAGTACTAGAGCAAATGACAAACTACTCCGAGAGATTTAAGTGAAGATCAATGAGTAGTCGAATAATTATGCAACTATGTGAAGACTCTCTAACATTTAATAATTTCAGACCTTGGTATTCTATTCAAACAGCAAGCAAAGCAAAATAAAATGACATTCTAAGAATAGCAAACATCATGTGAAGAAGCAAAAACTTAGGATCAACCGAAACTAACCGATAGTTGTTGAAGAAGAAAGGTGGGATGCCAACCGGGGCATCCCCAAGCTTAGATGCTTGAGACTTCTTGAAATATTATCTTGGGGTGCCTTGGGCATCCCCAAGCTTGAGCTTTTGTGTCTCCTTAATTCCTCTCATATCACGGTCTCCCTAAATCTCAAAAGCTTCATCCACACAAAACTTGTCGGCATTCTAGGAACGGGGGTCCCCAGACTTGCCTGCCTGCGGCCTGCGGCGTGGCTCAAGTGGGGGCCCAGCGCGGCCCATCTTCACCAACGCAAGCTCAAGACCCTCGCGAGGGGCCAAGCCTCGTGGGGCGGACGACAGGAAGCTTCCTCAGAGGCAGCCTCATCAGGCAGGCTCGCGAGGAGGCGGACAGATCAAGGTAGGGGTACCTCGCGAGGAACCCGTGACGCAAGCCATGACGATCGAGACCAGGCGGGCGCCGGCCTGCACAGGGTCCTTGTTTCCCCTTTGGTGCAAAGGGGGCAAGCACAAGCCAAGGTATCAGGCAAAGGTTACCATTCTGGTGCAACGAGACCAAGACCAGCCGGACGGAGGTCACCGTGGAGCCCAAGACGGCGTCATCACAAGTGCTTTTGGCAGCCGAAGACCACCTTTGGTAAGGATAACTTGTACTAGATGTTCCCCTTCAAAATGGCCAATTGTTGGCGCCCTTCCCGCTCAATTATTCGGGGAGAGGCCCAGGGCCTCTATAAATAGAGCTAGCCTCCACAAAGGGAGGAGAGATCTGGTAGAACTCTAGCAGAGAGAGAGAAAACCCAGTAGAGACTAAGTAGAACACACCGCACCAGCTCAAGAACACCCCTCGCGAGGCTGTTCTTCCCTTGTACTGTCCATCATCAGCCCCAGAGGCAATCCACCACACCACACACTGGAGTAGGGTATTACACCACAACGGTGGCCCGAACCAGTATAAACCTCATGTCTCTTGTGTTGTTCATCATTTTCATCTTAGTTCGCATGAGAGGGTTGGACGTAGATCGGTAGGGGAGAGATCTCTGCGCGTAACCCAATGTTCGAACCTCAAGGGTCTGCCGGAACCCGAAATCCGACATTTGGCGCGCCAGGTAGGGGTGCGCTAGAGTCCTCCCTCCTAACGACCCGCTCTCCCTCGACATCGCATCCCGCCCTCATGGCGGACAACGCGCCGCCCGCTCCAGCAACGGATGCCGACACTGGGGCCAGGGGGCTCCGGGCCTTGGCCCCCGCCTTGCGATAGGTGCAGTGGCCGCGCAAGTTCAGGCCCGAGATGCCGCCGCGCTACGACGGCGCGACGGACCCGATGATTTTCCTACTGGCGTACGAGGAGGCCGCCCTCGGAGCCGGGGGCGACGATCGGGTGATGGCCAACTGGTTACCCATGGCCCTCACCGGCATCCCACGCGCGTGGCTCCTCCACCTGCCGACGACCTCTGTCACCTCCTGGGAGGAGCTGCGCGACCTCTTCCTCGCCCGTTTCACCGCACCAGCGCCGCCCGTCGTCGCAGCTCTCCTGGGTGGCTCCCAGGCACCACCCTCGAGCCATCACGTCAAGCCGTTCACCCGCCGGATCAGCACCACCTCCAAGCGCCGAGAAGCCCCCCGGGCTGGGTGGCGCCCGAGGCCGATCTAACCTTCGACTCGGAGGACCACCCCTTCAACCCTATTGGTTCGGGCGCGCTCCCAATGCTGTGCACCCCCACCATCTGCCAAGTGGCCGTCACCAGGACCCTCATCAACGGTGGTGCCGGCCTCAACGTGCTCACGGTGGAGGCCTTCAGCCTCCTCCACGTGCCGCTGGAGCGGCTCCGACCCAGCAGGCCTTTCTCGAGCGTCGGAGCCGGTTCCACCGCCTCCTTGGGGCAGATCCGCCTCCCAGTGACCTTCGGCACCTGTGACAACTTCCGCACGGAGCTGATCGACTTCGACATAGCCCCCATCGGCCTCCCCTACAACGCCATCCTCGGCTATCCGGCCCTGGCTCGGTTCATGGCAGCAACTCACCCGGCGTACAACCTCATGAAGATGCCTGGGAGCAGCGGCGTCCTCACCGTGTCAGGAGACACAAGGGATGCGCTGCAGGTGCTCCAGCTTGTTTTTAGGGCGACCGCGGTGGCGCAGCCCACTGGCACCGACGCCCTTGAGCCCAAGGGGGCTGCGCCGGCTAAAAAGAAGCAGATGTTCACCCAAGACAAGGTAGAAACCAAGCAGGTACCAGTCGACGAGGACAGGTCCGCTAGCGCCACCTTGATAACCCACAAGTATAGGGGATCGCAATAGTTTTCGAGGGTAGAGTATTCAACCCAAATTTGTTGATTCGACACAAGGGGAGCCAAAGAATATTCTCAAGTATTAGCAGCTGAGTTGTCAATTCAACCACACCTGGAAACTTAGTATCTGCAGCAAAGTGTTTAGTAGCAAAGTAATATGATAGTGGTGATAACGGTAACAAAGTAAAGACAGCAAAAGTAATGTTTTTGGTATTTTTGTGGTGATTGTAATAGTAGCAACGGAAAAGTAAATAAGCATGAACCAGTATATGGAAAACTCGTAGGCACCGGATCAATGATGGATAATTATGCCAGATGTGGTTCATCATGTAACAGTCATAACATAGGGTGACACAGAACTAGCTCCAGTTCATCAATATAATGTAGGCATGTATTCCGTAAATAGTCATATGTGCTTATGGAAAAGAACTTGCATGACATCTTTTGTCCTACCCTCCCATGGCAGCGGGGTCCTATTGGAAACTAAGGGATATTAAGGCCTCCTTTTAATAGAGAACCGGAACAAAGCATTAACACATAGTGAATACATGAACTCCTCAAACTATGGTCATCACCGGGAGTGGTCCCGATTATTGTCACTTCGGGGTTGCCGGATCATAACACATAGTAGGTGACTATAGACTTGCAAGATAGGATCTAGAACTCACATATATTCATGAAAACATAATAGGTTCAGATCTGAAATCATGGCACTCGGGCCCTAGTGACAAGCATTAAGCATAGCAAAGTCATAGCAACATCAATCTCGGAACATAGTGGATACTAGGGATCAAACCCTAACAAAACTAACTCGATTACATGATAAATCTCATCCAACCCATCACCGTCCAGCAAGCCTACGATGCAATTACTCACGCACGGTGGTGAGCATCATGAAATTGGTGATGGAGGATGGTTGATGATGACGACGGCGACGAATCCCCCTCTCCGGAGCCCCGAACGGACTCCAGATCAGCCCTCCCGAGAGAGATTAGGGCTTGGCGGCGGCTCCGTATTGTAAGACGTGATGAGACTTTCTCTCTGATTTTTTTCTCCTCGAAAGCCAATATATGGAGTTGGAGTTGGCGTCGGAGGGCCACCAGGGGGCCCACGAGGTAGGGGGGCGCGCCCAGGGGGGAGGGGCGCGCCCCCCACCCTCGTGGACAGGGTGTGGGCCCCCTGGTCTTCATCTTTGGCGAGGATTTTTTATTATTTATTCTAAGATATTCCGTGGAGTTTCAGGTCATTCTGAGAACTTTTGTTTTCTGCACATAAAACAACACCATGGCAATTCTGCTGAAAACAGCGTCAGTCCGGGTTAGTTCCATTCAAACCATACAAGTTAGAGTCCAAAACAAGGGCAAAAGTGTTTGGAAAAGTAGATACGACGGAGACGTATCAACTCCCCCAAGCTTAAACCCTTGCTTGTCCTCAAGCAATTCAATTGACAAACTGAAAGAGAAAAAGAAAAACTTTTACAAACTCTGTTTGCTCTTGTTGTTGTAAACATGAAAAGCCAGCATTCAAGTTTCAGCAATTATTATGAACTAACCATACTCACAATAACACGTAGGTCTCACAATTACTCATATCAATAGCATAATCAGCTAGCGAGCCATAATAATAAAACTCGGATGACGACACTTTCTCAAAATAATCATAACATGATATAACAAAATGGTATCTCGCTAGCCCTTTCTGAGACCGCAAAACATAAATGCAGAGCACCTTTAAAGATCAAGGATTGACTAAACATTGTAATTCATGGTAAAAGAGATCCAGTCAAGTCATACCCAATATAAACCAATCATAATGAATGCAAACGACAGTGTGCTCTCTAGCGGGTGCTTTTTAATAAGAAGGGTGATGATTCAACATAAAAGTAAATAGATAGGCCCTTCGCAGAGGGAAGCAGAGATTTGTAGAGGTGCCAGAGCTCGATTTTTGAAATAGAGATAAATAATATTTTGAGCGGCATACTTTCACTGTCAACGTAACAACTATGAGATGGCTGTATCTTCCATACTACATGCATTATAGGCAGTTCCCAAACAGAATGGTAAAGGTTTATACTCCCCCTCCTCCACAAGCATCAATCCATGGCTTGCTCGAAACAACGAGTGCCTCCAACATTCAACGGGTCCCAGGGGGAGTTTTGTTTAATTATTTTGATTTGCTTTGATCTTTTTGGATCATGGGACTGGGCATCCCGGTTACCGGCCCTTCCTCGTGAATGAGGAACGGAGTCCACTCCTCTTGAGAATAACCCACCTAGCATGGAAGATATAGGCAGCCATAGTTGCACATGAGTTGCTCGAGCATACAAAAAAGAATTTCATTGGAAGGTTTGGAGTTTGGCACATACAAATTTACTTGGAACGGCAGGTAGATACCGCATATAGGAAGGTATAGTGGACTCATATGGAACAACTTTGGGGTTTAAGGAGTTTGGATGCACAAGCAGTATTCTCGCTTAGTACAGGTGAAGGCTAGCAAAAGACTGGGAAGCGACCAACTGAGAGAGCGACAACAGTCGTAAACATGCATTAAAATTAATTCACACCGAATATAAGCATGAGTAGGATATAATCCACCATGAACATAAATATCATGAAGGCTATGTTGATTTGATTCAACTACATGCGTGAACATGTGCCAAGTCGAGTCACTCAATTCAATTAAAGGAGGATACCATCCTATCATACCACATCATAATCATCTCAATAGCATGTTAGCACGCAAGGTTAACCATTATAACTCATAGCTAATCAAGCATGGCACAAGCAACTATAATCTCTAAATGTCATTGCAAATATGTTTACTTCATAATAGCTGAATCAGGAACGATGAATCATCATATTTACAAAAACAAGAGAGGTCAAGTTCATACCAGCTTTTCTCATCCCAATGAGTCCATCATATATCATCATTATTGCCTTTCACTTGCACGACCGAACGGTGTGTATAATAATAAGAGTGCACGTGCATTGGACTAAGCTGGAATCTGCAAGCATTCAACTCAAGAGAGAAGACAAGTAATATGGGCTCTAAGTTAAATAAACAACCATGCATATAAGAGCCACTAAGCATTTTCAATATAGTCTTCTCGACCCCCAAAGAAAGGAAAAGAAAAATAAAAACTATTTACACGGGAAAGCTCCCAACAAGCAAAAGAAGGACGGGAAATATTTTTGGGTTTTCTTTTTAATTCTACTACAAGCATGGAAAGTAGACTAACACTAATTTTTTTTCTTAAGGTTTATCAAACACACAAGAAGAAAGCTAGAAAAATAAATTTAAACTAACATGGATATTACAATGAAAGAGTATGAGCACCGACATCTAGCAATGAGTGTGTGTGAACATGAATGTAATGTCGGTGGGAAATACGTACTCCCCCCAGCTTAGGCTTTTGGCCTAAGTTGGTCTATTGCCAGGGATAACCTGGCTGATATCCGTAGGTGAAGCTGGGGTCATACTGCGATGAAGAATAGTTGGGATCATAATGTGATGAAGAGGACTCTAACTGCCACTGGCTGGCAACCGCCTCAGGATCCCAAGAATAAACAGACATTCATGGAGGCTCCGGTTCCGAGGCTGGTGCAGGATTCCGATAGGCTTGAACAGCCGCCCACGGAACAATGTAAGTACCTGCAGACAAGTTAAACAAAGAGGGAGCAGGCAAAGTAATAGTCTCAGGGTGATGTTTATCAAAGTACAATTTATATTTAAGCGCCCTTTCGCGATTCTTAACAAGAAAATCATGCGCTACCATACTCTTATAATCTAAATAAGCACGGGGCAGCGCTGTTTCTTCTTTCTCCTCATGCCTAATAGGTATTTCAAAATGTTCAGCTAGGCATGAAGCATAAATGCCTCCAAAGATGGGGCCCTTAGTACGGTTCATACTCAACCGTCTAGCAACAATTCCACCCATACTAACAGAGTTATCACGGTATAAACCATGGAGCAAAATAATAATATCAGGAATACTAAGGTTCCCACAGTTCCCGCGACCAATCAAGCAACGACTAGCAAATAAGGCAAAGTAGCGTAAAACAGGGAAATGTATGCTAGTAATTCTTGCATCAGAAATCTTCCTGGTTTCTCCCACAGTGATAGTGTCAATATAAGCTTCCACTTCATTACGGTGTGGTTCATCTAAAGAACCCTCGAAAGGTATTTTGCAAACCTCACAAAATGCAGCTAATGTCATCTCCCTAGCAACATCATATAAATGGAACTCTACTGTTGGAGGTGATTTCTTAGGGAAAAAGTAGAAGTTCTGCACAGAAGTATTTGTGAGTAAGAGATACTGATGACGTTGGTCGTGGAGGAAGTTGGTGAGGCCGGCGTTCTCAATCAATAGATAGAAATATTCATAAATCTCGGCACTCCTCAAGAAGTCATCGGAAGGCCATTCACACAGCCGGACCTCCGCGATACGAGGCAGATTAAATTTGGGCTTCTGTTCTTCTTCCTATTGTTTCTCCTTAGAACTTCAGCTCGACAAGCCCCTCAAAAGTCTCTTCATTATTTCTGAAACAATCTAAAATTTTTAGTAACTTCAAACAAAAGTGAACCAACTTCAATAAGATTGATAGCAACTACTCATACAAGTGCCTAGAGCATATATCAAGCATTAGAACTACTTGGAACCATATATATTTGACATGCAAGCTCAAGAACATGGTCACCTATGCAGCACAAATTTGCAATGAATAAAGCACTAGAACAAAAACTAATTGGACCAATGGAGGAGTCACATACCAAGGAACAATCTCCCCAAGCAGTTTTGCGAGAGGTGCTTTGAGCAAGGAGATCGAAAATCGCAGCAAAAGTTGCTGGAACACGAGCTTGATTTGGTTTTTCGGGTTTGTGCGAGACAGGGGAAGAAGATGGGTGCAGGAATAAGTGGAGGAGGGCCACCGTGGGCCCATGAGGCAGGGGGCGCGCCCAGGGGTAGGGCGCGCCCTCCACCCTCGTGACCAGGTGGCAGCTCCCCCTGCGGTAATTTTTTCACTAAAAATCCTTAAATATTCCCGAAAAAAATCATATTAAATTGGCATGGCATTCTGAGGACTTTTATTTTTGGGATATTTTTATATTGCACGGATAAGTCAGGAAACAGACAGAAAAATACTATTTTACTTTATTTCTACTAAAGAACAGAAAATATAAAGAGGGTACAGAAGGTTGTGCTTCTAGTTTAATCCATCTCATGCTCATCAAAAAGAATCCACTAACAAGGTTCATCAAGTCTTGTTAACAAACTCATTCCGATAATCATGGAACCGGAGAAATTTCAAATAACACTATGTTACCTCAACGGGGATATGGACATCCCCAACAATAAGTATATCATATTTCTTTTTGACAGTAGGAAGAGGAAATTCAAAACCTCCAAATATAATCGATGGAATTTTTCAATAGAGTTGACACTATAAACTTGAGGTTGTTTCCTCGGAAAGTGCACCGTATGCTCATTACCATTAACATGAAAAGTGACATTGCCTTTGTTGCAATCAATAACAGCCCCTGCAGTATTAAGGAAAGGTCTTCCAAGAATAATAGACATACTATCATCCTCAGGAATATCAAGAATAACAAAGTCCGTTAAAATAGTAACGTTTGCAACCACAACAGGTACATCCTCACAAATACCGACAGGTATAGCAGTTGATTTATCAGCCATTTGCAAAGATATTTCAGTAGGTGTCAACTTATTCAAGTCAAGTCTACGATATAAAGAGAGAGGCATAACACTAACACCGGCTCCAAGATCACATAAAGCAGTTTTAACATAATTTCTTTTAATGGAGCATGGTATAGTAGGTACTCCTGGATCTCCAAGTTTCTTTGGTATTCCACCCTTAAAAGTGTAATTAGCAAGCATGGTGGAAATTTCAGCCTCCGGTATCTTTCTATTATTAGTAATGATATCCTTCATATACTTAGCATAAGGATTTGTTTTGAGCACATCAGTCAATCGCATACGCAAAAAGATAGGTCTAATCATTTCAGCAAAGCGCTCAAAATCCTCATCATCCTTTTTCTTGGATGGTTTCAGAGGAAAAGGCATGGGTTTCTGAACCCGTGGTTCTCTTTCTTTACCATGTTTCCTAGCAACAAAGTCTCTTTTATCATAACGTTGATTCTTTGATTGTGGGTTATCAAGATCAACAGCAGGTTCAACTTCTACATCATTATCATTACTAGGTTGAGTGTCATCATGAACATCATCATTAACATTTTCACTAGGTTCATGTTCATTACCAAATTGTGTTTCAGCATCAGACATAGAGATATCATTTGGATTATCAGGTGGTTCAGCAATAGGTTCACTAGAAGTTTGCACAGTTCTATCATTTTTCTTTTTCTTCCTTTTAGAAGAACTAGGTGCATCAATATTCTTTCTTTGAGAATCTTGCTCAATTCTCTTAGGGTGGCCTTCAGGATACAAAGGTTCCTGAGTCATTCTACCAGTTCTGGTAGCCACTCTAACAGCATAATCATTTTTCTTACTATTCATTTCATCAAGCATTTCTTTCTGAGCTTTAAGTACTTGTTCTACTTGAGTGGTAACCATAGAAGCATGTTTGCTAACAAGTTTAAGTTCACCTCTAATATTATCCATATAATCACTCAAGCGTTTAATCATAAAGGTATTCTGCTTTAATTGTCTACCAAAATAAGTATTAAAGTCATCTTGCTTAAACGTAAAGTCATCAAACTCATCCAAGCACTGACTAGCAATTTTAGTAGGAGGGACTTCAACTTTATCATATCTATAGAGAGAATTTACCTTTACTACCTGTGTCGGGATATCGGGAGGTTCTTCAGTAAATAAGTAATTGAGATCATATACTTCTTCAACTGGCGGTAAATTAAGACCATGTATTTCTTCAATAGGAGGTAAATTCTTAACATCTTCAGCTTTAATACCTTTTTCTTTCATAGATTTCTTTGCCTCTTGCATATCTTCAGGACTAAGAAATAGAACACCTCTCTTCTTCGGAGTTGGTTTAGGAATAGGCTCAGTAATTGGCTCAGGAGCTAGCTCAGGAGTTGGCTCGGGAGGTGGCTCAGGAGGTGCCCAATTATTTTCATTTTCCAACATATTATTCAATAAAATTTCAGCGTCATCCGGTGTTCTTTCCCTGAAAAGAGAACCGGCACAACTATCCAGGTAATCTCTGGAAGCATCAGTTAGTCCATTATAAAAGATATCAAATATTTCAGGTTTCTTAAGAGGATGATCAGGCAAAGCATTAAGTAACTTGAGAAGCCTCCCCCAAGCTTGTGGGAGACTCTCTTCTTCAATTTGCACAAAATTGTATATTTCCCTCAAAGCAGCTTGCTTCTTATGAGCAGGGAAATATTTAGCAGAGAAGTAATAAATCATATCCTGGGGACTTTGCACACAGGCAGGATCAAGAGAATTAAACCATTTCTTAGCATCACCCTTTAATGAGAATGGAAATATTTTGAGTATATAAAAGTGGCGCGATCTCAGATTATTAGTAAACAAGGCAGCTATTTCATCTAACTTATGAAGATGTGCCACAACAGTTTCAGATTCATAGCCATAAAAAGGATCAGATTCAACCAAAGTAATTATATCTGGATCAACAGTAATATCATAGTAATCCTGATCAGGAACACAGATAGGTGAAGTAGCAAAAGCAGGGTCGGGTCTCATCCTACCTCTAAAAGATTCCTTACTCCACTTAATTAGTAACCTCTTACGTTCAGGTTTATCCGGACAAGCAAGAATAGCTTCATAAGATTCATTATTAAAAAGATAACCCTCAGGAATAACAGGCATAGGTTCATCATCACTAACATCATCGTGTTCAGGTTCACTAATTTCTCTTTCTCTAGACTTAGAAATTTGCTCATCTAGAAATTCACCAAGTGGCAAAGTAGTATCAAGCATAGAAGTAGTTTCATCATAAGTATCATGCATAGCAGAAGTGGCATCATCAATAACATGCGACATATCAGAATTCATAGCAGTAGTAGGTTTAGGTGTCGCTAGCTTACTCATAACAGAAGGTGAATCAAGTGCAGAGCTAGATGGCAGTTCCTTACCTCCCCTCGTAGTTGAGGGATAAATTTTTGTCTTAGCGTCTTTCAAGTTCTTCATAGTGTCCAGCAGATATAAATCCCAAGTGACTCAAAGAATAGAGCTATGCTCCGCGGCAATGGCGCCAAAAAAAGGTCTTGATAACCCACAAGTATAGGGGATCGCAACAGTTTTCCAGGGTAGAGTATTCAACCCAAATTTGTTGATTCGACACAAGGGGAGCCAAAGAATATTCTCAAGTATTAGCAGCTGAGTTGTCAATTCAACCACACCTGGAAACTTAGTATCTGTAGCAAAGTGTTTAGTAGCAAAGTAATATGATAGTGGTGATAACGGTAACAAAGTAAAGACAGCAAAAGTAATGTTTTTGGTATTTTTGTAGTGATTGTAATAGTAGCAACGGAAAAGTAAATAAGCGTGAACCAGTATATGGAAAACTCGTAGGCACCGGATCAATGATGGATAATTATGCCGGATGTGGTTCATCATGTAACAGACATAACATAGGGTGACACAGAACTAGCTCCAGTTCATCAATATAATGTAGGCATGTATTCCGTAAATAGTCATACGTGCTTATGGAAAAAAACTTGCATGACATCTTTTGTCCTACCCTCCCGTGGTAGCGGGGTCCTATTGGAAACTAAGGGATATTAAGGCCTCCTTTTAATAGAGAACTGGAACAAAGCATTAACACATAGTGAATACATGAACTCCTCAAACTATGGTCATCACCGGGAGTGGTCCCGATTATTGTCACTTCGGGGTTGCCGGATCATAACACATAGTAGGTGACTATAGACTTGCAAGATAGGATCTAGAACTCACATATATTCATGAAAAGATAATAGGTTCAGATCTGAAATCATGGCACTCGGGCCCTAGTGACAAGCATTAAGCATAGCAAAGTCATAGCAACATCAATCTCAGAACATAGTGGATACTAGGGATCAAACCCTAACAAAACTAACTCGATTACATGATAAATCTCATCCAACCCATCACCGTCCAGCAAGCCTACAATGCAATTACTCACGCACGGCGGTGAGCATCATGAAATTGGTG
This sequence comes from Triticum urartu, assembly GCF_003073215.2. Lineage (NCBI taxonomy): Eukaryota > Viridiplantae > Streptophyta > Magnoliopsida > Poales > Poaceae > Triticum > Triticum urartu. The sequence continues at coordinate 468,671,013 of NC_053027.1, forward strand.
ATGGAGGATGGTTGATGATGACGACGGCGACGAATCCCCCTCTCCGGAGCCCCGAACGGACTCCAGATCAGCCCTCCCGAGAGAGATTAGGGCTTGGCGGTGGCTCCGTATCGTAAGACGCGATGAAACTTTCTCTCTGATTTTTTTTCTCCTTGAAAGCCAATATATGGAGTTGGAGTTAGCGTCGGAGGGCCACCAGGGGGCCCACGAGGTAGGGGGGGCGCCCAGGGGGAGGGGCGCGCCCCCCACCCTCGTGGACAGGGTGTGGGCCCCTTGGTCTTCATCTTTGGCGAGGATTTTTTATTATTTATTCTAAGATATTCCGTGGAGTTTCAAGTCATTTCGAGAACTTTTGTTTTCTGCACATAAAACAACACCATGGCAATTCTGCTGAAAACAGCGTTAGTCCGGGTTAGTTCCATTCAAATCATACAAGTTAGAGTCCAAAACAAGGGCAAATGTGTTTGGAAAAGTAGATACGACGGAGACGTATCACACCTTCACCATAGGGGCCAACCTCGAGCCCGAGCAAGAGAAAGCCCTGATCGGTTTCCTGCGTGCGAACAAGAAGGTGTTTGCGTGGGAACCTGATTAGTTAGCAGGGGTCCCAAGGGAAGTGATTGAGCATCACCTCAATGTGTGCCCCAATGTGCGCCCCGTGAAGCAGAAGGCAAGGCAGCAGTCTACTGAGAAACAAGCTTTCATCGTTCAAGAGACCCGGAAGCTAGAGGCGGCAGGAGTTATCCGCGAGGTCCGCTACCCTGATTGGCTGGCTAATCCGGTCGTTGTGCCGAAAAAGGGAGGAAAGGAGCGCATGTGCGTCGACTTCACCAACCTCAACAAGGCCTGCCCATAGGATCCATTTCCGCTCCCCCGCATTGACCAGATAGTCGACTCCACCACAGAGTGTGACCTATTGTGCTTCCTAGATGCCTTCTCGGGCTATCACCAGATCAAGATGGCGGTAGAAGACATGGAGAAGACGGCCTTCCTGACCCCGTGTGGAGTGTACTGCTATACGTGCATGCCATTTGGGTTGCGCAACGCAGGCGCGACCTTTCAGCGGCTGATGCACATCGCCTTATGCGGGCAGCTCGGGAGGAATGCAGAAGCTTACGTCGATGACATTGTGGTGAAGTCTCGTGAGGCAAGGACCCTGATACAAGACCTGGAAGAAACCTTCGCAAGCCTCAACGAAGTGGACCTACGGCTCAACCCGGAGAAGTGCGTGTTTGGCGTCCCCTCAGGCAAGCTCCTAGGTTTCCTCGTATCCCACAGGGGCATCGAGGCCAACCCGGAGAAGGTCAAGGCAGTCGAAGACATGAGCCCGCCAAGGACCCTCAGAGAAATGCAGAAGCTCACCAGGCGTGTAACTACGCTGGGGCGTTTCATCTCCAAGCTGGGGGAACGAGCGTTGCCCTTCTTCAAGCTGATGAAGAAAAAGGGCCCCTTCGAATGGACTGAAGAGGCTGACAAGGCATTCCAAGACCTCAAGAGGTACCTTACCAGTCCACCTGTGATGGTAGCTCCGCGTCCTCGGGAGCCCCTGGTGCTCTACCTTGCGGCCACCCCCTACTCTGCTAGCGCAGCCCTGGTAGCGGTCAGGGAGGAGCGATGTGCCAAGGCCGCATCAACCGTCCGAACTGAAGCGAAGCAGAGCCAGGAGGGCCTCGCGAAGGCCGCAACCGCAGCCGGAAAGGAACAGCCGCGGCAGGAGAACGCACCCGGAGCAGGAGAGGCCCCTTCAGGCGACCAAGCACTGGGAGCTCCGTCGTCTCAAGAGACGCCTCGACCTCTGGAGGACGCAAGCAGTGCCAGCACCCTCAACCTTGTCGAGCACCCCGTGTATTTCGTCAGCACAGTGCTACGGGACGCAAGGGTGCGGTACCCCATGCCTCAAAAGCTCCTCCTCGCGCTATTGGTGGCCTCACGCAAGCTGCGGCACTACTTCCAAGGCCACCCCATCAGGGTCGTCTCGACATACCCCTTGGAGAGGGTACTCAGGAGCCCCAACTCAGCTGGAAGGGTTGCTGAATGGAACATCGAGCTACAGGCATTTCAGCTAGAATTCAGTACGACCAGAGTCATCAAGGGAGCCGCGCTAACGGATTTCGTGGCAGAATGGGCAGAAGCGCCGGGTCTCGAGGCAGGCGAAGACCGATCACTTTCCCCGGGAAGTGAAGCACCGGATGGCTGGGTCATGTACTTTGATGGGGCATTCTCCCGACACGGTGCGGGAGCTGGCGCAGTGCTCGTATCCCCTACCCAGGACAAACTCTACTACGCTGTGCAACTTTGCTTCCAGCACGGAGAAAAGGTCTCCAACAACATAGCGGAGTACGAAGGCCTAATAGCAGGCTTGAAGGCCGCAACTGCCTTAGGGGTGAAGCGCCTCATCATCAAGGGCGATTCGCAGCTCCTTGTCAACTTCTCCAACAAGATATACGAGCCAAAGGACGAGCACATGGAAGCCTACCTCGCTGAGGTCCACAAGATGGAGAAACAGTTCTAGGGACTGGAGTTGCAGCATGTGCCTCGCGGCACCAATTAGGAGGCTGACGACATTGCCAAGAGGGCATCTAGGCGGCTGCCTCAGGAGCCTGGCATCTTTGAGGAGCGGCTCTTCAAACCCTCGGCGGTGCCGTTGCTGTCGAGCACGGCACAACCAAGGGAGGAGCTCCCTCAGCCGCCTACCTCAGGAGCCCCGGTCTGCGGCCCAGCCTCAGGGGCACGCCTGCTCCTGGCGTTAGAGCCTCAGGAAGGGTGTTGGATCCCGGAGCTCAAGAACTACCTGATGCAAGGGACTCTGCCGGAGAATGAGGAGGAGGAGGAGCGTGTGGCGCAGCAGGCCACGGCTTATTGCATCCAGGATGGCGAGCTCTACAGGAAGTGACCAAATGACATGTCCCTACGCTGCATCTCCCAAGAGCAAGGGAAGGAGCTACTGGCGGACATACACGGCGGAGACTGCGGGCACCACTCGTCGTCACGGACCCTCATCGGCAAGGCGTTCCGTAGTGGATTCTATTGGCCCACAGCACTCAACGACGCCGTTGAGCTTCTGAAGGCTTGCGAGGCCTGCCAGTTTCATGCTAAGCAGATCCATCAGCCTGCGGGGGGTCTATAGACTATACCCCTCTCATGGCCGTTCGCAGTTTGGGGACTCGACATTCTGGGCCCGTTTCCTCGGGCGTCAGGGGGCTATCGCTACCTCTACGCCGTCGTGGACAAATTCACCAAGTGGGCTGAGGTCGAAGCCGTCCGCACAATCCCGGCAGGCTCAGCGGTCAAATTCATCAAGGCCCTTGTGAGCCGATTTGGGGTGCCCAACCGCATCATCACCGACAACGGTTCGCAATTCACCAGTAATCTCTTCAAAACGTACTGTGCTAACCTTGGAACGCAGATATGCTACGCTTCAGTAGCACACCCCCGGAGCAACGGCCAGGCCGAGCGGGCCAACGCGGAGGTCCTGAGGGGCCTCAAAGCTAGGACCTTCAAGAAGAAGTTGGAGGCCTGCGGCAGGGGCTGGTACGACGAGCTCCAGTCCGTGTTGTGGTCAATCCGCACAACTGCGACCAAACCGACTGGCGAGACCCCATTCTTCCTTGTCTACGGACCAGAGGCTGTCCTCCCTCACGAGGTCAGGCGTCGCTCCGCACGGGTCCTGGCGTTCGACGAGATGCAGCAGGACGCCATGCGGGGGACGGATCTCGTGCTGGGGGAGGAACGCCGTCGAGAAGCCGCACTACGAACGGCAAGGTATCAACAGGCGCTGCGACGATACCACTGCCGCAACATACAACCCAGAACTCTTGGGGTAGGGGATCTTGTGCTCATACGGGTTCTCTCCAGGGAGGGGCTGCACAAGCTCTCTCCCATGTGGGAGGGCCCGTTCAAGGTTGTTCATGTCTCCAGGCCTGGCTCCGCGCGCTTGGAGACCACGGAGGGGGTACCCATCCAGAACGCGTGGAACATTCAACATCTCCGGAGGTTCTATCCCTGAGCGAGGCCTAACGCCTAGGAAAGGCCCGGTGCATGTGAAGAAGGCGAATGCCTGTGAAGCCGCTGCGTTTTGGAAAAGGCCCGGTGCCTGTGAAGAAGGCGAATGCCTGTGAAGCCGCTGCGTTTCGGAAAAGGCCTGGTGCCTGTGAAGAAGGCGAATGCCTGTGAAGCCGCTGCGTTTCGGAAAAGGCCCGGTGCCTGTGAAGAAGGCGAATGCCTGTGAAGCCACTGCGTTTTGGAAAAGGCCCGGTGCCTGTGAAGAAGGCCAATGCCTGTGAAGCTATCGCATTTTGGGAAAGGCTCGGTGCCTGTGAAGAAGGCAAACGCCTGTGAAGCTCGCCGCCCGTGACACTCTCATGTAATAATGAGTAGGGTTGTACACGCCCCAGAGTCTTCGGAGTGCCGCCCTTGGGCCTCGGGGGCTCCCGCCCACGCCCAGTGGCAGCACTTAGCTCCGCGCTGGTGAGAAGACGTCGAAGAGTAGAATAGGTGCCGGACACGTCTTTTTCATTTTCTTTCTGCAGTTGGCGTGTTTATTCCCATTTGAAGTCTTATTGGAGTTGTTGGCGTTCCTGGCTTGTGACTCTTTGTCTTTCTCGCTCGCTTGCCTCATTTTCTCTCGCACAAGTCTCGCGAGGGACTCGCGGGCACCCTCGCAAGTGTTTTCTGCCCCGATCGTTTGGAGCTTCCCTATCCGAGTCCTCTGTGGGAGCACCCCTCCCAGTTCGTGCCCCACGGGCATTGCGACACGAGCGCAGGACCTAGGCTGATCGACCCCACAACCAAGACCGTAAGCTACCCCTCTAACTAATCCTTGCAGGGCATGAAGCGCATGGCGAGGCCTCAGCCTCCGGAGGCGAGGGCCGCGTCAAGCTCCACCAAGCTCAAATGACTCCCGCACATGGACACGCAGCACGGAACATAGCGCAGAAATGGCAAAAGCAACGCGACACTTGACAGCAATAGTTCTAACACGCCCCCACGGGGCCCTGTACTACCTTCTTCTTACGCAGGAAAGGAAGGAAACAAAATGGACACAACCTGTCCAACACCAACCTACAGCAAAAGCTCGAGCTGCTCCTGGGGATCAGGAGGACGCCTCCTCTCGCTTCACTAGGGCGCGGCGACGGGTGGACCCGTTGCCTTCACCCAGGCGAGCGCGACGGCGTGGGGGATGGTTGCGGCCACCGCTGGAGGAGCTGCTGCCTGAGGGAGATTCGCCGAAACTTGGCAAACCCCGAGCACCGCCACCTGTATGCCAGTCGCCATCTTCATCCTGGTCAGTGCCGGGGCTGGGCAGGCGGCCGCGGTCGTCATCTTCAGGGCAGCACCCGGCACGGCGACCATCTTCCCCAAACACCCTCACGTAGAGGGTGGCGTCGCCATCGAACTTGAAGTACAGGGTACACCACCGGCCCAGGCCACGCGCGCGGGCAAACGTTTGCCAACCGCGCATCAGGGCCCCGTTCCCAGAGACGGAGACCTCCAGCGAAGCCCAGGAGGCCCTGCTGCAGCAGCCATCTGCCTGGAGCTAGAAGCCGCACTGAGCGCTGGCCAGCAGTTCATCTACGAAGAAATGTGGGAGCTGGAGCCGGGTGCTGGATGGGTCCGCCGACCACACGACGAACTCCGGTAGCACCTCCGCAGAGCGGAAGCGTGGTCTAGGGGGGCGCACACCCATGGCGTGCCCCCCGTCGGCAACCGGGCGCTCACCACCACGCAGGGAACCGCCTCCATGACCGCAGGAGGCTACCACGGGGACCGTGGTGTACTTGCAAGGGCGGCCTCGGTCGCGCTTGGTCGGGGGAGGGTCAGGCCCTGCCCGGGGGGCCTTTCCTTTCTCCGCGGCCGAGAATCTCTTTGGGGCCATGGGGACGGCGATTAGCCAAGAAGAAGAAAAGGAGCAGCAAGAAGGGATGGACTGAAGGGGCTCACCCAGCCCCGTACTTATAGCCGGAGGAGGCCAACCGCCGAGCACCACGATCGCAGGTAATCATGACTAGTTTCTCTGCATGCAGGGACTTGTCAAGTCGTGTGGTCGCCGAGGCGTCGTGGGAAGCGCAGACGCCCATGTCCAATCGACCGCCACGCGGCGCCCAAGGCCGCAGGCTGTTAGGGCCCTCGGCGCTTCGCGCTTGCCCCTTCGCTTCTCTGCTAAGCCAAGCACGCGCACGCCTTGGACCCGAGGGCTACTGTCGGCATTCTGGGAACGGGGGTCCCCAGACTTGCCTACCTGCGGCCTGCGGCGTGGCTCAAGTGGGGGCCCAGCGTGGCCCATCTTCATCAACGCAAGCTCAAGACCCTCGCGGGGCGGACGACAGGAAGCTTCCTCAAAGGCAGCCTCATCAGGCAGGCTCGCGAGGAGGCGGACAGATCAAGGTAGGGGTACCTCGCGAGGAACCCGTGACGCAAGCCATGACGATCGAGACCAGGCGAGCGCCGGCCTGCACAGGGTCCTTGTTTCCCCTTTGGTGCAAAGGGGGCAAGCACAGGCCAAGGTATCAGGCAAAGGTCACCATTCCGGTGCAACGAGACCAAGACCAGCCGGACGGAGGTCACCGTGGAGCCTAAGAAGGCGTCATCACAAGTGCTTTTGGTAGCCGAAGACCACCTTTGGTCAGGATAACTTGTACTAGATGTCCCCTTCAAAATGGCCAATTGTTGGCGCCCTTCCCGTTCAATTATTCGGGGAGAGGCCCAGGGCCTCTATAAATAGAGCTAGCCTCCACAAAGGGAGGAGAGATCTGGTAGAACTCTAGCAGAGAGAGAGAAAACCCAGTAGAGACTAAGTAGAACACACCGCACCAGCTCAAGAACACCCCTCGCGAGGCTGTTCTTTCCTTGTACTGTCCATCATCAGCCCTAGAGGCAATCCACCACACCACACACTGGAGTAGGGTATTACACCACAACGGTGGCCCGAACCAGTATAAACCTCGTGTCTCTTGTGTTGTTCATCATTTTCATCTTAGTTCGCATGAGAGGATCGGACGTAGATCAGTAGGGGAGAGATCTCCATGCGCACCCCAGTGTTCGAACCTCAAGGGTCTGCCGGAACCCGAAATCCGACAAAACTCAACAAGGACTCGCGAGATAAGTTAGTATAAATCATTGCAAAAACCTTATCATACTCTACTGTAGCAAATCACTAAAATTATTATTGAACATTGCATACTAAATGCCTCTGCATATTTAATAGTCCTATCCTCAAATAGAATCATTAAAGAAGCAAACATATGCAAACAATGCAAACATAACAGCAATCTGCCTAAACAGGACAGCCTGTAAAGAATGCAGCAACATCCATACTTCCCTAGCTCCAAAAATTATTAAATAAAATTCCCACTGTATTAAATTTATCAGATCTTAGTATGCAAAAGGTTTCAACATTTTATCACATTCTGACTTTTCTAGGGAATTATTGCAACAGCGGTAAACTTTCTGTTTTTAAACAGCAACATGTGGACTACTAAAATAGGCATAGTAAAGGCTATCAATGCCACTTTTATTGAAATAAAATATGCAAAACATTGTTCTAAATAACATAAAGCAAATTCTAACAAAATAAATTGATGCTCCAAGCAAAACACATATCATGTGGTAAATAAAAATATAGCTCCAAGTAAAATTACCGATGAATGAAGATGAAAGAGGGGATGCCTTCCGGGGCATCCCCAAGCTTAGGATCTTGGTTGTCCTTGAATATTACCTTGGGGTGCCTTGGGCATCCCCAAGCTTAGGCTCTTTCCACTCCTTATTCCATAGTCCATCGAATCTTTACCCAAAACTTGAAAACTTCACAACACAAAACTTAAAGTAGAAAACTCGTGAGCTCCGTTAGTATAATAAAATAAATCACCACTTAAAGGTACTGTAATTAACTCATTATTTATTTATATTGGTGTTAAACCTACTGTATTCCAACTTCTCTATGGTTTATAAACTCTTTTACTAGCCATAGATTCATCAAAATAAGTAAACAACACATGAAAAACAGAATCTGTCAAAAACAGAACAGTCTGTAGTAATCTGGATCAAACGTATACTTATTGAACTCATAAAATTCCCAAATAAATTGCTGGACCTGAGAAATTTATCTATTAATCATCTGCAAAAATAATTAACTAAATATCACTATCCAAATAAAAATGGCAGCAATTCTCGTGAGCGCTAAAGTTTCTGTTTTTTACAGCATGATCAACAAGACTTTCCCCTAGTCTTCCCAAAGGTTCTACTTGGCACAAACACTAATTAAAAGCATAAAACCACATCTAAACAGAGGCTAGATGAATTATTTATTACTAAACAGGAACAAAAAGCAAGGAACTAAAATAAAGTTGGGTTGCCTCCCAACAAGCGCTATCGTTTAACGCCCCTAGCTAGGCATGATGATTTCGACGATGCTCACATAAAAGATAAAAATAGAAACATAAAGAGAGCATCATGAAGAATATGACTAGCACATTTAAGTCTAACCCACTTCCTATGCATAGGTATTTCATGAGCAAACAACTTATGGGGACAAGAATCAACTTGCATAGGAAGGTAAAACAAGCATAACTTCAAAACTTTAAGCACATAGAGAGGAAACTTGATATTATTGCAATTCCTACAAGCATATATTCCTCCCTCATAATAATTTTCAGTAGCATCATGAATTAATTCAACAATATAACCAGCACCTAAAGCATTATTTTCATGATCTACAAGCATAGAAAATTTACTACTCTCCACATAAGCAGAATTCTTCTCATGAATAATAGTGGGAGCAAACTCAACAAAATAACTATCATGTGATTGAAAATTAAGATCAAGATGACAAGTTTCATGGTTATTACTATTCTTTAAAGCATACGTGTCATCACAATAATCATCATAGATAGGAGGCATTGTTTCATCATAATAAATTTTCTCATCAAAACTTGGGGGACAAAAAATATCAACTTCATCAAACATAGCTTCCCAAAGCTTGTGGCTTTGCATATCATTAGCATCATAGATATTCAAGGAATTCATACTAACAACATTGCAATCATGCTCATCATTCAAATATTTAGTGCCAAACATTCTAATGCATTCTTCTGCTAACAATTGAGCACAATTATCGGAATCCTTATTTTCATGATAGATATTAAAAAGATGAAGCATATGAGGTAACTTTAATTCCATTTTTTTTCATTTTCTTTTATAAACTAAACTAGTGATAAAACAAGAAACTAAAAGAATCGATTGCAAGATCTAAAGATATACCTTCAAGCACTCACCTCCCCGGCAACGGCGCCAGAAAAGAGCTTGATGTCTACTACACAACCTTCTTCTTGTAGACGTTGTTGGGCCTCCAAGTGCAGAGGTTTGTAGGACAGTAGCAAATTTCCCTCAAGTGGATGACCTAAGGTTTATCAATCCGTAGGAGGCGTAGGATGAAGATGGTCTCTCTCAAGCAACTCTGCAACCAAATAACAAAGAGTCTCTTGTGTCCCCAACACACCCAATACAATAGTAAATTGTATAGGTGCACTAGTTCGGCGAAGAGATGGTGATACAAGTGGTATATGGATGGTAGATAATAGTTTTTGTAATCTAAAAATATAAAAACAGCAAGGTAACGAATGGTAAAAGTGAGCGTAAACGGTATTGCAATGCGTTGAAACAAGGCCTAGGGTTCATACTTTTGCTAGTGCAAGTCCTCTCAACAATAATAACATAATTGGATCACATAACTATCCCTCAACATGCAACAAAGAGTCACTCCAAAGTCACTAATAGCGGAGAACGAACGAAGATATTATGGTAGGGTACGAAACCACCTCAAAGTTATTCTTTCCAATCAATCCGTTGGCTATTCCTATAAGTGTCACAAACAGCCCTAGAGTTCGTACTAGAATAACACCTTAAGACACAAATCAATCAAAACCCTAATGTCACCTAGATACTCCAATGTCACCTCAAGTATCCGTGGGTATGATTATACGATATGCATCACACAATCTCAGATTCATCTATTCAACCAACACAAAGGACCTCAAAGAGTGCCCCAAAGTTCTACCAGAGAATCACGACGAAAACGTGTGCCAACCCCTATGCATAGGTTCATGGGCGGAACCCGCAAGTTGATCACCAAAACATACATCAAGTGAATCACGTGATATCCCAATATCACCACAGATACGCACGGCAAGACATACATCAAGTGTTCTAAAATCTTTAAAGACTCAATCTGATAAGATTACTTCAAAGGGGAAACTCAATTCATTACAAGAGAGAAGAGGGGAGGAGAAACATAAGATCCAACTATAATAGCAAAGCTCGCGATACATCAAGATCGTGCCAAATCAAGAACACGAGAGAGAGAGAGAGAGAGAGATCAAACACATAGCTACTGGTACATACCCTCAGCCCCGAGGGAGAACTACTCCCTCCTCGTCATGGAGAGCACCGGGATGATGAAGATGGCCACCGGAGAGGGATTCCCCCCTCTGACAGGGTGCCGGAATGGGTCTAGATTGGTTTTCGGTGGCTATGGAGGCTTCTGGCGGCGAAACTCCCGATCTATTGTGCTCACGGATGTTTTTAGGGTATATGGAGATATATAGGCGGAAGAAGTATGTCAGGGGGGCCACGAGGGGCCCACGAGGGTGGAGGGCGCGCCCAGGGGAGGTGGGCGCGCCCCCCTGCCTCGTGGCCTCCTCGCAGGTCCCCCGACGTGCACTCCAAGTCTTCTGGGCTTCTTTCCTTTCAAAAATGAGTTCCGTGAAGTTTCAGGTCAATTGGACTCCGTTTGATTTTCCTTTTCTTCGAAACCCTAAACAGGGTACAAACAGAAACTGGCACTGGGCTCTGGGTTAATAGGTTAGTCCCAAAAATGATATAGAAGTGTATAATAAAGCCCATAAACATTCAAAACAGTAGATAATATAGCATGGAGCAATCAAAAATTATAGATACGTTGGAGACGTATCAGGACCCCCTACCCGAGATCCGCCGGTTTTGACACCGACAGGCGGGGTTCGCCGTGCGGGAAGCGTGCCGGTGGTGACGGCGTTCACCGGCGGCTGGAGGTGTGCGGCGCTGCAACTGTCATGGTGGACGCAGAGGTGGCGCGCGGTGAATCCGTGGCGAGCGTGGCGGACATGGAGGCATCGGCTGTGGTGCGCGATGAGTCCACGACGTCGGGTGCCGTCGGGCGCGTCAGGTGCGCGCGGGACGGGTGGGACGCATTGCTGCGGTCGGGCTCATTGGGCACGTCAGGTGCGCGCGGGACGTGCGGGGCACGGAAGAATGCCAGGCGTGTGTCGTTGGCGGAGACGGAGCTCGACGTATGTCGCCGGAGTCGTGAAGGAGCACGGTGCGGCCGACATTAGTGCGCCAAGTCGGATCCCTGGCGGTGCGACCGGCATCGGGTCTGTGGGCTGGGTCATGGTTGTGGCGGCGACATCGACGACAGGAGCTACACCAACTCTGACGATGGTAAGTTGTTGGCACGTTACAGCGACGGGCAGAGGCGCGCGGTGGCGTCAGGTGGAATCAGTCCGAGGAAGAAATGCACTGCAAGTTCAGAATTAGGGGGAGTTTGTTAGTATAATTCTGATCTTGGGTTCGTTCAACTACATGCACGGCCGGGTCATGTGTGGCCAGTTGAGTTAGTTGGCTAGTTGTGCGCATGTGCATGTGCATTCACAATTGGTTAGTGGGTGTGTGGGTTAGTGGTACAAAACCAGGCCAGGTTTGTTGTTGTGCGTGCCTGAGGCTATTTCAAGAGAGTAGTCTAGACGAGAGGCAATATGTAGACTTCCGTGTGTAGGCTCCATGGCACCTGGTGTGTGTAGCCAGAGGTGCTAGTGTGTGTGCAGTTTGTGTGTGCGAGCTATAGGGTGCCAAACCCAGTGAATAAAGGTTGCCAAGATAAAGATTGATTCGCCGCCCGCGGCATTCGTCGCCATTGCTCCGATTTCGTGCTCGAGTTGAGTTTCTTTGTGCATATGGTTTTCGGGTTTGTGCCAACAGACGACACGAGACAGCAGGGCAGCCCATCGATGGAGACGAAGGCCACGAAAACGGCTCGATGCAACTTTCAGGGGACGAGGGCCGTGGAAGCGGAAACGGCTGGCGATGTGGCGGCTCGGACGCGAGCGCCGCGGAAGCGGCGGTTAACGAAGCAGGGTCCGGCGAAAACTGAGTTCATCTCTAAATCGTAGACTAGGTACGACCGTACAAGGCCGACTCGAGGAAGTGCATTGCAGCGGCAGCGGAGACGGCAACTCACGGCGCCGGCGGCTTAGGAATGGGGGCGGCTTGATTTCAGGGCGTGACCCGGGGAAGGCGATGCAGGGGAGTCAATTCAGCAACGGTTTGGTTCTTACGTGCAATGACGAAGGCGACTCGCTGGCTGGCAGGTCCGCGAGACGCGGTGGTTCAACAGCAGCTCGGAGCTGGAGGCGAAGGCGGCGACTTGGCCATAGTTGAGGCGGGGTGTATCCGTAGCGGCTCAAAGGCGGAGGCGCGACCAGTGAGTCCGAGTTCGGCTCAAGTTGGAATCTCATACAGTGCTTCAGGATTTTCCTTGCCATGGCAGTTTTGTAAAGAAGAAACTTAAGTCGCCCACAGCGACAGCGGCGGCTCGAATTGCAATCTGCCATGTAACCCTAATACCTCTTAAACTTTTAGATATCACAGATTGTAAATTTAGACTGATGATCTTCAAGCTGATGTAGATCCGTTCAAGCCGGATATTCTTCCTCAGGGAAATTTGCGTGCTTCTCGATTCCTCAGAGAGATCCCTCCAAGAACACAACACCACCATGTGCAAGCCCCACAGTGGGCGCCAACTGTTGTGGAATTGTCACGGCAGATGTCCTAATGTGAGGACTTCGTCGTGAGGCCAACACATCTTTGTAGTAGCTTGAGAGGGGTTAAGTGGAACCGAGAGAGGCAACACAAGATAAGGATTTAGACAGCTTCGGGCCCCGGGAAACATCATCCGGTAACAACCCTACATGTTGTTTGTGGCTAGATCTCATTATGCTCATGAGAGAGTCGTCGTATAAACCGGCTCTCCTATTTAGTTGTGTCTAGCCCTAGAAATTGTTTCGTGTCCCCTCTTGGGGTGCCCTGCCCCTCCTTATATATGTTGAAGGGGCGGGTTACATGACTAGTCCTAGTAGGATTAGGATTACTCTATTACAAGTGGAGTCCTAGTCTTGCTTCCTTTGTAGGAGAATATTCTTTATGCATTTCCTCTTAAACTGGCCCACCATCACATGAACCGGCCTTCTGGGCCTTGGGCCTTGTCATCCATCTGACCCACCGTCAGGGTCATCCGTAAGTCACCAAATACTCGAGGGTCTCTGTGATCCGCCAAGTCCGACCGGGTCATACTTCTGGCCGGGTCATACCGCGGGGTATGTCCCCGACACTATGGTTTGGCAAGAAACCTAAGCTGTCATTTCTTAAAGCTTGGGGTTGCGATGCTTATGTGAAAAAGCTTCAGCCTGATAAGCTCGAACCCAAATCGGAGAAGTGTGTCTTCATAAGATACCCAAAAGAAACGGTTGGGTATACCTTCTATCATAGATCCGAAGGCAAGATCTTTGTAGCTAAGAATGGATCCTTTCTAGAGAAGGAGTTTCTCTCGAAAGAAGTGAGTGGGAGGAAAGTAGAACTTGATGAGGTAATTGTACCTTCTCTCGAATTGGAAAGTAGATCATCACAGAAATCAGTTCGAGTGATGCCTACACCAACTAGAGAGGGAGCTAATCATAATGATCATGAAAACTTCAGATCAAGTTACTACCGAACCTCGTAGGTCAACCAGAACACATTTCGCACCAGAGTGGTATGGTAATCCTGTTCTGGAAGTCATGTTACTAGACCATGACAAACCTACGAACTATGAGGAAGCGATGATGGGCCCAGTGATACGTCTCCAACGTATCTATAATTTTTGATTGCTCCATGCTATATTATCTTTTGTTTTGGACATTATTGGGCTTTATTATCCACTTTTATATTATTTTTGGGACTAACCTACTAACCGGAGGCCCAGCCCAGAATTGTTGTTCTTTTGCCTATTTTAGGGTTTCGAAGAAAAGGAATATCAAACGGAGTCCAAACGGAATGAAACCTTTGGGAACGTGATTTCTGGAACGAACAAGATCCCGGAGACTTGGACCCTACGACAAGCAACCAACAGGGAGGCCACGAGGTAGGGGGCGCGTCTACCCCCCCCCCCCAGGCGCGCCCTCCACCCTTGTGGGCCCCCTGTTGCTCCACCGACGTACTTCTTCCTCCTATATATACCTACGTACCCCCAAACGATCAGATACGGAGCCAAAACCCTAATTCCACTGCCGTCACTTTCTGTATCCACGAGATCCCATCTTGGGGCCTGTTCCGGAGCTCCGCCGGAGGGGGCATCGATCACGGAGGGCTTCTACATCAACACCATAGCCTCTTCGATCAAGTGTGAGTAGTTTACCTCAGACCTTCGGGTCCATAGTTATTAGCTAGATGGCTTATTCTCTCTTTTTGGATCTCAATACAAAGTTTTCTCCCTCTCTTGTGGAGATCTTTCGATGTAATCTTCTTTTGTGGTGTGTTTGTTGAGACCGATGAATTGTGGGTTTATGATCAAATTTATCTATGAACGATATTTGAATCTTCTCTGAATTCTTTTATGTATGATTGGTTATATTTGCAAGTCTCTTCGAATTATCAGTTTGGTTTGGCCTACTAGATTGATCTTTCTTGCAATGGGAGAAGTGCTTAGCTTTGGGTTCAATCTTGCAGTGTCCTTTCCTAGTGACAGTAGGGGCAGCAAGGCACGTATTGTATTGTTGCCATCGAGGATAACAAGATGGGGTTTTCATCATATTGCATGAGTTTATCCCTCTACATCATGTCATCTTGCTTAAGGCGTTACTCTGTTCTTATGAACTTAATACTCTAGATGCATGCTGGATAGCAGTCGATGTGTGGAGTAATAGTAGTAGATGCAGGCATGAGTCGGTCTACTTGTCTTGGACGGATGCCTATATATACATGATCATACCTAGATATTCTCATAACTATGCTCAATTATGTCAATTGCTCAACAGTAATTTGTTCACCCACTGTAAAATACTTTTGCTCTTGAGAGAAGACACTATTGAACCTATGGCCCCCGGGTCTATCTTCATCATATTAATCTTCCAATACTTTGCTTTTATTTTGCTTTGCATCTTTATCATAAAAATACCAAAAATATTATCTTATCATATCTATCAGATCTCACTCTCGTAAGTGACCATGTAGGGATTGACAACCCCTTATCGCGTTGGTTGCGAGGATCTATTTGTTTTGTGTAGGTGCGAGGGACTCACGCGCAGCCTCCTACTGGATTGATACCTTGGCTCTCAAAAACTAAGGGAAATACTTATGTTACTCTGTTGCATCACCCTTTCCTCTTCAAGGGAAAACCAACGCAAGTGCTCAAGAGGTAGCAAGAGGGATTTCTGGCGCCGTTGCCGGGGAGGTCTACGCAAAAGTCAACATACCAAGTACCCATCACAAACCCTTATCTCCCGCATTACATTATTTGCCATTTGCCTCTCGTTTTCCTCTCCCCCACTTCACCCTTGTTGTTTTATTCACCCCCCCCCCTCTCTCTCTATCCTCCCTCTCTTTCTCTATTTGCCTCTTTTTGCCCGTTCCTCGTTTGCTTGTGTGTTGGATCGCTTGCTTGTTACGATGGCTCAAGATAACACAAAATTGTGTGACTTTACCAATACCAACAACAATGATTTTATTAGCACTCCGATTTCTCCTCTTACCGATGCTGATTCTTGTGAAATTAATGATGCCTTGCTGAATCTTGTCATGAAAGATCTGTTTTCCGGCCTTCCTAGTGAAGATGCTGCTACCCATCTAAATAGCTTCGTTGATTTGTGTGGTATGCAAAAGAAGAAAGATGTGGACAATGATATTGTTAAATTGAAGCTATTTCCTTTTTCGCTTAGAGATCGTGCTAAAGCTTGGTTTTCGTCTTTGCCTAAAAATAGTATTGATTCTTGGAATAAGTGCAAAGATGCTTTTATCTCTAAGTATTTTCCTCCCGCTAAGATCATCTCTCTTAGAAACGATATTATGAATTTTAAGCAACTTGATCATGAACATGTTGCACAAGCTTGGGAGAGGATGAAATTAATGATACATAATTGCCCAACACATGGTTTGAATTTGTGGATGATTATACAAAAATTTATGCTGGCTTGAATTTTGCTTCTAGAAATCTTTTAGATTCGGCCGTGGGAGGCACTTTTATGGAAATCACTTTAGGAGAAGCTACTAAACTCCTAGATAATATTATGGTTAATTATTCTCAATGGCACACTCAAAGATCTACTAATAAAAAAGTGCATGCGATAGAAGAAATTAATGTTTTGAGTGGAAAGATGGATGAACTTATGAAATTATTTGCTAATAAAAGTGTTTCTTCTGATCCTAATGATATGCCTTTGTCTACTTTGATTGAGAATAATAATGAATCTATGGAAGTGAATTTTGTTGGTAGGAACAATTTTGGTAACAACCGTATAGAGGAAACTTTAATCCTAGGCCTTATCCTAGTAATTCCTCTAATAATTATGGTAATCCTACAACAATTCTTATGGAAATTTTAATAAGATGCCCTCTGATTTTTAATCTAATATTAAAGAATTTATTACTTCGCAAAAGAATTTCAATGCTTTGATTGAAGAAAAATTGCTTAAGATTGATGAGTTGGCTAGGAACATTGATAGAATTTCTCTTGATGTTAATTCTTTGAAACTTAGATCTATTCCACCTAAGCATGATATCAATGAGTCTCTCAAAGCCATGAGAATTTCCATTGATGAGTGCAAAGAAAGAACTGCTAGGATGCGTGCTAAGAAAGATTCCTTTATAAGAGCGTGTTCTTCTAGTTTCCATGATAATAAAGATGAAGATCTAAAAGTTATTGATGTGTGCCCTATTAAATCTTTGTTTTGCAATATGAATCTTGATAATGATGGGACCGAATATGATCCACCTTTACCTAAAAGGCATTCCAAAAATTCGAAGTTTTTAGATCTTGATACTAAAATTGATAAAAGTGGGATTGAAGAGATCAAAACTCTAGATGTTAATGAACCTACTATTTTCGATTTCAAGGAATTTAATTATGATAGCTGCTCTTTGATAGATTGTATTTCCTTATTGCAATCTGTGCTAAATTATCCTCATGCTTATAGTAAAAATAAAGCTTTTACCAAACATATCGTTGACGCTTTGATGCAATCTTATGAAGAAAAACTTGAGTTGGAAGTTTCTATCCCTAGAAAACTTTATGATGAGTGGGAACCAACTATTAAAATTAAAATTAAAGATCATGAATTCTATGCTTTGTGTGATTTGGGTGCTAGTGTTTCCACGATTCCAAAAACTTTGTGTGATTTGTTAGGTATCCGTGATTTTGATGATTGCTCTCTAAACTTGCACCTTGCGGATTCCACTATAAAGAAACCTATGGGAAGAATTAATGATGTTATTATTGTTGCAAATAGGAATTATGTGCCCGTAGATTTTTTTATCGTTCTTGATATAGATTGCAATACTTCATGTCCTATTATTCTTGGTAGACCTTTCCTTAGAACGATTGGTGCAATTATTGATATGAAGGAAGGAAATATTAGATTCCAATTTATGTTAAGGAAAGGCATGGAACACTTTCCTCGAAAGAAAATTAAATTACCTTATGAATCTATTATGAGATACACTTATGGATTGCCTACCAAAGATGACAATACCTAGATCTATCCTTGCTTTTTATGCCTAGCTAGGGGCGTTAAACGATAGCGCTTGTTGGGAGGCAACCCAATTTTATTTTTATTCCTTGATTTTTGCTCCTGTTTAGTAATAAATAATTTATCTAGCCTCTTTTTTGGTTGTTTTTTTGTGTCTAATTAGTGTTTGTGCCAAGTAGAAGCGTTGGGAAGACTTGGGGGAAGTCTTTTTAATCTTGCTGTAAAAAACAGAAACTTTAGCGCTCACGAGAACTACTGCCATTTTTATTTGTAAAGTGCTATTTAGTTAATTCTTTTTTCAGATGATTAATAGATAACTTACTCACATCCAGAAATTTATTTTAGAATTTTTGGGGTTCCAGATCTTGCGCTAGCTACAGATTACTACAGACTGTTCTGTTTTTGACAGATTCTGTTTTTCGTGTGTTGTTTGCTTATTTTGATGAATCTATGGCTAGTAAAATAGTTTATAAACCATAGAGAAGTTGGAATACAGTAGGTTTAACACCAATATAAATAAAGAATGAGTTCATTACAGTACCTTGAAGTGGTCTTTTGTTTTCTTTCGCTAACAGAGCTCACGAGATTTTCTACTTTAAGTTTTGTGTTGTGAAGTTTTCAAGTTTTGGGTAAAGGTTTGATGGATTATGGAACAAGGAGTGGCAAGAGACTAAGCTTGGGTATTCCCATTGCACCCCCAAGATAATCTAAGGACACCTAAAATCCAAAGCTTGGGGATGCCCCGGAAGGCATCCCCTCTTTCGTCTACTTCTATCGGTAAATTTACTTGGAGCTATATTTTTATTCACCACATGATATGTGTTTTGCTTGGAGTGTCTTGTATGATTTGAGTCTTTATTTGTTAGTTTACCACAATAATCTTTGCTGTACACACATTTTGAGAGAGACACACATGATTCGGAAATTATTAGAATACTCTATGTGCTTCACTTATATCTTTTGAGTTATATAGTTTTGCTCTAGTACTTCACTTATATCTTTTAGAGCACGATGGTGGATTTGTTTTATAGAAACTATTGATCTCTCATGCTTCACTTAGATTATTTTGAGAGTCTTAAATAGCATGGTAATTTTCTTAAATAATCCTAATATGCTAGGTATACAAGATTAATAATAAAATTCTCTTATGAGTGTGTTGAATACTATGAGAAGTTTGATACTTGATAATTGTTTTGAGATATGGAGATGGTGATATTAGAGTCATGCTAGTTGAGTAGTTGTGAATTTGAGAAATACTTGTGTTAAAGTTTGTGATTCCCGTAGCATGCAAGTATGGTGAACCGTTATGTGATGAAGTCGGAGCATGATTTATTTATTGATTATCTTCCTTATGAGTGGCGGTCGGGGACGAGCGATGGTCTTTCCCTACCAATCTATCCCCCTAGGAGCATGCGGGTAATACTTTGCTTTGATAACTTGTAGATTTTTGCAATAAGTATATGAGTTCTTTATGACTAATGTTGAGTCCATGGATCATACACACTCTCACCCTTCCATCATTGCTAGCCTCTCTAATACCGCGCACCTTTCGCCGGTATCATACACCCACCATATACCTTCCTCAAAACAGCCACCATACCTACCTATCATGGCATTTCTATAGCCATTCTGAGATATATTGCCATGCAACTTTCCACCATTCCGTTTACTATGACACACTCCATCATTGTCATATTGCTTTGCATGATCATGTAGTTGACATTGTATTTGTGGCAAAGCCACCGTTCATAATTCTTTCATACATGTTACTCATGAGTCATTGCATATCCCGGTACACCGCCGGAGGCATTCATATAGTCATATCTTGTTATAAGTATCAATTTGTAATTCTTGAGTTGTAAGAAAATAAAAGTGTGATGATCGTCATTATTAGAGCATTGTCCCAGTGAGGAAAGGATGATGGAGACTATGATTCCCCCACAAGTCGGGATGAGACTCCGGACGAAAAAAAAGAGGCCATAAAAAAGAAGAGAAAATGCCCAAATAAAAAAATGAGAGAAAAAGAGAGAAGGGACAATGCTACTATCCTTTTACCACACTTGTGCTTCAAAGTAGCACCATGATCTCCATAATAGTCTCCTATGTTATCACTTTCATATACTAGTGGGAATTATTCATTATAGAACTTGGCTTGCATATTCCAATGATGGGCTTCCTCAAAATGCCCTAGGTCTTCGTGAGCAAGCGAGTTGGATGCACACCCACTTAGTTTCTTTTTGAGATTTTACTTATAGCTCTAGTGCATCCGTTGCATGGCAATCCCTACTCACTCACATTGATATCTATTGATGGGCATCTCCATAGCCCGTTGATACACCTATTTGATGTAAGACTATCTTCTCCCTTTTTGTCTCCTCCACAACCACCATTCTATTCCACCTAAAGTGCTATGTCCATGGCTCACGCTCATGTATTGCGTGAAGATTGAAAAAGTTTGAGAACACCAAAAGTATGAAACAATTGCTTGGCTTGTCATCGGGGTTGTGCATGATTTAAATACTTTGTGTGGTGAAGATAGAGCATAGCCAGACTATATGATTTTGTAGGGATAACTTTCTTTGGCCATGTTATTTTGAAGAGACATAATTGCTTAGTTAGTATGCTTGAAGTATTATTATTTTTATGTCAATATTAAAATTTTGTCTTGAATCTTTCGGATCTGAATATTCATACCACAATTAAGAAGAATTACATTGAAATTATGCCAAGTAGCATTCCACATCAAAAATTCTGTTTTTATCATTTACCTACTTGAGGACGAGCAGGAATTAAGCTTGGGGATGCTTGATACGTCTCCAACGTATCTATAATTTTTGATTGCTCCATGCTATATTATCTTCTGTTTTGGACATTATTGGGCTTTATTATCCACTTTTATATTATTTTTGGGACTAACCTACTAACCGGAGGCCCAGCCCAGAATTGTTGTTTTTGCCTATTTTAGGGTTTCGAAGAAAAGGAATATCAAACGGAGTCCAAACGAAATGAAACCTTCAGGAACGTGATTTTTGGAATGAACAAGATCCAGGAGACTTGGACCCTATGACAAGCAACCAATAGGGAGGCCACGAGGTAGGGGGCACGCCTACCCCCCCCCCCAGGCGCGCCCTCCACCCTCATGGGCCCCCTGTTGCTCCACCGACATACTTCTTCCTCCTATATATACCTACATACCCCCAAACGATCAGATACGGAGCCAAAACCCTAATTCCACTGCCGTAACTTTCTGTATCCACGAGATCCCATCTTGGGGCCTATTCCGAAGCTCCGCCGGAGGGGGCATCGATCACGGAGGGCTTCTACATCAACACCATAGCCTCTTTGATGAAGTGTGAGTAGTTTACCTCAGACCTTCGGGTCCATAGTTATTAGCTAGATGGCTTCTTCTCTCTTTTTGGATCTCAATACAATGTTCTCCCCCTCTCTTGTGGAGATCTATTCGATGTAATCTTCTTTTGCGGTGTGTTTATTGAGATTGATGAATTGTGGGTTTATGATCAAGTTTATCTATGAACAATATTTGAATCTTCTCTGAATTCTTTTATGTATGATTGGTTATATTTGCAAGTCTCTTCGAATTATCAGTTCGGTTTGGCCTACTAGATTGATCTTTCTTGCAATGGGAGAAGTGCTTAGCTTTGGGTTCAATCTTGTGGTGTCCTTTTCCAGTGATAGTAGGGGCAGCAAGGCACGTATTGTATTGTTGCCATCGAGGATAACAAGATGGGGTTTTCATCATATTGCATGAGTTTATCCCTCTACATCATGTCATCTTGCTTAAGGCGTTACTCTGTTCTTATGAACTTAATACTCTAGATGCATGCTGGATAGCGGTCGATGTGTGGAGTAATAGTAGTAGATGCAGGCATGAGTCGGTCTACTTGTCTTGGACGTGATGCCTATATACATGATCATACCTAGATATTCTCATAACTATGCACAATTCCGTCAATTGCTCAACAGTAATTTGTTCACCCACCATAAAATAATTATGCTCTTGGGAGAAGCCACTAGTGAAACCTATGGCCCCCGGGTCTATCTTCATCATATTAATCTTCCAATACTTCGCTTTTATTTTGCTTTGCATCTTTATCATAAAAATACCAAAAATATTATCTTGTCATATCTACCAGATCTCACTCTCGTAAGTGACCATGTAGGGATTGACAACCCCTTATTGCGTTGGTTGCGAGGATTTATTTGTTTTGTGTAGGTGCGAGGGACTCGCGCGTAGCCTCCTACTAGATTGATACCTTGGTTCTCAAAAACTGAGGGAAATACTTACGCTACTCTGCTGCATCACCCTTTCCTCTTCAAGGGAAAACCAACGCAAGTGCTCAAGAGGTAGCACCCAGATTCCGATAAATGGCTTGAGGCCATGAAATCTATGATCCATGTATGAGAATAAAGTATGGACATTGGTGGACTTGCCCGATGATCGGCAAGCCATTTACAATAAATGGATCTTCAAGAGGAAGACAGACGCTGGTGGTAGGGTTACTATCTACGAAGCTTGACTTGTTGCAAAAAGGTTTTTCGACAAGTTCAAGGTGTTGACTACGATGAAATTTTCTCACTCGTAGCGATGCATAAGTCTATTCGAATCATGTTAGCAATTGCCACATTTTATGAAATTGGGCAAATGGATGTCAAAACTACATTCTTTAATGGATATCTTAAAGAAGAGTTGTATATGATGCAACCATAAGGTTTTGTCGATCCAAAAGGTGCTAACAAAGTGTGCAAGCACCAGCGATCCATTTATGGACTGGTGCGAGCATCTCGGAGTTGGAATATACTCTTTGATGAGGTGATCAAAGCATATGATTTTATACAGACTTTCAAAGAAGCCTGTATTTACAAGAAAGTGAGTGGGAGCTCTGTAGCATTTCTGATATTATATGTGGATGACATATTGTGGATCGGGAATGATATAGAATTTCTGGATAGCATAAAAGGATACTTGAATAAGATTTTTTTCAATAAAAGACCTCGGTGGAGCTGCTTATATATTGAGCATCAAGATCTATAGAGATAGATCAAGACGCTTGATAGGACTTTCACAAAGCACATACCTTCACAAGATTTTGAAGGAGTTCAAAATAGATCAGTCAAAGAAAGGGTTCTTACCTATGTTACAAGGTGTGAAGTTGAGTAAGACTCAAAACCCGACCACAGCAGAATATATAGAGAGAATGAAAGTCATTCCCTATGCCTCAACCATAGGCTCTATAAATTATGCTATGCTGTGTACCAAACCTATTGTGTACCGTACCATGAGTTTGGCAAGGGGGTACGATAGTTATCCAGGAGTGGATCACTGGACAATGGTCAAAGTAATCCTTAGTTACCTAAGAGGACTAAGGAAATATTTCTCGGTTATGGAGGTGATATAGAGTTCATCGTAAAGAGTTACGTCGATGCAAGCTTTGACACTAATCCAGATGACTCTGAGTCTCGATCTAGATACATATTGAAAGTGGGAGCAATTAGCTAGAGTAGCTCCGTGCAGAGCATTGTAGACATAGAAAATTTGCAAAATACATACGGATCTGAATGTGGCAGACACGTTGACTAAACTTCTCTCACAAGCAAAACATGATCACACCTTAGTACTCTTCGGGTGTTAATCACATAACAATGTGAACTAGATTATTGACTCTAGTAAACCCTTTGGGTGTTGGTCACATGGCGATGTGAACTATGGATATTAATCACATAAAGATGTGAACTATTGGTGTTGAATCACATGGCGATGTGAACTAGATTATTGACTCTAGTGCAGGTGGGAGACTAAAGGAAATATGCGCTAGAGGCAATAATAAAGTTGTTATTTTATATTTCCTTATATCATGATAAATTTTTGTTATTCATGTTATAACTGTACTAACCGGAAACTTGATACATGTGTGGATACATAGACAAAACGCCGTGTCCCTAGTAAGCCTCTACTAGACTAGCTCGTTAATCAAAGATGGTTAAGTTTCCTAACCATAGACATGTGTTGTCATTTGATGAACGGGATCACATCATTAGGAGAATGATGTAATGGACAAGACCCATCTGTTAGCTTAGCATAATGATCGTTAAGTTTTATTGCTATTGCTTTCTTCATGACTTATACATATTCCTCTGACTATGAGATTATGCAACTCCCGAATACCGGAGGAACACCTTATGTGCTATCAAACCTCACAACGTAACTGGGTGATTATAAAGATGCTCTACAGGTGTCTCTGAAGGTGTTTGTTGGGTTGGCATAGATCAAGATTAGGATTTGTCACTCCGTGTATTGGAGAGGTATCTCTGGGCCCTCTCGGTAATGCACATCACGATAAGCCTTGCAAGCAATGTGACTAATGAGTTAGTTATGGGATGATGCATTACGGAACGAATAAAGAGACTTGCCGGTAACGAGATTGAACTAGGTATGAGGATACCGACGATCGAATCTCGGGCAAGTAACATACCGATGACAAAGGGAATAACGTATGTTGTCATGAGGTTTGGCCGATAAAGATCTTCGTGGAATATGTAGGAATGAATATGAGCATCCAGGCTCCACTGTTGGTTATTGACCGGAGATATGTCTCGGTCATGTCTACATAGTTCTCGAACCCGTAGGGTACACACACTTAACGTTCGGTGATGATTTGTATTATGAGTTATGTGTTTTGGTGACCGAAGATTGTTCGGAGTCCCTGATGAGATCACGGACATGACGAGGAGTCTCAAAATGGTCGAGAGGTAAACATTGATATATTGGACGATAGTATTCGGACATCAGAACGGTTCCGGATCGTTTCGGGTATTTTTCGAAGTACCAGGAGGTTACCGGAACCCCCCTGGGGAAAGTAATGGGCCACTATGGGCCTTAGGGGAGAGAGGAGGCAGCTCACAAGGGGTGGCCGCGTGGCCCCCATGGGAGTACGAATGGACTAGGGGAGGGGGCGCCCCCCCTTTCCTTCTCCTCCTCCCTCTCCTTTCCCCTTTTCCCCCTCCACGAGAAGGAATAAGAGGGGGGCGAATCCTACTAGTACTAGGAGTCCTAGTAGGACTCCCCTCTCCTTGGCGCGCCCCCTTGGTGGCCGGCCTCCTCCTCCCCTCCTTTATATACGGGGGCGGGGGCACCCCATAACACATCAATTGGTCTCTTAGCCGTGTGCGGTGCCCCCTCCGTAGTTTACTCCTCCGGTCATAGCGTCGTAGTGCTTGGGCGAAGCCCTGCGCGGATCACATCGCCATCACTGTCACCATGACGTCGTGCTGACGAAAATCTCCCTTGACCCTCTGCTGGATCAAGAGTTTGAGGGACGTCATTGAGCTAAACGTGTGCTGAACTCGGAGGTGTCGTACGTTCGGTACTAGACCGGTTGGATCGTGAAGACGTTCGACTACATCAACCGCGTTAACCTAACGCTTCCGCTTTCGGTCTACGAGGGTACATGGACACACTCTTCCCCTCTCGTTGCTATGCATCTCCTAGATAGATCTTGCGTGAGCGTAGGAAATTTTTGAAATTGCATGCTACGTTCCCCAACAATATCAGCCATCACTTCCACTATCTACTCATCAAACAATGCCCATACACAACGGGCCATCGAGCACTCCATTAAATAGTGTTTCCAGGAGTCGACACTTACGCACAATTGGCATCTTTCCTGGTAATAGCCCGTGCTTTCTAACATCTCCGCAAGGACTGCCTAGCAAGTCTCCATAGAAAAGTTC
The DNA here is from genome assembly GCF_003073215.2 of Triticum urartu. Lineage (NCBI taxonomy): Eukaryota > Viridiplantae > Streptophyta > Magnoliopsida > Poales > Poaceae > Triticum > Triticum urartu. The sequence continues at coordinate 468,696,566 of NC_053027.1, forward strand.
TGATTTTTGAAGGGATCTTTGTATTCTAGAGTGTAGTCCAACCCTTCTCCTCCTGCGACCCATCTGATACTGATGTCCTCCCTCCAAGAAGATCCTCTCCTCTCTTCTTTGTTTATGTTAGCAGTCTCACTGAGAAAGAACCTTTCTTTTCAAACCGCCAAGCCCAAAAAACTGTCATAGGCATGGTGCACAGTGGTATATTCTTGATAGCTTTATACCATTGGCAAAAAATATTGCTATAGAAGATCGGATCGCCACACTACGTTTGTAGTGTCGATCAGCTCCGACACTAAAACTGGTGGGTTCGGCCCCAAGCAGGCAATCGGTTTCATTGATGTATCTCTGGGAATCCAATTATGTGCTCATGTATGCGTAGAACTTCCATCTCCTATCCTCTGGATCAACCCTTGAGCTAGCACGTCCCTCCCTTCAATCAACGACCGCCATACCTGTGAGGGATGAGAGCCCACATCGTCATCCATAAAGCTTACCTCTGAAAAATAAATTGCCTTGAATAACTTTGCACAAAGAGAATCAGGCATAATTGTTGAACATATGGTTTATGCATGTATATTGTATAGCATGGCCCACCTCCTAGTCATTGTATAGTTGAGGTTGTGGCCCACTTTGTACTCCATATATACGTGCGTTATGCACCAATCAATACATCGTGAAGCATTGCCAAAACTCTCGTTTCCAACATGGTATCATACCTACGATCCTAACCCTAACCCTTGTCGCCGCCGCCGCGATCAACTCGCCGCCGCAACCCGCCGCCGCCACCACCACCCCCCGCCGCTGCCGCCGCATTCCCACGCCGCCGCCCACGTGTGCCGCCGCCGCCCACGCTTCCGCCCACATCCCGCCGGGCCGCCCCAAGCTGCACCGCCACCCCTTTGCCGCACCGCTTCCCCGTGCGCCGCCGCAACCCCGTCCCCTCTCGGACTCATGGCCTCCCCCGGTTCCACCGGCACCACCCGCAGCCACCGCACCAACCCGTTCGACGGTCCCGACCCCGTCGTCATCCGTGATCTCAACATCCTCGCTCGGGTTCCCGTCGTTCTCGATCATCTCTCCTCCACCTACTATGCCTGGAAGACGTACTTCTCCCTTGTGTTCAGTGCGTACAACCTCCGGGATCACATCGATGGCTCCGTGGATTCCCGCTTCATGGAGGACGATGAGGAGTGGACGTCCATCGACGCCACCCTCATCCGTTGGTTCTACACCACCATATCGAAGGACCTCTTCCACACGGTGGTCTCCGCCGACGATGACGCTCACGCCGTTTGGACCAAGTTCAACGGCCTCTTCACCGACAACGCGCTCCAACGCAAGGTTTTCTTGCACAGCGAGTTTTTTGGGTGCCAGCAGCTCGACTCGTCTGTTGACAATTATTGCATGCGCCTCAAGAAGCTTGTTGACAAGCTCTGTGACCTCGGTGAGAAGGTCTCCGACGAGCTTCTTCTTAGCACCCTCATTGCCAGCCTGAATGATGACTTTGGGAACGCCGCCTCCAACATCCCTCTCATGACCAACCCGACGTTCCCCAAGATCATCGCGTACCTGAAGCTGGAGGAGAGGAGGATGTGAATGTCGCGCACACGGGCCAACCACATGGCCCTCACCGCCGGTACCCTCGGCGGTGCGCCGCCCACCGCCGCGGCCCATCCTGGGCCCCTTTCCGGTGCCGCCGCCGCCGCCCGGGTTCCATACCCCCAGCCGCCGGAGCCCCCCCCCCCCGCCACCCCCTGCCGAGTAGCCGCAGCACTGCGGTTGCCTCAAACAGCAGCGGCAGCCGACTACACACGGCGCGCCGCCGCGGCACCAGCAGCAGCAGCTCCCGCCGGTGCCCTGGCAGGCCGGACAGAACCCCTGGATGGGGGTCCTTCACACGTACTCCATGCCTGTACCGCACGCCCCTATCCCCGGCTTCTTCGGCGCCCGCCCGACCTCTCATCAGGCGCTTTATGCGGCCCCTCAACAGTACCCTCCCACGCCGCTCTATGACCCCTTTGCGGCCTATGGGCTGCCCTTGGCCGGTGGGTTCACGCCGCCGCCGCCACAGCCGCCGCAGTCGGCCCCGGCCCTCCCGTCGGCGCCTTGGGACCCCGCACTTCTAGCGACCCTCCACACTGCCCCCACGCTGCAGCAATACACTGGCGGTAGCGACTGGTATATGGACACTGGAGCCACGGCTCACATGGCCGCCAACCTCGGTAACCTTCTTACCGCTCACCCCGTTCATACCGTTGCTCGAATTACCGTGGGCGACGGTTCTTCCATGCCTATTACTCATGTCGGTCATGCTTCTTTTCCTTCTAACTACATGCCATTATATCTTTCTAACGTACTTGTCTCTCCTGACATAATTAAAAACCTTGTTTTCGTCCGTTCTCTTACAGGTGAAAATCCTGTCACCGTTGAATTTGACATGTTTGGCTTTTCTGTTAAGGATGCCCGTACCCGGATGGTGCTCCACCGATGTGACAGCCCCGACGAGCTCTACCCGGTCCACTCATCCACCTCCTCCGTTGCTGCACCCATGGCGCTTTCCGCCAGAGTGGAACTTTGGCATGCTCGTCTCGGTCATCCCAACATCGCCACCTTTCGTCATATTCTTTGGAGTTTTTCCTTCATGTGTAATAAGATCGACACTCACACTTGTCATGCTTGTCGTCTCGGCAAACATGTTCGTCTTCCTTTTAGCACTTCCTCGCATGTTGCTTCATACCCGTTTGAGTTAATTCATAGTGATGTTTGGACCTCTCCTATTGCAAGTAACATGGGCTATCTTTATTATCTTGTCATACTTGATGATTTTTCACACTATGTGTGGACCTTCCCGTTGCGGCGAAAGTTGGATTCTGTTGCCACTCTCACCGCGTTCTACTCCTATGTCTCCACGCAGTTTGGACGTCCCATTCATGCGTTGCAAACAAACAACAGGAAGGAGTTTGATAACCTTGCAATCCGCAACCTTCTCGCCACAGACAGCATGATTTTTCGTCTCACTTGCCCGTACACTTCGCAACAAAATGGCCGCACTGAGCGCGTGCTTCGCACTCTTAATGACTGCGTCCGCACCCTCATCTTTCATGCCAACGTGCTACCACGTTTTTGGCCCGACGCGCTAGCCACCGCATCACTACTCATCAACATTCGTCCCTGTCGCACTCGCGGGAATTTTCCACCTCATCACCTTTTGTTCGGCATGCCACCCTCCCATGCTGAGCTCTGCATCTTCGGTTGTCTATGCTACCCTAGCATCGCTTCCACTACTCCTCATAAGCTTGCACCTCGGTTCGTGGCCTGCATCTTTCTCGGCTATCCCCCCAACACCAAAGGTTACCGCTGCTATGATCCTATCTCACATCGGGTGACCACTTTCCGACATGTTTACTTTGATGAGATGGTTTTTCTGATTCAGCATGTACCTTCGGATGTTGCGGCCTTGCCCGCTCCTGGTGATGGCCGTTCGCGTGCTTCTCTTGGGCCGCCTCCTGGCTTTGAGGGTGCCCCCCACGCCACGGGTCGAGTTTCTCCCCGGTTGGCTGCCTTAGGGGCTGCACCCCTCCCGGCGCCCATGACACCCTTGGCGTCCCCGGCCCCGACCACGTCGTCGGCCTCCCCGACGACCGCGCCGCCATCGGCCTCCCCGGCGGCTGTGAGGCCTCCCGCGTCCCCTGCGCCCTCCCCGGCGTCCCCCGCGGCCTCGGAGGTGGCGGGCTCTTCTTTGTCATCGCCCGCCGCCACCCCGGACTTGCTACCCCACCCGATGACTCGCTCTCGGGCTGGCACTTTTCGTCTAAGCACGCGGTACACCAGCGATGAGTACCTTCTCGCTGCTTCCGTCTCTGAGCCGTCCCCTCTCCCATCGTCAGCTCGGGCCGCCCTTTGGGATCCTCATTGGCTCACTACGATGCAGGAAGAGTTCGACGCGCTCCAGCGGAACCATACTTGGCAGCTTGTCCCTCGGCCGCCTCGTGCCAACATCATCACGGGCAAGTGGGTCTTTTGGCACAAGACTCATCCGGATGGCACTCTTGAGCGCTATAAAGCTCGCTGGGTGGTTTGGGGCTTTCAGCAACGTGCGGGCGTGGACTTCACCGACACCTTTGCCCCGGTTGTTAAACTGGGTATGATCCGCACCGTGCTTCAGCTAGCCGTCTCCCGATCTTGGCCTGTGCATCAGTTGGACGTTTCCAATGCCTTCTTGCACGACCATCTCGCTGAGCAGGTGTTATGTGAGCAGCCCACCGGCTTCGTTGACGCTGCGCATCCAGACCATGTGTGCTTGCTCTCCCGTTCCCTTTACGGGTTGAAGCAGGCGCCTCGGACCTGGTACCAGTGCATCGCTGCCTTCCTGCAGACGCGCGGATTTACATCGACTCGCTCCGATGCGTCCCTCTTCGTGTACCATCACGGAGCTGACACGACCTACTTGCTGCTGTACATCGACGACATCATCCTGACGGCATCCACTGCCGCGCTCTTCCAGCGGCTTACTGCTCGTCTTCGTGATGAGTTTGCCCTGAAGGACTTGGGGTCCCTGCACTACTTCCTTGGCATTGGGGTGGTTCGACGGCCAGATGGGTTCTTCTTGCACCAGCAGCGCTACACCCATGAGCTTCTTGATCGCGCCGGCATGCTTAGCTGCAAGCCCGCTCCCACGCCTGTCGACACCAAGGCCAAGGTCTCTGCTCTGGAGGGTTCTCCTGCATCCGATGCGGCTTTATATCGCTCCATTGTGGGTGCTCTGCAGTACCTGACCCTGACGCGCCCCCTCTCGTTCCCAACAATAATCAACAAACAAGCCTGTCACGCTTGTAATGCTAGGTCGAAAAGCTCAAGATCTCTCAAATCAAGTCCTCCATCCTTTTTTGGTTGTGTCATCGTTTGCCACGAGATCCAATGAGGCTTTCGCTTACCCTCTTTACTTCCCCAAAAGAATTGTCAAATAAGCCTATTTAAATGTTCACACACCCTCCGTGAGGAGCTTGAAACATGATATAAAAAAAATCGGGGCTGCTTGCGCCACTGACTTAATCAAAATTTATTTTCTTGCGGCAGGGATTGCTTTCTCAATCCATCCTTTTACCTTACTTCAGAGCCTATCTTTTAGATACTTGAACGCCCCAGTTTTTCTAATGTCGACGTGGAAAACCTAACAAGGGATCGTCTACAGAAAAAAAAAAAGGTGAATTAAGTGGGCCGATCCACTGGGTTGTTGCTATACGAACAAGACGGCCCGTTAGAAGTATTTCCAAATTAGGAAGAGGCGAAGAGCCCAGCACATGATTCTCAAAAAAAACAAAGAGCCCAGCACATGGACTGCGAGTGTCCACTGGCCAACTAATGGGGAAATCACCTAAAAAAACAGTGGGGAAAAATCCTAAAAAAAAACAGTGGGGAAAAGGTTCAAAGAGGAGTATTCGCTACTCAGACCGTGGGACGACGACCGGGGGATCGGATCGGCGGCGATGGCGGCGGCGGCGCGGGATGGGGAAGCGAGGCGGGCGCACGCGGCGATGGTGGGGTCGCAGTTCATCAACGCGGGGTACCACGTCATCGCGAAGCAGGCGCTCAACGTCGGCGTCAACCGCGTCGTCTTCTGCGTCTACCGCGACCTCCTCGCGCTCTGCGTGCTTGCTCCCATCGCCTTCTTCCGCCACCGCGGCTCGCCCGCGCAGGCTCGTCCGCCGCCCGTCACGCGTCGCCTCCTTACCTCCTTCTTCTTCCTCGGGCTCACGGGGTAAGCCTGGCCACGCGGTCGCTCGGTGTCAGACACGCCGACCGCTTGAAGCAATGCTGCTTATGTACTTGCAAATGTCGTGCTCTGATGCGTCTGGTTGTTTGTCCTGTAGCATCTTTGGCAACCAGCTGCTGTTCTTGTTCGGCCTCGGCTACACCAATCCGACATACGCCGCCGCCATTCAGCCGTCAATTCCCGTCTTCACTTTCATCTTGGCCCTCGTCATGGGGTCAGTCTCGCTCAATCTTGAAAAATGTTCAGAGACTCGCATCTCTCTTTGTTTGTCGGTTTAAGCATTTTACCATTTTCAGCACTGAAACGGCGAGCTTCGTCACACACGAGGGCCGTGCCAAGGTTGGTGGCACCATCGTCTGTGTGCTTGGTGCTGTTCTCATGGTGTTGTACAGGGGGGCAGCTGTGTTTGGTAGCAGCGAGTTAGATCTTGATGTTCAGAGCAATGTCGTCATCACCGAGATGTTGCAACCTGAGCCAGGATCATCTTGGTTCATTGCATATGGGCTGGAAAAGTGGCATATCGGAGTGCTATGTTTAATAGGGAACTGCCTCTGTATGGCAACTTATCTTGCTTTGCAGGTATTAATGATTTTCAGGCTATTGTCGCACTCTATTCCGTTTGCATTTGATGTTTGTCAACTCGGAACACCTCGAGCTTTAGTTTTCTATCAAGCATATGCATGGCACAAGTACTGAAAGGCTGAAAGCCTCTGTAAGTTAGATCAGTAAATCTTATAGGGCAACTTCAGATCACAGCAACTCTATTTAGTACACTCTGTTTTGATGAATATTTCAGTCCCAATTCCTAATAGTTTCTCTGCCTTCTTGCCATTCTTGAAGTGAGAAGGATACTAAAATTTAGGCCGGCTTTGCTCTTCCTAGAAAAGGCCCATATTTATGCTGTGTGGCCAACTGGCCTTTGCTTAATATTGAACATGGTATGTTTTTTGGTGAATTGTCACAAGAAGATTTGTCATGGGCCGAGGAAATCATACTTCATTTTAAGAACCAATATCACTATACTAATAGAAGGAAATCACCCTTTTAACATTGTTGAAAATATGTTTATGTATTAGACTTACTTTGGTATCTTGCTATTCAAGGTTGAAACTTATGCTACAAGATCTATGTGCTCTGATTTGTATTGCAGAAAGTTTTCTTGTTATTTTATACTACTATGTTCATGTGTTGTTATTTCAGGCTCCAATTTTGGTGAAGTACCCTTGCAGTTTGTCATTGACAGCTTACTCATACTTTTTTGGAGCTCTTTTAATGCTTATTTCCGGAGTTTTTTCAACAACCAGTAAAGAAGATTGGACTTTGACTGCATCTGAGTTTGCGGCTGTTGTATATGCTGTAAGCTTTGTGTTAGTTTTATTTTTCCCATGCGTGGGACCATGAATTGAATTTCTACATGTATGTAGTACTGTGGCGAAGATAATTGTTGCAAACTTGCAAAATACGCTAGTTTGTGTAGGCTATAGAAGAAATAGTTGACGCATGCCACCATAAATATTCTATACTGAAATTCTCCTATTTCCCCCCTATTTCAGGGAGTTGTTTCATCTGCTCTTAATACTGGTTTATTGACATGGTCCAACAAAATTCTGGGCCCAGCTATGGTGGCACTATATATGCCTCTCCAGCCAGTGCTCTCTGCTCTCTTGTCAGTGCTCTTTCTGGGCAGTCCAATTTATTTCGGAAGGTAAGAGTATGTTTATCATATGTTCTATTCTTTAGAGTTAACATTTTCTATTTATCCTTTCTTTTAAGTGAAAAATACTTTTCCAGACCTCTTCTACTTGTTAATATGTGTATGTAGTAATGTAGGATATGCACATTGATGTCTTGTTCTATTTGACCATCTGATAAAGTGATAATCTGAAAGGTCGATAGTCCAAGTTTCTAACATTGATTATTAAAGTTCAGTTTTTTTTCTTCATAGCAATAAATGTTTATCATCTCCTTTGATCTGAGGTATAATCTGCTCTGTTTACTTGCAGTATTATTGGAGGGTTTCTAATCATCTCTGGTTTATACATTGTCACCTGGGCGCGACGTAGAGAAAACTTGACTGCCACTGGAGTACCTTATGTAAAATGCGCATTGGAGCCATGCGACGGTGCTTCTCAAGTCATAAAGGGCGGTAACCTCAGCCCCAGGCCCTTTATATCCCTTTCTAGGCTGTGGAATGTGCCACATGAATCTTGAGAAGTTGGTCTACGCAACTTCTGCTAGGCATCTGCTTTGATGAGGAAAAATACAGAATGCATTAGATGTTAGGAAGAGAAGTGCTGCAGAGAAGATTGCACTGAAGATTGTTAACGATGTTGGCATCTGTGTCCTCTGCAGAAAATCATACTCTCATACCTTCCATAGGAGCTGTTAGGTTAATTTAGACAAAAGAGAAGCCATGTTCATGCTGTTTTTCTAGGCTAACAACACACTGAGGATGCTGAATTGATTATTCTATAACCAAATGCAAGGTAGCTCCACCGACTTCGTGAAATCCAGTAGTATGTATATCCCGTGAAATCCCTACATACATACATATGTATGAACTCTGTAGCCATTGATGTCATGTGTGTAAAACTTTGAGAGAAATGAAACTCTCTTATCTGTGAAGTTCTCGTAGTTCATACCTTGTTTCGTACTACTACTCAATGAGTTAGCAATTCTGCAGGCTGGATGTGCGTTGCAAGTATTTTCCAGGCTGTTTTTTTGTACTGCAGGTATGTTTTTCACCGATAGTTCTTTCTTGTAAAAATGTAAATGCTACACATGAGATACCAATTTCACCTATGTGTATGTCATGGGATCCTATACATGACCTACCCATGCACCACTCTGTTGGTCTACTATTATACATCGCGCGATCAATCCATGGCGCGGAAACATCTGGCAGTGGTGTGCCTGAATCTGATGATCATTGATGCTGTGACCGGAGCTCGGCCTTCGTGACGAACAGGCCGTGGAAGCCGTAGGGGACGCGGGAGGGAAGCTGCACCTCGGCGACGATGTCCAGCTCGGGCGACTGCGCGTCCATCACCACGAACCGGTTGTCGCCGGTGCCCTCGTCGTGCACGTAGCACACCACGTAGCCGTCGTCCTCGTCGCCGTTCCCCTCGACGTCGTCGGGGACGAAAAACGGCTCCCCGGCGAAGCACCCCGGCCCGAAGTCCCGGCGCGCCACGGTGCAGTCGCCGTGGCCGGCGCGGTCGAAGTCGAGCTTGGCCACCCCGCCGATCTTGGGCATGGGGTCGCCCACGCCGAAGTAGCCGTAGCGGTTGCGGCGGCCAAGGCAGCCCGGGTTGATCACGCCGAAGTCGAGGTTCGCCGCCGCGAGCGGCGTGCGGGTGACGTTGCCGGTGCGGAGGTTGATGCGCACCAGCTCCACGGAGGCGTGGATCAGCTCCATGCGCTCCAGCGTGTGCTCGATGGACAGGATGTTGGGCGCCACCATCACGATCTCCTCGCCGCCGGCCTCCTCCCACGCGTTCACCGAGTGCATCATGTTGAACCCCGGCACCTCGAACCACCGCATCTCCGACTCGTCCGCGGCGTACTTGGGGATCACGCCGAGGCGAGGCACCATGCCGGGGTCCGCCCCGACGGGCGAGCCGCCGCCCACCACCATGCCCATGGGGTTCATCACGATCTGTATCTCCGGGAATATCGCATAATGCTCCGTCACGGCGAAGTCGTGCAGGAAAGACGGCTGCTTGACGGAGAAGATGGGCACGTCGGCGCCCTTGTTCCCTGCCGGGTCGAACCGGAAGTAGGTGACGAACGGCGGCATGGGGCCGTAGCGGAACGCGAAGAGCTCGCCGGTGATGGGGTCCTTCTTGGGGTGCGCGGTCATGCCCATGCTGAGGCGGCCACCGAAGTCGCACCTGCCGAGCGTGGTCACCTCACCGGTGGCCGGGTCGACGCGCACGGCGTACGGGAGGTCCGATTCGCCGAGCGCGTAGAGGCGGCCGCCGAAGACGGCGAGGCTGGTGTTGGCGAGCCCCACGCCCTCCATCGGGTTCATCTGGCCTGTCAGCACCCTGGCCGCCGTGACGGCGCCGCGCGCCATCCCGGCCAGGCCGTGGAAGCCGGAGAAGACGTTGGGCAAGACCGGCTCGCCCGCGTTGCGCTCCACGATGTACTTGTACGTCTGCACGTAGCGGGAGCAGAGGACGGGGTCGGAGTCGGGCGCCGTCGGGAGGAGCAGAGAGTGCAGCATGCCGTCGCCGTCGAAGAGGTGGTGCGGCCCGCGCGGGAGATGCTGCGGGTTGGGCCCGTTGCGGATGTAGGCGCCGCCGGCGAGGCAGCGCGGGATGACGCCGCGCACCACGGGGCAGGGCGTGGGCGGCAGCTCGTCCACGGGCGCGAAGTTGGCGGACAGCACGTGCCGCGGGTCCACCGACGGCCGCAGCACCGGCGGGTCGACGAACGTGTTGATCGCCTCCTCCAGCGCGTTGCAGAACGCCGCCTGTAGCGAAGCAGTAGGCCGGCGGCGAGGCCTGGACGACCGAGGCGCATCGGTTGCCCTGCTCGTTCTCGCGGTAGCCACTCGTGTACCAGTTGCATTGTTTGTCGACGTGTCGACCAGGTGCTCTTCCGTCTCTTGCTGCTCGACCGGCTTGGGCGGCGAGGTGAGGACGGTGGCGGTGGCGGCAGCCGACGGCGGCGGGGGCGACGTGCCCTTCCTCCGTCTGTAGCTGGGGTTCGGAGCAGCAGCAGAAGAGGCAGCAGGGGAGATGTAGGAGAGCCTCCTCGATCTCGGAGCATGAGCAGCATTGGCTTTGGCGGGGTAGAGATCAGACATGCTGAAGTTGGAGGTGACAAGTGCTCCCTCCATTTTCTGCAATCTGCAGATCAATGGCTCTTTGGATTGCTAGTGGATGGGGAGCGATTTCTTTGTTGAGTAGCAGCAAACGCTCACACCAGTTCGCACGCTGCTGCCTTTTGCTGCTTGTATGCTATGCTATGGCTATATATAGCCTCGGTAAAAGGCAAACTTACCTGGTGGAAATGTTTATTTGGTGAAAACTTCAACGATTACGTGAACCGTTGGATCACAGCGACCGCACAATGTGGGAGGATGAAGTGTTGCGCTAGGGTGTTTGGTTTGTGCACAAGTTTTCCTAAAATTTGTTTGAGTTTTTTTTTTTTCCCATGAGTTGGTCAACAATGGCAAGAAAAATGAACTAGAGTTGTTAGAAAAATTTACATGTTTTTTTTTTGTGTTTCATCAAGTTTTAGATACCATTAGGTGATTGGATTCGCCGGAATTACAGGAATTCTTGTGTTTTTTTTGTTTTATTTGCTCGAATATATCTCAAGATTCATCAAATTGTGCCAAAACTTTGGATTTTTGATGTCATACTTCTTTTGGCCCGAAATGTAAATCTTTGGAGGGTCATTGGGAGGACTGAGATGGTGAATTTGTGAGTAGCCATCGAACGGTCTACACTCCCAACATTTTATGCTTTCACCAAATGGACAACTCCATAGGCTACTTATTGTTGATGTGATCTAGGAAGATAAGGTAGAATCCTAGAACTGGTGTCTGGACCATGTATGAAAAAGAAGTGCGAAGGTTTTCGAGTCGCTAGCTTGGAAAGGGTGCGTTCACACAATTTCGTTTGAAGTGCTAGGCAACTGTCCAGTCCTGCTATAAATTACATGCTTTGGTTATAGGTAGATGTATAAAAATAACTAATTTTTTCACTTCTGAGTCCCCAAAACCACTCTCCAACAGACGATGTAGATATAAAAAAAATTACATCTCAACCTTCTGGAGATGTAAAATACAACATTTCGCGATGCAAATTTGCATCTTCATCTACTCCCTCCGTTCTTCAAAGAGTGTACTTTCAATTTTGTTGGAGGATCAAATTATGTCAAAATTTAACCGAGTTTGTGTAAAAAATATATCAATATTTGTGAAACCAAATAGGTATATGATGAAAATATATTTTATCATCAATCTAATGCTACTAATTTGAAGACATAAATGTTAGTGTATTATTGTATAAATGTGGTTAAACATAAAAACTTTTGACTTTTCAACAAAGTTGGAAGTACACTCTTTTAAGGACGGAGGAAGTACAGGAGATGTAAAACTGACGTCCACGCGCCAACTACCCAACTGCTTTCATTTTCCTTCCGCCTGCTCGCCAGTCACTTGCCTGCCGCCTGTCGACCGTCGTTGGGCCATGGCCGACTTCGACGACCCTGCCGCATCCTCTGCCGCATCCGCCCACCCCGCCAGGGCCTTCGCTGGCGCGACCACCATCCCCAATCCCACCTTCGCCTCCATGTCACCGCCCCGGTTTTGCCCCACCCCAGTCAGTCGCCATCGCGGCTGCCGCCCCACTGCCAGATCCGACCACTCCACCGCCCCCGCCTCCAAATCGACAGAATTGGCCACTTCTCCGTCGTTGAATCGCCGCCGCACCACCATCGGATTCGAGCCGCACACCCGCCGCCATGCTGCTGCAGCTTATCCGCTGCCAAACTCGACCTTCTCGCATCGCATGATTGTCGCCCCGCTGTCCCTTTGCGACCAATTTGCCGCTCGATTCACAACTGCGCCGCCGACCATTCGAGCACCAACCGCCGCATTCGACTTCCTAGCTCTCGTCGCTCAGCCGCCGGCGCTCGGTCCGCCGGTGCTCCTGCCGTCTCTCAGCGCTCGGCCGGCGGCGCTCATGCTGGCTAGTTTTACATCTCCATTTGCACCATCTATTGGAGTTACACTTTAAGATCTTCAATATACTCCAAATTTTAGAGTACATCATCTAAAGTTGTCTCTTTTTTTAGATGTAAAATGCATTTTTTGGAGATGTAATTTTTTTTTAAAAAAAGGAGGATCACCCCCGGCCTCTGCATCTGATCGATGCATGGAGCCATTTTATTAATTATTCTCAAAGACCTTACAAAGCATTATATCAGTATAAGCCTGGAACCACCATCCTGGCGACACCTGTCGCTACTCCTACCCCCTTGATGCAGGGGTGCCGAATGTCCGAGCCTAATACCAAACAGACATTGCACCAAAACTTAACATCTAAAGCCGGATGCCCCATCCCAGCCACATACCGGGAATGGGTCACACACCGGTCTGGCGCACTCACCGAGGCTACCGCCGCCGTCATCCACATAACCATCTCCAGAGCAGGCACCGACGCAAAGACCTTGCCAGGTCAACTGTCAACGCCACCATGGCGCCAGACAGCGCCACCGCCTTGCAGAGCGGAAAGATACAATGGCGATGGAAAGCAAGAGCTAGGACGAGGAGGGTACCACCGCCGCCATCACCCGCACCCCAACAACGCCCACCGACCACCAAGCTCCCTAAATGGCGCCTTCAAGAAGGATACGACGCCGATGGCGCCGCCGCCGCCCAACAAAGTTGGGGCTTTCGCCCGAGAGAACTAGGGGAAGGGGGAGTGGGGGATCAGACCTGTCAGACGCCTCCAAGAAGGGACACGGCGCCCTCAGGTGTCGCCGTCGACGCAGTCGACCATGGTCGGCCATGGCTTTCGCTCGGACTAGATTCTCCATCACAAGCACCACCAGCGCCGGCGTCCCATGGAACACGGGCAGGCCGGATGGGGGAGAACACGCCGTACAGGGGGAAGGGGCGCCAGATCTGGCACCGTCGCCCTCGTCCTCCGAGATTCCGCCTCCCGCGCGGCCAAGAACGCCGGAACCAAACGCCCGCACCACCGTCCGCCGCTAAGCCGGTGGTGCCTCACCAGAGGGGCCGCCGCCCCAAATCCGAAGCCCTCCGCGGAAGCAGAGCAGCAGCTGGCCCCGCCGCCACCTTCCTTGGCGGCGCCCCGGACTTGCCCGGAGACCGCCTCTGGCGGCGGCGAGGAGAGGTGGGGGTGGAGGAGGGCTGGGCGCGGCTAGGGTTGGCGGCGGCGAGGAGAGGTCTGGGAGAATCTATTTCTGACTGGAAATTTGCATCTTCTATTGGAGATGCTCTTAGATTAGATATGATCAACACAAGTTTCACTACCTACCATTTGGCTGTGGTTTGTACAATACTCCGTGCACAATAATGAGAATGAAATCCTGCCAAATTGCAATTTGCATGCATGGTGCGGCTATCTAGTTACTATAGGTTTAGTACCTATTGGTTGGTTGGATCCATGTAGAGCATCCAGCCACACACTTGTGTGAAATTGAGCAATGCAGTTATCCAGAACATGATTGGGCGAGACAGGATAAATGCTTACAAAATTTCCAGTGCTTGATGCGGACTGACGGGACCCGCAGTCCATGTCAGCCATTAATCCTCGGCCCCTGCCACCACTCACACGTCCATCCACGGTACTGCCTGCTTCCCCCGTCCCCGTCGCCATCCTCCTTCCATTTCCACCTTCCTCGGAATGTCAAGCTCATCTGCTCAAGCTACTGCCCAGGCCCCAGGGCAGGCTGCATGCATCTCAGCAATACCTGAGCGATGATCCATGGAGGTGGTAGTGTTGATACAGCTTGCAAGCAATCTATACCAGCTTAGCACTTCACTCTTCATTCAAGAGAACGGAACAGAAGCGACGCAAGCAGTGTCATGTCAGGGTCTCCCTGAAGTTCTTGGCCGGATGTTTGTTCGCAGACGAACGCGTGCACGCATCGGCAGGCAGTTCAGCACCAACATGCGGCACGAGTTTCCGATGAGCGATCCGCGCATGTCTGATGCAACCAATCAGTATCATCACAGAGATTGAAGCCAGACGCAACTGATTTCGTCGGTCCGATGCAACAAATGAGTATCATGTCTTGAACGATCAGAGCGTGCGTGCTCCTCCAGTCCAGAAATAATGCAGTCGACCGGCAATGATCGATACAGAGCCATTTTAAGCGCCTTAAATTGGACCGCAAAAACAAAAGAAAAGAGGCTTTGAGGTCGATAGGCAACTGTAGCCAGTTTGATCGCATCTGAAGGGAGTGGCGAGGGTGGCATGGCCGGGGCCCGGGGGCAACATCGGCGTCGTCGTCTCCCTCACGGTCACGGACCAGCGGAAGATCAAATGGACGGGTCGCTCGTGGATTGCCATTGCTTCCACTCAATCACTCACGACCCTACCATTTTAAGCGCCCCGGAACTCAGATCGGGGCACATAATATCCTGAATCCGGGTGAGATTAACTGGCTGTGGTAATTTTGCGGGAGCACGTGAATCTGGAGTCCAAAGTCCAAAACCATTTATCTTGGCCTGCGGAGGTAGAGGTGGGGATAAGGAACTAAGGAAGGGGTAGGCAGAAGCCGGTGAGACGGCAGCCGCGGCGACGGCGACGCTCGACAATATCTGCGTGCGCTAGTGCGCTAGTACTACATATCTGGATCACCTAACGTAACGACGACGCGACGAAGGGGGCTGTACACATCTTGATGCCGCGTGCTTTGTTCGCGAGCGATCGGCGAGGTGGGGATTCACCGGTGCACATTTCAGACCGTCCTGGAGCTCAGGATCGGGCCCCGATATTTTATCGGCCCGGGGAGCTAGCTAATAATGCACCGGAGCGACATTGTTGTCTTCTCGAGAGGCTCTACGATCTCATGCATGCGGGCTGCTTGGTTGCGTGCCGCACTGCGCGAGACGCGCACGCCACACCGTTATGATATCGGGGCAGGTTTGGTTTCATCGCATGAACTGTCAGACTTTAGGCCCGCCAGTTTTGACATTTTTTAGGTGGCGTTTGGTTATCTGCCCTTGGTTATGATGTGCAAAAGTTTTTGAACAGTCAACCACTTGTCGTAAAGAATTTCCCTGGTAATTTTAGAGGATTAGAATCCTAACCAAAATAAATAAATCATATGTGGGTTGTCTGATTTGTAGGATTAGTTCCTATATAAAAAACTTCTAAACGATTTCTCACATACAAATTTTATGAGTAAAATATATTATAAGTCCTATAAAACTATTAAAGGCGTGTCAGTTTGGCACTTTGTAATCCCATCCCCGCGAACCCTATCCCCTCCCCTGCCGCCACCCGCGGGGCGTCGGGGAGGGCCTCCTGACCTCCGCCGCCAGAGCCCCTCCTCCTCCCTCCTCCGCCCTCACCGCAGCCAAAGGGCGCGGCCGGGCCAAGCCCGACCGGCAGCGGCGGCAGGGCTCGTCTTCTCCCTCGCGCGTTGGGTGGTGTGGGCCGACCTCCTCGAGCCTGGGCTCGGGGCAACGTGGCGCGGGGGCGCACCGGCATTCTCCGACGCGGGCGTGGCGGCGACGTGAAGGGCTGCGGTGGCGGGGGTGCGCGTCTCGGCCGCGGCGGTCGTTCTCGGCCGGCAGACTGCGCAGGCCGTGGCGGCTTTGGCCGGTGGCTTCTCTGCCTCCTGGCAGCAGAGGGTGCTGGCAGCAGGAGTGCCCGATGCTACCTCGGGCTGGTCCATGGCCCTGGCCGAGATAGGCGGCAGTGCATGCCTTTGCTAGCTTCGGCGGTGCGGCGGCCGGGGTTCAGTGGGTAGCGTGGAGTGGTGGTGGTGGCCTCCTGTTCCTGGAGATATGCCTACGAGCGCGGGGCTGGGCGGGTGCCGTTGGTACCAGCCACACGCGCTATGGGGTCGGAGTAGATCTAGGGTTCGCGCTCGGGCGGGCCAAATTGGGCCCCGGGGCGGACCGGAGTTGGTGCTTCGAGTAGGAGTGGTCGGGCTTGGTCTGGGATGTGCTCGCGAATGGTGCTTGTGTTCCCTTCGCAGGTACGGTGCTCGAGGGTGGTGGTGGTGATATCGTTGTCCGTGTGCGGATTGCCGTCAGTATCCACGGACATGGCATCGTGTGAGCTCGCTTGGCCTTGGGCTCGGGGCTGGCTCAGCGGTGGTCGTTGACAGTTTCGGAGTCGTGTCCCCCTGTCCATCGGGTATTGGCTGGGGACGCAGGTGTGGGTGCGTCCTACTGTGGAGGCGCCTACCCAGACTCGGGGACTGATGCCGGGCTGGCGGATTGACGTCGCTCTTCCTACCATGGTTGGGTGCGGTGTGATGTGTGCAACCGGCGGTATCTTGCGACAAGGATGCCGGGGCAGCGACCTCGGATGGCGCTCTGCATGGTTGCTCTTCGGCGGGCATCATTGTGGTGGTGGTAGCTCTCCTCCCGGATTGTGTGGGCAATAGGAGGTGTTGCGTCGAGTAGCTCGGACATGCCCTCTCTCGGGGGGCAGGGGCGTCCTGATCCAGATCTGGAGGTCTGACATCGTCGCGTTCCTCCTAGTGGCACGGGTGAGTTGCCAAGCGAAAGCTTCGTGCTCCGGCACCGAGCCGACGACACCCATGGGTGCCGCACTCTTCTTGAAGACGTCGGTGTGGTTCTTCTTTCTGTGTCAGGGCTCCGGATGAAGACCCTTGTCCCGTGTGGACTCGGAAGCGGTGACGCTTAGCGCCGTTCTCCCTTTTGAGGGTGTTGCCGTGGAACTTAGGTATGCTAGGTCATAGCATGAGGGTGTTTAGTCCGTCCGATGCTCATTGTTGGTACCATAGTTGCGTGCATTCTATGTGTGCCGGATTTCTCAGCATCGGCTTTGTAAGAGGGTTACCTCACCACCTTGTATGTTTGGCCGTGTACTTCTTGAGTTGTGCTTATTTGTAAAACGGGGTGAAAACCTATTTCGAGGTGTGTCAGTTCAGTCGTATAACTTTAAAACTGTAGCTTTGGGCCGCAAAAATATTGGAGGTGTGTTAGTCTAGTCCTATAATTTCAAAACTGCAGTTTTGGGTCCCAAATCTATGTAAGTTCATCTCGGGTCCCGAAACTGGCAGTATGCATGGAGGACGACAACCCTCTCCCTTGGCTCAGCCGCCGGGGAGTCCCCGAGCCAATCGGGATGGAAGACGCTGTTGAGGAACGTACTAATTTCAAAAAAAAAATCCTACGCACACGCAATATCATGGTGATGCATAGCAGTGAGAGGGGAGAGTGTCGTCCACGTACCCTCATAGATCGTTAAGCGGAAGTGTTATGACAACGCAGTTGATGTAGTCGTATGTATTCACGATCGACCGATCCTCAGTACCGAACATACGGCACCTCCGCGTTCAGCACACGTTCAGCTCGGTGACGTCCCGCGAACTCACGATTGTAACACCCCAGATGTAATTTACCTTATACGTATCCCAACTCTTGCCGTTTCCGGCGCTAAGTTATTTTATTTCCTCGGGTTCGGGTTTTGTCTTCGTGTGTTGTTGCCTTTGTCATGCATCTCATATCATGTCATCATGTGCATTGCATTTGCATACGTGTTCGTCTCATGCATCCGAGCATTTTCCCCATTGTCCGTTTTGCATTCCGGCGCTCCTATCTCCTCCAATGGTCCTTTCTACCTCTTTTCGTGTGTGGGGGTTAAACATTTCTGGATTGGATCGAGACTTGTCATGCGGCCTTGGTTTACTACCGGTAGACCGCCTGTCAAGTTTCGTGCCATTTGGACTTCGTTTGATACTCCAACGGTTAACCGAGAGACCGAAAAGGCCTCATGTGCGTTGCAGTCCAACACCCTTCCAATTTGGCCCAAAACCCACCTAAACCCTCTCCATTGTCTCGGTCGTTCGATCACGATCGCATGGTCGAAAACCGCACCTCATTTGGACTCTCCTAGCTCCTCCTATGTATAAATAAACATCTCTCCCGAAAATCCCGGATCCAATCCAACCCCAAACCCTAGCCCCGCTCCATCCGCGCGCCGGACACGTCCGGACCGCGCCGGACGTCTCGCGCCGCCGCCCCGCAACCACTGGCGAGCCGCCACGTGGCACCGTACCCCGCCGCCGCCGCTCCGGCCTGGGAGGCCCAAATCGGGCCCCCGCGAGCCCGTCGTCCGCCGCCGCCGTTCCACGCCCGCGCCGCCCGGGTGCTCTCCCTCCGCCGCCTTCGGCTCCGGCGCCGGCCTGCTCCGCCACCACGCCGGCGAGCGCCGCCCTCGCCGGACCTTGCCTCCTCGCCGCCCCGCCCCGCCACGCCAACCTCGCCGCCGGAGCTCCCGCGCCACGCCGGCGCCGCCCCGGCCTCTCCTACCCTCGGCTTTCTTCCTCCGGCGAGATCCGCGCCAAGTCCGGCGAACCTCGGCGACCATGCAGCTACAGTGATCCGGATCTGGATCCCGAAAAGTTGACTTTCCCCGAAACTCTAATTTTTTGTTGCAACTTCATCATGCCGTAACTCCGCATCCGTAGCTCCGTTTTGAGCGTGTAGCATATCAAAATGTTCGTCTCTGAGAGTACATCATTTCATCTCATTGCATCATTTTCATTTGAGCTCATCTTGATGCCCGAAATGCTGTTGGAAGAGAGCTATTTGAGATAATTGTCAGATCTGCTGCATCAGATAGCTATTTGTCATTTTTGCCAAGATTAATGTGTGCATGATATGCTCCTGAGTTCTACATGAGTTTTGTTATATGCCATGCCATCTTTACAGAGGTGCTTTCCATGTATTTTTGTGATATGTGTGGTGACTAGCACAAGCTTGCAAAGTGGTGCATTCGTTAATGCTGATTTCAGGGACTTAGAATTTCAGTAAGTCTTTGATCTGATCTTATCAATATGCCATATGTTCATGTTGTTTCCTAGTGATCCGTGCCTCTTTTGAGGATGATCAGTAAGGATGATTTGTTAATATTGTGATGCTCTATCCATCCATGTCCTTATTTGCAATTATGGAGCACCCTAGCTTGTGTAAATCGAGTTCTACTTTTGCTATTTCATGAATCCTGGAATATTGTTTACTTGTTAGCGATTTTGCCGAGGATGTTGTTGTTGATCCGTGCATGCTATGTTATTGTTCTTGCCATGTCTAGCTTCTATAATATGTATTCTTGATGGGTGTATGCTTAGTTTGTCATGCCTTGCTCCGTAGTGAGTGCATCGAGCTCGTGAACATGCCTACTCGTTAACAAATTTGCATGCTCCAGTTTTTCACCAAGTCTGTAATCTGATTATGTTTTTTCCATGTTCGCATGCTTGCAATTGTATTTTCTGATCCACTTTGGCCCAAGGTCACTAAGGGACTTTTGTTAAGTGCTTTGATTAGCTTCATGTCATGCCTTTATTTGCCATGTTAAGTTCCTGTAGCATATAGTTTTCTTGCTCCAAAGTGTGCTACCTGATATTAAATTCCAGACTTGTGCTAATTTCACTAAGTCTGAAACCTGTTTATCATTTGCATTTTTGCCATGCTTGTTTGAACCTGTTAATGGATGAATTGGCCGTAGCTCAGTGTTCATCTTTTGTCAAGCATCATGAGTGGATCCCTGCCATGCATTTTTTTGCCATGTGTTGAGTGCTGTAGCACCATTATCTTGATGCATTTAGATGGCTACTTGTTGTTTATCGCAGACCGGTGTCATATTTGTTTTGCTTGCCATTTCCAAACCGTGCCTCCGATTCCGGTGATCTTTATATCGATTTCAACCGAAATCACCTCACCTTTCTAGTGGCACTCTTGGATTTCCAAGTTGAGGCCAGGTTCAATCATTTCTTTTCAAATCTCGCATATGCATCACATATCGCATCCCGCATAGCATACCATGTTTGCATCATGTTGTTGGAGCATTGCACGTGGTTGATTGTGTTCCTTTTGCTTGTTTGTCTTATTTGGGTAGAGCCGGGAGATGAGTTCGCTAACGAGGAGCCCGTTGAGTTTGCTTACGAGGATCAAGTCAACTCTGACAACTTTGCAGGCAAGATGATCATACCCTCGAAATCACTTCTATCTTTGCTTGCTAGATGCTCGCTCTTTTGCTATGCCTATGCTATGATGCCTACCACTTGCTTATCATGCCTCCCAAATTGCCATGTCAAACCTCTAACCCACCATCTCCTAGAAAACCGTTGTTTGGCTATGTTACCGCTTTGCTCGGCCCCTCTTATAGCGTTGCTAGTTGCAGGTGAAGATTGGAGATCGTTCCTTGTTGGAACATTTGTTTATTGTTGGGATATCACCATATTATCTTGTTATCTTAATGCATCTATATACTTGGTAAAGGGTGGAAGGCTCGGCCTTTTGCCTAGTGTTTTGATCCACTCTTGCCGCCCTAGTTTCCGTCATATCGGTGTTATGTTCCCGGATTTTGCGTTCCTTACGCGGTTGGGTTATAATGGGAACCCCTTGACAGTTCGCCTTGAATAAAACTTTTCCAGCAATGCCCAACTTTGGTTTTACCATTTGCCACCTAGCCTTTTTCCCTTGGGTTTCGCGGACTCAAGGGTCATCTTTATTTTAACCCCCCCTCGGGCCAGTGCTTCTTTAAGTGTTGGTCCAACCGAGCGATGTCCGGGGCTACCAGGGGCAACTCTGGGCTGGCCTACCCGACGTCTTGCTCATCCGGTGTGCCCTGAGAACGAGATATGTGCAGCTCCTATCAGGATTTGTTGGCACATCTGGGTGGTATTGCTGGTTTAGTTTTACCCTTGTCGAGGATGTCTTGTAGAACCGGGATGCCGAGTCTGATTGGAATGTCCCGGGAGAAGGAATATCCTTCGTTGACCGTGAGAGCTTGTGATGGACTAAGTTGGGACTCCCCTACAGGGATTTGAACTTTCGAAAGCCGTGCCCGCGGTTATGGGCAGATGGGAATTTGTTAATGTCCGGTTGTAGATAACATGAACCTTAACTTAATCAAAATGAATCAACTGCGTGTGTAACCGTGATGGTCTCTACTCGGCGGAGACCGGGAAGTGAACACGGTGTTGGAGTAATGTTTGTCGTAGGTTGTTCTTTAGTTCTTTGTTCGTGCTTTGCCTTCTCTTCTCGCTCTCTTTTGCGAACAGGTTAGCCACCATATATGCTAGTCGCTTGCTGCAGCTCCACATATTACCTGGCCTTACCTATAAGCTTAAATAGTCTTGATCGCGAGGCTGCGAGATTGCTGAGTCCCCGTGGCTCACAGTTTACTTCCTAAACCAGATGTAGGGACCGATGATTCCGTTCCAGATGATGCTCTTGAGCTCAAGTGGGAGTTCGACGAAGACTCACGCCGTTACTATGTGTCTTTCCCTCATGATCAGTAGTGGTGCCCAGTTGGGGCGATCGGGTCCGTGTCGCATGTTGGGGTTGATCTTTTATTTTGGTACCGTAGTCGGACCATGAGTGTATTGGATGGTTGCAATGTTATTCAGGTATTTGTGTGACGTGGCGAGTGTAAGCCAACTATGTACCTTTTTCCCTATTATCTATTTACATGGGTTGTTGTGAAGATTACCTTACTTGCGACATTGCTTTCAATGCGGTTATGCCTCTAAGTCGTGCTTCGACACGTAGGAGATATAGCCGCATCGACGGCGTTACAACGATCCAGTAGGGCTCGAGGGAGAGTTTCGTCAGCACGACGGCATGGTGACGATGTTGATGAAGCTACCGTCGCAGGCCTTCGCCTAAGCACCGCTACGGTATGACCGGGGTGGGTTATGGTGGAGGGGGGCACCGCACACGGCTGGGAGAGATCAACGATCAACTTGTGTGTTCTAGGGTGCCCCCTGCCCCCGTATATAAAGGAGCAAAGGGGGAGGCTGACCGACCCTATAGGGCGCGCCAGGACGAGGAGTCCTCCTCCTAGTAGGAGTAGGACTCCCCTCTTTCCTACTCCTACTAGGAGGGGGAAAGGAAGGGGGAGAAGGAGAAGGAAAGCCCCCCTTCCTAGTCCAATTCGGACCAGAGGGGGAGGGGCGTGCGGCCTGCCCTGGCCGGCCCCCTCTCTCTCTCTCTCCACTAGGGCCCAACAAGGCCCATTAACCCCCAGGGGGTTTCGGTAACCCCTCCGGCACTCCGGTAAAATCCTGATTTCACCCGGAACTCTTCTGATGTCCAAATGTAGGCTTTCAATATATCAATCTTTATGTCTCGACCATTTCGAGACTCCTCGTCATGTCCGTGATCATATACGGGAGTCCGAACTACCTTCGGTACATCAAAACATATAAACTCATAATACTGATCATCACAGAACTTTAAGCGTGCGGACCCTACGGGTTCGAGAACTATGTAGGCATGACCGAGACATGTCTCCGGTCAATAACCAATAGTGGAACCTAGATGCTCATATTGGTTCCTACATATTCTACTAAGATCTTTATCGGTCAAACCGCATAACAACATACGTTGTTCCCTTTGTCATTGGTATGTTACTTGCTCGAGATTTGATCATCAGTATCTCAATACCTAGCTCAATCTCATTACCGGCAAGTCTCTTTACTCGTTCTATAATGCATCATCCCGCAACTAACTCATTAGTCACATTGCTTGCAAGGTTTATAGTGATGTGCATTACCGAGAGGGCCCAGAGATACCTCTTTGACAATCGGAGTGACAAATCCTATTCTTGATCTATGCCAACTCCACGAACACCATCGGAGACACCTGTAGAGCACCTTTACAATCACCAGTTACGTTGTGATGTTTGGTAGCACACAAAGTGTTCCTCCGGTATTCGGGAGTTGCATAATCTCATAGTCATAGTAACATGTATAAGTCATGAAGAAAGCAATAGCAGTAAACTAAACGATCAAGTGCTAAGCTAACGAAATGGGTCAAGTCAATCACATCATTCTCCTAATGAGGTGACCCCGTTGATCAAATGACAACTCATGTCTATGGCTAGGAAACTCAACCATCTTTGATCAACGAGCTAGTCAAGTAGAGGCATACTAGTGACACTATGTTTGTCTATGTATTCACACATGTATTATGTTTTCGGTTAATACAATTCTAGCATGAATAATAAACATTTATCATGATATGAGGAAATAAATAATAACTTTATTATTGCCTCTAGGGCATATTTCCTTAAGTCTCCCACTTGCACTAGACTCAATAATCTAGATTACACAGTAATGATTCTAACACCCATGGAGTCTTGGTGATGATCATGTTTTGCTCGTGGAAGAGGCTTAGTCAATGGGTCTGCAACATTCAGATCCGTATGTATCTTGCAAATCTCTATGTCTCCCACCTAGACTTGATTCCGGATGGAATTGAAGCGTCTCTTGATGTGCTTGGTTCTCTTGTGAAATCTGGATTCCTTTGCCAAAGCAATTGCATCGGTATTGTCACAAAAGATTTTCATTGATCCTGATGTACTAGGAATGACACCTAGATCAGATATGAACTCCTTCATCCAAACTCCTTCATTTGTTGCTTCTGAAGCAGCTATGCACTCCGCTTCACATGTAGATCCCGCCACGACACTTTGTTCAGAACTGCTCCAACTTACAGCTCCACCGTTCAATATAAACACGTATCCGGTTTGCGATTTAGAATCGTCCGGATTAGTGTCAAAGCTTGCATCGACGTAACCATTTACGACAAGCTCTTTGTCACCTCATAAACGAGAAACATATCCTTAGTCCTTTTTAGGTATTTCAGGATGTTCTTGACCGTTGTCCAGTGATCCACTCCTGGATTACTTTGGTACCTCCCTGCTAAACTAATAGCAAGGCACACATCAGGTCTGGTACACAGCATTGCATACATGATAGAGCCTATGGCTGAAGCATAGGGAACACTTTTCATTTTCTCTCTATCTTCTGTAGTGGTCGAGCATTGAGTCTTACTCAACTTCACACCTTGTAACATAGGCAAGAACCCTTTCTTTGCTTGATCCATTTTGAACTTCTTCAAAACTTTATTAGGGTATGTGCTTTGTGAAAGTCCAATTAAGCGTCTTGATCTATCTCTATAGATCTTGATGCCCAATATATAAGCAGCTTCTCCGAGGTCTTTCATTGAAAACTCTTATTCAAGTATCCTTTTATGCTATCCAGAAATTCTATGTCATTTCCAATTAGCAATATGTCATCCACATATAATATTAGAAATGCTACAGAGCTCCCACTCACTTTCTTGTAAATACAGGCTTCTCCAAAAGTCTGTATAAAACCATATGCTTTGATCACACTATCAAAACGTTTATTCCAACTCCGAGAGGCTTGCACCAGTCCATAAATGGATCGATGGAGCTTGCACACTTTGTTAGCTCCCTTTGGATCGACAAAACCTTCCGGTTGCATCATATACAACTCTTCTTCCAGAAATCCATTCAGGAATGCAGTTTTGACATCCATTTCCAAATTTCATAATCATAAAATGCGGCAATTGCTAACATGATTCGGACAGACTTAAGCATCGCTACGGGTGAGAAAGTCTCATCGTAGTCAACTCCTTGAACTTGTCGAAAACCTTTTGCAACAAGTCGAGCTTTGTAGACAGTAACATTATCGTCAGCGTCAGTATTCTTCTTGAAGATCCATTTATTCTCGATGGCTTGCCAATCATCGGGAAAGTCAACCAAAGTCCATACTTTGTTCTCATACATGGATCCCATCTCAGATTTCATGGCCTCAAGCCATTTTGCGGAATCTGGGCTCACCATCGCTTCTTCATAGTTCGTAGGTTCATCATGGTCAAGTAACATGACTTCTAGAACGGGCTTATCGTACCACTCTGGTGCGGATCATACTCTGGTTGACCTACGAGGTTCGGTAGTAACTTGATCTGAAGTTTCATGATCATTATCATTAGCTTCCTCACTAATTGGTGTAGGTGTCACAGGAACCGGTTTCTGTGATGAACTACTTTCCAATAAGGGAGTAGGTACAATTCCCTCATCAAGTTCTACTTTCCTCCCACTCACTTCTTTTGAGAGAAACTCCTTCTCTAGAAAGGATCCATTCTTAGCAACGAATGTCTTGCCTTCGGATCTGTCATAGAAGGTGTACCCAACAGTCTCCTTTGGGTACCTATGAAGACACATTTCTTCGATTTGAGTTCGAGCATATCAGGTTGAAGTTTTTTCACATAAGCATCGCAACCCCAAACTTTAAGAAACGACAACTTTGATTTCTTGCCAAACCACAGTTCATAAGGCGTCGTCTCAACGAATTTAGATGGTGCCCTATTTAACGTGATTACAGCCGTCTCTAAAGTATAACCCCAAAACGATAGTGGTAAATCATTAAGAGACATCATAGATCGCACCATATCTAGTAGAGTACGATTGCGACGTTCGGGGACACCATTACGTTCTGGTGTTCCGGGTGGCGTGAGTTGCGAAACTATTCCGCATTGTTTCAAATGTAGACCAAACTCGTAACTCAAATATTCTCCTCCACGATCAGATCGTAGAAACTTTATTTTCTTGTTACGATGATTTTCCACTTCACTCTGAAATTCTTTGAACTTTTCAAATGTTTCAGACTTATGTTTCATTAAGTAGATATACCCATATCTGCTCAAATCATCTGTGAATGTGAGAAAATAATGATACCTGCCGCGAGCCTCAATATTCATCAGACGACATACATCAGTATGTATGATTTCCAACAAATCCGTTGCTCGCTCCACTGTTCCAGAGAACGGCGTTTTAGTCATCTTGCCCATGAGGCATGGTTCGCAAGTACCAAGTGATTCATAATCAAGTGATTCCAGAAGTCCATCAGTATGAAGTTTCTTCATGCGCTTTACACCAATATGACCCAAACGACAGTGCCACAAATAAGTTGCACTATCATTATCAACTCTGTATCTTTTGGCTTCAACATTATGAATATGTATCATTACTATCGAGATTCATCACAAATAGAACACTCTTCAAGGGTGCATGACCGTAAAAGATATTACTCATATAAATAGAACAACCATTATTCTCAGATTTAAATGAATAACCGTCTCGCATCAAACAAGATCCAGATATAATGTTCATGCTTAACGCTGGCACCAAATAACAATTATTCCGGTCTAAAATTAATCCCGAACGTAGATGTAGAGGTAGCGTGCCGACGGCGATCACATCGACTTTGGAACCATTTCCCACGTGCATCGTCACCTCATCCTTAGCTAGTCTTCGCTTAATCCATAGTCCATGTTTCGAGTTGCAAATATTAGCAACAGAACCAGTATCAAATACCTAGGTGCTATTGCGAGCTCTAGTAAGGTACACATCAATAACATGTATATCACATATACCTTTGTTCACCTTGCCATCCTTCTTATCCGCCAAATACTTGGGGCAGTTCCACTTCCAGTGACCAGTCTGTTTGCAGTAGAAGCACTCAGTCTCAAGCTTAGGTCCGGACTTGGGTTTCTTCTCCTGACAAACAACTTGTTTGCCATTCTTTTTTGAAGTTCCCCTTCTTCTTCCCTTTACCCTTTTTCTTGAAACTGGTGGTCTTGTTGACCATCAACACTTGATGCTCCTTCTTGATTTCTACCTCCGCTGCCTTTAGCATTGAGAAGAGCTCGGGAATTGTCTTATTCATCCCTTGCATATTATAGTTCATCACGAAGCTCTTGTAGCTTGGTGGCAGTGATTGAAGAACTCTGTCAATGACACTATCAACGGGAAGATTAACTCCCAGTTGAGTCAAGTGGTTATGATACCCAGACATTCTGAGTATATGTTCACTGAGAAAACTATTCTCCTCCATCTTGTAGCTGTAGAACTTATTGGAGACTTCATATCTATCAATCCGGGCATTTGCTTGAAATATTAACTTCAACTCCTGGAACATCTCATATGCTCCACGACGTTCAAAACGTCGTTGAAGTCCCGGTTCGAAGCCGTAAAGCATGGCACACTGAACTATCGAGTAGTCATCATCTTTACTCTGCCAGACGTTCTTAACATCATCAACAGCATCTGCAGCAGGACTAGCACCTGGCAGTGCTTCCAGGACATAATTCTTCTGTGCAGCAATGAGGATAATCCTCAAGTTACGGACCCAGTCCATGTAATTGCTACCATCATCTTTCAACTTTGCTTTCTCAAGGAACGCATTAAAATTCAATGGAACAACAGCACGGGCCATCTATCTACAACAACATAGATAAGCAAAATACTATTAGGTACTAAGTTCATGATAATTTAAGTTCAATTAATCATATTACTTAAGAACTCCCACTTAGATAGATATCCCTCTAATCATCTAAGTGATCACGTGATCCATATCAACTAAACCATAACTGATCATCACGTGAGATGGAGTAGTTTTCAATGGTGAACATCCCTATGTTGATCATATCTACTATATGATTCACGCTCGACCTTTCGGTCTCAGTGTTCTGAGGCCATATCTGCATATGCTAGGCTCGTCCAGTTTAACCCGAGTATTCTGCGTGTGTAAAACTGTCTTAAACCCGTTGTAGATGAATGTTGAGCTTATCACACCCGATCATCACGTGGTGTCTCGGCACGACGAACTTTGGCAACAGAGCATACTCAGGGAGAACACTTTTACCTTGAAATTTAGTGAGAGATCATCGTATAATGCTACCGTCAAACAAAGCAGAATAAGATGCATAAAGGATAAACATCACATGCAATCAATATAAGTGATATGATATGGTCATCATCCCTTTTGTGCCTTTGATCTCCATCTTCAAAGCACCATTATGATCACCATCGTCGCCGGCACGACATCTTGATCTCCATCGTAGCATCGCTGTCGTCTCGCCAACTATTGCTTCTACTACTATCGCTACCGCTTAGTGATAAAGTAAAGCAATTACAGGGCGATTGCATTGCATACAATAAAGCGACAACCATATGGCTCCTGCCAGTTGCCGATAACTCCGTTACAAAACACGATCATCTCATACAATAAATATAGCATCATGCCTTGACCATATCACATCACAACATGCCCTGCAAAAACAAGTTAGACGTCCTCTACTTTATTGTTGCAAGTTTTACGTGGCTGCTATGGGCTGAGCAAGAACCGTTCTTACCTACGCATCAAAACCACAATGATAGTTCGTCAAGTTAGTGATGTTTTAACCTTCGCAAGGACCGGGCAGTCACCTGACACCCGCCAGCCACCTGTGTGCAAAGCACGTCGGTAGAACCAGTCTCGTGTAAGCGTACGCGTAATGTCGGTCCGGGCCGCTTCATCCAACAATACTGCCGAACCAAAGTATGACATGCTGGTAAGAAGTATGACTTGTATCGCCCACAACTCACTTGTGTTCTACTCGTGCATATAACATCTATGCATAAACCTGGCTCAGATGCCACTGTTGGGGAACGTAGTAATTTCAAAAAAATTCCTACACACACGCAAGATCATGGTGATGCATAGCAGCGAGAGGGGAGATTGTCGTCCATGTACCCTCGTAGACCGTTAAGCGGAAGCGTTATGACAACGTGTTTGATGTAGTCATACGTCTTCACGATCGACTGATCCTCAGTACCGAATGTACGACACCTCCGCGTTCAGCACATGTTCAGCTCGGTGACGTCCCGCGAACTCACGATCCAGTAGAGCTCGAGGGAGAGTTTCGTCAGCACGACGGCGTGGTGACGATGTTGATGAAGCTACCGTCGAAGGGCTTCGCCGAAGCACCGCTACGGTATGACCGAGGTGGATTATGATGGAGGGGGGCACCGCACACGGCTGGGAGAGATCAACGATCAACTTGTGTGTTCTAGGGTGCCCCCTGCCCCCGTATATAAAGGAGCAAAGGGGGGAGGCCGGCCGGCCCTGTAGGGCGCGCTAGGAGGAGGAGTCCTCCTCCTAGTAGGAGTAGGACTCCCCTCTTTCCTACTCCTACTAGGAGGGGAAAGGAAAGGGGGGCGCCCCCCCCTTCCTAGTCCAATTCGGACCAGACGGGGAGGGGCGCGCGCGGCCTACCCTGGCCGGCCCCTCTCTCTCTCCACTAGGGCCCAACAAGGCCCATTAACCCCCGGGGGGTTCCGGTAACCCCTCCGGCACTCCGGTAAAATCCTGATTTCACCTGGAACTCTTCCGATGTCCAAATGTAGGCTTCCAATATATCAATCTTTATGCCTCGACCATTTCGAGACTTCTCGTCATGTCCGTGATCATATCCGGGACTCCGAACTACCTTCGGTACATCAAAACATATAAACTCATAATATTGATCGTCACAGAACTTTAAGCGTGCAGACCCTACGGGTTCAAGAACTATGTAGACATAACCGAGACATGTCTCCAGTCAATAACCAATAGCGGAACCTAGATGCTCATTTTGGTTCCTACATATTCTACGAAGATCTTTATCGGCCAAACCGCATAACAACATACGTTGTTCCCTTTGTCATCGGTATGTTACTTGCTCGAGATTTGATCGTCGGTATCTCAATACCTAGCTCAATCTCGTTACCGGGAAGTCTCTTTACTCGTTCTGTAATGCATCATCTCGCAACTAACTCATTAGTCACATTGCTTGCAAGGCTTATAGTGATGTGCATTACCGAGAGGGCCCGGAGATACCTCTCCGACAATCGGAGTGACAAATCCTATTCTTGATCTATGCCAACTCCACAAACACTATCGGAGACACCTGTAGAGCACCTTTATAATCACCCAATTACGTTGTGACGTTTGGTAGCACACAAAGTGTTCCTCCGGTATTCGGGAGTTGCATAATCTCATAGTCATAGGAACATGTATAAGTCATGAAGAAAGCAATAGCAGTAAACTAAACGATCAAGTGCTAAGCTAACGGAATGGGTCAAGTCAATCACATCATTCTCCTAATGATGTGATCCCGTTGATCAAATGACAACTCACGTCTATGGCTAGGAAACTCAACCATCTTTGATCAACGAGCTAGTCAAGTAGAGGCATACTAGTGACACTATGTTTGTCTATGTATTCACACATGTATTATGTTTCCGGTTAATACAATTCTAGCATGAATAATAAACATTTATCATGATATGAGGAAATAATAATAACTTTATTATTGCCTCTAGGGCATATTTCCTTCAGACGCCATGCCACCTCATGACATTGTCATTGCCCCGACACCCTTGCAGTATAGCTGATCGTGCAGGTTGTTGTTTAGGCATGAGCCAGGCCATAGGTGGGGCATTGTCGCTGCTACTACAGGACTGATAACCCACAAGTATAGGGGATCGCAACAGTTTTCGAGGGTAGAGTATTCAACCCAAATTTATTGATTCGACACAAGGAGAGCCAAAGAATATTCTCAAGTATTAGCAGCTGAGTTGTCAATTCAACCACACCTGGAAACTTAGTATCTGCAGCAAAGTGTTTAGTAGCAAAGTAATATGATAGTAGTGGTAATGGTGGTAAAAGGTAATGGTAGCAAAAGTAATATTTTTGGTGTTTTATAGTGATGATAACAATAGCAATGGAAAAGTAAATAAGCAAAGAACAATATATGGAAAGCTCGTAGGCAATGGATCGGTGATAGAGAATTATGCCGGATGTGATCGATCATGTAACAGTCATAACCTAGGGTGACACAAAACTAGCTCCAGTTCCTCAATGTAATGTAGGCATGTATTCCGAATATAGTCATACGTGCTTATGGAAAGAACTTGCATGATATCTTTTGTCCTACCCTCCAATGGCAGCGGGGTCCTAGCGGAAACTAAGGGATATTAAGGCCTCCTTTTAATACTGTACCGGACCAAAGCATTAACACATTGTGAATACATGAACTACTCAAACTACGGTCATCACCGGGAGTGGTTGCTGGATCATAACACATAGTAGGTGACTATTGACTTGCAAGATAGGATCAAGAACTCTCATGTATTGATGAAAACATAATAGGTTCAGATCTGAAATCATGGCACTCGGGCCCTAGTGACAAGCATTAAGCATAGCAAAGTCATAGCAACATCAATCTCAGAACATAGTGGATACTAGGGATCAAACCCTAACAAAACTAACTCGATTACATGATAAATCTCATCCAACCCATCACGGTCCAGTAAGCCTACGATGGTATTACTCACGCATGGCGGTGAGCATCATGAAATTGGTGATGGAGGAAGGTTGATGATGATGATGATGGCGACGGATTCCCCTCTCTGGAGCCCCGAACGGCCTCCAGATCATCCCTCCCGAGAGAGTTTAGGGCTTGACGGCGGCTCCGTATCGTAAAACGCGATGAATCATTCTCTCTGATTTTTTCTCCCCGAACACGAATATATGGAGTCAGGGTTGAGGTCGGTGGAGCGTCAGGGGGCCCACGAGGCAGGGGGCGCGCCCAGGGGGTAGGGCACGCCCCCACCCTCGTGGACAGGTGGAGGCCCCCCTGACGTGGATCTTCCTTCTAGTATTTTTTATATATTCCAAAATAATTCTCTGTTGATTTTCAGGTCATTCCAAGAACTTTTATTTCCGCACAAAAATAACACCATGGCAATTCTGCTGAAAACAACGTCAGTTCGGGTTAGTTCCATTCAAATCATGCAAGTTAGAGTCCAAAACAAGGGCAAAAGTGTTTGGAAAAGTAGATACGACGGAGACGTATCAACTCCCCCAAGCTCAAACCTTTGCTTGTCCTCAAGCAATTCAGTTGATAAACTGAAAGTGATAAAGAAAAACTTTTACAAACTCTGTTTGCTCTTGTTGTTGTAAATATGTAAAGCCATCATTCAAGTTTTCAAGAAAGATTATGAACTAACCATATTCACAATAACATTTAGGTCTCATGTTTACTCATATCAATGGCATAATCAACTAGCGAGCAATAATTATAAATCTCGGATGACAACACTTTCTCAAAACAATCATGATATGATATAACGGGATGGTATCTCGCTAGCCCTTTTTGAGACCGCAAAACATAAATGCAGAGCACCTTTAAAGATCAAGGACTGACTAGACATTGTAATTCATGGTAAAAGAGATCCAGTCAAGTCATACTCAATGTAAACTAACAATAATGGATGCAAATGACAGCGGTGCTCTCCAACTGGTGCTTTTTAATAAGAGGATGATGACTCAACATAAAAGTAAATGGATAGGCCCTTCACAGAGGGAAGCAGGGATTTGTAGAGGTGCCAGAGGTCGATTTTGAAATAGATATGAATAATATTTTGAGTGGTATACTTTCATTGTCAACATAACAACCGAGAGATGGCGATATCTTCCATGCTACACACATTATAGGCGGTTCCCAAACAGAATGGTAAAGTTTATACTCCCCCTCCACCAACAAGCATCAATCCATGCTTGCTCGAACGAGTGGCTCCAACTAACAACAGTCCCGGGGGAGTTTTGTTTGCAATTATTTTGATTTGATTTGCATAAAGCATGGGACTGGGCATCCCGGTGACCAGCCATTTTCTCGTGAGTGATGAGCGGAGTCCACTCCTCTTGAGAATAACCCGCCTAACATGGAAGATACAGACAACCCTAGTTGATGCATGAGCTATTCGAGCGTACAAAACAGAATGTTTATTTGAAGGTTTAGAGTTTGGCACATACAAATTTACTTGGAACGGCAGGTAGATACTGTATATAGGTAGGTATGGTGGACTCATATGGAACAACTTTGGGGTTTATGGAATTGGATGCACAAGCAGTATTCCCGCTTAGTACAGGTGAAGGCTAGCAAAAGATTGGAAAGCGACCAGCTAGAGAGCGACAACAGTCATGAACATGCATTAAAATTAATCAACACCGAATGCAAGCATGAGTAGGATATAATGCACCATGAACATAAATATCGTAGAGGCTATGTTGATTTTGTTTCAACTACATGCGTGAACATGTGACAAGTCAAGCCACTCGAATCGTTCAAAAGAGGATACCACCCTATCATACCACATCACAACCATTTTAATAGCATGTTGGCACGCAAGGTAAACCATTATAAGCTCCTAGATAATTAAGCATGGCATAAGCAACTATAATCTCTAATTGTCATTGCAAACATGTTTATTCATAATAGGCTGAATCAGGAACGATGAACTAATCATATTTACAAAAACAAGAGAGGTCGAGTTCATACCAGCTTCTCTCATCTCAATCAGTCCATCATATATCATCATAATTGCGTTTCACTTGCACGACTGAATAGTGTGGATAATAATAATAGTGCACGTGCATTGGACTAAGCTGGAATTTGCAAGCATTCAATTCAAGAGAGAAGACAAGGTAATGTGGGCTCTTTGTCATATCAACGATAATGCACATAAGAGCCACTTTAACATTTTAATTATGGTCTTCTCCTCCCGACCCCCCAGAGAACAAGAAAAGAAATAAAACTATTTACACGGAAAAGCTCCCAACAAGCAAAAGAAGAACGGGAAATCTTTTTGGGTTTTCTTTTTAGTTACTACTACAAGCATGGAAAGTAAACTAATTAAAAGCTACAACTAATTTTTTTATTTTTCTTAAGGTTTATTAAACACACAAGAAGAAAGCATAAAAATGAAAATAAACTAGCATGGATGATACAGTGAAAAAGTATGAGCACCGACAACTAGCAATGGGTGTGTGACCATGAATGTAATGTTGGTGAGAAATACATACTCCCCCAAGCTTAGGCTTTTGGCCTAAGTTGGTCTATGGCCACGGCTGGCCTGACAGATATCCAAAGTAATAGTTGGGGTCGTACTGAGAAGAAGTCTCGGATTGCCACTGGTTGGCAATCACCTCCGGATCCCACTGGTAATCAGACTATCGTGGAGGATCAGATTGTGGTTCCGGCTCTGGCTCTGTAGCTGATGTAGGGTTCCGGTAGGCGTGAATGGCCTCCAACAGAACAAGGTACTTGCCTGCAGATAAATCAAACAAGGAAGGAGCATGCAAGGTAATAGTCTAAGGATGATTTTTACCAAATATTAATTTGTACTTAAGCGTCTTTTCCCTATTCTTAACAATAAAATCATGTTCTACCATACTCTTATAATCTAGATAAACAGGAGGCAACAATTTTTCTTCTTTCTCATAATGCCTAATAGGTATGTTAAAGTGTGCAGCGAGGCGCGAGGTGAAGATGCCTCCAAGGACGGGGCCCTTAGTACAGTTAAGATTTAACCGCTTTGCAACAATAACGCACATACTAAATGTGTCATCACAGAACAAGGCATGGCACAAAATAACAATATCAGGGGCACTAAGGTTGCCACAGTTTCTGCGACCAATTAAGCATCTACTAGCAAATATTGCGAAGTAACGTAAAATAGGAAAATGTATGCTAGTAATTCTTGCATCGAAAACTTTCCTCGTTTCTCCTACAGCAATTGTATCAGTAAACCCTTCCACATCGTCACGATGTGGTTCCTCTACGCTGCCCTCAAAAGGGATCAAACAAACCCGACAAAAATCACGAAGTGACATCTCCTTATGCTCATCATATAAATAAAATTCCACCGTAGGTGGTGAGCTCCTAGCATGGAAATGGAAGTTTTGCACAAAGATATTGGTGAGTAAGAGATAATGTTCGCGTTGGTCATGGAGGAAGGCGGTGAGGCCTGCATTCTCAGCCAATTCATAGAAATCATCATAAATCCCGGCTGCTCTCAAGAAATCATCACAAGGCCATTCACATGGCCGGACCTCCGTGGTGCGAGGGAGATTATACTTGGGCTTCTTGTTCTCTTCACTTTGTTTATCCTTCGAGCTTCGGCTCGATGAGCCCCTCAAAAATCTCTTCATCTTTTTTTGAAAATTTCTGAAATTTTTAGTAACTTCAAAATAAAAGTGAACCAAACTCAACAAAATTGATAGCAACTACTCCTACAAGTGCCTAGAGGATATATCATGCATTAAAACTACTTTTGACCACATAAATTTGACATGCAAGCTCAAGAACAGGGTCACCTAAGCAGCAAAAATATGCAATGAATAAAGCACTAGAAAAAAACTAATTGGACCATTGGAGGAGTCACATACCAAAGAACAATCCCCCAAAGCAGTTTTGTGAATGGAGCTTTGAGCAAGGAGATCGAAAATGGTAGCAAGATGAGCTTGGGCTCGGGTTTGAGCTGGCTAGTGATGTTTGTGGGAGGAAGGAGTGTGTGGTAGCTGGAATAAGTGGAGGGGAGTCACCATGGGCCCACGAGGCAGGGGGCGCGCCCTGGACCCTCATGGCCAGGTGCTTGCTCCCCCTGATGTGTTCTCAGTGCCAGATATTCTCAAATATTCCAGAAAAAAAACATATTAAAATTTTAGGGCATTTGGAGAACTTTTATTTTTGGGGTATTCTTTATTGCATGGATAATTCAAAAAACAGACATAAATTACTAATTTTGCTTTATTTAATATAAATAACAGAAAGTAAAAAGAGGATACAGAGAGTTGTGTTTTCTAAATTCATCCATCTCATGCTCATCAAAAGGAATCCACTAATAAGGTTGATCGGGTCTTATTAACAAACTCATTCCGAATAACATGGAACCAGAGAATTTTCGAATAACACTAGGTTACCTCAACGGGGATATGCATGTCCCCAACAATAAGGATATCATATTTCTTCTTGACAATAGGAAGAGGAAATTCAAAACCTCCAATAGTAATAGTTGGAATTTTTCCAATAGAATTGATACTGTGGACTCGAGGTTGTTTCCTCGGAAAGTGTACCGTATGCTCATTACCATTAACATGAAAAGTGGCATTGCCTTTGGTGCAATCAATAACAGCCCTTTTACTACCTGTGTCGGGTTATCAAGACCATGTACTTCTTCAACAGGCGGTAAATTAAGACCATGTATTTCTTCAATAGGAGGTAAATTCTTAACATCTTCAGCTTTAATGCCTTTTTCTTTCATAGATTTCTTTGCCTCTTGCATATCTTCAGGACTGAGAAATAGAACACCCCTTTTCTTCGGAGTTGGCTTAGGGGTTGGCTCAGGAAGTTCCCAATTATTTTCATTGGTCAACATATTATTCAATAAAATTTCAGCTTAATCTGGTGTTCTTTCCTTGAAAACACAACCAGCACAACTATCCAGGTGGTCTCTGGAAGCATCGGTTAGTCCATTATAAAAGATATCAAGTATTTCATTTTTCTTAAGAGGATGATCAGGAAAAGCATTAAGTAATTGGAGAAGCCTCCCCAAGCTTGTGGGAGACTCTCTTCTTCAATTTGCACAAAATTATATATTTCTCTTAAAGCAGCTTGTTTTTTATGAGCAGGGAAGTATTTAGCAGAGAAGTAATAAATCATATCCTAGGGACTACGCACACAACCAGGATCAAGAGAATTAAACCATATTTTAGCATCACCCTTTAATGAGAACGGAAATAATTTAAGGATATAATAATAGCGAGTTTTCTCATCATTAGTGAACAGGGTGGCTATATCATTTAATCTATAATACCTAAATAGTTCATCCCCACTAACCTATTTCTCTTGACATGCAGCTTGTCCACCTCAGCAGCCTTGCCACATCATTAGTTACTGTTAATTGTTTTGGTCATGCAGCTCACCAAGTCAGCATTCTTAAAAAAATGGTGTTATTCCCTTTTTAGCGGAAAAATGGTGTTATTCAACTCTCTGGAAACCAAAGAGGCCACTTTGGTCTTCCTTAAGACCACGTAACCCAAGAGTCAGCATACTAACCGATAGAAGCCCATCGGTCCATCACACCTGATGCATTCCCCACGCAATCGATGTTTTTCTTCTTCGACAGTTCGGCTCCTCCTCCCACGGTGCCGCCGCCGTCCTCCCCACT
Source organism: Triticum urartu (assembly GCF_003073215.2). Lineage (NCBI taxonomy): Eukaryota > Viridiplantae > Streptophyta > Magnoliopsida > Poales > Poaceae > Triticum > Triticum urartu. Next base: position 468,733,724 of record NC_053027.1, read on the forward strand.
GGTGGTCAAAGCCGCTCCCTTATGTTGTTCCTCGGCACATGGTCCTCCTCACGGCGGCGGCAACGGGCGCACCGGACGACGCATCGAACGCGGCCATACCTATCACCGCCCCAGTTCGTGCGCGATCCAGCAGCAGCTCCCCCTCACGCCATTCCTCGGCCCCGGTTCCTCCTGGCGGCAGCGACATCGGACGCACCGGACGTGGCCATCCCCGTCGGCGCCCCAGTTCATGCGGGATCCAGCATACGCAGAGGACGCGACCATCCGAGTGTCTGCCCCGGTTCATGCGGGATCCAGCAGGATGACCTCGGGAAGGAGCAGGTCCATGGCCGTATTCATGATCTTCTATCACTGCTGCAAGGACACTTGAGGTGTTGACGCTCACGTCAATGAGGCAGATGGTGATGATGTCAAGGAATCATACCCAATTCTTAGGTTTTTTTACCGTTAATTCTTAGGTGAATTCACACAGCCTCGAATTGTATTAGGTTGTGGGCCGGCGTGGCCTCCCACACTTCTAGACGGCTTCTCCGCCCTGCCGCCCCAGCTTCAGGTTGCATGCTTTTCAGAAGGCAAGTTCCTCTGTTGCTCCTGTACCAGGGTCTGAGGCAAGCAAGCATGTTAGCTACGGCAAGGAAGGAGGCAAGTTTCTTGCTACATTCATCCTCTGCAGGTCTATTCTTCTTTACAGTCTATAAGATTGAATATAATATATGCATGATTTGGAATGGCCGACGTTGCTATTATTAATTTTGAGGCTTCCTTCAATATCTTTTGTTTAGAATTACATGCAGTCTGAAACTCTGAATGTAATACACATGCATCAAGCCTTATTACCAAGAAACATGTGGAAAGTGAGGCGACGGTGAAGCAGTAGGTAGCGCGGGGTGCGTCACCCTGTGGTACTGTAGGCAATCATAACCTTGGACAAGCTCGCTGGAATCAAGTCGGGTGAGGACATCTATCTTCCAGACACCTATTTCTTCTTGCAAATTTAGAAAAGGGAGGTTGAGACATCATTTCCATTTCCGTAATTCTCCAATCTGTAGGGCAATGAGATTACAACGATGCGGTAGCGAGAAATGATTGTTCTCCTGATCTTCCTTTCAGTGGTATCTTCTAAGGCTTACCTGATATGTCTCTTTTTGGTCCTTAAATTTTTGTCATACATTTTTCTTGCTATGAATAGTTCATCTCCTAAATACAGATATCTTAATTGTGTTTGTCTCTAGGAGCATGACATTGTAACTCAGACAAGTTGTTTCTGGACTTGATATTTAGCTCACCATTAAATTGCAACTTTATGAGATTCTAAACCTGAAGGTAGTGTGCTTCCCCTTTTATTATACATGCTCCAGAATACTAATTTTAGCTGACAAAATAATGTTTTTTAGCAAGAACATGAATTGATGGGAGGGTATGATCTTCATTGGCCTCAATGCTGCTACCTGGTCAGGTTAACTAAGGTTACCTATATATAACTATTTTTATTTGATCATGCTCCTATTTGTGGTGTTTTACAGCAAAATAAGAGCACACCGTTGAGGAGTTAAAATATTAATTGATTGCAACATCGTCTTCCTACAACATACAATTACTGCTATGCCAATAAGCTACAAACATTATAGTTTATGAATTAATAATTCTAAATTGGTATGGTTTGGATATTAAACATCTAAACATGAATCAATGATGCATAATTATTTATTTCAAAGCAAGTAATCTACTTAGAGAACTTAGTTGCTCTCACCATCCTCCTGTGTTTTAGTACTTTACACCAAAATAAGAGCACGGAATTGAAGAGTTTATAACCGTTAAGTGGTTGCCATGCTATCTTCCTGCAGCACATAAATTCTTATGCCTCCTATTTCATTGTTTGAGTGCAATCTGAACCATGTAGGTAATAGGCTGTTAAGCCACCTACAAACAACAATTTATGGATAATAATGCTGATCTCTATATGTTGTAGATATGAACAACTAAAGATGAATCACTATTTTATATATTATGTCAAAGTAACAAATGTACAGAGACCTTTTTTGGAATGACGGGAATCAGATATAGAGTTCTTTCTTTTTGACGGGCAACGGCAGGTGTTCTGCCAATTCATTAAGTAGAGGGAAAAGAACCAAAGTCCCAGGGTACCGTACAGATCATCTCCAAAGCTGGAGGCTGGCTGAGGGAGAGCACCACATAGCTCGAATATAAATAGACATATTACAATTAATTTTTGTGTACAACTGCACTGCAGTTCCGTTGTATATATGGTAACAGAATTGTTGATAACGTGTACCTCACTCCATTTCAAAGTAAACGTCATTTTATAACACATTCAATTTTCAGATTTAAATAGGATGGTGGAACTCGATGCAAACTTATGTGTTGTACTGATAAAAAATGCAAAATGCATACTGTTTGAATCTATTGGCAAGTTTCTGAAGCTACTTCCATTTTCCATATGCAACGGAGCATGACATAGAAGTGTTCCTATTTGATAGCTCTCTTTGTCATTTGTAATATTTGCACAATGTCGTTGCCAAATGCTTTTTACTTGGCTACACTACTGAAATTGACTTGAATTACACTTCTCCAACTTTGTAGCTATATGTGAGTCTCCTACTAAATTTTTTGACAGTTGCTTAGTTAGGTACACTCATTATTCATGGTTTTTTATTACAGATGCTTAGTACATGTTATGATTACCAACAGGTTCTTGGTACTACTATCTTCGAACATTGTAGAGCTTAAGAAATGGCAAACTAAAATTTATCAGCATCACAAGCAAGCTGGGAAACTTTATGATGTTGTCACCAATTCCTTCTGAGCATACATATATTAGTAGTTCTTAATTTTTGGTGACCAAAAATGCAGATGACTTAAGGTACTAAGTGATGTTCTAAAATTTCTTGCACTTACTATGTTGTTTTACATATGTTCATTTTCTATTCATGACCAAATCTCATCAAAATATTTCGCAAGAAATTCCCGCAGCAACGCGCGGGGTATCATCTAGTTTAGTAAGATGTGCCACAACAGTTTCAGATTCATAGCCATAGAAAGGATTAGATTCAACTAAAGTAATTATCTCAGGATCAACAGAGAAATCATAATCCTTATCAATAACAAAAAGATAGGTGAAGTAGCATAAGCAGGGTCATATTTCATTCTAGCTTTCAAAGACTTTTCTTTAAGTTCAACTAATAATTTCTTAAGATCACTTCTATCATTGCAAGCAAGAAAGTCTCTAGCAGTTTCTTCATCCATAACATAACCCTCAGGGACAACAGGCAATTCATATCTAGGGGGAGAATCTTCATCACCACTTTCATCAATATTATCAGTTTCAATAATTTCATTCTCTCTAGCCCTAGCAAGTTGTTCATCAAGAAATTCACCAAGTGGCACGGTAGTATCAAGCATAGAAGTAGTTTCATCATAAGTATCATGCATAGCAGAAGTGGCATCATCAATAACATGCGACATATCAGAATTAATAGCAGAAGCAGGTTTAGGTGTCGCAAGCTTACTCAAAACAGAAGGTGAATCAAGTGCAGAGCTAGATGGCAGTTCCTTACCTCCCCTCATAGTTGAGGGATAAATCTTGGTTCTTGGATCTTTCAAGTTCTTCATAATGATAAGCGGATATAAATCCCAAGTGACTCAAAGAATAGAGCTATGCTCCCCGGCAATGGCGCCAGAAAATAGTCTTGGTAACCCACAAGTATAGGGGATCACAACAGTTTTCGAGGGTAGAGTATTCAACCCAAATTTATTGATTCGACACAAGGGAGCCAAAGAATATTCTCAAGTATTAGCAGCTGAGTTGTCAATTCAACCACACCTGGAAACTTAGTATCTGCAGCAAAGTGTTTAGTAGAAAAGTAATATGATAGTAGTGGTAACGGTGGCAAAAGATAATGGTAGCAAAAGTAATTTTTTTGGTGTTTTATAGTGATGATAACAATAGCAACGGAAAAGTAAATAAGCGAAGAACAATATATGGAAAGCTCGTAGGCAATGGATCGGTGATAGAGAATTATGCCGGATGTGATCGATCATGTAACAGTCATAACCTAGGGTGACACAGAACTAGCTCCAGTTCATCAATGTAATGTAGGCATGTATTCCGAATATAGTCATACGTGCTTATGGAAAGAACTTGCATGACATCTTTTGTCCTACCCTCCCGTGGCAGCGGGGTCCTAGCAGAAACTAAGGGATATTAAGGCCTCCTTTTAATAGAGTACCGGACCAAAGCATTAACACATAGTGAATACATGAACTCCTCAAACTACGGTCATCACCGGGAGTGGTCCCGACTATTGTCACTTCGGGGTTGCCAGATCATAACACATAGTAGGTGACTATTGACTTGCAAGATAGGATCAAGAACTCCCATATATTGATGAAAACATAATAGGTTCAGATCTGAAATCATGGCACTCGGGCCCTACTGACAAGCATTAAGCATAGCAAAGTCATAGCAACATCAATCTCAGAACATAGTGGATACTAGGGATCAAACCCTAACAAAACTAACTCGATTACATGACAAATCTCATCCAACCCATCACCGTCCAGCAAGCCTACGATGGAATTACTCACGCACGGCGGTGAGCATCATGAAATTGGTGATGGAGGAAGGTTGATGATGATGATGATGATGGCGACGGATTCCCCTCTCCGGAGCCCCGGACGGACTACAGATCATCCCTCCCGAGAGAGTTTAGGGCTTGGCGGCGGCTCCGTATCGTAAAACACGATGAATCCTTCTCTCTGCTTTTTTTTCTCCTCAAACACGAATATATGGAGTCAGGGTTGAGGTCGGTGGAGCGTCAAGGGGGCCACGAGGCAGGGGGCGCGCCCAGGGGGTAGGGCGCTCCCCCCACCCTCGTGGACAGGTGGAGGCCCCCTGACGTGGATCTTCCTTCCAGTATTTTTTATATATTCCAAAATAATTCTCCGTTGATTTTCAGGTCATTCCGAGAACTTTTATTTCTGCACAAAAATAACACCATGGCAATTCTGCTGAAAACAACGTCAGTCCGGGTTAGTTCCATTCAAATCATGCAAGTTAGAGTCCAAAACAAGGGCAAAAGTGTTTGGAAAAGTAGATACGACGGAGACGTATCAAGGACGCAGAGGAGTGCGCAAAAACCACGAAGCTGGCGCAAAGGTCGGCGAGAGTGATGTAGAGCACCAGCAGCAACCACAAATGGGTAGCAATTGGACGTTGTATGATGTGTTGTTCGACTACTGCAAGGTGAGGCTGACATGATCGGTCTACTCTCCTTGCTAGAGCTCAAGCCATCATGCCACTGATGGCCTACAGTTTCAAAGCTATAGGACTAAACTGATACACCTCCAATAGTTTTAGAACCTAAACTACAGTTTCAATGTTATAAGACTAGACTGACACACCTCCAATAGTTTTAGAAGGTAAAAATGCACTTTCGAAGTTATAGGACTAAACTGACATAGATCTAATAGTTTTAGGACTTATGATGCATTTTACTTTATATACCCACTCAAACCTCTTGAACAAACTGCAGGCAAGTAAAACAATCCTTTGTTTTTTGTGGATATGACCTTACAATCTTGCATTGTTCCTATTCCTATATTATTGAAGTCCTACTAATCAAGGGGACCATCAATTTTGATGAAAACTTCTGTGAAGAGAACACCTTTGGTAATACTCCCTCCATTCACAAATATAAGATGTTTTGGATATTTCAATATGGACTACATGCAAACTAAAATAAGTGACAAACACACTAAAATGTGTCTATATACATTTGAATCAGAGAAAAGTTAGAACATCTTATAATAGTGAATTGATGAAGTATCTATGAGTCATAGCAAGATGCACGACAGAGATCGAAAAAATCATTAGAACTTCTGGAAAAAGAACGACAACTAAACACATGTATCCACCATGTATAAAATTTTTGAATACAAATTATGGCCACCCATTTGGAAAAACTCTTGCTATGAGTGTGTGCTAACTCAAACTTTGATTTTTGTGAATGTGGGGTTGGTAAACAACTTGTGATACATCAAATACGGCATATGTTGATGTAGTGGGAGTTACTCAAAGGACCAGGAAGGTCTAGGTACCTAGGACTTGGGCATATTAAAAATACTAAGTGGTTTCTCAATAAGTGGCTTTTCAATCTTCTTACCAAGGACATGGTGTGGTAGTCTCATCAAGAATAAGTATCAAGGACGAAAAAGTTGTCTTTGACTAAAATTAACCTATAAATTCCCAATTTGGAAAGGTTTGATGAGGGTGAAAGAAACCTTCCTCCAATTTGAGCCTTTTCAAGTCTTGCGCGGGGATTCATTCAATATGTTTCTACATACTACCTCTGTAACTAAATATAAGACATTTTTGAAGTCCAATCTGAACTGCAATGAAATTGAACTGCAAAAAACGTGTATTTGAAACCCTACATGTTCTTGTAGCTTATGCTTCTACTAGAAATCAAGAGTTTCTTGTGGTGCCTATGCAGTGGTCTCATTCTCACCTCACAATCTGTCCAAATGAAATTGACAAGTACAACAAAATGCGTTGTAGCTTTTGTTATGAGCAAGAGTTGAGCCACTACTTGCTTTTGATTGTGGAATTGCACGTGTTGCTTGGTGGGCGGTGCACCTTGCCTTTAATACCATGCCACCATGTAGCACGGTGCAAATTTATGCGTGTTGATTTCCTAAGTCTTTTGTTCACTTATTTTGTGTTCCATGTTAAAAGTGCATCTAGGTCTCCTAATAGGTTTTGAGAAAAGACGCTTAAGAGACTAATAAGCTTCCCAACTATTCAGCTTTTGGCCCCTAATGTAGTTGCAAAGTATCAATGATGACCCCTAAAAATAAGCAACGGAACTACAAGGGTTGAACACATTGCCATAATCTTCAAATATTCCCTTTAATTTCAACATGAATTCTCCTTATCTACTTTTATACATACCTAGAACCAGGCCAGTCAACTGATACTTCAAAATATCAGTGTCATATGAGATGTGGTGAGATTTCACCAAAGTGTGGATCCGAAACTACCGAACTTAGTTACGGGAACAACTGGACTCTATGTTGATTTCAGAGGCTTGTCTGTTAGGTCTAGTACCTCCGAGTGGAGTATGGGCGATAATTCTGAGTCTATTTGGGTTTCTCAGATAAAGCAGTTTATGTGCACTTCCGGAACCTCCAAGTTGGGACTCAATCGTATTATATCTAGTCCGTTACAGAGGGTGCTTTGTTAGTCCCAATACTTCCAAGTGAAGCGTGTTCGGTACTACCAAGTGTTGTATCTTTATTGTGGACACCTATAGTTATTGTCTGGTACCTCACATAGTTCATGCCATGTACCTTCCAAATAAGTGTGGTTCTTGAGGTGTCTGTAGACGGCTCGGTACCTCTGCATCTCGTTGTCATACTTTCGGAAACGTGGTATTCCCATCTGACTTCTCAAATTCTCTCTACTAGGTGTCTATCCTCAGTGGAAAACTTGTGAGACATAAGGGGGTTCTTGAGCCAATCACTGAAGATCTTGGCAACTGTTCGTTCCAAGTCAGCGATTCAAGGTTTTACTCTTGAATGGTGTACCCCTCCTAGACGATTAGGCATCGCTCGGAAGTCTTTGAATTTTGAAGGAGCCAAGAAGTCAATGAAGGCCAAAAATCGCGTACTTCATGTGTAAATCTACCCTAGTGACTGAGTATGGGCTTTGTGACCTAGCTCAAGGAGGAATAGGTTGGCCTAGGGGCCAGAACTCTTAGGACTTGGTGTCTAAATATTCTCCAACGATGTATTGTGCCAACAATCTGAACTTTAGGAATTACATCTTGTGTTGAGACTTACACTAGTTCAATTTACATGCTAGTGTTTTATAGGCAAGCCCAGCTTAAACTTGTCTACAAAAATCAACTTTGTCTTAAAATTTTCCTATCCAGCCTCCCCCTTTCACATGTCTATTTGGCTATGTAGAAATGATGCTGTTTTTGACAGGAAATCATGCTCATTCTCTTGCGCAGGTATCATTCCCATGCATCAATTTGTTGCGGCCATGTTTACAACATGGGGAGCGATGGAGTTTGGCATCAACAGATTGGAACGCGCACAAGTTTATGTTCCAACTAGGGTAGCAAGCATGTAGACTATTTGCGATTGAACTCTTTTAATATGTAGCGTGTCACTCTTTGCTTGACAATCTGTTTTGATGTACTCCTTCTGTAGACTAACGTAAAACGTTTTTGTGTTGAACTACAAAAACATCTTACATTAGTTTACAGACGTTGTAATAAACATGGCAACGTGTGCATCTATGATGTAGAGGCCAGGCAATATATTTCCAAGTTTGTTTTATGAAGGACATGCAACATGTTTCATTTTTTATGTGTTTGGTTTTAGGTTTAAGTTTTTGTGACATAGCAGTGTGAAAAACGTTTTGTGGTATAGTAGACACGTGTTAAGCATCAATGGTGCCAATTTCAATAATCAGACGGCGAAAACAGCAAAACATGGGTAGGTTGCAGTTGCATAGGGAACACTAGTTACAAGAGTAGTCTATTCGTGCATGTACGGTTGGGGATATCTAATTATTTTCGCTACGAAAAAGAGTAGGACATGACCATACAACATCCGTAATATTACATGATGCGGATGTTACAACACACTCCAACAACCATGACAAGGGAAAGAAAGACACGCACCTGTTTCTTCTTTTTCTTTCCAGGGATTAAGAGAAACACACCGTTAACTTGGTATTGTGACATTTAACTTCAAAATGAAATGCATTTTTCGAACTCAATTGTGAATTGTCAATTTACTACACGTCTGTGTTGGGGTATCCATGTCAACAATATTAGTTAGAATTTACAGGAACTGACGTAGTCTTCCTTCTGCTGAATGAATCACGTGCACCAATTCAGGGATGCATGATCAGCTAAGCCTTCAGTTAGGTCCAACGAATGGCCATGCTTCATATCAACCACACACCTAGCGAACCACATGACACATGTGGTAAGTCATCTGAAGATAACCACACACCTGGCGAAGCTCTTCCATGTGTATCCACCAGTTTCTCTTCATATCTTCTCAAGTTCTTTGTCTTCTTCACAGATTGATACCAGACAGGCACGTCTGAGATGGGCACTATAGTTTCTCAGCCTTCAGTTCTTTCGTACGACTGTATATACATCTTTCAGCTCTTCGCATATATACATGCTCGTATGAGCATATGAATGATGCCATCAAGATAGTGAACTGCGGTGTGCGCTAGCTGATAGATGGAAGAGTGGGCTGGGTGAAACCGAGGCCGGAAACTCCATCTAGGGAACCAGGTGCAACATGTTTTACTAGTCCATACCGCCTGATATGACGGAGGAGCCGGGCGAGGAAGGTGCTGTGGCAAATGGTCGAGGTGTCACATACCACAGTGACATGCCGGCGTGCCCTTGTGATAGCCACATTCATTAGCCTGCTGTCGCCCATGAACCCTACAGCTCCCAGTGGGTTTGACCGAACCTATAAGCCAGCAGAAGGATAAACATCACTAGAAGTAGGTTAAAATTCATGGAGTATGAAATGATTGTGGCCCCATCGGCGACTGCCCTTCTAATTGTCAATTGCTTCATTCAGTGTTGTATTTGGGTGACATATTCATCAGAAAGATGTATGGTACCGTGCAGTGCTTACCATCGATAGGACCACCGCATCTGCCTCCCTCCCTTGAAAGCTATCTACTGTTGAAACCTCAACCCCAGAAAGCCCTGGATATTCTTCTAACTTCTCTCTTAATAATTGAACTTGAGCAATGTAGGGAGACTGGATGGCTATCTCACTTGGAGACACTCCTACAATCATGATTGTAATATGTTTGTAAGTTCAAAAATCTGAGCGTAAAAAGGTAGGGCCATGTTTGACCAGTGAATGAAAAATGCTGAATAATTATCCTGATGTGTTAAAGCAAACAATACTAAGGATCGAAGGATTATGCAACAAAGATTATACAATACTGATGATGTGTTTAATTAAGTAAAAGATAAGTATATACCACAATGCACAAGATTGAGAACATGCTGTGTAACTATGTCTGCTTCTCCATCATTATAAAATGATCCTGTGCCAGCAGGGTCTAAATGCTCCACACAATCAACGTTTAGAATTCCGTATGGCATTCGGGTATCAAGTAAAAGCAGTGGGCACCGTGTTATCCAAGTATCCTGAAATCATAAGGTACAGCTTGAGTGCATATAGATGCATTCATGGCAAAAAAATCCTAAACATCGAATGCACAAATTTCAAATGAGTAGACACAACAAATAGATGCAAGACATTATTAGTTGGTTCCAGAAGTAGTTCCAGACCTACTACATGTTCCTCATGTAACACTCAGATGAACAGTTACCACAACCATCTAAATGTGATGTATAAAATTTTATCCCACCTTATTGTGTTGGATTGTTAATCTTTTGTGATTATACTACATTGAGCTGGAGAGTATCCCAGCTTGTTTGTATTTGTATCCATGCATATGATGAAAGATTGATCGTGGCTACACATAAGATATATGATTGGCCATCCATCATGAAGTGAGTGTTTTCCTGCTTTGAACCTTGATTCAGAACGGAACTACCACGTTGAAGATCGCCAGACGGCATGGCTGCGAGGGATTGAGTAGACATAGGTTAGACGAGAGAATCACTGGGGGAGATTAGATTGATTATTCTTCCTTGCCTCAAACGTGGATACATGTCATCCTTATATAACGAATGCTCAGGCCCTTGACCTAGATCTTTCCTTATACAACTGGACTTTTTCCTAATCCTATACTTCCCTAAAGGACTCTTAGGATACTTCTCTCTAAATGACTCCTCCCATGCTGCTACTCTTGCCTTGATACTATGTATTCATGTCCACAACATTTTGTTGAACTATTTGCATTTTTTTAAAGAAACTCTTTGCAGTTTTATGCAGTAGGCAGCAAAAGTTGTGTCAGTCAGTGGTTGTATTGTTGTTACTGTTGGATATAAGTTCCTTTATCCGATGATAGGGCTCAGGCCTGAGGGTTGTACTCCCTCCGTCCGGAAATACTTGTCATCAAAATGAATAAAAGGGGATGCATCTAGATGTATATTAGTTCTAGATACATCCTTTTTTATCCATTTTGATGACAAGTATTTTCGGACGGAGGGAGTATATAAAAGAAATGAAAAGTGGGTGCTGACGGTTCCCATCTGTAATATTTGGTGACTGAGTGGACGTGACCATTTCAATAAGGGGGCTGGAAGGGTATGGCCAAATTTCCTTAGAAATGCAGGATGAAAGTTAATACCGTATTCGCTTCTAAAAGAAAGAATATGATGTTCTTATCCTCCAAGTTGAGTAAAACCGTGATGGCTGGTAAAATAAATGTGTACATAGGTCTTTCTCCCCAATAACTCAGAATAAATTGGGTCCTAAATTATCTTCGGCAACCACAGCTTGAATGTCATAATAAAATTGATAAAGATAAACACTTTAATAGGTCTAATCAACGTTTCCAAATGTGTAATCACTAAGCATAACAAAAAAGAAGGGAGTGGGGCATACTAGCCCAGTAAACACACGATCACATGATACCTTAAGACAAGAACATTATAATGCTAATGATGCATCTAAAATGCGCTTCAGTTGAAATAAACATGTTTAGAAACTGCTTAAGGAAACTGTGGTGAAATATACCAAGTAGTGTGCATGCTTCTAGTAGTATAATCATCTGTCAAAGTAATTTACTATAATCTAAAGATCTACAGCTACAGTGTTGACCACAGTTACACTCTTAAAAAGGTAGTGAACCAATGAGCTGGGAAGGGTTAAAGGCCAAACAGTATATGATTCAGATTCACCAAACATGGGGTAAATTTATTCAATGATGTCTGATCTGAACTTTGCAATTAGACCCAATCCTGAGTGAAGTCCATGACTTTTCTTTTTGGTAAAAGATTTCCCACGTGATAATCAAGTTCAGTCCTGAACACTGACCAAAAAACGTAGACATACCATGCAATTGACCTGACACCTGAAACATTAAGTATGTATACCTTTACAACTGGAGAGTCGGCAAGAAGATGCGAAGCAACAGAATGAGAAGACTGGAGTAACCCCTGATACATCTCTTTAGATGCCCAACTGGCTATTGAATCATGCATTCTATGCTGGACTGTCAGTCTTGTAGTAAGCAATCCATCATGCAACAATGAAGCCCTTTCCATCATAGATTTACCAAGCCCACCTTCCAGGGCCTTCCTTGACAATATGGCAGGTGCAAGTTGGCAATGATCACCCGCAAGAATACAACGTTTTCCCTGCAGTATGGGAATCCAGCAAGAGGGCTCAATTCCTTGACCTGCTTCATCTATAATTACCAAGTCAAAACAACCAGTTTTCCTGATAAGTGGATCGGCTGCCCCTGTGTTAGTAGAAAGCACAACCTGTGCATCAGATAGCACTTCCATGATCGTTTCTTTTTCTTTCATTTCCAGATCCCTCCCAAGTTGCTTCAGAAGTTGACGAATGCCTGCAGCTAAAGAATCGTCCTCTATGCAGTCCCTCAAGTCCTTTCTTAAGTCAGTTCTCTTTCTCTCAAGCTCCTTCCTAAACTGACCAAGCCTTCCATTTACAATCTCTGCCAAGGACTTCGAAGTAACCGATGGTGATATTCGAGCAGGGTTTCCAACTCGCACAATGTTTAAGCCAGTTCTTGACAACCTTTCAACCATGTTATCGACTGCCGCATTGCTTGGAGCTGTCACAAGGACACTTTCACCTTGTCGGACAGCACGTACAATGAGTTCCGTGAGCAAAACTGTCTTGCCCGTGCCAGGAGGCCCCTGGATGACTAGAACAGGCCTCTTCTTGTTCAGGCCTAATGAGAGAGCCCTTAACTGGGAGTCATCAAATGCACACCTCTCTGATAGCCTTGGATCAGGTAGACTTGATTCACCCCAATCAATCAGGCAATTCTGCTCCATCTTCATAACATCTTTGCTGTCACCGAACAGAGTAGCTACCACATCAATGGAAGCATTACTTTTCAGCAAACCATTCCTTTGAAGCAGCATCAATGCTTCAAGATTCCGCTGCCAAATAAAAATACTTGGGTGAATTAGATGAACTTATCACTCATGTTGTTAAGCCAAGAATAATACAATCATAAAAGAAACGGGAACCCCAATTTCACTGTTCTTTCTTGATGCTAAAAATTCCTTTGTTCTGGTTTTCCCCATTTCATGCCACTCTGATATACAATATATGACAGAAACAGAACATGAATGCAGATCATAAAACGAAAGGATTATACTCAGATAAATATGTAAGAGCCAGACTATAGTTGCTCCTGGCTAAGGAAGTTTCAGAAAGCTTAATAGTAATATGCTGGAAGAAGCCAACCATTCAATGTTGATGTGCATAATTTGAATACCTCATAAGTAAGTGCATCAGCCAATCCCTGTATCCGGTCAATGCGCACACTTTTCCCAAATAACCTGGAGAAGGTTGGGTCACCATGGCGAGATTCCAGAGCCACAGTTATGCTGCAACCGTCCTCCCCGAGATTATAAAGAAAGCCTTGCATGCAAGAAGTGGCTCCCTCACCACGGCTATTACATGTTCTCACACAAACCATGTCCCCAGGTGACAGTGTCGTTGGAGGCAGCTTGTGTTCACCTTCAATTCTGAACAGAACCAAATGTAGACCTCCCAATCCTACATGCAGGGATAACAGAAAACAGTGTCTTACTTAATTTTCCAAAGTAACTGAAGATAAAATCTTAACATGCGGAGAAAAGAAAGTAGCCAAGTTTAGCTCTCTCACCAGTTGAGCTGCTGATGACACTCAAGTTGCAAATGGTGTCACACTGCTCCTGCTGAGCCTGCCCATGGGTCACCAAGTACTCAACTGGCTTGGATGGCTTGGAATTGTTGTCGAGCATAGTGGTGGCATTCAGCTCCTCCTGTGTAAACTCCAGCTCCGCATCTCGCTCGATGCGCAGTAGCTCTGACATATGCCTCACAAAGTCTTCAATCCTATCCTGCATCAGCCTTACCTTCTTGAGGCTTATGCCGATGCTACTATGAACTGCTTTAGTTCGTGGTGTCGTCCTGCGCACAGCTGCCCGGTGATGAGTAGAATTGGCCATTTCCTTCAACAGCTTCCATGTCTGCGTGGAGCGCCAGTCGTAGATGAGCCCCTGGTTCTGATAACTCAGCAGGACACCACGGAGCTCACGCTGGAAATGGTCGAAAAGGGTGGGGTAGTGCGTACAGGCCTTGAAGCAGAGTGACTCCAGACCCTTGGGCATGGGGATGGATGAGAGATAAGGCTGTGCCTGGATCACAAATCCAAGCTGGCCTTCTGCCGATGCCCAATTCAGAGTCAATGCCGCTGTGGTGAGGTCCGCCATGTCACCCTGAAGCTCGGCGGAAGCGAATTTGGATGCCATGGACTGCATCCCCTGCCTTAGCCACTCCACCACACACCGGCCAAGCTCCTTCCGCCCTAGTGGATCGCCGTTCTCATACAGCGTCCCTACCTTTATGGACGCCTCCTCCGCCGACGGCACGCAGCCGCCTTGTTCTTGCCCTCCCTCGACCGTCTTCCTCTGCCTCCTCCTCCTAGTCCTGCCATTGCTACCGGCGGGTCGAGACACACCTTTGCTGGGACTCAACGGCGTGGCACGTACACTCCTTTGCCTGGAAGAGGAGGAGGCATCCTGCGACCGTGCCGGCGATGGTGTGGACGGAGACGAAGGAGCGGCAGCAACGAACGTGACCCTTCTCCTGCTGGGGAGCTTCTTGGCAGCGCCAGAAGAAAACAAGAACCTGGACGAAAAGAGATCAAGAGACATGCCGTTGCTCCACGGTCCCGGCTGCCGGCGGAGGCGGTGGCGCAGGGCAGCGGGGGAAGAGCCGAGGAGGCGAGGGCGGGAAGGAAGCGAGGGGCTGACCGGTGACTCGGCTCAGCCTCGGCGGGTGATATCCTCCCTGGCCCCGGGTCAAGAGGAGGAGACGGCCGGTGGAGAGTGGATGACTGGTGGCGCAGGGCGCGGCTACGTTAGCACCGCAGGCAAGTAAAGTGCCGTCCCCGGCTCTGGCTTCGCGCGGCTGGCGCCCACGTCGCCCCCGCCCAGTTTCCATGGTCCCAAAAGCCCCTGACAGCGCCCATCGGATCGGCTTCGGCTTCGCGCTTGCTGTCCAACCAACGCATGGCGCGCGATCCCGCTGTCCACGCAGGCGCCGGCGCGTCCAGATGCAGATGCAGATTCACCGGTCCGGCAGGGCTGATTCCGTTCATCCAAAATCAGGGCGGGGAAAGCGTCCGTGGATCCTGATGGACCACAATAAAATGAGACAAAGAATCACGGGAATGCACGGCCAGCTTTCTCTCCGCGAGCTGGCAGGCATTAGAGCGAACACCTTACCGGCGTCGCGGTCGGGGTGGGGACGGCAGTCGGAACCTCCCGCGCTGCTCTAGACTTTGGGCTTGTGGCGATGGCACGTTTGCGAGGCTGCTGCGCCGCTCAAGGGCGCTCTTGGTCGGCGGTCGGCGGTCGGCGGTGGTCGGCTGCTGCCGAGCCGCGCTACGTGAGTTGGCCGTGCACGAAGGGTTCGGCGCCGTGCGCGAGGCAGGAGCATCTTACATACAGTACATGTAAGATTTTTAGCCTGAACGAGAAACTCGTCGGCATTGCTCTTTTTTTTTTGCGGCAACTAGTCGGCATTGCTCAACGCTTCGTTACTTAGACCATCTCCAATAGCATGTCTATATTTGGATGTCTATATATTTATATAGACAATGGTCTAAAAAGATTCTCTTGTATACATGTCCAGTTTTGCATTAGAATGTCTATATACAGGAATCATGACAAGTGGGCCGTTGCTGGGGAAAGGAAGAAATCATGACTGCAGCTGAGTTTAGATAACGTCTTCACATTGTCCAGGTATGGATATTGTCGATGTCAATATAGAGGATGTGTATATTTAGACGACCATATAAACAAGCTGTTGGACATCTGTTTTAGGGCCACGTCATGAAAAACGAGTATAAAAATCCATATAGACAAGCTATTGGAGATGCTCTTAGAGCATCTACAACAAACGCCCTAGAAGCCACGCGCTAAATTAATTTTTTAAGCACCAAAATAGCGTTTTAGCGCGTCGGATGATCAAACATCTTTAGCAGGCGCCCAAAAATATACTGTCCAGCTATATCTTCAGCAGACGCTTGAAAATATATTGCTCAGCTACATCTTCACCAGACATTTAAAATTAACCACACGCGTCCATATCCAGCTCGCCGCCCGTGGCATGCTCGCCGCCACGGTCATGGCCACGCGCCGCCGCCCGTGGCTCGCAGCCGTCGTAGCCGTGGCCTACTCGCCCCGCCGTGGCCGTGGCCGCGCTTCTCCCCACCCTGCCGCCGTCGTGGGCGTCGCCATGCTCCTTCCCTGCTCGGCCCGCCGCCGCTGTGGGCGTGGGCGTGGGCGTGGCCGTGCCCGCGCCCCCACCGCCTGTGGCCGCGCTCCTCCCCGCCTACGCTGTGCCGTGGGCACGCCCGCGCCCCGCCGCCCGTGGCCGGCTGGCGGGCTGACGCACGCACGCGAGGAGGCCGGCGGCAGGCGCACGCGAGGAGGCTAGCGACAAGCGCACGCGAGAAGGCCGACGGCTGCCATGGGCGCACGGGACACTTTTCAGCGCACGTGGGAAGTTCAGCGCGCTGGAGCTCACGCCTCAAATATACAACTTTCGATTCAGTTTCTTCCGGCGCGCTAAACACTTTTTTACAGCTTGCTTTATTATGCAGTGTCCGCTGGAGTGCTATTTTTAACTCCGCGCGCGCTAAATTTATGATTTTGGGGCACGACGCATATTGGGCGTCCGTTGGAGATGCTCTTAGCAAATAAAGAAGAATGCAAATGTAATTTATTGTTTGGGAAAATATTTTACAGTATGTAACAAAATCTTTATTCTGATACAAATAATACGGTGGTATGAATAGCCAATTACTCAGAAAGTTGTTCTGGTCTTAAAATATATACATAGATTATAAAAATCGTGTGCCACACATTTACAAATTGTTCATGCTTTTGAAAAAAAATAGTCTCCACTTGTTAGAAAAAAGTTAATAATTTCTGCAGAAATATTCTTACTTTTTGGACAAATGGTCATTAAATGCTAAAGAGTATTCATACTTTTTATGGGAAAATGAATCAGGTATATAAAAACAGGGTCTTATGTTAAGTAAAAAGTAGATGAATTTTAAGAAAAATCATGTTAAAGTAATTTGTCTCCCCCTAAAATATCCCAACATTTATGTATAATAAGAATACTGAAAGATTCAAATAAGTCCAGTCGGGAAAAGGTACGTACAAAAAAAGTTTGCCACACGTAAAGAAAAAATGCATAAATATCATGAGATATTTTGACCTTGTGTTAAAAAATGTGTTCATACTTTAAAACAACTATTGTCCGTTGCTAAAAAAAATCCTACACTCCGGGGAAATATCTAGACATTAAAGAAAGGAACCCTCATTACACTTCCTTTTAACATAGTACAAAACACAAGCGCAAACACATACTCACATATACTCGTCCCTATGAAGGTACCAGGCATATTGTACCCCTATGAATACCTTCCAAAGAGTGGGCTGGTACATCATTTTAAGATTGACGACACAGACGCCTTCGTAGTCGACAAAGACATCTCCTCCGGTCCTCCCACTGAACGCACATCGTCAGGAGGTCTGCAATAAATCCAAAAAAACGAGCATCAATGTCAAGTTTAGAATTTGAACCCTGATGGGTTTCTTTTTTGAGAGTACGCCAATGGTGTACCTTATCTTTATAGAAGAAAGAGCAACAAGTTTACAAGAGAAGCCTTGAGGAAGATGCAAACATCCCTCCTCGGGCACACCCAATTACACCCCACGCCCTAAACATAAGCCTACTGTCTCAAAAAGCGTGACAACCCGCCTACTCCTACACCAGCCGCTCTTCAATCCTAAATCTCCCTCAGTATAGCCTCCACCAGCTGGTGTGGCGATTTCTGCTGCGCCGTTCTATTGAAGACACGCACATTGCGCTGTTTCCACAACGCCCAAGACATCGCAATAACAAGAGTGTCGAACCCGTGTTTGAACTCTTTCCCGAAACCCCTCCTGGCACCCAACCACCAAACTAGCAAGTTGTCATCCGTCATCGACCTCGCAACGTTCAAGTTGAGTTCTTGAAGACATTCATGTCAAAACTTCCCTTGCGTACACGCATTGGACCATGATGTGCTCGGCGTTATCTTCCTCCTGCATGCAAGTGAAGCAGGTGGATGGCTGCTCTTGAAGCCCATGCTTCGCTCTCTGATCCGAGGTCGAGATGCGGTGTTGTATTGCCAGCTAGACAAAAAATTTACATTTGAGTAGCGCCTAACTCTTCCAAATTTTACACTTAAGTAGCGCCCAACTCTTCCAAATGCACGAGGCATACGATACCCGCTGAATCCCCATGCACAAAGTGGTTACATGTGGGTCTTGCGGTGTACCTCCTAGTCGGATCCGCAAGCTATGAGAAATAGTCGGCCCTATTTGGGTCCCACTGCACCGTATTGATAGCCAAGTTTAGGTGCACAAGCTGCATATATCCCACAAAGACGAGGTCTTCATCCATATCCTGAAGCCATCTGCCATTCTCCAATCCATCCCTAACCGTACGCCGGTTTCTAGTACGAGCGTCCACCAGTTTGTGCAAGAATGGTCCTATGTCTGCCACCGCAAATCCGTGTATCCATCTGTCTCTCCAAAACAAAACCTTGTTGCCATCCCTCACCTCAATCTTGACAAGACTATCAAATACCTCTTGAGCATCTTTGTCCTTCATCATGACTAACCCCTGCCATGGCCTCGTTGGATCCATCCTTTTTAACCACTCCCATCTCACCCTAAGCGCGAGGCCTGGGTTGAAAATACCACTCTTCTCCTAATCATTCAATCACAGATCGGTTCGCCATTACATGTTAATCATGGTCTTCCAGATGAAGTGTCAAGTTTCTGAAACATCAGTCAAATTTGGGAAATTTGTCTTTGCCTCACAAATTTATTTCTGAAGAAAATATCTTCTCCTCGCAAGTATATTTATGGACATATATGTACAATCCTTTTTCCCAATGTACGCTCATATGTTTCCTTTACAATATTTTTTACACCAACTAGTATGCTTTTTTTTTTATCATGCAGGATCCCGTTCAACACACTCGGCATGCCCCATGGCCGTTTGGAGGTGCCGTACAAGGTGGATGGCAAAATAGAACAAGAACTATTGCTGCTGATTTTCTTTAAAATATAGGCAAAAGCTCTGCCGCGTCTCATTAATTAAAAAGATTTTTTAAAATAAAACTTCTTATCTATTCATCTTCAATCATAGCATTACAACGAAACTAAAAAATAATAAAAATTACATCCAGATCCAGATTCGTAGACCACCTAGCGACGACTACAAGCATTGAAGCGCGAAAGCGTGCCGTCATCATCGCCCCCCACTTGCCGGAGTTGGGCAAATCTTGTTGTACTATACAGTCGGGAAGTTACCGTGCTAAGACCCCATAGGACTAGCGCACCAGAACAACAACAACAACACCGATGAAGAGTAGCGTAGATCGAAAGGATCTAACATGAAGACACACGAATATAGACGAATGATGAGTAGATCCACCAAAGACAGATCCACCAGAGAGATACCTCCACACGTCCACCGACGATGCTAGACGCATCACCAGAACGAAGGCTAGGCGAGGAGAATCTTATTTCATCTTCAGGGAGCCGTCGCTGGCTCGCCTTTCTAAACAGGACACAAACCCCAACAAAACTTGAAGAGACATTTAAAAACAGAACCCTCCCACCGGTAAGGGCCGGGATCCACCATTGCCCTGATGGCCCTAAGGGCACTGAAGACAAGGCGGACTGGCGGTGACGCTGACAGAAGGCAGATGAACCCTAACTTTTCTTGAGACAGGAGATGGCGGATCCATGGCCACTTCTAGTTAAGAAGAAAGTTTTTAACTGCAACACTCGTCGTAGGGCCAAAATACACAAAGGTATTACTTTCGCGACATGATAGATCTCAAATGTTTGGCCTAGACCCCTAAAGAGTTGTCTTGTGCTTGACGGTGACGAAAATAGACGTTGTCAAAGTGTAGATGTTCCGAAAGACCCTAGTGTTCTCTTGTTTCAGATTTTCCACGACATGAGCATCACCAAGGATGCAAGAGCCTTCCTCCACTGACCCGTTATGAGGGTCACAACGGACCACCACTGAGCCATAGTTTAGTAGTTAGGCCAACTCTAATGCGCGATCCCGTTCGGTCCGTGCGTGTTCGTTTGTGCCAAGACGGACAGAAGTAATGGCCCAATGCGTGCACGCATCCGCAAAATCGGTTTGTTCGGACACATTTCCGGATCAAATTTGCGTCTGGTTTGCGTCCACACGAACATGAGACGGACACCCGCTCGTCCGCTTAGCATCCGTGTCGGGACCCAGCTTTGATCGTCCACTACCGCCGGCCGTCGTATTAAATGGACAAGCGCACGTCTAGTCCACATGTCAGCGAGAGCTCGTTGTCCTCGGTCGTCTTTTTAAGTCAATGTAGGGGGAGAGCAGTCTAGTTCTTCTCGTCTCCCTCTTGCCCCCAGTTGCCCGACAAGCAAGAAACCCTAGCCACCATGGGCTTCTTCAGCAAGTTCGGTCGCGGTGTCAAGCATGACCATGAGGCGTCCTCGACGAGGGGAGCACGAGCGGCGAATTTCACCATTGCTCTGTTGTTGCTGCCTCCACGCCAACCTCGCCCCCCATGCTTGCGGTCGTACCTTCCTGTCCACCGTTGTCGGTATGACGGGTTGCACGGAATCCCGACGCCCTGGACGAATGGGAACCTGCCGCAAGGCTGGCATCTCAACCTCGACAGGGTACCAGTGTCAGCGGTGCCACAGAGTGCCTAGTCGCAGCTAGAGGAGATCCGCCGCCGTTGTGCTGACCTTGAGCCAGAGATGCGTGCCCACCCCGACTACAAGGTGGACTCCTCGTACTGGGATGTGTGGTGCACCAACGGCCACGAGGACCGACGGTGTTAGAGCCTAGGTCCACCTGTTCGACGGTTGAGCCACCGCCGTCGGAGGAGGAAGTCGCCTACTTTGTGACAGTGCCCTGGACTAGGGGGTACTAACCTAGTTGGCCCATGCTCCTCGGTTTGGGTTGGTTGGCCCTTATTCTTATCAAGATGGACTCCAGAGGCTGCACGATGGGGCGTGATCGGGACTACATCTGCCGAAGACTTGTCGTATACTCCAAGACTTCTCCTACCACCTCCACGTCGAGATAACGATCTTGTAACCCAAGATACCCTACTCGGTGTGTATATAAGCCAAGGGGTTTAGCCCGTAGAGGGGACATCAATGCAATATCATTCACCTAGCCCTAGAGTTAGACCACATCTTACGATCTCGAAGTAGATCAACTCTATACATGTTACATCTACATCAATATAAACAAGAGCAGTAGGGTTTTAGCTCCATCAAGAGGGCCCGAATCTAGGTAAAACATTGTCTTCTTGTTCCTATTACCATCTATCTGAGATCCACAGCTCGGGACCCCCTACCCCGAGGTCTGCCGATTTTCACACTGACACTAGTGCTTTCATTGAGAGTTCCGTTGTGAGATAAACAGAAGGATCGATGGCGCATCTGCAGATCAACTGCGGCAATTGCCACGGGAACGTCTATGTCCCCGGCTAGCTTTTCGTATTCGACAGCATGATCTTCTGTGCCGACTCGACTAGCCATCTGGCCTTCGTCGAGAACTATGCCCCAGGTTAGATCGTGACCTTTGGAGGCCTAGAGTACACCACGGACTCCGCGGCGAACTCATCATGTTAGGCTGGATACCTGGCCGAGTTGAGGATCTGTCCGACACCGAAGGTTTGACTCCGGAACCGATCTCCTTCGAGGACATCGGATCAAACTCACTGGCATTGCCGGAGAATCCCGATGTAAGGACTCAGGCCGATCCCCCTGACCACCAGACCGGCTGGGACCCAGCTCCTATCCTTGAAACCGCGTCCGACTTAGAGCTGACCTCGGTGCAGGATCTAGGATCACCCTCGGATCTCCTCCGCGCCAAAAAACACGACGAGCTATATGTCGGGCACGCTTTGAGCCAGACCCGCTTATAGCCAGGCAATGAACTCTGAAGAACTATCTCACCTAAAGGAGTTGCTTGATCGTATCCAGAGCATGTCTACTCTCGGATGGTAAGACTTCGGTTTATGACCAGATCGGACTTAAAGCCGATGACCGGGAAATTTCCATCTGACCCACCACCCATCTAGTCGCCACGATCGATGACTTAACCAACGTGTTGGACTACGACGAGGCCACAGACATGGATGAAGATGTCGATGGCCCCACAAAAAACACTTTGATAACCCACAAGTATAGGGGATCAATTGTAGCCTCTTTCGATAAGTAAGAGTGTCGAATCCAACGAGGAGCTAAAGATAGAACAAATATTCCCTCAAGTTCTATCGACCACCGATACAACTCTACGCATGCTTAACGTCCGCTTTACCTAGAACAAGTATGAAACTAGAAGTACTTTGTAGGTGTTTTCGGATAGGTTTGCAAGATAATAAAGAGTGCGTAAATAAAAAGTAAGTTTTGTTTAGATAAAGAAACAATAAAGTTAGTATAGAGAGTGTGTAAAAGTGGTGGTAGAAGTTGCGAAATTGTCCCCAAGCAGTTGAATACTTTACTAGACCGATAGCAAGTTTTATGTGGGAGAGGCCACTACTAGCATGTCATCCCTGACTTGGAATTCTATGCACTTATGATTGGAAATATTAGCAAGCACCCACAACTACTAGCGTTCATTAAGGTAAAATCCAACCATAGCATTAAGATATATTGGTCCCTCTTCAATCCCGTATGTATCAATTTCTATGCTAGGTTGAAGCTTCTGTCACTCTTGCCCTCCAATACATAGTCCTATCAACATACAACTAACCCTATGGTGTGATCCACGCGCGCGCTCATATAATGGGCACCAAAGGACAGCAACATAACCACAAGCAAATTAAATCAATCATAGTAATTCACCAATCACCGATAGGACAACGAAAATCTACTCAGACATCATAGGATGGCAACACATCATTGGATAATAATATGAAGCATAAATCACCATGTTCAAGTAGAGGGTACAACGGGTTGCGGGAGAGTGGACCGTTGTAGATAGATTGGGGAAGGTGATGGAGATGTTGGTGAAGATGGCGGAGGTGTTGGTGTAGATTGCGGTGATGATGATGGGCCCCGACGGCGTTCCGGCGCCACCGGAAGCGAGGGGGAGAGAGCCCCCTTCTTCTTCTTCTTCCTTGACCTTCTCCCTAGATGGGAGAAGGGTGTCCCCTCTGGTCCATGGCCTCCATGGCATGGGAGGGGCGAGAGCCTCTCCGAGATTGGATCTGTCTCTTTGTCTCTCTCTGTTTTCGTGTTCTCAGATTCTGCCCTTTCACCGTTTCTTATATTCCCGGAGATCCGTAACTCCGATTGGGCTGAAATTTTAACACGGTCTCTATCCGGATATTAGCTTTCTTGTGGCGAAATAAGGGCATAAACTGCCTTACGGTGTGGCCACGAGGGCCCAGGGCGCGCCCCCTGCCTCGTGGCCCCCTCGGGCATCGTCTCGCATTGATTTTTCTTCCCAAAAATTACATATATTCCCAAAAAATTCTCCGTCAGTTTTTATTCTGTTTGGACTCCATTTGATATGGATTTTCTGCGAAACATAAAACATGCAATAAATAGGAACTGGCACTGGGCACTGGATCAATATGTTAGTCCTCAAAAATAGTATAAAAAGTTTCCAAAAGTATATGAAAGTTGTATAATATTGGCATGGAACAATCAAAAATTATAGATACGACGGAGACGTATCAGCATCCCCAAGCTTAATTCATGCTCGTCCTCGAGTAGGTAAATGATAAAAAAGATAATTTTTGATGTGGAATGCTACCTAGCATAATCTTGATCAAGTATCTAATCATGGCATGAATATTAAGACACGAGTGATTCAAAGCAATAGTCTATCATTTGACATTAAGACGGTAATACTTCAAGCTTACTAACCAAGCAATTATGTCTTATCAAAATAACATAGCCAAAGAAAGCTCATCCCTGCAAAATCATATAGTCTGGCTATGCTCCATCTTCACCACACAAAGCATTCAAATCATGCACAACCCCGATGACAAGCTGAGCAATTGGTTCATACTTTTTAACATGCTTCAGCCTTTTCAACCCTCACGCAATACATGAGCGCAAGCCATGGACATAGCACTATGGGTGGAATAGAATATGATGACGGAGGTTGTGTGGAGAAGACAAAAAGGGAGAAAGTCTCACATCGACGCGGCTAATCAACAGGCTATGGAGATGCCCATCAATTGATGTCAATGTGAGGAGTAGGATTGCCATGCAACGGATGCACTAAGAGCTATAAGTGTATGAAAGATCAAACGGGAAACTAAGTGGGTGTGCATCCAACTTGCTTGCTCATGAAGACCTCGGGCATTTGAGGAAGCCCATCATCGGAATATACAAGCCAAGTTCTATAATGAAAATTCCCACTAGTATATGAAAGTGATAACTCAAGAGACTCTCTATATGAAGAACATGGTGCTACTCTGTAGCACAAGTGTGGTAAAAGGATAGTAACATTGTCCCTTTTCTCTTTTTCTCTCTTTTTTTGGGCCTCCTCTTTTTTGGCCTTTCTCTTTTTCCCTTTTTCGTCCGGAGTCTCATCCCGACTTGTGGGGGAATCATAGTCTCCATCATCCTTTCCTCACTGGGACAATGCTCTAATAATGATGATCATCACACTTTTATTTACTTACAACTCAATATTACAACTTGATGCTAGAACAAAGATATGACTCTATATGAATGCCTCCTACGGTGTACCGGGATGTGCAATGATGTAGCGTAGCAATGACATCAAAAAACGGACAAGCCATGAAAACATCATGCTAGCTATCTTACGATCATGCAAAGCAATATGACAATAAATGCTCAAGTCATGTATATGATGATGATGGAAGTTGCATGGCAATATATCTCGGAATGGCTATGGAAATTCCATGATAGGTAGGTATGGTGGCTGTTTTGAGGAAGATATAAGGAGGTTTATGTGTGATAGAGCGTATCATATCACGGGGTTTGGATGCACCGGCGAAGTTTGCACCAACTCTCGAGGTGAGAAAGGGCAATGCACGGTACCGAAGAGGCTAGCAATGATGGAAGGGTGAGAGTGCGTATAATCCATGGACTCACATTAGTCATAAAGAACTCATATACTTATTGCAAAAGTTTATTAGCCCTCGAAGAAAAGTACTACTATGCATGCCCCTAGGGGGATAGATTGGTAGGAAAAGACCATCGCTCGTCCCCGATCGCCACTCATAAGGAAGACAATCAACAAATACCTCATGCTCCAACTTTGTTACACAACGGTTCACCATACGTGCATGCTACGGGACTTGCAAACCTCAACACAAGTATTTCTCAATTTCACAATTACTCAACTAGCACGACTCTAATATCACCACCTTTATATCACAAAACTCTTGCAAGGAATCAAACATATCATATTCAGTGATCTACAAGTTTTATGTAGGATTTTATGACTAACCATGTGAATGACCAGTTCCTGTCATCTCTCTAAATAGATATAAGTGAAGCAAGAGAGTTTAATTCTTTCTACAAAAGATATGCCCACGCTCTAACAAATATAAGTGAAGCAAAATAGCATTCTACAAATGGCGGTTTTCTATGTGAAGAGAAACAGGCAATCCAAACTTCAAATGATATAAGCGAAGCACATGAAGCATTCTATAAAGCCATACTCAAAAGATATAAGTGAAGTGCAATGAGCATTCTATAAATCAACCAAGGACGATCTCATACCAGCATGGTGCATAAAATAAAAATGAAAACTAAATGCAAAAGACGCTCCAAGATTTGCACATATCGCATGAACGAAACAAATCCGAAAACATATCGATACTTGTTGAAGAAAGATGGGATGCCTTCCGGGGCATCCCCAAGCTTAGACACTTGAGTCTCCTTGAATATGTAATTGGGGTGCCTTGGGCATCCCCAAGCTTGAGCTCTTGCCTCTCCTTCTTCTCCTCACATCGAGACATCCTCGATCTTTGAACACTTCATCCACACAAAACTCAACAGAAAACTTGGTAAGATCCGTTAGTATAATAAAGCAAATCACTACTCTAAGTATTGTTGTGAACCAATTCGTATTTTGTTTTTGCATTGTAGCTACTGTATAACTTTTTTATGGCTTAATCCACTGATATAAATCGATAGTTTCATCAAAACAAGCAAACTATGCATCAAAAACAGAATCTGTCTAAAACAGAACAGTCTGTAATAATCTAAACATTCACCATACCTGTGCTACTCCAAAAATTCTACCAAAATTAGGAAAAATAAAAAATTTATATAGAAATACATTGAATAAAGTTTCAGAACCGTTTGACGTTCCAGTAAAAAATGTAAAATCGCGCACTACAGCCAAAGTTTCTGTCCTACGCCGCACAAACCAACAAGTAATCTAAAACATCCTAAAGGCAAACCTTGGCACATTATTTTTATTTTTAAACTTTATAAAAAGCACACAACAAAAATAAATGACTCTCTAAAACTTCCGGGTTGTCTCCCTGGCAGCGCTTTCTTTAAAGCCATTAAGCTAGGCATATAGTGCTCAAGTAATGGATTCACCCGGATCCCAAGGTATATCAAAGCCAATTTTAATTAACAATGATTTATAATTTAGTAGTGAGCACAAATTAACATATATAATGTAATGACAAAGTCTAACTCTCTTCCTATGCATCGGCATGTCATAAAAAACAATTCATGCACACAAAGTAAAGGACAATGCATAGTATAAACAGTTTCTTGCAATTTTTTCGTGTTGGAAACATAAAGAGGCGGAGATGTAGTTCCTCTCTCATAATAATTTCAAGTAGGAGCAGCAAGCACATGCATATTATATCTATCAAAATCATCATGTGTAATAGTAAAACGCAACCCATCAATATAATCCTTAATAAGGGTAAACTTCTCCGATATAGTATAGTTGGGAGAATTCAAAAAGATAATAGGACTATCATGCGTGGGTGAAATAGCAACAATTTCATGTTTAACATAAGGAACTATAGCAAGTTCATCTCCATAAGCATAATTCATATTGGCATCTTGGCCACAAGCATAGCAAGTATCATCAAAAAGGGAAATCTCAAGAGAATCAACGGGATCATAACAATCATCATAGCAATCATCCTTCGGTAATCATGAAGGGAAATTAAACAATGTATGAGTTGAAGAGTTACTCTCATTAGAAGGCGGGCACGGGTGATCAATCCGCTCTTTCTCCTTTTGTTCTTCACTCTCCTCCTCATCTTTTTCATCCAATGAGCTCAGAATGTCATTAATTTCTTCTTCCATAGACTCCTGCAAAATATTAGTCTCTTCTTGGACAGCGGAGACTTTCTCAATAAACGCATCAATATCGGCATTGTATTCATAATTCTCATAGCAATATTTAAGGGTAGCTAAATTTTCAGGTCTATAAACTGAATCATCAAAATTTTCACACTCTTTAAACAAAGATTCAATTTCATATAAAAGCAACAAATTCCTCTATTTGTTCCACATCATAGTAATCATATATACCATTAGCATAAGAAGCCAAGGTTTTATCATCATTAAATTTTCATGAAAAGGGAAGGTGTGGAGCCTTCATCCTAGACCAACAAGTATAGTCATATCTCAAGCATAGTTCCCGAGCATACCAATGCAACATATGAATTTGATCCCATAATAGTTTCCCTTTTTGAGTCAAGCGATAATCCCTAAAGTATTCACGTTGATCCAACGTGTCTCCCATAACATAATTGAATGGGGTTTTCTCAGGATTATCAAAGTAGTACATAATCTCTTTCACATAACCAGCATCGAGGGTTTTAGGAGGTTCCCCATCTCCATGAGTAGCAAGCACACCTATTTTTTTGGTATTTCGTGTTCCATATCCATAACTAAAGATAGAGAACAACTTAGAACATCAAATAAAAATAACTTAGTGATAAAGCAAACAAGCACACACGAGAATATTCACCCCACGCTATTGCTCCCTGGCAACGGCGCTGGAAAAAGGTCTTGATAACCCACAAGTATAGGGGATCAATTGTAGCCTCTTTTGATAAGTAAGAGTGTCGAACCCAATGAGGAGCTAAATGTAGAACAAATATTCCCTCAAGTTCTATCGACCATCGATACAACTCTACGCACGCTTAACGTCCGCTTTACCTAGAACAAGTATGAAACTAGAAGTACTTTGTAGGTGTTTTTGGATAGGTTTGCAAGATAATAAAGAGCGCGTAAATAAAAAGTAAGGGCTGTTTAGATAAAGAAACAATAAAGTTAGTATAGCGAGTGTGGAAAAGTGGTGGTAGGAGTTACGAAATTGTCCCTAAGCAATTGACTACTTTACTAGACCGATAGCAAGTTTTATGTGGGAGAGGCCACTGCTAGCATGTCATCCCTGACTTGGAATTCTATGCACTTATGATTGGAAATATTAGCAAGCATCCGCAACTACTAACGTTCATTAAGGTAAAACCCAACCATATCATTAAGATATATTGCCCCCCCCCTTCAATCCCGTATGTATCAATTTCTATGCTAGGTTGAATCTTCTGTCACTCTTGCCCTCCAATACATAGTACTATCAACATACAACTAACCCTATGGTGTGATCCACGCGCGCGCTCATATGATGGGCACCAAAGGACAGCAACATAACCACAAGCAAATTAAATCAATCATAGTAATTCACCAATCACCGATAGGACAACGAAAATCTATTCAGACATCATAGGATGGCAACACGTCATTGGATAATAATTGTTGGAAATATGCCCTAGAGGCAATAATAAAATGGTTATTATTGTATTTCCTTGTTCATGATAATTGTCTATTGTTCATGCTATAATTGTATTAACTGGAAACCGTTATACATGTGTGAATACATAGACCACAACATGTCCCTAGTAAGCCTCTAGTTGACTAGCTCGTTGATCAATAGATGGTCATGGTTTCCTGACCATGGACATTGGATGTCATTGATAACGGGATCACATCATTAGGAGAATGATGTGATGGACAAAACCCAATCTTAAGCGTAGCATAAGATCATGTAGTTCGTTTGCTAAAGCTTTTCTAATGTCAAGTATCATTTCCTTAGACCATGAGATTGTGCAACTCCCGGATACCGTAGGAATGCTTTGGGTGTACCAAACGTCACAACGTAACTGGGTGGCTATAAAGGTGCACTACAGGTATCTCCGAAAGTGTTTGTTGGGTTGGCACGAATCGAGACTGGGATTTGTCACTCCATATGATGGAAAGGTATCTCTGGGCCCACTCGGTAATGCATCATCATAATGAGCTCAATGTGACTAATGAGTTAGCCATGGGATCATGCGTTACGGAACGAGTAAAGAGACTTGCCGGTAACGAGATTGAACGAGGTATGGGGATACCAACGATCGAATCTCGGGCAAGTAACATACCGATAGACAAAGGGAATTATATACGGGATTGATTGAATCCCCAACATCGTGGTTCATCCGATGAGATCATCGTGGAACATGTGGGAGCCAATATGGGTATCCAGATCCCGCTATTGGTTATTGGTCGGAGAGATGTCTCGGTCATGTCTGCATGGTTCCCGAACCCGTAGGGTCTACACACTTAAGGTTCAGTGACGCTAGAGTTGTTATGGGAAATAGTATGTGGTTACCGAAGGTTGTTCGGAGTCCCGAATGAGATCCCGGACATGATGAGGAGTTCCGGAATTGTTCCGGGGGTACCAGGTGACGACCAGCGTGTCCGAAAGGGGTTTCGGAGGCCCCGACAAGCTTTGGGGGGCCTTATGGGCCAAGGGGAAGGGGCACATCAGCCCACTAAGGGGCTGAGCGCCCCTCCCACCCCATCTCACGTAACTTGGAGAGGTGGGGGCGCCTCACCTAGGGCAGCCACCCCTCCCGGCTTGGGGGCCAAGTTTCCTAGGGGTGGAGGCGCCCAAACCCATCTAGGGTTTTCCCTGTGGCCGCCGCCCCTCCCCTAGGGAACCCTAGGGCGCCTCCTCCACCCCCTCCCCCCTATATATAGTGAGGGAGAGAGATGGCAGCCGCACCCCTACCCTGGCGCAGCCCCTCCCTCCTCCAACTCTTCCTTCTCCCCTGTAGAGCTTGGCGAAGCCCTACAGGAATACCACAAACTCCACCACCACGTCGTCGTGCTGCCGGAGTTCTCCCTCAACTTCTCCTCTCCTCTTGCTGGATCAAGAGGGAGGAGATGTCCCTGGGCTGTACGTGTGTTGAACACGGAGGCGTTGTCCGTTCGGCGCTAGATCGGATCTTCCGCAATTTGAATCGCCGCGAGTACGACTCCATCAACCGCGTTCTTGTAACGCTTCCGCTTAGCGATCTTCAAGGGTATGAAGATGCAGTCCCTCTCTCTTGTTTCTAGCATCTCCTAGATTGATCTTGGTGACACATAGGAAAATTTTGAATTATTGCTACATTCACCAACAGTGGCATCATGAGCTAGGTCTATGCGTAGATTCTATGCACGAGTAGAACACAAAGCAGTTGTGGGCGATGATTTGTTCAATTTGCTTACGGTTACTAGTCTTATCTTGATCTGGCGGCATTGTGGGATGAAGCGGCCCGGACTGACTTTACACGTACGCTTACATGAGACTAGTTCCACCGACTGACATGCACTTGATGCATAAGGTGGCTGGCGGGTGTCTGTCTCTCCCACTTTAGTCGGATCGGATTCGATGAAAAGGGTCCTTATGAAGGCTAAATAGCAATTGGCATATCACCTTGTGGTTTTTCGTAGGTAAGAAACGTTCTTGCTAGAAACCCATAGCAGCCACAAAAAGATGCAACAATAATTAGAGGACGTCTAACTTGTTTTCGCAAGGTATGCTATGTGATGTGATATGGCCAAAAGGATGTGATGAATGATATATGTGATGTATGAGAATGATCATGTTCTTGTAATAGGAATCACGACTTGCATGTCGATGAGTATGACAGCCGGCAGGAGCCATAGGAGTTGTCTTAATTTATTTATGACCTGCGTGTCAATGAAAATGCCATGTAATTATTTTACTTTATTGCTAACCGTTAGCCATAGTAGTAGAAGTAATAGTTGGCGAGGCAACTTAATGAAGACACGATGATGGAGATCATGATGGTGGAGATCTTGGTGTCATGCCGGTGACGATGGTGTTCATGCCGCGCCTCGAAGATGGAGATCAAAGGCGCAAGATGATATTGGCCATATCATGTCACTTTATGGTTTGCATGTGATGTTTGTCATGTTTACATCTTATTTGCTTAGAACGACGGTAGCATAAATAAGATGATCCCTCACTAAAATTTCAAGAAAGTGTTCCCCCTAACTGTGCACCATTGTGAAGGTTCGTTGTTTCGAAGCACCACGTGATGATCGGGTGTGATAGATTCTAACGTTCGCATACAACGGGTGTAAGCCAGATTTACACATGCGAAACACTTAGGTTGACTTGACGAGCCTAGCATGTACAGACATGGCCTCGGAACACAAGAGACCGAAAGATCGAACATGAGTCGTATAGTAGATATGATCAACATGAAGATGTTCACCGATGATGACTAGTTCGTCTCACGTGATGATCGGACACAGCCTAGTTGACTCGGATCATGTATCACTTAGATGACTAGAGGGATGTCTATCTAAGTGGGAGTTCATTAAATAATCAGATGAACTTAATTACC
This sequence comes from Triticum urartu, assembly GCF_003073215.2. NCBI lineage: Eukaryota > Viridiplantae > Streptophyta > Magnoliopsida > Poales > Poaceae > Triticum > Triticum urartu. The sequence goes on from NC_053027.1 coordinate 468,765,711, forward strand.
ATGAACATAGTCAAAAGGTCTTTGCAAATTATGTCGTAGCTTACACTTTAGTTCTACTGTTTAAGATATGTTCCTAGAGAAAATTTAGTTGAAAGTTGATAGTAGAAGTTATGCGGACTGGGTCCGTCAACTGAGGATTATCCTCATTGCTGCGCAGAAGGCTTATGTCCTTAATGCACCGCTCGATGTGCTGAACCTCGAGCGTCGTCTATAGATGTTGGGAAACATCTGACATATGCATTTTGATGACTACGTGATAGTTCAGTGCGTAATGCTAACGGTTTAGAATTGTGCACCAAAGATGTTTTTGAAACGTCGCAGAACATATGAGATGTTCCAAAGACTGAAATTGGGATTTCAGACTAGTGCCCACGTCAAGAGGTATGAGACCTCTGACAAGTTGCTTAAGCCTGCAAACTAAGGGAGAAAAGCTCAATCATTGAGCATGTGCTCATATTGTCTGAGTACTACAATCGCTTGAATCGAGTGGGAGTTAATCTTCCAGATGAGATAGTGATGGTTCTCCATAGTCACTGCCACCAAGCTATTAGAGCTTCACGATGAACTATAACATATCAGGGATAGACATGATGATCCTTGAGCAACTCGCGATGTTTGACACCGCGAAAGTAGAAATCAAGTAGGAGCATCAATTGCTGATGGCTAAACCACTAGTTTCAAGAAGGGCAAGGGAAAGAAGGGATACTTCATGAAACGACAAATCAGTTGCTGCTCTAGTGAAGAAACCCAAGGTTGAACCCAAACCCGAGACTAAGTGCTTCTGTAATGAGGGGAACGGTCACTGAAGCAGAACTACCCTAGATACTTGGTAGATGAGAAGGCTGGCAAGGTCGACAGAGGTATTTTGAATATACGTTATATTATTGTGTACTTTACTAGTACTCCTAGTAGCACCAGGGTAAAAAATACCGGTTCGGTTGCTAAGTGTTAGTAACTCGAAATAAAAGGCCGCGGAGACTAGCTAAAGGTGAGATGACGATATGTGTTGGAAGTGTTTCCAAGGTTGATGTGATCAAACATCGCACGCTCCCTCTACCATCGGGATTGGTGTTAAACCTAAATAATTGTTATTTGGTGTTTGCGTTGAGCATAGACATGATTGGATTATGTTTATCGCAATACGTTTATTCATTTAAGGAGAATAAAGGTTACTCTGTTTGTTTGAATAATACCTTCAATGGTCTTGCACCTAAAATGAATGGTTTATTGAATCTCGATCGTAGTGATACATACGTTCATGCCAAAAGATATAAGATAGTAATGATAGTACCACATACTTGTGGCACTGCCATTTGAGTCATGTTGGTATAAAACACATGAAGAAGCTCCATGTTGATGGATCTTTGGACTCACTCGTTTTTGAAAAGATTGAGACATGCGAACCATGTCTATTGGTAGATATGCATGAAGAAACTCCATACAGATGGATCGTTTGGACTCACTTGATTTTGAATCACTTGAGACATGCAAATCATACCACATGGGCAAGATGACTGAAAGGCCTCGTTTTCAGTAAGATGGAACAAGAAAGCAACTTGTTGGAAGTAATACATTTTGATGTGTGCAGTCCAATGAGTGCTGAGGCACGCAGTGGATATCGTTATGTTCTTACTTCACAGATGATTTGAGTAGATGCTGAGTATATTTACTTGATGAAACACAAGTCTGAATTATTGAAAGGTTTAAGTAATTTTAGAGTGAAGTTGAAGATCGTCGTGACAAGATGATAAAATGTCTATGATATGATCATAGAGATGAATATCTGAGTTACGAGTTTGGCACACAATTAAGACAATGTGGAAATTGTTTCACAACTAATACCGCCTGGAACACCATAGTGTGATGGTGTGTCCGAACATCATAACTGCACCCTATTGGATATGGTGCATACCATGATGTCTCTTATCGAATTACCACTATCGTTTATGGGTTAGGCATTAGAGACAACCGCATTCACTTTAAATAGGGCACCATGCAATTCCTTTGAGACGACACCGTATGAACTATGGTTTAGAAAAACCTAAGCTGTCGTTTCTTAAAAGTTTGGGGCTGCGACGCTTATGTGAAAAAGTTTCAGGCTGATAAGCTCGAACCCAAAGAGGATAAATGCATCTTCATAGAATACCCAAAACAGTTGGGTATACCTCTTATTTCAGATCCGGAAGCAAAAGTGATTGTTTCTAGAAACGGGTCCTTTCTCGAGGAAAAGTTTCTCTCGAAAGAATTGAGTGGGAGGATGATGTAGACTTGATGAGGTTATTGAACCGTTACTTCAAATAGTGTGTAGCAGGGCACAGGAAGTTGTTCCTGTGGCACCTACACCAATTGAAGTGGAAGCTTATGATAGTGATCATGAAACTTCAGATCAAGTCACTACCAAACCTCATAGGTCGACAAGGATGCATACTACTTCAGAGTGGTACGTAATCCTGTCTTGGAAGTCATGTTGCTAGACAACAATGAACCTACGAGCTACGGAGAAGCGATGGTGGGCCCGGATTCCGATGAATGGCTCGAGGCCATAAAATCCGAGAGAGGATCCATGTATAGTAACAAAGTATAGACTTTGGAAGAACTACTTGATGGTCATAAGGCTGTTGGGTGCAGATGGATTTTAAAAGGAAGACGGACAATGATGGTAAGTGTCACCATTAAGAAAGCTCGACTTGTCGTTAAGATGTTTTCCGACAAGTTCAAGGAGTTGACTACGATGAGACTTTCTCACTCGTAGCGATGCTAAGAGTCTGTTGGAATTATGTTAGCAGTTACTGCATTATTTATGAAATCTTGCAGATAGGATGTCAAAACATTGTTTCCTCGACGATTTTCTTGAGGAAAGGTTGTATGTGATACAACCAGAAGGTTTTGTCAATCCTGAAAGATGCTAACAAGTATGCAAAGCTCTAGCAATCCTTCTAAGGACTGGAGTAAGCATCTCGGAGTTGGAATGTACACTTTAATGAGATGATCAAAGATTTTGGGTTTATACAAAGTTTATGAGAAACTTGTATTTCCAAAGAAGTGAGTGGGAGCACTATAGAATTTTTGATGAGTATATGTTGTTAACATATTGTTGATCAGAAATGATGTAGAATTTCTGTAAAGCATACAGGGTTATTTGAAAAGTGTTTTTCAATGGAAAACCTGGATTAAGCTACTTGAACATTGAGCATCAAGATCTATAAGGATATATCAAAAACGCTTAATAGTACTTTCAAATGAATACATACCGTGACAAGATTTTGAAGGAGTTCAAAATAGATCAGCAAAGGAGTTCTTGGCTATGTTACAAGGTGTGAGTATTGAGTAAGACTCAAGACCTGACCACAGCATAAGAGAGAGAAAGGACGAAGGTCGTCCCCTATGCTTTAGACGTAGGCTATACAGTATGCTATGCTGTGTACCGCACCTGAAGTGTGCCTTGCCATGAGTCAGTTAAGGGGTACAAGAGTGATCCAGGAATGGATCACATGACAGCGGTTGAACTTATCCTTAGTAACTAGTGGACTAAGGAATTTTCTCGATTATGGAGGTGGTAAAAGAGTTCGTTGTAAAGGGTTACGTCGATGCAAACTTTGACACTAATCCGGATGACTCTGAATAGTAAACCGGATTCGTATAGTAGAGCAGTTATTTGGAATAGCTCCAAGTAGCGCATGGTAGCTGCATCTACAAGATGACATAGAGATTTGTAAAGCACACATGGATCTGAAAGGTTCAGACCCATTGACTAATAAACCTCTTTCGCAAGCGAGATATGAACAAACCCCATGGGTGTTGGATTCATTACAATCACATAGTGATGTGAACTAGATTATTGACTCTAGTGCAAGTGGGAGACTGTTGGAAATATGCCCTAGAGGCAATAATAAAATGGTTATTATTGTATTTCCTTGTTCATGATAATTATCTATTGTTCATGCTATAATTGTATTAACTGGAAACCGTAATACATGTGTGAATACATAGACCACAACATGTCCGTAGTAAGCCTCTAGTTGACTAGCTCGTTGATAAATAGATGGTCATGGTTTCCTGACCATGGACATTGGATGTCATTGATAACGAGATCACATCATTAGGAGAATGATGTGATGGACAAGACCCAATCTTAAGCGTAGCACAAGATCGCGTAGTTCGTTTGCTAAATCTTTTCTAATGTCAAGTATCATTTCCTTAGACCATGAGATTGTGCAACTCCCGGATACCGTAGGAATGCTTTGGGTGTACCAAACGTCACAACGTAACTGGGTGGCTATAAAGGTGCACTACAGGTATCTCCGAAAGTGTCTGTTGGGTTGGCACGAAGCGAGACTGGGATTTGTCACTCCGTGTGACGGAGAGGTATCTTTGGGACCACTCGGTAATGCATCATCATAATGAGCTCAATGTGACTAATGAGTTAGCCACGGGATCATGCGTTACGGGACGAGTAAAGAGACTTGCCGGTAACGAGATTACACGAGGTATGGGGATACCAACGATCGAATCTCGGGCAAGTAACATACCGAGAGACAAAGGGAATTGTATACGGGATTGATTGAATCCCCGACATCGTGGTTCATCCGATGAGATCATCATGGAACATGTGGGAGCCAATATGGGTATCCAGATCCTGCTATTGGTTATTGGCCGGAGAGATGTCTCGGTCATGTCTGCATGGTTCCCGAACCCGTAGGGTCTACACACTTAAGGTTCGGTGACACTAGAGTTGTTATGGGAAATAGTATGTGGTTACCGAAGGTTGTTCGGAGTCCCGAATGAGATCCCGGACATGATGAGGAGTTCCGGAATTGTTCCGGGGGTACCAGGTGACGACCAGCGTGTCCGAAAGGGGTTTCAGAGGCCCCGGCAAGCGTTGGGGGGCCTTATGGGCCAAGGGGAAGGGGCACATCAGCCCACTAAGGGGCTGAGCGCCCCTCCCACCCCATCTCACTTAACTTGGAGAGGTGGGGGCGCCTCACCTAGGGCAGCCACCCCTCCCGGCTTGGGGGGCAAGTTTCCTAGGGGTGGGGGCACCCAAACCCATCTAGGGTTTTCCCTGTGGCCGCCGCCCCTCCCCTAGGGAACCCTAGGGCGCCTCCTCCACCCCTTCCCCCTATATATAGTGAGGGAGAGAGAGGGCAGCCACACCCCTTCCCTGGCGCAGCCCCTCCCTCCTCCAACTCTTCCTTCTTGTCCGTAGAGCTTGGCGAAGCCCTGCAGGAATACCACAAACTCCACCACCACGCCGTCGTGCTGCCGGAGTTCTCCCTCAACTTCTCCTCTCCTCTTGCTGGATCAAGAAGGAGGAGACTTCCCCGGGCTGTACGTGTGTTGAACGCGGAGGCGTCGTCCGTTCGGCGCTAGATCAGATCTTCCGCGATTTGAATCGCTGCGAGTACGAATCCATCAACCGCGTTCTTGTAATGCTTCCGCTTAGCGATCTTCAAGGGTATGAAGATGCACTCCCTCTCTCTCGTTGCTATCATCTCCTAGATTGATCTTGGTGACACGTAGGAAAATTTTGAATTATTGCTACGTTCCCCAACAATAATATGAAGCATAAAGCACCATGTTCAAGTAGAGGGTACAGCTGGTTGTGGGAGAGTGGACCGTTGTGGATAGATGGGGGAAGGTGATGAAGATGTTGGTGAAGATGGCAGAGGTGTTGGTGTAGATCGCGGTGATGATGATGGCCCCCGGCGGCGTTCCGGCGCCACCGGAAGCGAGGGGGAGAGAGCCCCCCTTCTTCTTCTTCCTTGACCTTCTCCCTAGATGGGAGAAGGGCTTACCCTCTGGTCCATGGCCTCCATGGCATGGGGGGCGAGAGCCCCTCCAAGATTGGACCTGTCTCCCTGTCTCTCTCTATTTCTGCGTTCTCAGATTTTGCCCTTTCACCATTTCTTATATTCCCGGAGATCCGTAACTCCGATTGGGCTGAAATTTTAACACGGTCTCTATCCGGATATTAGCTTTCTTGCAGCGAAAGAAGGGCATCAACCGCCTTACGGGGTGGCCACGAGGGCCCAGGGTGCGCCCCCTGCCTCGTGGCCCCCTCGGGCATCGTCTCGCGTTGATTTTTCTTCCCAAAAATCACATATATTCAAAAAAAAATCTCCGTCAGTTTTTATTCCGTTTGGACTCCGTTTGATATGGATTTTCTGCGAACATAAAACATGCAACAAACAGGAACTAGCACTGGGCACTGGATCAATATGTTAGTCCCCAAAAATAGTATAAAAAGTTGCCAAAAGTATATGAAAGTTGTATAATATTGGCATGGAACAATCAAAAATTATAGATACGACGAAGACGTATCACACTTCACCCCCAGTAAACACGGGCAAGTGGATTGCGACATCCACCTATGATGTTGATGGTAGCTGGAACTACGTCGGAATTTCCTTGGAGAGGGAGGGATGATGTAGCACATCGACGATAGGTATTTCCCTCAGTTATGAAACCAAGGTTATCGAACCAGTAGGTGAACCAAGCAACACAACGTAAACAGCCCCTGCACACAAATAACAACACCTCACAACCCGACGTGTTAAAGGGGTTGTCAATCCCTTTCGGGGTACGGCGCCTCAAGATAGGCAAACAGATGTGAGGTAAAGTTGTAAATATTGATAGATCGAACGCCAAATAGAATAAATTACAGCAAGGTATTTTTGGATTTTTGGTTTAATAGATCTGAATAAAAATGCAAAGGAAAAGTAGATCGCAAGGCAAATATATGAGAAAGAAGACCCGGGGGCCGTAGGTTTCACTAGTGGCTTATCTCGAGAAAAATAGCAAACGGTGGGTAAACAAATTACTGTTGGGCAATTGATAGAACTTCAAATAATTATGATGATATCCAGGCAATGATCATTACATAAGCATCACGTCCAAGATTAGTAGACCGACTCCTGCCTGCATCTACTACTATTACTCCACACATCGATCGCTATCCAGCATGCATCTAGTGTTTTAAGTTCACAGAAAAACGGAGTAATGCAATAAGAACGATGACATGATGTAGACAAGATCCGTTTATCTATATGGCGGTAGATATAGATCTCGTCCTTTTATCTTTAGTAGCAACGATACATATGTGTTGGTTCCCTTTCTGTCACTGGGATCAAGCACCGTAAGATCGAACCCACTACCGGGCATCTCTTCCCATTGCAAGATAAATAGATCAAGTTGGCCAAACAAAACCCAAACATCAAAGAAGAAATATGAGGCTATAAGAGATCATGCATATAAGAGATCAAAGAAACTCAAATAACTTTCATGGATATAAAAACATAGATCTGATCATAAACTCAAAGTTCATCGATCCCAACAAACAAACCGCAAAAGAGTTACATCATATGGATCTCCAAGAGACCATTGTATTGAGAACCAAGAGAGAGAGATGAAGCCATCTAGCTACTAACTGTGGACCCGAAGGTCTACAAAGAACTACTCACGCATCATCGGAGAGGCACCAATGGAAGTGGTGAACCCCTCCGTGATGGTGTCTAGATTGGATCTGGTGGTTCTGGACTCTACGGCGGTTGGATGAATATTTCGTTGACTCTCCTAGGGTTCTGGTATTTTTGGGGTATTTATAGAGCAAAGAGGCGGTCCGGGGGGCACTCGAAGTGGGCACGCGCCCTGGTGAGTTGTGCCCCCCTTGGGGCACCCCCCAGGTGCAACTAGGGCCCATTGCCTTCCTTCTGGCCCATAAAAAATCACCGTAAAATTTCGTGGCATTTGGACTCCGTTTGATATTGATTTTCTGCGACATAAAAAACATGGAAAAAACAACAACTGACACTTGACACTATGTCAATAGGTTAGTACCAAAAAATGGTATGAAATGACAATAAAATGATTATAAAACATCCAAGATTGATAATAAAACAACATGGAACAATCAAAAATTATAGATACGTTGGAGACGTATCAGCATCCCAAGCTTAACTCCTACTCGTCCTCGAGTAGGTAAGTGATAAAAACAGAATTTTTGATGTGGAGTGTTGTTCATCAAGTCATAACATATTCTTTTCTTTATAGCATGGACATTTGGACTTTTATGTGATTCAAAGCAATAGTCTAGTTTTGACATAATAATTTAGATACTCAAGCATATCAACAAGCAACCATGTCTTTCAAAATATCAACGCTAAAATAAGTTATCCCTAGCCCATCATGCTCAAACATTGATCCATTCATGAAACACACTCGGATATTAACTACACCCAATACTGAGCACGATCATATTGCTCCTAGTTGGTGCTTTTATGGGAGAAGATGGAGACTCAAATTTCAAAATAAAAATTGCATAAAGTAAAAGAAAGGCCCTTCGCAGAGGGAAGTAGGGATTTGTAGAGGTGCCGGAGCTCAAAGCGAAAAATTTGAGATAAAAACATTTTGGGAGGTGTATCCATCCCACCAACGAAAACGACTTAGAGTTCACAATACTTTCCATGCATAGATATATCATAGGCGGTTCCCAAACAGAAAATAAAGTTTATTCCTTTTTCCACCATAACTTTGACTTTCCATGGCTAACCATATCCACGGGTGCCCTCCATACCAACACTTTCCAAGGAATTTATTATTTGACAACATAAAGTAAATTCATTTCTTTTTGCATTTCGGGACTGGGCATACCTAATACCTTTGCCTTACTCTCGTGCAATGACAAGTGAATAAACACTCATCTTGAGAATAACACATCTAGCATGGAAAAAATTAGCCACCCCTCACCGCCCCGCGAGCGAAACAAACACGCAAAAGAGAAGTTTATTTTCAAAATTAGAGATGGCACATGCAAATTTGCTTAGAACGGCAAGAGAATACCGCATATAGGTAGATATAGTGGACTCATGTGGCAAAACTAGTTTAAAGGATTTTGGATGCATAAGTAGAGGTCATACTTAATGCAGAATGAAGGCTAGCAAAAAGATTCGGAAGCGACCAACCAAGAAACGGATAATCTCATAAGCAAGCATTAAGCATAATTAACACCGAATAATGCACCACAAGTAGGATATAATTTTCATTGCATGATTATTGACTTTCGTGCATGCATAGGGAATCACAAACCTTAACACTAATATTCCTACTAAAGCACAATTATCATCAACATAACTCACATATCCCATCATCATATCTCAAAACTATTACTAAGAATCAAGTTTATTTTGTCCAATGATCTTCATGACATTTTCTTTTACTTTATCCTTCTTGGATATCTCTCACTTTGGCACTAATTTTCATGTGTTGATTTTCATAAGCTCAAACAAATATAAGTGAAGATCATGAGCATAACAAATTTTCTTTCTCTCAAAATAATTTAAGTGAAGAAAGAGAGAATTTATTCAAAATTTTACTAACTCTCAAATAAATCTAAGTGAATCAAGAGAGCATTTCTTCAGAAATAACAAAGCACACCGTGCTCAGAAAGATATAAGTGAAGCACTAGAGCAAATCCTAGCTCATAACAGATTTAAGTGAAGCATAGAGAGCAATTCTAACAAGTCATGACATAATTTTGGCTTTCTCAAATAGGTGTGCCCCACAAGGATTGATGACTCAAAACACAAAATAAAACAAGCAAATACACATATCATACAAGACGCTCCAAGCAAAACACATATCATGTGACGAATAAAAATATAGTCTCGAGTAAAATACTGATAGTTGTTGGAAGAAAGCGGGGATGCCACTCGGGGGCATCCCCAAGCTTAGTTGGTTGCTCATTCTTGGATAATAGATTGGGATGTCGGGGCATCCCCAAGCTTAGTCTCTTACATCCTTCCTTCATCCATCATAAGATAACCCAAAACTTGAAAACTTCAATCACACAAAACTCAACAAAGCCTTCGTGAGATCCGTTAGTATAAGAATAATAAACCACTACTATAAGTGCTGTATCAAACCAATTCATATTTTTTTCTGTATTATATCTACTGTATTCCAACTTTTTTATGGCAAAAAATCATCAAAGAAAACCATAGAGCCATCAAAATAGGCACACAACACAAAGAAAACAGAATCTGTCAAAACAGAACAGTCTGTAGCAATCCGACTATTTTGAATACTTCCGTAACTCAAAAAACTCTGAAAAATTAGGTCGACCTGGGAAATTTGTTATTGATCTACTGCAATTGGAATGGGTATTTTATCGCGCTCTGGTAAAAAATAAAAATTAATTTCGTGAGCGTAAAATTTTCTATTTTTTCAGCAAGATCAAACAACTATTGCCCAAGAATATCCTAAAGGCTTTACTTGGCACAAACACTAATGAAAACATAAAAAACACAATCATAACAGTAGCATAATTTTGCTAACACTCAAGAACAGAAAGCAAAAAGCAAAAATAAATTTTATTCATTGGGTTGCCTCCCAACAAGCGCTATAGTTTTACGCCCTTAGCTAGGCATAAAGCATGGATCTAAGTTTTGTCATCTTTGTTCATAGGAAAGAAAAGAGAAAATTTTCTATCAATGGCATTTAATTTTATGTCTTGATAAACCACATGGCCATTCATAGCAGAAGAAAGATTAAGCAAGTTGAGAAAATTCGTATCTAAACTAGCCTTCATCTCTTTAATTATTTCATTTTGATAAAAGCACATAAGAGTAGTTGATTCAACATTTTCTCCTTTAGGGTGCCCAAATATGGATTTCATCTTCTCATAAGTATCAACGACATCCCCTTCAAGAAAACCGTTTTCAAATATAGAATCTAAAACTTGCTTTAAGGAAGAAGGTAAACCATCATAAAAACTTTTCAGGTATATCTCTATCTGATATTGAGGCACATAGCTAGCTTGAATTCTCAACAACCTATCCCAAGCATCTTTCAAAGATTCATCAAGTAAATAACAAAAAGTTCCAGGATCATCTTCATCACAATGGTTAAGATTTTTCAACAGCCCCGGTAGATCCTACCATAGCATCATTGTTTATGAGCTTTGAGAGGACAGAGGGGCTATCCAAAGCATTAAAACTAGGGGGAAAACCCCTAGCCTTTTTGAGATCGGACATGGCGAGAAAACGGCAAACGAAAAAGAGAGGCGAATAAAACGGCAAATTTTTGTGAAGTGGGGGAGAGGAAAACGAGAGGTAAATGGCAAATAATGTAAATTGCAAGGGGATGAGATTTGTGATCAGGAACCTGGTTTGTGTTGAAGATCCTCCCCGGCAACGGTGCCAGAAATTCTCCTTGATGGTAGCTGGAACGACGTCGGTATTTCCCTACAGAGGGAGGGATGATGTAGCACAGCGACGGTAGGTATTTCCCTCAGTTATGAAACCAAGGTTATCGAACCACACTACAGGAATCAACTACTTTGCCGTCAGCCATGGCGGACGACAAAGGCATGGATGGCTGATGGCAAAGGTCTTTGCCGTCCGCCGCGGACGACAAAAGGTGACGGCAAAGTAAGGTTCGGCAAAGAGGTACTTTGCCATCTGCTTCGGGCGGCTGACGGCAAAGGAGCCTTTGCCATCAGCAGCGGACGGCAAAGAGTGCAGACGGCAATAAGTGCGTTGTTACTCCATTAGGTGGCTAATGGCAGGCCTTTGCCGTCCGCCGCTGACGGCAAACTTCGGAAGGCCTTTGCCGTCCGCCGTGTGATGTCAGCCGACGTCACTACACGGCAGGCCTTTGCCGTCCGCCACTGTAGGCAAACTGACCAAATTGGTCAGCCTCCCAGGAAGCACAGCTGCCTGCCACATGGCCTCTTTGCCGTCCGCTGCTGATGGCAAAGAGCTCTTTGCCGTCGGTGGCAGACGGCAAAGAGCCTGCATATTGGCTCTTTTTTTTTTTCTGTTTTTTGAATCCAACAATTTTCAGAGCAAATATATATGACATATATAGATATATTTCCATATCAGATATCCAACACATAAGTTTCATATCACATATCACATAAGTTTCATCCATACACATTGTTCATACCTAAGCAAGTTCCATCCATATACATATTACAATAGGAAGTTCCATCGTAGCAAGCTAGATACAATGCAAAGTTTCATGAAAGGAAAAGCAACTCCATCATAGCAAGCTAGGTTCCATGAAGTGAATGAAATCTGCAAAATGGTAAATAAGAAAGTTAGAAATAGGTGACTAGAATAAGAAGAAGACTAGAACAAGAAGTATATGTCATTTATGAGCTAACTTAGTTGAAATGGATCATATATGAGCTAACTAAGTTGAAATGGGTTGTTTATGAGCTAACTTAGTTGAAATGGATCATTTATGAGCTAACTTAGTTGAAATGGGTCATTTATGAGCTAACTAAGGTGAAGGGCATCGTTTTTGAGCTCACTAAGGTGAAATGAATAGTTTTTGAGCTAACTAATGTGAAATGGATCATTTATGAGCTAACTTAGGTGAAATGGATCATTTATGAGCTAACTTACTTGAAATGGGTCGTTTATGAGCTAACTAAGGTGAAATGGATCTTTTTGAGCTAACTAAGGTGAAGTGGATTGTTTTTGAGCTAACTTAGGTGAAATGGATCATTTATGAGCTAACTTAGTTGAAATGGATCATTTATGAGCTACCTAAGGTGAAACGGATCGTTTTTGAGCTAACTAAGGTGCATGCATATTTATAACTATGACGCTTTTGAACGGGAGACACATATTTGTTACGCATACTGATGATTCAAGACACATATATAGCTAGCTATCAAGTTTCATCGGAATGGATCAAATAATTAATGGGGGAGGAGGACTTGTCATTTGTGCTCACCCACGAACGAAGGGGTAGAGCTCGTCAAACGCACGGTGAGGTCGTCGAACACCAAACCTCGCAGCGATGAAACAACTGCACATTTAAAACTACACGATCAACACAATTATATATGATGTTTTTCATAACAAAATCGAAAAATATATGACCTAACTAATAATTCACAAATATATGACCCCTCGGCCTCTGGAAGGCCAAAGAGCACCTTTTCGGGAGGTGTCGGTGGTCGGGGTGTCCTGTCGGTGTCGGGGTGCCGTGTCGGGGTCGGGGTGCTGTTTCGGGGTCGGGGTGTCGTGTCGATGTCGGGGTAGTGCCGTGTCGGTGTCCGGGTGTTGTTTCGGGGTCGGGGTGTGGTGTCGGGTTCAGGGTGTCGGGTCAGGCTCGGGGTCGGGGTGTCGGGTCAGGCTCGGGGGTCGGGGTCGGGGTCGGGTCGGGGTGTCGGGGTCGGGGTCTCGGGGTCGGGGGTGTCGTGTCGGGCCGTGGTCGGGTCTTTTTTCCTTTTCTTCTTCTTCCTCTTCTTCCTTTTCTTCCTTTTCTTCCTTTTCTTCCTTTTTTTCCTTCTTCTTCTTCTTCTTCTTCTTCCTCCTTTCCTTTTTCCTCTTCTTCTTCTCCTCCTCTCCTGTTTTTTTCTTCTTCTTCTTCCTCTTCTTCTTTTTTCTTCTCCTCCTCCTCTTCTTCTTCTTCATTTCCTTTTTCCTCTTCTTCTTCTCCTCCTCTCCTGTTTTTTCTTCTTCTTCTTCGTCTTCTTCTTTTTTCTTCTCCTCCTCCTCCTCTTCTTCTTCCTTTCCTTTTCCTCTTCTTCTTCTCCTTCTCTCCTGTTTTTTTCTTCTTCTTCTTCTTCCTCTTCTTCTTTTTTCTTCTCCTCCTCCTCTTCTTCTTCTTCCTTTCCTTTTTCCTCTTCTCTTCTCCTCCTCTCCTATTTTTTTCTTCTTCTTCTTCTTCCTCTTCTTCTTTTTTCTTCTCCTCCTCCTCTTCTTCTTCTTCCTTTCCTTTTTCCTCTTCTTATTCTCCTCCTCTCCTGTTTTTTCTTGTTCTTCTTTTTCTTTCCTAAAAGTGAACTAAACTTAAAACTAAACCTAAATCTAATCTAAACATAAACCTAGAACTAAAAAAACAGAAGAAAAAAAAGGAAAAAACTAAACCTAAACCTAAAACTAAACTAAAACTAAACCTAAACCTAAAACTAAACCTAAAACTAAAACTAAAACTAAATCTAACATAAACCTAAAACTAAAAAAACAGAAGAAAAAAGGAGAGGTAGAGCTCACCTGGGCCGGTGGAGGAGGTGGCCGGTGGAGGAGGGCGGGGGCGGCCTGGGGCGGGCGCCGGTCCCAGGGCGGATGGGCGCGGGGGGGCCGGGGCGCGGCGGGGGCGACGGGGCGGCGCCGGTGGAGCGACGACGCCCGGGGCGGTGGGGCGCGGGGGGCCGTGTCGCCGGGGGGCCTGGGCGCGGCGGCCGAGACGGGGCGGGGGGGGCGGGGCGGGGCGGGGGGGACGGGGCGGGGGCGGGGCGGGGGGGGGCCGGGGGCGCCGGGCGGGGGGGGCGGGGCGACGGGGCGGTGGGGCGACGGGGCGGGGGGACGGTGGGGCGGCGGGGCGGTGGTGCGACCGGGTGGCGGCGAGTGGTGGGGGCGGCGGCGCGCGTGTGTGGGAGGGAAACAGAGAGAGAGGGGGGGGGGTGGGGCGCGCCGGCCGTTAGATATGTTTAATCTTTGCCGTCCGCCACCTTTGTCGTCCGCTAATGTGCGCTTTGCCGTCCGCTAGCGGACGGCAAAGAGGGGGCCGTTAAGTATTTTTTAACCAGCTCCTCAGTGGGGCCCCCTCCCTCTTTGCTGTCAGCTAGCGGACGGCAAAGATTCTTTGCCGTCAGCTAGCAGACGGCAAAGAACAGGCTGATGGCAAAGGCTTTCTTTGCCATCAGCCTGTTCTTTGCCGTCTGCTTTCAGGTAGCTGATGGCAAAGAGCTTCTTTGCCGTCCGCTAGCTGACGGCAAAGAGCTGGCAGATGGCAAAGTAGCTGATTCCAGTAGTGCCAGTAGGTGAACCAAGCAACACAACGAAAACAGCCCATGCACACAAATAACAACACCTCGCAAACCGACGTGTTAAAGGGGTTGTCAATCCCTTTCGGGGTACGACGCCTCAAGATAGGCTAACAGACGTGAGGTAAAGTTGTAAATATTGATAGATCGAACGCCAAATAGAATAAATTGCAGCAAGGTATTTTTGGATTTTTGGTTTAATAGATCTGAATAAAAATGTAAAGGAAAAGTAGATCGCAAGGCAAATATATGAGAAAGAAGACCCGGGGTGAAAGGATCGATATAGTTGACTAGAGGGGGCGGGGGAATAGGCAACTAACAATTTTTAGCTTTTCTTTACCAATTTAAACTTTGCATCAAAGTAGGTTGTCTTGATATGCAACTAGGTGAGCAACCTATATGATGCAACAACAATGAGCATACAAGCAAGCAGGAGATGCAACACAATATAAGCTTCCACAAGTAAAGGTACGAGATAACCAAGAGTGGAGCTGGTGAAGACGAGGATGTGTTACCGAAGTTCCTTCCTTTTGAGGGGAAGTACGTATCCGTTGGAGCAGTGTGGAGGCACAATGCTCCCCAAGAAGCAAATAGGGCCGCCGTATTCTCCTCACGCCCTCACACAATGCGAGATGCCGTGATTCCACTATTGGTGCCCTTGAAGGCGGCAACCGGACCTTTACAAACAAGGTTGAGGCTCTCTCCACAACTTAATTGGAGGCTCCCAACGAAACCCCAAAGCTTCACCACAATGGAATGTGGCTCCGAAATGACCTCTTCCGTCTAGGGTGCCCAAGCACCCAAGAGTAACAAAATCCACACAAGAAGGTATGGGGGAAACAAGTTTCCTTTGGTGAGAGTGTAGATCTAGGTCTCCTCCTTCAATCCCTAGCAAATCAACGAGTTTGAGTGGCTATAGAGAGAGATAGGGCAAGAAAGCTTCAAAGGCATTAATGGAGGAGAGAGGGAGGAAAAAGGTAGGTGCGAGGTGGGAGAAGCACCTTAAATAGGGTCCCCTCAAATCCAACCGTTATGCGCAGAAAACCATAGGAGCGGTACTTCCGCAAAGATCACCGGTGCAACTGGTGAATGCGGGAAACCCCTCCTTGGGCACCAAGGCGGTAGTTCTGGTGGGGCAACCGGTAGTATCGGTATATCGGAATACACCAGAACTACCGTTCCACGACCGCTCGACAACCGCTTCATAGCCAGAAGGTTTCACCCTAGATCGGTAGTTAGAGAGGTGGTTGGGCCAGAGCTACCGCTGGACCAGCAATTCCTGGGCGGTGGAGTTCTAGGCGGTTCTACTGCCCTGAACACCGGTAGTACCGGTTAGTCAAGACAAATCAGAACTTCTGTTCCACCACCGGTCTACCATCGTACCCGGTACAGAAGGGTTCACCCCTGAGTGGTACTTGGAGCGGCCGTTTGATCGGAGCTGCATGCCAGCGGTACAACCGCTCAAGAGAGCGGTACTACCGCCATGAGCAAAACTGCACAGTCATAGAGGACTTTTGGGAACCACTCTCTCCTCGAATGGAGGGTATATGGTGGGTGCAAGGAATGTGTACGTCTAGTGATTCACCCAATACCTTCCGATGTGGATTCCCTCTTAATAGTATGGATATCCTACGACCAAAGGAATAAAAAAATGTCGGAAACTCCATCTTCGATCCTTTCCGCATAGAGGGAGGGCCTAGCCGTCTTGGGCCACACAATGTGTACCTGAGAAAACTAGGATGCACGATTAGTCCACACGAGTGTTGTCATCATCACCAAAACCCTAAGGTAGAAGATGCCCTTACAATCTCCCCCTTTTTGGTGGATGATGACAACCACTCAAAAAGCACGGGTGATCTAGAAAATATAGACGGGGCTCCCTCGAGTTTGCTTTTGGAATGCAAAATGCTGACACTAGGAACAATGCTCCCCCTAGATTTTATAGACCAACCAGTGACAGCGAAATGAAAAAAACATACATAAGGTACGTATAAGCAGAACAAAATAGTAGAGCAAAGGATAATGGCACCATTAACATGCAAGCTCTACTGATAGAGAAGAGCATAGATAAAAGAGATAAGGGACACATGTCTCACACCATGCACAAGGTCACAACACAAGTTCACAAGACACTACAAAGCGAAAGCGGAGCAAATAGAGCAACTGAAGACAGCAACTGCAAACGAACCCCCCATGCAACTCCCGTGACCTAATAGAGTTTTCTCCCCCTTTGGCATCAAGACACCGAAAAGGAAAAGAGCGAAGCTAGCGTCCCGAGGCTCAGTAGATCTCCTCGCCTGCCGCCGCGGAATCGTCAGAACCATCATCATCATCATCAGCAGCAGCATCATCAGGCTCCTCAGACTCCCCAGACTCCGCGGTAGTACCCTCAGGACCACGGACAGTAGAGGTAGCAGGCGCTTCATCAGACCACTAACAGTTCTCCAAGCACCACGTATCCTCAGGAGTGATGGTCTTCTCGGAGCCAGTCTTCACATATGGCACATTGAGGTGCCTCATCAACTGAATCTGCCTGCGACGCGCCATCTTCTCAGCAACATGGGCCATGTAGAGCTTCTTCTGAATATGAGCCTACAAGCAAAAAGTCTTCTTGACCTTGGAAGTCAGCTTCTCAACCCACGAGGGCTGGACCCCAGGCCCCAACTCAAAGTCCTCGTCATCCGAGGTAGCAAACACATCCTCCTGATTGCGCGTAGAAAAACGAGGAGTCTTATGCTTCTTCTTCCTCAACACCTTAACCTCATGATCCGTGAGATTAGCCGGAGTGGTGAGAGATTCTCCTGGCCTACAGACTGCCCAAACGGATTTCAGAAACTGCATCACAAAAGGAGCATAGATCGGTACCTTGCGGTACCACACCATATTGTACATCTCCTCCCACATCCACTTGGAGACATCAAAAGTGGCATCGGAACCCCTCTTGGTCTTCATGGCCACAAGAAAATCCACAAGATAAGCATAAATATCATCTTGATTCCCAACCTTGGGTAGCAGCACACAGTGGAACACATGATGCAGAATATCATAGACTGGCAGAAGGTCATTGGACTTACCCACAATACCATGACCCGGGATGTACAGAGGGGCAAGCTTCTCCTTGTCCATGGGGTGGGCTCGGTCGTGAGGATGGAGACCACCTTGGCCTTCCAACCCGGTATCCTCATAGCCAAGAGCATTGCAGAAGGCTCTCCAAGGGACATGAAAGAACTCATCATGGCACATAAAGGACAGGTGACGCGCATCATCGGTGCCGAAGTGGACGGTAGCATAAAACTGATGAATGAGCTGCACATCGAAGTCACAATTCACAGTCATGAGCTTGATCAAATCAAACTCCTCACAGATCTCTAGAGCCTCTCCAAATTAACCAGGGTTGCTCCTCCAGTGATGGAGGTCAATGGACCACATCCGGGTGAACTTGTTCTTGTGGTTCTTGAAAATTTCTGACACAACCCTTATCTACAACTCATTCCAGAACTGAGGGTTGTTCCAACGAGGATGCGGTGCCACAGAGTAGGGATCCTGGAAACGGAACTTTTCCCAGTCCGTAAGCTTCCACTTGTGCATTGGCAACGCAGCATGCTGCTTGGCAGCAGCAGACTTCTCCCGGTGAGTGTCTTTGGTACGGATCACAACCTCGCGAGTATCCTCACTATCATCCGATGGTTTTCCCCTACGGGCCCTCTTCTTGGTGTTCTGAGGCTTCTGAACAGCACGAGAGCTAGAGCCACCTGCAAACGCACACAGAGAGCACACAGATACCCCAGCAAAGATGAGGGGAATGTACACAAGATCAGAAGAATAAATCTCATGTACATAAGTAGAAGAAGAACAATGCAGATGGGTTCAGAGAAAGCAGTTGTTGCGGTTGTTCGACCGGTAGAACCGCCTGAGTGGTAGTACCTCTCACGAGGAGCAGTAATACCGCTAAGAGCGGATCTGCCGAGTTGAAGAACAGGTACAACCCTACTTTGAATCTAGATGCAATATTCCTACTTCTAACTACGCACAAGAAAAGGAGGCGTTTATAAGGATATCTCCCACCAATCATTTGGCCAAAAATGCGGGAGTATGAGCAATGCCCTAGAGAAAGGATTCAACACAAAGGAACCCTAAGAACAATAGGAAACGGGGCATTACCAGTATCCATGGGAGGATATCGGTAGAGAGGCGACCTCCACGGAGCGGAACCGATGAAGGGCCGACCAATTCGGAATGCCTGAGGGCGCTCCGGGGCAATGGGCGGAGCAACCGGCGGCTAGGGTTTAGAGGAGGGACGGGCACGAAGGGGAAATAGAATACCCCTGTCAACCCGCGCCCTTTATATATGTGCCCAGAAGTCAGTCGGTGGTACCGCTCCTATAGCTAGCCGGTGTTTGAGGGCGGTACTTCCACGCCAGAAGCAGCGGTAGTACCGCTTCCAAAAACCGGTACTACCGGCCATTGGTACAGGTACAAGCAAGCGCGGTGGAACCGCTCGTGCATGACCAGAAGTACCGCTGGGACTAAACAACATAGTGGAAGAGCGGTAGAACCATTCTGACCACCGGTTGTACCGCCCAGATGCATCAGCCCATGCAGAAAGAGATCAAACATGTGTACATTTGGAAAAGATGGCTTGGGATGAGAAGGCTTAGGATGGAAGAAAGACACTGTATTATGATAGTGAAGTCCCCAAGAGAGCAAGAAGCAAACAATAAAAGCCACTCCTTGGAGAATTCAAGCATCTAGGAGAACTGAAGGAGCAAGGCAAAAGGAAACACACAACAAGGAAAACACCCTTGCACAAGGGCGGTGGCCGGAGCCACCTATGTTTGAGTCAAATGGTACGGCGCCGCAAAGAATTATCCTTGGGCCCATGACCAAAACTTGTCTTTGAAGCACAAGTACCATCAAAAAATGGCTAATGTGAAAGAGTTGATCAATTTATGCATAATGGGGGAGGGAGAGTTCATTAAGAGAAAAACACTCCCCCTATGTCCATGCCTACACCTAAACAAGACATCAAGATGAGTATGGTGGGGTGTGCAAGAGTTCAAGCCATATTGCTCGAATCAATGATATTAAGTTCATGCCTTAACTCGTGAAATCTTGCTTCATCCAAGGGCTTCGTGAAAATGTCTGCAAGGTTATCATGAGTGTTGACATAGTTGAGCTCGATCTCCCCTCGCCTAATATGATCCCGGATGAAGTGATACCAAATCTCAATATGTTTCGTCTTGAAGTGTTGCATCGGGTTGAGAGAAATCTTGATGGCACTTTCATTGTCACACCAAAGAGGCACTTTGTCACAAATGACATCGTAATCCTTTAAAGTTTGCCTCATCCATAGAAGTTGTGCACAACAACTACCGGCGTCCACATACTCTGCTTCGGTGGACGAGAGAGACACACAACTTTGCTTCTTAGAAGACCAACTCACCAAAGAGCAACCAAGGAATTGGCACCCTCCGGAAATTGACTTCCTATCCACTTTGTCTCCCGCCCAATCGGAGTTCGAATAGCCTACAAGTTTGAAGTTTGCTCCTCTTGGGTACCGTAAGCCAAAGTTTGGGGTATGAGCCAAATATCGAAAGATTTGCTTGACCGCCACAAAGTGGCTTTCCTTAGGTGCGGCTTGAAACCATGCACAAATTCCCACACTCAACATGATATCCGGTCTAGATGCACAAAGGTAAAGCAAGGAACCAATCATGGAGCGATATACCTTTTGATGCATTGCTTTACCATTGGGATCTATGTCAAGTTGGCATTTGACGGGCATTGGAGTGGAAGCCGGCTTGACCTCACTAAGCTTGAATCTCTTGAGCATGTCTTGAGTGTATTTGGCTTGGTTGATGAAGGTCCCTTCTCTTTGTTGCTTGACTTCAAACCCAAGAAAGAACTTCAACTCTCCCATCATGGACATCTTGAACTTTGAGGTCATGAGAGCGGCAAATTCCTCATTGAAAGCTTTGTTAGGAGAACCAAAGATAATATCATCAACATATAGTTGGCACACAAACAACTCCCCTTTGACCTTCTTAGTAAAAAGAGTGGGGTCAATTTTCCCAATTTCAAACCCACGATCTTGCAACAACTCAGTAAGGTGGTCATACCATGCATGTGGGGCTTGTTTAAGGCCATAGAGTGCCTTATCAAGTTGGTACACATGATCGGGGAAATAGGGATCCTCGAACCCGGGGGTTGTTTGACATACACCAGCTCATTAATAGGGCCATTAAGAAACTCTTCACATCCATTTGTTGCAACTTGAAGTTATGATGAGAAGCATAAGCAATCAACAAACGAATAGATTCAAGGCGAGCAACGGGAGCAAAGGTTTCACCGTAGTTGATACCCTCAACTTGGGAGTAGCCTTGTGCTACCAAGAGAGCCTTGTTGCGGACAATAATTCCATAAGCATCTTGCTTGTTATTCAATATCCACTTGGTTCCAATGACATTATGGTTCCTCGTTGGCCTTGGCACCAATCTCCACACCTTGTTGTGCTCGAAGTTGTTGAGTTCTTCATTCATGGCATTAGCCAATCCGGATCTTCGAGCGCATCATAGACCTTTTGGGGTTCAACACAATAGATAAGTGCGTGATGTTCGCAATAGTTTGCCAATTGTCTACGCGTGCTTACCCCCTTTCGTATGCTTCCAAGAACATTCATCATGAGATGACCCTTGGTAGAGAGCCTGGATGCAATCTTGGCGGCACGATGCTCCAAATCCTCCTCAGGAGTGAGTTGAGGAGCGGTTACTTGATCATCTTGAGCGTCGTCTTGAGCTTGCTGTTGATCTTGAACTTGCTCGGAGGAGAGAACTTGACCTTGGGCATCACTTGGTGGTTCAACACTATCTTGAGGTTGATCTTGCCATTGGTCCTCTTCATGAGGTTGAGGGCCTTCACTTTGTTCTTCGAAAGCGTGTGGGCCTTGGGTTGGTGATGGTTCCACTTGAGTGGAACACTGTCCTTCTCCTTTGACCACAAGGGGTTCCTTAATGGGTAGGATAAAACCAACACCCATTCTTCTTATGGCTTGGGGAGGAATTTCATCACCTACATCACAAGTGCCACTTTGCTCCACTTGGGAGCCGTTATTATCATCAAACTCCACGTTACACGTCTCCTCAATAAGTCCCGTGGACTTATTGAGGACACGGTAAGCATGAGAGTTTGTAGCATAACCAAAAAATATGCCCTCTTGAGCTCTAGCCTCAAATTTAGACAAACGAACACCTTTCTTGAGAATGAAACACTTACACTCGAACACCCGAAAGTACTTGAGATTGAGCTTGTTACCGGTGAGTATCTCATATGGAGTTTTGTTCAAGCCTTTGCGGAGATAGAGCCGATTGGATGCATAACACGCGGTGTTGATGGCTTCGGCCCAAAAGTTGTATGGAGACTTGAACTCCGCCATCATGGTCCTTGCCGCATCCATCAATATCCGGTTCTTCCTCTCCGCTACACCATTTTGTTGAGGGTTTTATGGTGCGGAATATTGATGCTTGATCCCCTCATCAATAAGAAACTCATCCAAGGTGTAGTTCTTGAACTCGGTACCGTTGTCACTTCTTATCATCAATGTCTTTGCATTGTGTTGGCGTTGAGCTTCATTTGCAAAATCAATGACAGTTTGTTAGGTCTCACTCTTCCTCTTGAAGAAGTATACCCAAGTGTATCTTGAATAATCATTCACAATCACCAAGCAATACTTTCTACCCCCAAGACTATCAAAGGATGGAGGCCCAAAGAGATCCAAGTGAAGGAGCTCCAAAGGCCTCTTCGAGTAAATGATAGTCATGGGAGGGTGAGCCTTCTCATGTAGCTTTCCTTCGATACAAGAACTGCAAGCACGATCTTTGGCAAAACTAACATTTGTTAGTCCACGGACATGGTCCCCCTTGAGAAGACTTTGCAAAGATCTCATATTGACATGGGCCAAACGGCGATGCCAAAGCCATCCCACGTCAACTTTAGCCATTAGGCATGCCGCGGTCTTAGTGGGTCGCTCCGAAAAGTTAATCACATAGAGACCGTTCTCGACATGCCCAACAAAAGATACTTTAAGAGTATTGCTCCACAAGAGGGCCACGGTATCAATATCAAAGAAGGTGGCAAAGCCCATGAGTGCAAGTTGACGAACGGAAAGTAAATTGTATGCAAGGAACTCAACAAGCATGACTTTCTCGATCGTGAGATCATGAGAAATGACTACCTTGCCAAGACCCAATACCTTAGAAGATGAGGCATCACCCCACTCGACATTGGTGGGCATAGATAGAATCTTGTGCACGTCCACCACCAAGTCCTTGCTTCCGGTCATATGATTAGTGGCTCCACTATTGAGCAACCATGATCCCCCACCGGAAGCAAACACTTACAAGAGATCAATGCTTGGTTTTAGGTACCCATTTTGTAATGGGTCCTTTGATGTTAGTAACAAGGGTCTTAGGAAGCCAAATAGACCATTTAATGTACTCGTAAGGAGAACTAACAAATTTAGCATAAACATGCCCATCACTAGCACGACACAACACATAAGAAGGGTTAAAGTCGCCGACTTTGTTGGAAGGGGTGGCATTGCCCTTCTTGACACCACCACCCTTCTCATTGTTCTTCTTCCCCTTAGAAGCACCCTCTCTGTCGTGAGTTTGTCACGGTAGATGTCCTCGTGAAAGGACTTAGTTGTGGAGCCATCACGATGGGTTAGCTTAAAGGGGTTAAACCGGACAAGGGGACACGGGAGTTTATACTAGTTCGGCCCCTTCGATGAAGGTAAAAGCCTACGTCTAGTTGTGATTGGTATTGCTAGGGTTTCGAAGGCCAGGGAGCGAATCCGCTTTGTCTGGCTTTCGAGTTGTTGTTGTCTGTCCCTAAACCACGCCCGGGTCGTCCCTTTATATACATAGGTTGACGCTCGCCGGGCTACAGAGTCCCGAAGCCGGTTTATAAACGTATCCGGTTCGGTCTCTCTCTTTCTATCTTACTATACAAGTTACATGACTGGGCCGGTTTACATTTACA
The DNA here is from genome assembly GCF_003073215.2 of Triticum urartu. Lineage (NCBI taxonomy): Eukaryota > Viridiplantae > Streptophyta > Magnoliopsida > Poales > Poaceae > Triticum > Triticum urartu. The sequence goes on from NC_053027.1 coordinate 468,789,535, forward strand.
TATTGTACTCGCCTCTGGGCCCTTCGTAAAGTGCTAGCATCTTTACATCTTCATGGGCTTCTAATCTTCAAAGAGTCAACCCGGCTACCCAAGGCCGGTTCACCTCTAGTAGTAATATCCCCAACATTAGGCCCCAGATTGGTTTGAACTTGTTCATGTCAATCTTCCACACTTTAGAAAAAATCTTCTCTCTTGTCTTCGTTTTTGATCTTGTAAACCGCCGTGGCGTCATACTTGAAAATTACGATAAACCGTCCTGACATCATCCATCCGTTGACATCGGAGATTTCCTTCATTTAATATATATCCAGCTATTGAGGCGACACCTTTATTAACTTATCCATTTTTTGGACTCCTCGATTCCCGCACTTGCCATTTTTCACTTCGCCTTATAAATAGGACCGAGGGGTCATTTTCACCGTTCCCCCCGTGCCTCTTCGCATCGTCTTCCTCGCGCCGCTCAACCTCTGGAGCTCCGCCGCCACCGTTGACCGTCGTTTCTGCTCCGACTTCGGCCGCTGCATCACCCTGAACGCACCAGAGAACTGCGGCGCCCTTCCGCTTCTTCACTAGCTCCGGTAAGCTCTGCTTTTTTCACCATAGATCTGTTCTAGGGTTTTGATATTTCCTCGCAGTTCTTCCGAAGTTCATCAGTGTTATTCTTCCATGTTCTTCCTTTAATAGATGGACACTTCATGCTTGATACATCTCTTACCGTAGCTTACCTACCATGATCATCACAAATCTTTATGCGCAAAGAACTGATCTGTCTGTCAAAAATTGCTTCAATTCTGCACCCCTTCCAGATCTAATTACTTTTGCTTTTCTGTCTTATCTCTAGATCCGAAAATTTTATACATCACTGTGAAATCTGTTTCTCCTCGCACCAATATAAGCGATTTGACATTGGATAAATAGTCTATGCCATTAGCCCTCTGATAAACCGGAAGAGCATGTTACCTTCATAATTATGCTCCGTTTAACAGTGTCTGATCAATCCTGCGCCAGCATTACCTTCTTTCTCATCATACTAGTCTCCGGGTTGTACCATTTATTATATTAGTACATTTCTTACTCCCTTGTCTCTTGTGTATGATCATGCATAATTTATAAACCGGCCTTTCATTTTCAGTTTGTTCGCTTTGCAATGGCCAAACAGTTCACTGCCTGCAACTGGGCTCGTTCCCGGGTTACTGAGGCTCAACTGGATGAGATGGTTAGCATCGGCTCTCTTCCTAAGAAAACGGAGATCAAATAGCGAGCCCCAGGAACTGAGAATCCTCCAACCCCAAGACAAGGCGAATTGGTAATCTTTGTTGACCATATAGACCGTGGTTTCAAACCGCCAGGGTCCAAATTTTATCGAGATGTGCTTGCCAGCTTCCAACTGCATCCACAAGATATTGGTCCTAATTCAGTCTCCAACTTATGCAACTTCCAAGTCTTCTGTGAAGCCTATTTACAGGAAGAACCAACTGCAGAATTGTTCCGGGATTTCTTTCACTTAAACCGGTGCACAGCGTTTGTGAATGGCCCAAATACAGAGCTTGGTGGTGTTTCGACTCAAAAGCGGAAAGAAGTGGAATTTCCTCATGCCAAACACCATAGACACCCAAAGGAATGGAACCAAACATGGTTCTATTGCAGAGACACTTCGCCTGAAGATGAGAATCCCCTCCCCGGCTTCTGAGATCATAGATTATCCAATACTCACCCAATGCCACAACGCCTGAGCTCCTCAGAAAGGGCAAAATATGCTCCTCAAATCGCCAAACTCCGAACCTTTATGGAAAACGGTTTGACAGGTGTAGATTTTGTACGCTGTTGGATATCCTGGAGCATCTTGCCGCTAAGCCGGCGTCCCGGTTTAATGTGCGAATATACCGGTGAGGTTGACGATCCTCAACGCCACTGCAACATCCAATTATCTGAGGAAGAAGTTACTGAAGGTGTGAAAAAGATTCTGAATGAATCGGAACTGGTTTGTAGTCAAACCGGCCTGAGTCCCTTCTACACCAAGAACAAACCGCCTGTTGTAAGCATTACACTTCCTCTTCATCTCTAATATCTTTGACTTATACAAGCTGTAACCCTTCTTCTTTATATGTATAGGGTGATGACCCCTTCTGGAAACGGAAATCCATAGAGAAAGCTCCAAAACCAACTGGAGGCAAAGTGGCCAAGCCAACCCGCCCGAAGACCAAAGCCGTAAAGCGGACGTCAAAGCGGAAAACGGCTGACCAGATTAATATGGAGCTTGATGATGATACTGATGACCCAGAAGCTAAGGTAGAACTTGATTCACTTGGTTCTCTTTTTATGCATCTTGTTAACAATGATCTTCCTCAGGAAGTCGAAGCTAGTCAGGCTGAGGACGTAGAGGTAATTATCCTTTCCTCCGGTTCAGACTCTATGCCAACACAAAAAACTCGCCAAACAATCCGGAAAGTAAGCTTTTCTCATCCTCTTGCTCACTTGGATCCAACATTTATTTTGAAGACTCAACAGCATGAGGCTCGCCGGACAACTCGGCACAGTGGCCAACAGGTCACCTCTACCGGTTTACCTGATACTCCAGTTCGGAAGCGTCGGTCTGAGGTCTCTCCTACTTTTGACCATTCTTACCCCTAGGTAGGTTATTTCAGACAGCCTCTTAATCCGTCCGATTCAAATTATCAGGTGACACCTCCTTCCTCTTCTGGTGAATCGACAGCAACTCAACTCCCCCCTTTGAAAACTGTGGCTGGGTGAGTTACAAAAAACCTTTCCTTTCAATGCGCCATACATCTTTTGAACAGGATGTTAACCCTTTTTATTCTGTTTGCAGGGCCAAAGCCAGACCCAGCAAGAAAGCTCGGGTCACCAATCCGCCAGAAGACCCTGTTGCTGAAGAAGAAGAACCGAGAGTTGAACCGGAGCAAACAGGTGAACCGGAAGACCTCCATCCTAAAACAACTTTTGATGATCCGCCCCTTTACGGCCAACATACTGACGAACCCATAGATGCTGAGCCTGCCGCCCCTAATGCTGAACCGGCAGAACCAAACCGGGCTAATCCAATGAAAGATACTGAAATTCCATCATCATCCGCCCAAAATCCTGAAGGCCAAGGCGATGATGTTATTATTACTGGAGCAGGCCATAGTTCTCCTGGTCATCCCGTCATTTTGGCTCAGCATAGCGCCAAAGAAGAGCAAATTGCCAGGGATAAAGGTAAATGGAGCAGCGACTTATCCAACTATGCTCATCTTAACGCTGATGAGCTTCATTCTGGCTTCTTGAACCGTCTGCACTCAAACCGGGATTATGAAGCCGGTTTGGTGAATTTGATGAAAGAATGATATGAGGTAAATTCTTCTCCCTTGCACATTGATTTATAGCCGAAATACTATTCCAAGTAGCCCCCAAGAGCCGTTTTATGATTATCAATCATAAACCGGGTCTTTGTAACACTTTAAGCATCCCATCATTAATCCTTGCCAAGGCGTGTCTTCAATCATAGATAAAACCCATGTTTGAAAAATGAGATAACATTCTGTAGCATAGCCCCCAAAGGCCGGTTTAACTTGGCAAGTTAATCTGGCTTTTAATCCATACCGCCAGTTAAGAACAAACGTACATTAGCCCCCAAGTGTCAAGGATAATGCTTGCATTGTTCTGGAGACTTGCATAGAAGGTAGTATTTGAGAGCAAATAAGCATTAGCCCCCAAGTATGAAGTGGATAACTTGTTATATGCTTTATACTTAGTGCATATATATGTTGTTTTGTTGAAGATACCTTCAATGTTGCAGGCTGAACTGAGAAGCAAAGATGTCAAAAACTCCGACTTGCAAGAAAATGTGAAGTCACAACAAGCCGAAGCTGCAAAAGCCAAAGAGGAGCTGACCCAGGCCCTGGCCGGAATGGAAAAATTGAAAGAATCCTTCAATCAAGAGCGTGCTGCATGGGAAACCGAAAAAGCCGGTTTGATCAAAAGAGCCGTAGATGCCGAGGAAGCCCTGAAACTGGTGGCTGAAGAACTAGCCGGTTTGAAGCGCCAAATCAACGCTATGACCTCTGCTATCTTTGGTAAGTATCTGCTTATGTATGTTGCATCAGGCAATGAATCTTAAAACTGACCACGATGTTGACAAAATCTTTGGCAGGAACTCGGATCACTCATCTTGGTGCAGATATGTGGATGAAGCTGAAAGCGGCATACACATTGGTTGAGCAGCTATACTCTGGAGCTCAGCTATCCATTAGTACAGTAGCCTATAACAAACCGGCGCCAACATTGATTAAGGAAACCCTTGAGAAGCTGTGCATGTTACCGGCACGTATTGCCGAGTTGAAGAGAGCCGCTGCAAGAGCCGGAGCATTAACCGCCCTTATTCGAGCCAAGGCCTGGATTCCAGATCTTGAAGCGAAGGATATCATTAAATGGTATCCAGGCGTTAAAGAAGACGGTTCAAACTTTGACAATGATGATCTTCGGCGGTTGACCAAACAGATGCGGCCAGCGGCCAGCAAATTAGCTGAAGACACCGATTTGTCCCATTTTCAACCGTTTTATGATGCAGAAGGGAAAAGACAGCCGGCTGAGATCCATGAAGTCGAAGAACTTGTGCCTCCGACTCGTAAGCACACTTATGCCCCTGATATTAACCCTTCTGATCTTATCCATGAAGAAGCAGTATTCCGAGCCTTAACCGGAATCGATTAGTCAACGACTGATTTCCAGCGGCTGGGGAGGGATGAAGAAGTGCGTGCACCAACTGATACGCAACCGTCAAACCGTCGTGAGGAAGAGTCTTGATCCGGTCACCGGTTTATATGGCTATTGTGAAAAACAATGGCACTATTGAGCCGCTTTAAAGCTTCATGTAATAAGATAGCTGACACTTTGTTTATCTGCCATGCCATCGAGCATGCTTGGTAGCCCTTTGTGACAATCTGTGCCGCCCTTCAGGATATATTTTATGCATAATCTATGATGACTTGCCTTCCTGGGTACAAAAAACTTAAGAGTGTCGAGCGGTTTACCGCTAAACATGTCATAATATCCAAGAAGTATATAGTACTTGAGATGAATAATCAAGTGTTTGTATAAAAAAAATAATGTACAGAACATACCTCCTTGAGTGAGCAAATGTGCATACATCAAAGGTGTTTAACACCAACCCGATACGTTTGATAATCTCATTTTTCATAATGCCGGTCTATCTATTAAACCGGACCGGTATACCTACCGGATTTTCATCATAATACTGGTGATCTAGTCAAACCATACCGGGTCAGTGACCACCGGTTTATAACTGATCATGAGCCAACAACTGGTGGTTGGAAAGCAAGCCGGATCGAGGATGCCGGTTTAACAAAAAATACTTATGATTGTCAACAAACAAAATTCAAATAGGTAAATATGCGAGGCTTTTTACAAGCTGCCAGGCTCCAAATCGAGGCTTTTCATGGGCTGCCAGGCCTCTGAGTTAAACCATTTAACAAAGCCTTTTAAGATGGGCCTCCAATTAACCAATCACCGTTTTAACTATGACAAGTTCAGGGTCTGTAAAAGATTGACTTGTCAAGCGTTCGATGGGTCATGCCAGGATTACCTGGATAGGAGTGGCTTACTTGATGAAGGCAGGTTAACCCGGGGTTAGGTGAATACACCAGGCTTCCAAGCCGTGGCTTGATAGCCAATTACAAGGGTCCTTTCAAACTCTTTGTTGCTTTGCAAAAAAGAGCCCCCAAGTAACTTTGTGAGCGATGCTCAGCATGTGCCTATGTTTGAGTTTGTACAGTGCATGATACTCTCTTTGGCTCCACAAAGTTCTCATTGTGTGGCTGAAAAGCCTATCAAGAGGTGTAGCTGTGGTTCAAACATGACCAAGCCCCCTAGTGATTTTCTTTATCTTTATGCAGTTGCTAAATCCGGTTTAACAAAGACTCCGCTTTGACCGTTAACTTGTAAAAGCACACATATGATATAAGAAAGAATAGATACCCCGCTTATAACAGAGGCTCCGGTTTATTATATGGTATATACACTGTCATAAATATGTACAGGTGAAAAAGCCTATGGCTTCAAGTATAGTAAGGCCGAAGGAGAGCTATGTTCCATGGCCGCTTTGTCTCCTCCTCCGATTGACGTGAGTCTTCATGCTCTCGAACATCAATGAGGTAGTAGGATCCGTTGTGCAGATTTTTGCTGACCACAAAGGGTCCTTCCCAAGGGGGGGGGATAACTTATGCATATCAGTCTGATCCTGGATGAGCCGGAGCACCAAATCACCTTCTTGAAAGGTTCTAGTTTTAACCCGGCGGCTATGATAACATCGAAGATCTTGTTGATAAATCACCGAACGCGCTGCTGCAAGATCCCGCTCTTCATCCAACAGGTCTAGAGAATCCTGACGTGCCTTCTCATTATCAGCTTCAACATAAGCTGCCACACGGGGCGAATCATGACGGATGTCACTAGGAAGAACTGCCTCTGCTCCATAAACCATGAAGAAAGGCGTGTAACCCGTAGATCTATTGGGTGTGGTGTTGATGCTCCATAACACAGAAGGTAGCTCATCGACCCAACAACCCGGCGTCCGCTTTAAGGGAACCATAAGCCTTGGTTTGATACCCCCGCAGAATTTCTTGATTTGCCCTTTCCGCTTGACCATTAGATTGGGGGTGAGCCACTGATGCTAGATCAAGCCGGATGTGCTCACATTGACAGAATTCTTCCATCTCTCCTTTTGACAAGTTAGTGCCATTATCTGTTATAATGCTATGTGGAAAGCCAAACCGGAATATCACCTTTTTGATGAATTGAACCGCTGTGGCTGCATCACACTTGCTGACTGGCTCTGCCTCTACCCATTTTGTGAATTTATCAACTGCTACTAACAGATGGGTCTTCTTATCCTTGGAGCGCTTGAAGGGTCCAACCATATCCAGCCCCCAAGTGGCAAACGGCCACGTAATTGGAATCATCCGCAACTCTTGAGCCGGAACATGCGCACGGCGGGCAAACTTTTGACATCCATCACATCTTTTGACTAAATCCTCCACATCAGCATGGGCCGTCAACCAATAAAAACCATGGCGAAAAGCTTTAGCAACCAACGACTTTAAACCGGCATGATGACCGCAATCCCCTTCATGAATTTCTCGCAAAATCTCACAACCTTCTTGAGGAGAAACGCATCGTTGAATTGCTCCTGAAACACTGTAACGATGTAACTCCCCATTGAGTATGGTCATGGACTTGGAACACCGGATTATCTGTCGAGCCAACGTTTCCTCAGCTGGTAACTCGCCCCGGTTCATGTAATCCAGATATGGGATCGTCCAATCCGGTATGGCATGCAAAGCTGTCACCAATTGAGCCTCCGGATAAGGAACAGCCAAATCTTCTTCGGTTGGTATTTTGACTGACGGATTGTGCAACACATCAAGAAAGACATTGGGCGGAACCGGTTTACGTTGGGAACCAAGACGACTTAAAGCGTCTGCCGCTTCATTCTTCCGCCGGTCTATATGGTCCACCCGATAACCTTTAAAGTGACCAGCCACTGTGTCCACCTCTCATCGATATGCAGCCATGAGTGGGTCCTTAGAATCCCAAGTGCCAGACACTTGCTGAGCCACTAGATCTGAATCGCCGAAGCACTTAACCCGGCTCAAATTCATCTCTTTAGCCATCCGAAGACCATGGAGTAAAGCCTCATATTCAGCTGCATTGTTAGTACAAGGGAACATTAAACGGAGGACGTAACAAAACTTATCACCTCATGGGGAAGTTAATACGACTCCAGCCCCCGAACCCTCTAGCTGTCTAGACCCATCAAAATGAATAGTCCAATATGTATTATCTGGTTTCTCCTCAGGTGCCTGTATCTCCGTCCAATCATTGATGAAATCTACGAGTTCCTGGGACTTGATCGCCGTGCGGGGTATATATCTAAGCCCGTGGGGTCCAAGCTCAATGGCCCACTTGGCAATCCGGCCAGTTGCCTCTCTATTTTGAATGATGCCACCCAGAGGAGCTGAACTGACCATTGTGATAGGGTGGCCCTGAAAATAGTGTTTGAGCTTCCGACTTGCCATAAACACCCCATACACTAGTTTCTGCCAATGCGGATACCTCTACTTTGACTCAATGAGCACCTCACTGATATAATAAACCGGCCGTTGAACCGGATACTCTTTGCCAGGCTCTTTGCGCTCTACCACAATGGCTACGCTGACAGCCGAGCATTAGCGGCCACATATAATAATAAGGGCTCTTTATCGATCGGTGCTGCCAGTACGGGCGGTTCCACGAGCTGTTTCTTCAGATCTTCAAACGCTTTATTAGCTGCTTCACTCCAGACAAAGTTATCCATTTTCTTGAGCATATGATATAAGGGAATGGCCTTCTCTCCAAGGCGGCTGATAAACCGGCTCAAGGCTGTAATCCGGCCGACCAGACGTTGCACATCGTTAATACACGCCGGTTTAGCCAAGGACGTAATCGCTGCAATCTTTTCCGGATTAGCCTCAATGCCTCTGTTTGAAACCAGAAAGCCTAAGAGCTTGCCTCCGGGACACCGAAAACACACTTCTCCGGATTGAGCATCATCTTGTAGACCCGGAGATTGTCAAAAGTTTCCCGTAGATCATCTATCAACGTCTCCTCCTTTCTGGATTTGACCACAATATCATCTACATATGCATGGACATTGCGCCCAATTTGCTTATGAAGGCAATTCTGAACACATCACTGGTAAGTTGCCTGGGCACTCTTGAGTCCAAAGGGCATGGAAACATAGCAGAAGGCTCCAAAGGGAGTTATAAAGGATGTCTTCTCCTGGTCCTTAACTGCCATTTTGATCTGATGATAACCAGAGTAAGCATCCAAAAAACACAAATGGTCACAACCCGCCGTGGCATCAATTATCTGATCAATGCGAGGGATAGCAAAGGGGTCTGCAGGGCAAGCCTTGTTTAAATCTGTGTAGTCCACACACATGCGTCAAGTGCCGTTTTTCTTAAGAACCAACACCGGATTGGCTAACCACTCTCGATGAAAAACTTCAACAATAAACCCAGCAGCCAACAAATGGGCGACCTCTTCACTTATAGCCTTGCGCCTTTCCTTGTTGAAGCGGAGGAGGAACTGTCGGACCGGTTTGAATTTCGGATCAATGTTGAGCGTGTGCTCAGCGAGTTCTCTCGGTACACCTGACATGTCAGAAGGTTTCCATGCAAAGATGTCTCGATTCTCACGGATGAACTCGATGAGCGCGCTTTCCTATTTGGGATCCAGGTTAGCGCTGACGCTGAACTGTTTGGATGAATCGCCAGGGACAAAGTCAACCATCTTAGTGTCTGTAGCTGATTTGAACTTCAATGCTGGATCATGTTCCGTGGTTGGCTTTTTTAAGGAGGTCATGTCGGCCGGATCAACTTGCTCCTTATAGAATGTTAACTCCTCCGTGTCACAAACCGACTCAGCATAAGCCGCATCGCCTTCTTCACACTCTAAAGCAATCTTTCTACTTCTGTGTACTGTGATAGTCCCCTTATGACCTGGCATTTTAAGCTGCAGGTAAACATAACATGGCCTTCCCATAAACTTAGCATAAACCGGCCGCCCAAACAGAGCGTGGTACAGACTTTTGATCTTCACCACCTCAAATGTCACTGTTTCTGACCTTGAATCGTAGTCATCTCCAAAAGCTACCTCCAAAGCTATCTTACCAACAGGATATGCAGACTTACCAGGCACCACACCATGAAATACCGTATGCGACGGTTTAAGATCCTTATCTGTCAACCCCATACGGCGGAATGTATCATAATACAAAATATTGATACTACTTCCCCCATCCATGAGCACTTTAGTGAACTTGTATCCCCCAACTTGAGGGGCTACCACCAAGGCCAAATGACCTGGATTATCAACCCAGGGCGGGTGATCCTCTCTGCTCCACAAAATAGGTTGCTCCGACCAGCGCAAATACTGAGGTACTGCCGGCTCAACAGAGTTGACTACTCTTTTGTGAAGCTTCTGATCATGTTTGCACAAACTAGTAGTGAAGACATGATATTGCCCGCTGTTCAGCTGTTTGGGATTGCTCTGATAACCCGACTGCTGCTGCTGACCCCCCTGATGGTTGTAACCTCCCTGGTTTCCTTGGTGTCCTTGATTGACGTGTCCGGTTTGACTGCCTGGAAACCCTGAACCGGAACCACCGCCTCCGTAACCCGGCCCGTGGAAACCTCCTCCTGAACCGCCGGGCGGGCCGTTGTCATATTGGAATTCTTGAAATCCCGCATGATATAACAATCTTTCCAGAGATGTGATGCCGGTTTCTCCTTTGATCCATGCTTTGGACAGGGCTGATTTAACAAACGCTCCAAATTGTTACCTGGACCTCCACCCCTCTGGGGCTGCTTGCCTTTACGGCGCTGGCCATTCTCCTGTGCATTGGTATTTGCGACAAAGTCCAAACCACTGTCATCCTTGCGCTTACCAGCGTTTCCATGGCCTGCCGGATTGTGTTGCTGGCCTTTGGCATTGCCGGTCTTCTTACCCTTCTCCGGTTTGTCCTCTTCTGAATCCGGATCCTTGGTATTATCTGAATCAGCGTATTTAACCAAAGCAGCCATGAGTGTTGACATGTCATTGTAGTGACGTTTGAGCCTTCCCAACTTCTGTTTCAACGGTTTGAAACCGCAATTACCCTCTGACGTTAACACTGCAGTGTCTGCGTTGATACGATCTGACGAATGCAAAATCGCCGAGACCCGTTTGACCCAATGGGTTGTGGACTCCCCTTCCTCTTGGACACAAGCGGCCAGATCTACAATTGACATCGGTTGCTTACACGTATCCTTGAAGTTCTGGATAAACCAGTGCTTCAATTCGGCCCATGATCCAATAGAGTTGATCGGCAAGCTTTTCAACCAAGTGCGAGCTGTTCCTTCCAACATCATGGTGAAATATTTAGCACACACCGCCTCGTCCACATCTAACATCTCCATTGCCATCTCATAGCTCTCTACCCATGCCTCTGGCTGCAAATCGGCGGTATAATTTGGTACCTTACGAGGTCCCCTGAAATCCTTGGGTAGTCGCACATTACGCAAAGCAGGAGATAAACACGGTACCCCTAAGGAACTGAACATCGCCCCTGGCTCCACGGAGGCAGCGGGTTGAACCGGAGTATGCTGTCATGCCTCGTGTCGAGCTGTCAACTCGGCCTCTCGACGTGCGTGGCCATGATCCACAACATCTTGAGCATTAGCACCTCACCCAGCCGGGTTGTTCCCTCGAGGCGAATTTCAGCGACGTGCACTACTGGACACGGCCGGTTCGTCTTCCACGTGTCTGCTATAACTCCGGCTTGGGCGGGGAGTAGAGTGAATCATCTCATGGCTGTGTGAATATGCTTGCTGTTGATTCAGTGCTGTCTGAAGGAGATCCCTGGCCCGACGTGCTTCCACTGCCACTGGTGACTCGCCGTCAGTTGGGAGGGCCGCCAGGCGTGACGCAGCGGCCACAATGTTGTCCAACGGGTTGGAATAATGCCCGGGCGGCGTTGATGGTACAACGTTGTTCCGGCGAGGCAGGTCCGTCGTGCGCGGATGAACCGGCGCTCCTGCTCCCGGCGCCCCCGCCTGGTCTAGTGTTGGTTGGTTGCCAGCCCCTGCACCTGGCGTGTTGAAAAGATTCTGCGGCTCATAAATCGACGAGAGACGTGATTGATATCTTCTTCTCATGACTTCCTCTGAAGCATTCTGATCCAGTCTAATCCGGTAAGCCTGTGCTTCCAACTCGGCCTGCTCCGTAGCCATCCTGACGTTCTCTGCTGCCAGGTCTGCTTTGGCCTGGGCTATCTGATCTTTCACCTTTGCAATCTCCGCATCGTGCTGATCCCTGGCTGCCGCGTCTACCTCCACGGACATCAATGTTGCCAGAGCGTCGGACAAATCAGATAAGACTTGGGCCGGAGGTGGCGCCGAGCTTCCTGCCCCTGCTGGCGTGGCCGTTGTTAAACCGGAAGCATTGCTGCGGTGGTAGATGAGTGAGGCGCCGATTGTGTGCCGGCCATGAAGATGGCGGCCCGGTTTGGCAGACCGGGGGAATCCGAAATACTGTTGCCCTCGGATCCTCGCTCAATCCGGCCGTCCTGCAAACTGGTAAAGCGATTCGGTTTCTCCAGAAGACTCGTCATCAAAGCAGACTACGGTTTCTCCTTCGGACACCGGTCCATCCTCGTGCCCTGATCCATGGATGACACCTACGAAAACATGCCTTGCCTCGGGCTGAACCGGCGAAGGACTTGCACGTCGAGCCGTTTCGATGATGTCGGTGCAGATGTCCGGCTCGGGGGCCGGTTCGCCGATCTTGCCGATGAAGACGTGAATCCCACCAAAGGGGACCCGGTACCCGTATTCGATTGAATCAGCCTCGGGACCCCATCCCGCGTTGTCGATGTAGAGCTTGCCGCGACGACTCTTCGTCATCCGGCCCACAGCGTATCCCTTAAGTCCATCGAAGCTGCCCTTCAAGAACTCGAAACCAACGTGCGATAGCCCCACGGTGGGCGCCAACTGTCGTGAGTTTGTCACGGCAGATGTCCTGGTGAAAGGACTTAGTTGTGGAGCCATCGCGACGGGTTAGCTTAAAGGGGTTAAACCGGACAAGGGGACACGGGAGTTTATACTAGTTCGGACCCTTTGATGAAGGTAAAAGCCTACGTCTAGTTGTGATTGGTATTGCTAGGGTTTCGAAGGCCAGGGAGCGAATCCGCTTTATCTGGCTTTCGAGTTGTTGTTGTCTGTCCCTAAACCGCGGCCGGGTCGTCCCTTTATATACATAGGTTGATGCCCGCCGGGCTACAGAGTCCCGAAGCCGGTTTATAAACGTATCCGGTTCGGTCTCTCTCTTTCTATCTTACTATACAAGTTACATGACTGGGCCGGTTTACATTTACATATTGTACTCGCCTCTGGGCCCTTCGTAAAGCGCTAGCATCTTTACATCTTCATGGGCTTCTAATCTTCAAAGAGTCAACCCGGCTACCCAAGGCCGGTTTACCTCCAGTAGTAATATCCCCAACACTCTCCCTCCTTCACAAAAGTTTGCTTGAGAGGAGGAGGTCGTTTGGCGTTGTCATTCTTCTTCTTGTTCTTGGGCTTGGAAGCAAACCCAATTCCCTCCTTGCCCACAACTTCCCTTTGATTGCTCAAAAAGTCGTTGAGGTTCTTCTCACCTTGTATGCAAGACACAAGGCCTTTCTCAAGTTGCTCCTTCAACTTAGTATTCTCCTCCACAAGATGCACATGCTCACAACATGGGTTAGTAGCATTTGCATTATCAATTAAGACCATATGAGGAAAAGTGGCCTTTTCCTTAGTTAGCTTCACTTGGAGTTGATCATGAGACTCTTTAAGGTTAGCATGAGCACCCTTCAAGGCTTTGTGAGCCTTGTCGAGTAAATCAAACCCCTCCTTGAGTCTATCAAGATCAACCCCAAGTTTGGCCTTCTCGGAATTGAGCACACGAAATACAACAAGTGCATGATCAAGATCTTTCTTTAATTTAGCATGATCATCATTGTGTGACTCCTCAAGAACTAAATGACGACCACGCTCTTCCTCAAGAGCATTAGAGATATCCGATATCTCATCGACATAGTCACGACTATGTCCCTCCATCTTAGAGATGGTGTCTTCGTGAGCCTCGATCATGTCATTGGCTTCACCAAGTTGTTACAAGAGAGCAACAAAGTGCTTCTTGGATTTACCCTTGAGCTTACTCATAAAAGACTCAAATTCATTTTCTTCCTCTTTAGATCCCTCCCTTTCATCAATGCAATCCGTCAAAGAGGAATGTTGATGTTGGGGGTTACCTTGTTGGTGTCTTTGGCCATGAGGCACTTGGTGGTGATGTTCTCGTTGGGTGAGTCGAAGAGGGACACTCGTGGAGTTGTTGCAATGGCAACGGAGGCCATGGCCACCGTCTCACCGTCTTCATCATCATCATCATCCTCATTGTACTCTTCTTGTGCCACCAACCCCTTGGGAGGAGTCTTCTTGGTGAAGTTGCTCTTGTTGGGGAAGGACTTGGCCTTGTCTTTTCGGATGAGCTTGCCACCATTGTCTTCCCTCTTCTCATATGGGCACTCCGTAAAAAAATGGCTCACATTGCCACAATTATAGCAAGTCCTCACACGTTGCTTGCCTTTCGTGCCACTTGAGTTGTTCTTGTTGAAGTTGAGCCTTGTGTTCTTCTTGCTCCAAAATTGTCTTGAAGAGAGAGCCATGTGCTCATGATAAGCATATTTTGTATCTTCGGGGTTGCTCTCCTCTTCTTCCTCTCCATCCTCTTCTTCCACACTCGCCTTGGCCTTCAAGGCAAGGTTGGGCTTCTTTGCTCTTTGAGAACGCAACACCGCATTGTCGGCGGTCTTATCCAAGATACTCATTGCCACAAACTCCTCCAACACTTCACTTGAGGCCAAGGTGTGGAAGTCCGGCCTTTGACGGTTGGCGGAGGACATGGCCTTATGGTAAGGCATCATGGCTTTGAGAAACTTGCGCTTGATTCAATTTTCATTTGTGTCCTTGCTCCCATGATCTCGGAGTGAGACGGCAAGAGTGGTTAATCTTCGATAAAGCTCACGAGGTTCTTCACCTTCATTCATTGCAAATTCATCAGCTTCATCTTGCACCAATTCATAGTTGGAGCATTGAATGCTTACGCTTCCCTTGTAAAGGGAAACAACATGTGCCATGTTCCTTGGCCATGGTGAAAGGTCGAAGATGTGCAATATCTTCGGATGGAATTGCATCTTGGATGATGAAGAGAGCATTCTCGTTCAATTGATGATCTGCGGCTTCTCTAGGGGTGAAGTTGCTTGGGTCATGCGGATAGAAACCTTGCTCAATGATTCTCCAAAGATTAGTATTGCCATGATTTAAATGACGTTTAAAGCGATAGACCCAAGAGTCAAAATCCTCATTTTTCACAATCTTAGGAGGAGGACCCGCATGATTTAAGTGAGTGGAGGGAACTGGTCCTCCATAAGTGAGAGGATGTTCAACATGGGCAAAGATGCCGTTTCCACTTTTACCACTAGACAAAGGAACTTTATCACTAGAAGTTTCCCCCTTGTCGGAGTTAGCATCCGTCACCTTGTTAGTGGGATCGACCACTTCCAACAGTGCGGTGGACACTTTAGGATCATCAAGAAAGTTCTTAAGCACGCCTTTGACCTCGGCCATCATGGAGGTTTTAAATGTGTCCAAGGCCACATTGAGCTCCTCACATGAGACCGAGGTTCCCCCTCGGCCGTAGACGAGGACGGAATCACAACGTGGTGCTCCTCCTCACTGTTTACGGTGTCAACCATATTCTTCAGACGGCAAAGCCCTTAATAGAGAGACGAGGCTCTGATACCAATTGAAAGGATCGATATAGTTGACTAGAGGGGGGTGAATAGGAAACTAACAATTTTAGCTTTTCTATACCAATTTAAACTTTGCATCAAAGTAGGTTGTCTAGATATGCAAATAGGTGAGCAACGTATATGATGCAACAACAACGAGCACACAAGCAAGCAAGAGATGCAACACAATATAAGCTTGCACAAGTAATGGTACGAGATAACCAAGAGTGGAGCCGGTGAAGACGAGGATGTGTTACTGAAGTTCCTTCCTTTTGAGGGGAAGTACGTCTCCATTGGAGCGGTGTGGAGGCACAATGCTCCACGAGAAGCCACTAGGGCCACCGTATTCTCCTCACGCCCTCACACAATGCGAGATATCGTGATTCCACTATTGGTGCCCTTGAAGGCGGCAACCGGACCTTTACAAACAAGGTTGAGACTCTCTCCACAACTTAATTGGAGGCTCCCAACGAAACCCTTGAGCTTCACCATAATGGAAGGTGGCTCCGAAGTGACCTCTTCCATCTAGGGTGCCCAAGCACCCAAGAGTAACAAAATCCACACAAGAAGGTATGGGGGAAACAAGTTTCCTTTGGTGAGAGTGTAGATCTAGGTCTCCTCCTTCAATCCCTGGAAAATCAACGAGTTTGAGTGGCTAGAGAGAGAGAGAGAGATCAGGCAAGAAAGCTTCAAAGGCATTAATGGAGGAGAGAGGGAGGAAAAAGGTAGGTGGGAGGTGAGAGAAGCACCTTAAATAGGGCCCCCTCAGATCCAACCGTTATGTGCAGAAACCCATAGGAGCGGTACTTCCGCAAATATCACCGGTACAACCGGTGAAAGCGGGAAACCCCTGCTCGGGCACCAGGGCGGTACTTCCTGTGGGGCAACCGATAGTACTAGTATATCGGAATACACCAGAACTACCGTTCCACCATCGCTCGACAACCGCTTCATAGCCAGAAGTTTTCACCCTAGACCGGTAGTTAGAGCGGTGGTTGGGCCGGAGCTACCGCTGGACCAGCAATTCCTGGGTGATGGAGTTCCAAGCGGTTTTACCACCCTGAACACCGGTAGTACCGGTTAGTCAAGACAAACCGGAAATTCCGTTCCACCATCGGTCTACCACCGTACCCGGTACAGAAGGGTTCAACCCTGAGTGGTACTCAGAGCGGTGGTTTGACCGGAGCTGCATGCCAGCGGTACAACCGTTCAAGAGAGCGGTACTACCGCCATGAGCAAAACTGCACAGTCACAGAGGACTTTTGGGAACCACTCTCTCCTCGAACAGAGGGTATATGGTGGGTGCAAGGAATGTGTACGTGTAGTGGTTCACCCAATACCTTCCGATGTGGATTTCCTCTTAATAGTACGGATATCCTACGACCAAAGTAATAAAAAAACGTCGGAAACTTCGTCTTCGATCTTTTCCGCATAGAGGGAAGGCCTAATCGTCTTGGGCTACACAATGTGTACCTGAGAAAACTTGTCCTGCTCCCCTACGCCGCCCGCGCCATCGGGCTCGAGCCGGGCACCTCTCCTTCGAGCGGGACGAGGACGTCTTCAATCTCGAGTCACCGTCGTTTTTGTCGTCATCTCCGGCGTGAGCAAGCCTCCCCCAAGCCCGCCTTTGCACCCCTACAGGACGCTGTGAGCCCCCGTTCCTCCTCTCTCCCTCTGCTACCTTGCCTGCGCCCGTTAGATGCCCCGGCCACCGTGCCCAACGAGCTCCGGTTCCGTCCACGCTGCTGACCATCGCCGTTGCCACCGATGCCGGCCACCCCAGCTTTCCCTACTGCTACCTGTAGACGCGCGACACTGCGGCCGTTCGATAGGACCAAGCGGCAGACCAAATGGTCGCGTGCACGACGATTCTAGCGCGTCACCACCGCTCCGAAGGTCGCCGACGCTCCCCCTTGCACGCGCTGGTTTGGACCGACAAACTGCTCTGCCGCTCTTCTGCTGCTTCTAGCGTCGAAGCCGCTGCCCCTCCGCCCGCGCCTGCCGCTCGCCGCTCGCACATGTCGCTGCTGCCTTTTACTATCGCCGTCCGCCGTTCCAACGCCACCCCCGCCCCCGCATAGCGTGCATGCCCGCCACATCTTGGCCGCTCGCGTGCTGCTCCCGCTCGCCTGCCGCTGCTTGCTACCATGGCGCTGCTGCTGCATCCTAGCTTACCGTACATACTCTATAATTCTAGCTACTGTAGCTTCTACTAGTTAGCTTTTCAATTTTTAAGTTGACTAAGCCACTAAACAGCCCCTAATCAGCAGTTAAATAGTTGTTAATATGTGTAAAAATAATATGAGTAGGTAGTACATTTGACAAGCTCAAATGTTTCCATTGGGCCAAATCCACTTGACGCATGGATTAAATCCTATGAAAATCATAAATTGCTATCTTCTGTTAAACAGAGAACAATTTTATTCAAGCATTGTGTGTTGCGTGTTGTGTGTGCGCCGTGCGTGTGGCCGGCTGGGTTCTGCCCAGTAGTGGCCGGCCCTTGTTAGTACTAGGTTTAGCTACTAGTATTAATTAGTGCTAAGTTAGTCTAGTAGTAGATGACATGTAGGCCCCCATTAAGTAAGTTAGGTTTGTTTAATTGTTTAGGTAAATAGTCCATGTCATGTGGGTCACAGCTCTTCTTTTGACTAGTCAAATTTACTTGGTCAAGTCGAATTAAAAGTAATTTAGACAATCTAGTATATTATTAAAACTTTGAAAAATCATAGAAAATAATTCTTAACTCGGATGAAAATACTTTGTACATGAAAGTTGCTCAGAACGACGAGACGAATCTGATTACACAGTCCGTTCATCTGCCACGCATCCCTAGTATAGAGAACATGCAACCTTTCCCCTCCAGTTCGTCTGCCCGAAAACTGCAAACTTCGTGAAAACATTCCCGGATGTTTCCCCCTTCGTCGGTATCGTGTAGCCCCGTGTTAGAACACCCCTAGCTATGCATGTTCTCTTGTTCTGCACCTGTTTACTTTATATTTATTGTTTCTTCCCCCTCTTCTCTCGTTAGACACCGAGACCGACGCCGCTGCTACCCAGTATGACTACGGTGTTGGCGACCCCTCCTTGCCAGAGCAACCAGGCAAGCCGCCCCCTTGATCACCAGATATCGCCTATTCTTCTCTCTACTGCTTGCATTAGAGTAGTGTAGCATGTTACTGCTTTCTGTTAATCCTATCTTGATGCACATCATGTCTTTGCTACTACTACTGTTGTTACCTTTACCTGCAATCCTAAATGCTTAGTATAGGATGCTAGTATTCCATCAGTGACCCTACATTCTTGTTCGTCTACGTACCATGCTATACTATCGGGCCGTGATCACTCAGGAGGTGATCACGGGTATATATTTATATACATAATATGTGATACTTGGTGACTAAAGTCGGGTCGGCTCGTAGAGTACCCGCGAGTGATTCCGGTGTGGCGGCTAAAAGGAGAGGTGGTTCCATCTCGGTAGTGGTGGGCCTAGGTTCCTGATGGCCCCCGACTGTTACTTTGTGGCGGAGCAACAGGGCAGGTTGAGACCACCTAGGAGAGAGGTGGGCCTGGCCCTGGTCGGCGTCCGCAGTTACATCAATTAACATGCTTAACGAGTGGTATTTGATCTGAGTCTGGTACTGACCTATACCCACTAACCAACTACGCGGGAACAATTATGGGCACTCGACGTCATGGTATCAGCCGAAGCCTGCTTGACGTCAGCGACTGAGCGGCGCGCACCGGGTTGGACCGTGTAACGCAACTTCCTTCATAATGGAGGTTGCTAGGTCTGCTCACCGACCGCGTACGCAACGTGCAGGTGTGCAATGGGCGATGGGCCTAGACCCCTGCGCGCATAGGATTTAGACTGACGTGCTGACCTCTTTGTTGTGCCTAGGTAGGACTGCGACGTGTTGATCTTCCGAGGCCGGGCATGACCCAGGAAAGTGTGTCCGGCCAGAGGGATTGAGCGTGTTGGGAAATGTGGTGCACCCCTGCAGGGAAGTTTATCTATTCGAATAGTCATGTCCCTCGGTAAAAGGATGACCCGGAGTTGTACGTCGACCTTATGAAAACTAGACCGGATACTTAATAAAACACACCCTTTCAAGTGCCAGATACAACCCGGTGGTCGCTGTCTAACAGGGCATCGAGGAGAGGATCGCTGAGTAGGATTATGCTATGCGATGATACTTGGTTAACCTACCATCTACTCTCTTCTACTTCTTCAAGATGGAGGCTGCCAGAAGTGTAGTCTTTGATAATACTAGCTACCCCCTCTTATTCTGGCATTCTGCAGTTCAGTCCATAGATACTACCCATATCATTGATACTGAAAGTGCGTTATATCAACTAGAGGGGGGGTGAATAGACGATTTTTATAAATTCTTCACTGAGGAATTTCAGGGTGAGGAAATTCCTGAGTGAAGAACTACTTGCACGGAATAAGTACTCAGAAGTAAACATAACAGTGCATTAGCATTGTCTTCATGATGAAACAAAAACAAGCACAACGTACAGAAAGCGTAAACACGAGATAACACAGGATAAAGACAAACAGACTGAAGAAATTGAATTGAGAAAATAGAGAAAGTCTTCAGTCAAAGTCTTCAAACAGATATGAACAAGCACACATCACAGAAATGAGGAAATGGAAGGGTTGAGGAAATGGAACCAGGTAGCTTGGTGAAGAAAATGATTTGGTAGACCAGTTCCAACTGCTGTGATAGTTGTACGTCTGGTTAGGGCGGCTAGGTATTTAAACCTGAGGACACACAGTCCCGGACACCCAGTCCTGAACACATAGCTCAGGACACTCAGTCCTCACCGTATTCCCCTTGACCTAAGGTCACACAGACCTCGCCCAATCACTCGTGGTAAGTCTTTAGGTGACTTCCTAACCTTCACAGACTCGGTCACTCGGCGATCCACAATTTCCTCTTGGATGCTCTAGACCATGACGCCTAACCGTCTGGAAGATGCATAGTCTTCAAAGGTAACAAGCATCAGATCCACGCAGGATCAATCTCTTCAGTGATGCTCAATCACTTTGGGTTTGTAGGTGTTTGGGTTTGGGTTTTCCTCACTTGATGATTTTCACTCAAAGTCCTCGGAGGATGGGATGCTCTCAAATGACAAGTGTCAGTTTCTCTCGGAGCAGCCAACCAGCTAGTGGCTGTAGGGGGCGACTATTTATAGCCTAGGGAGCAGCCTGACATGATAAGACATAAATGCCCTTCAATGATATGACCGTTAGGTGGGTAGATATTTTGGGACAGCTGGCGCATAGCACAGCAACGGTCGGAATTTTGAGTATCAAATTCCTCAGGGCTATCATGTTCCTCACTATGTAGGCAATCAGCACTGGCGAATTCCTAACTCCTTAGTCAGAACAAATTCCTTAGAGACCATAAGAACTCCGTCTTTGTCACTGAAGAAATTGACTGAACTGTATGAGATTTCCAATGGCTTCACTCGAAAGGATTGGTAGGTGTAGGATTTGAGTTGAGCATCACTTGGAAATTTTTCCTTAGTATTTCCTCGACCCCCTTTAACAGTACGGTGTCTCCTATGACTCAAGAAGGAGAAAATAAAACAAAGAAAACAAAGGTCTTCATGCTTCATGTTCCTCGAATGAATACCACGTCTTCAGGATCACACCAATTTCTTCACTTTCAAAGTCTTCAGAAAGTCTTCAGAAATCCAAAGTCTTCAGTCGAAGAACTTCATTTTTAGGGGTCGACTTTCTCTGTAAATATCAAACTCCTCATAGACTTATAGACCTGTGTACACTCACAAACGCACCAGTCCCTTGACCTATAAGTCTTTAATACACCAAAATCACTAAGGGGCACTAGATGCACTTACGATCTCCCCCTTTTTGGTGATTGATGACAATATAGGTTAAGTTTTCAACGGGGATAAACATATGAAGTGTAAATACTGAAATTGAGGAATTTGATTGCAAGATATAGAAGAACTCCCCCTGAAGATGTGCATAGTGAGAACTTTGCTTTTGAAGCAATGCACACTTTGAAGAGTAGAATCATGGAGATCTCCCCCTATATCTTGTAATTCATACACACATTTAACATATAATATGAAGAATTTGAAATGCATGATGAAATATGGTGACTGATGTAATTCAACATGTGTGCATTAACATTAATGAGGAATAAGCATGCAGAAAAACTCAGCAGAAGTATCAGACCACCATAGAGTTTAAGTTTGCAACTCGATCCAGCAAAGTTTTCAAAAGAACGTGAGTTGTAACTTAGAAAAAAAACGCCCATATAGGTAGACCCGCTTGAAGACTAACTCAAATTTCTCCCTCTTTGTCATTGAATGACCAAAAGAGTCGAAAAATGAGGACTAACGCCCCTGAAGAATATCAAGTTGATGGAGGAGCGCCAGTGTTGTTGGGGTCATTGGTTGTTGTAGGGCCTGCAGCAGTGTCGTCCAAGTCTTCAAACTCATCGGTGTCGCGGGATGAAGAATATGAGCTGGCCACCAACGAAGGAACTTTGACTTTCTTGAATTTCTTTGTTGGAAGTGCAGACCAATCAAAGTTCTCCTTGAGACCCATTTGCTTCAGATCTTCTTCACCATACACATGTGATAAGATAGCCCAGGTTCGACCGAAAACTTCATGGAGGTAGTAATGGTTTTTCTTCACAACATTATCTGTAGCAGTCATGTTATGAAGAAGAGAACCAAACTGATGCTTAACCCATTTATGGTTTCGATCCACCTTCTGGTGAAGACTAAGAAGCAACTCACGGTCAGTCATCACCCTGGGAGCTGTGGCTTGAGGATTTGGCTTGGATGCATGTGCAGCAGAATCATGAGTGGCAGAGTCATCATTGGTGGAATAAGATGCAGCTTTGCGAACCTGACCATCCAATGGATGAATGCCTTCATCAATGAAAGCAGGTGCCTTGCCCTTTTCATCAGATGAGGAATAAGTCTGCTTGAGGACTTCAATTGGGGGCAGGTAGCTGAGGTGATTCTGAAAGTCAGCCTTGTAGTTTAGTGAAGACCTTATTCTGAGGAGTCTCATAATCTAAGGAGCATAAGGCTTCAACTCAAACGGAGAGAGTGCAACATTTGCCAGAGTCCTCATGAAGAAATCATGATAATTGACAAGAATGCCATGTACAATGTTGAATAGCAGATTCTTCATGATGCCAACAATTTCCTCATCAGACAAGTCATGGCCTTTGATAGGACTCATTGTCCTCGTCGGAATGCGATAGACTGTTCTGGGCACATATAGAAATTCCTTCACGAGGAATTTGGTCCTTAGCGCTTGACCGGGCTTCTGGGGCTTCATCAGCACTTGCATGTAATGGGCAGTGAGTTCAGGCTCCTAGTACAGACGGCGAGCTCCTTCAAGGGGTGGACTGATGGGTAGGGCATGAAGTAATTCAGAGGCCGGTGCTTTATAATGAGTGTTATCGGTCATCCAGTCCAATAACCAAGTGTTGATATCATCAGGATCACCTGTGATGTGCAGTGTAGCGTAAAACTGAGGAATAAGCTCTTCATTCCAATCAACAATATCAGAGCAAAAGTTGAGGAGGCCTGCATCATGAAGCACACTGAGGATAGGAGAGAAGCAAGGCAGTGATTCCATGTCCACGTGAGGAATATGCTCATGGTAGAAGACTTTATCCTTGTTGAAAAGCAGAGAAGAATAGAAATTGTCTTGGCTACACTACAAAAAAAGACACATCCGTGACATTTTGGGCCGTACAATTTTTTTTCTGTCATACATATGACACTTCTATGACGATAATTGTGACAAAACCCGGTATCATCATAGATGTGGTGGGCTCCTACTTCTATGACAAAAAATGGGCTTTTCGTCCTGGGCGGGCCGGAGACGCAACTGCATGACATTCTTTGGGCCGTCCATGACGGAAAAAACTGTGGTAGAAGCAAGGGGGAGGAAAATTTCGAGGAGTTCCCGGTTACGGTGGGAGGTCGGGGGCCGAGCGATGCGCGTTTCTCTCGTACACGTACGCGCGTGTGTGCGAGGCGTTGGCTCTAACTGAACCCGAGCGAGGCGTTGGGCTCTAACTGAACCCGAGCGATTGCACTGCAGGCTACGCGTTACTGAAACCGAGCGATCGATCGATGGCTGTTAACTGAACCCGATCGAGCGATTCCTTGGCTACTGCTGCTAACTGAAGCCGATCGATGGGATGAACAGTGAGCGTTGCGGGGGGGGGGGGGGGGGATGAACAGTGAGCGATGGCGTTGCCTCTGGATGAACATGACCCCGTGGTGTGGTGGAGGGCTGGATGAACAGTAGACGGTGGAGGGGTGGATGAACAGGACCCCGTGGTGTGGAGGGCAGGATGAACAGTAGACGGTGGAGGGGTGCCCGTGGAGGGGTGGTTGAACAAGACCCCGTGGTGTGGAGGGCTGGATGAACAGTAGCCAGTGGAGGGGTGGTTGAACAGTAGCCGGTGGAGTAGCGCGCGGTGGAGGCTGGATGAATAGGAGCCGGTGGAGGCTGGAGAAGGTCGACGGTGGATGAACAGTAGCTCGTGGAGGTTGGAGGGGGTTGACGGTGGAGATGAACAATATCCCGTGGAGTCCCGTTTTGCGGTACGCCACACCCCTCCCGATGAACAGGACCCCCGTTTCGACCGTAGCGCTCCAACACAAGTCTGTTTCCTCCGTTTTGCGGTACGCCACACCCCTCCCAATCAACAGGACCCCCGTTTCGACTGTAGGAGGTCCGTTTCCTCCGTTTTGCGGTACGCCACACCCCTCCCAATCAACAGGACCCCCGTTTCGACCGTAGGAGGTCCGTTTCCTCCGTTTTGCGGTGCCACGAGGTCCGAGGTCGTCTGCACTGCCAGTTGCTGACACCAGAGCTACAACGTCTGCACCAGCCACAGCCTTAGTTCCACCAGCTCCAGCATCCACTTCAGCCTCGACTCCGACCACGTCTACCGAAGGCTTCGTCCTTGGAGTGCTCCGGACTCCACCACCACCTGAAGATCAAGCCTGAGCGTCGATCTCGTGCTATGCATTTTCTAGGAACTTTTTGGTAACTTGTTGCCAAAGGGGGAGAAGATGTATAGATCATAGGCTTCGAGAGAGAGAGTGTTGCTTTTCTCTCTTGCTTTATTTGGTGTTTTTTTCGAACTTGTCTGCTTTCGAGTGCTTGAGATACTACGTCATTATTTGTGAGACATCGATGATAATGTGTTTGATCATAAGCTACACTTAATGTTTGCTTAATGCTTGCTTAAATATTATCATTCTATCTATCGTTTGTGATCATTCACTATTCTTGGTGATGAGTGCATGTATTTCAATCTTATCATTTTTGAGCACTCCACCAAGATGTATGTGACATGGAAGAGTAACCCATAATTCTAATTCTTTGTGCATTTGCAGTCCAAAGCAAATTTTAAAATATGCACAAATTTAGGGGGAGCTCTTACTTATCACATACTTCTCAAAGCGACGATATATTTCATGCTTATTATCATTTGTCGAAGCTTTGATCTATATGTTGTCATCAATTACCAAAAAGGGGGAGATTGAAAGTGCAACTATCCCTAGGTGGTTTTGGTAATTCATAACAACATATAGCTCATTGAGCTAATGCTATTCCAAGATGATTATTGCAGGAAAGCTCAATGATTGGCATGGCATGGATGTGAAAGTGGAACCCTCAAAATGCTAAGGACAAAGGATTGGCTCAAGCTCAAAAGCTCAAGACTCTTCATTTTATATTTTAGTGATCCAAGAACACATTGAGTCTTTAGGAAAAGCCAATACTATTAAGGAGGGATGAGGTGTTGCTTAATGAGCCTCTTGCTTCATGTGCTTAGTGATATGCTCCAAAACCCTCAACTACTTTCCCATATCCACATATGACCTAAACCCTAAGCCAAACTCGGTCCTACCGATTCTTCCTATCCGGCGCCACCGAGTTTCACTTGTCATTAGCCACTGCCAAACCCTAGCAATTCGGTTCTACCGATAAGGATCTCGGTCTCACCGAGATGGGGTTGCAAACTCTCTGTTTCCCTTCCGTAACTTTTCGGTCTTACCGAAAGAGCGAATCGGTCCCACCGAGATTGCAATGTAAACTCAGTGTTTCCCCTTTGTAACTTTTCGGTCTCACCGAGTTCCACTCGGTCTCACCGAAAGAGCAAATCGGTCCCACCGAGTTTGCCTGACCAACTCTCTGGTTAGCTAATTACCAAATTCGGTCTCACCGAGTTTGTGTAATCGGTCTCACCGAGATTACGTTATGCCCAAACCCTAACCGAATCGGTCCTACCGAGTTGCATGTCAGTCCCACCGAAATTCCTAATGGTCACTAGGTTTTCTATTTTGGTCAGACCGAGTTTTCTGATTCGGTCCCACCGAGATTGGTAAATTGTATGTAACGGTTGGATTTTGTGTGGAGGCTATATATACCCCTCCACCTCTTTCTCATTCGGTGAGAGAGCCATCAGAACACACACATCATTCGAACTCATATGTTCTGAGAGAGAACCACCTACTCATGTGTTGAGACCAAGACATTCCATTCCTACCATATGAATCTTGATCTCTAGCCTTCCCAAGTTGCTTTCCACTCAAATCTTCTTTCCACCAAATCCAAATCCTATGAGAGAGAGTTGAGTGTTGGGGAGACTATCATTTGAAGCACAAGAGCAAGGAGTTCATTACCTACACACCATTTGTTACTTCTTGGAGAGTGGTGTCTCCTAGATTGGCTAGGTGTCACTTGGGAGCCTCCGACAAGATTGTGGAGTTGAACCAAGGAGTTTGTAAGGGCAAGGAGATCGCCTACTTCGTGAAGATCTACCGCTAGTGAGGCAAGTCCTGTGTGGGCGATGGCCATGGTGGGATAGACAAGGTTGCTTCTTCGTGGACCCTTTGTGGGTGGTTGCTTCTTCGTGGACCCTTCGTGGGTGGAGCCCTTCGTGGACTCGCGCAACCGTTGCCCTTGGGTGGAGCCCTGTGTGGACTCGCGCAACCGTTACCCTTCGTGGGTTGAAGTCTCCATCAACATGGATGTAGGATAGCACCACCTATCCGAACCACGGGAAAAACATCCGTGTCTCCAACAGCGTTTGAATTCTCCAAACCCTTCCCTTTACATTCTCGCAAATTGCATGCTTTACTTTCCGCTGCCTATAAACTCTTTGCATGCTTGCTTGAATTATGTTATGATTGCTTGACTTGTCCTAAATTAGCTAAAATCTGCCAAGAACTAAAATTGGGAAAAGGTTAAGTTTTATTTGGTCAAGTAGTCTAATCACCCCCCTCTAGACATACTTTCGATCCTACAGTCCCTGCTGTCAGGTGGAGGAATCATTATTTTCCGCGTAATAAGGAGGCACTTCCTTGCTGCCACCATGGACCCAGCTGTCAGCCTCTCCACCTATAGTCCACGTCTGATGGAAGTCGTTCCTTGACCACATTGACCATGCCGCGCCAAGAGCACCAGGGCAGTGGATGACGGCGAGACCTAGGAAGGGGACGATGCGGAGGCAGGGAAGACTCGGTAGTTGTTTCCCACGCGGAGGGGAGTACGACTATATGAGGGTTTAGTGGTTCGTCTGCCGTCGCCAGAGAATAACAGCAGGTGTGGGTGAGTAGAGGGATGGCTAGGCCAGCGATGGGAGTACGTTCGGGCGGTGAGGCCTGCGCGGCAGCACAGCCGGCCGCAAGGAGGAGGGAGCTGGCAGTCCCGCCGGCGCTTGTTTGAGCGGCTGGAGCAGGAAGAGCAGAGATTGAAGAAGCACGACGGCCGTTGGATGGACATCCAACAGTCAGTGCTTGTGCGTCGACCTTTTTTTTAGGAAAGCCTCAAATCTGTGCAAAACAACATACAACCCATCTGCCATTATTTCTAATAATTTACAGCCCATTTGCTAATTCTTAAGGTTTTTTTGGAGCCCATATTCTTTTTGTTAGAATTGCAGCCCATATTGTGGCAACGGTTAAAAACTTATACGAAATTTTGCATATTTCGGTGCGGTCCGAACTGTTTTTAATCCCGAAATTTCAACTCACATTCAAACTGATTTTAAAAATAAATTTATATCAATATAAAATCCAACAAATTCTCCACGCATAAAAATTAATGTAATTTAAAATCTTGAAATGAAAAAAAGATATTTGAAACTAATTGCCGGTTTGATGTGTTTTAAAAATGTACAACCCATTTCTCATTACTGATGGGCCATTTTCTCGGCCAGCCGAATGAAAGCTCTCCTCGTCTTGAAAGATTTGCAGCCCAACAGGCCTGAGAAAGCGACTTACTTGGCAAATCACAAAAAAAACTGGGCTGTGGCCGTGGACCCAGCTGTCAGCCTCTCCACGTACTGTACTCTTCCGATGGAAGTCGTTCCTTGACCACGTTGACCACGCCACGCGGAGAGCACCACAACGGTGGATGACGGCGAGGCCTAAGAAGGGGACGACGCGACAGTGGAAGCCCGCGCGGAGAGGACTACGAGGGTTCACTGGTTCGGCTGCGGTGTGAGGCTGCCGTCGCCGTAGGGCCTGGCCAGCGGTGGGAATATTAGGGGGCGGTGAGGCCTCTGCGGTAGCACAGCCGACCAGGGGAGGCAGGAGCATGCGACACGACCAGCGCTGCTTTGGGCGGCTGGAGCAAGAAGACCAGAGGTTGAAGAAGCACTATGGCCGTTTGATGGACATCGTACAGTCACTGGAGCTAGAATCGTTCATATTGACTAAGTTGACAAAGCCATTCGTCCCCGTCAACTTAGTAGGCCCACAAGTCAGCCTCCCAGCAAGGTGGGTCCCAGCTAGCCGGGGGAGTATTCATTTTTTTGTGCGTAATAAGGAGGCACTTCCAGTGGGTCCGAGCTGACAGCGGGGGGAACGTTTTTTTTCGCGAAATACGGTGGCCCGTCCGGTGGGTCCCAGCAGTCAGGGGGAAACAATTTTTTTCACAAAATACTGGTGGCTCGTCTGGTGGGTCCCTGCTGTCAGGTGGAGGAATAATTATTTTCCGCGTAATAAGGAGGCACTTCCTTGCGGCTGCCGTGGACCCAACTGTCAGCCTCTGCACGTACAGTACTCTTCCGATGGAAGTCGGTCATTGACCACGTTGACCACGCCGCGTCGAGAGCACCAGGGCAGTGGACGACGGCGAGGACTAGGAAGGGGACGACTCGGAGCCGGGGAAGACGCACCAGTGGATGCCCACGCGAAGAGGAGTATGAGGGTTCACTGGTTCGGCTACGGTGTGAGGCTGCTATCGCCGCAGATTAAGAGGGGGTGTGGGTGAGTAGAGGGATGGCCTGGCCAGCGGTGGAAGTAGTAGGGGGCGGTGAGGCCTCCGCGGCATCACAGCCGGCCATGGGAGGCAGGAGCACGCGGCACGACCGGCGCTGGTTTGGGCGGCTAGAGCAAGAAGACTAGAGGTTGAAGAAGCACTACGGCCATTGGATGAACATCGTACGGTAACAGGAGCTAGAATCGTTCATATTGACTAAGTTGACAAAGCCCTCCGTCCCCGTCAACTTGGTAGGCCCACAAGTCAGCCTCCCACTATGCTGGGTTCCAGCTGGCAGGGGGAATACTCATTTTTTTGCATAATAAGGAGGCACTTCCTTGCGTGCGAAGATAGCTGGTGGTCCGACATGTCAGTGGGGGGCACTTTATTTCGTGAAATACAGAGGCCCTTCCGGTGGGTCCCAGATGTCAGGTGGAGGAATCATTATTTTGCGTGTAATAAGGAGGCATTTCCTTGTGTGTGGCCGTGGACCCAGCTGTCAGCCTCTCCACGCACAGTCTACTTCCAATGGTGTTGTTCGTTGACCACGTTGACCACGCCGCGCCGAGCGCATCCAAGGTGGTGGACGACGGCGAGGCCCCGGACAACAACGAGCCGGAGATGGGAAGACGCGGGAGTAGAGTCGCAGACGGAGAGGTGTACGAGGGTTAACTGGTTCTAGTGCGGTGTGGTTCGGTAGTCGGTGGAGAAGAACAGGAGGTGTGGAGGGGTGGAGGGATGGCCTGGCCAACGGTGGAGTAGCGCTTCATAGCGAAGCGTGCTAAGCAGAGCTGCTAGCAGCAGGAGGCGGGAGGTGGTCCCGGCGGTGCTGGAGGAAGAAGACGAGAGATTGAAGATGGATGCCTGTCGTTGGATGTAAATCCAACGGCTAACATGTCAGAATCATTTGTTGACTAAATTGACAACGACTTGCATTGGCTTCGACCTATTGGCCCACATTTCAGCCTCCAAAAATGTGGCACGTATTCAACCCATTTTTCAGAATTTACAGTCTTTTTTTTGCGCGGTAGAATTTACAGTCAATTTGATCTTTTTTTTGAATTACAGCCATTAGCTGGGCTGGGTGAACAAATAATGTAGCGTCCATGCGGCCCGTTTATTTTATTTCCTAAAAAATTACAGGCCATTTGCACTTTCTCGAAATACACGATTTTGCTGGGCTGATTCTAATTATAATGTTGGGTTGGGCCAGCAATGTTATCAAAAAATAAAAAGGGGCTGAGCATTTTGTTATAAATATATTTAAATAATAAGTGATATTATACATTCGTCCTTAAATCTTACCAAGCTTTTGTACACAATCACTAGGATTTTCGTGCCAAAACAATCCAGGATTTTATTTGTTAAGAAATTATTTTTATAAGTTAATAAGATGTGGGATATTGTTTTCTTACATATGTAAGTATCTGTTAAATATATAATGACAATAAAAAATAATATATAATAACATATGATTTTTTTAGAAAAACAGGGAGCATCTCCCCGGTTCCATTGCTGAGAACGAAACCACAACATATTCTGATACAACAGCTCAAAGAGCAGTTCGAAAGCAAAGGTAGAAAAGCTACAAACTAGGGGGGGTGGATGAACAAGTTCTCTGAATAACACAAATCACCCGAGCGGTGCCAAAGGCAGAGCGGATAGAGCACTCAAATGACACAAGGAGGGTCCAGCGAAGCCTTCACGGTCTTCAGCCGAGGGGCTGTGTCAGCCTGCGGCGACCAGTAAGCAAGCGGAGAGACTGGGATGGAATGCATAGCATGGTGGATGTCCCTCTTTTTCAGCGCCAGGTGCCCATCATCTTCATCAGAGATCTTGAGACGAGCCCACGGGTCCAGCCCCAGAGCAGGTCGAGCCTTGTTCAGCCACAAGTGATCGCCAACGGTTTCTGGAGGGATCTTGTTAGGGTTCCCACGAAGCTCATCAACTTGTCCTTGTCCGATCCGGAGGAGAGAATTGCCTAGTTCCTCACCATGTTCCCGATCAACCTCAAGACCTGCGGAATGGAAATCCAGGAGGTGTTACTGAAAATCATAGCATTTCTATATTTCCAGAGGCACCAAAGGACAGCTGAGCTAACAGTGTTTAAAACTGAGCACTTTTTGGTAGCAATCCACAATCTGGCGACAGATTCGAAGGATGAGCCAATCTGACTAGAGAAATATTCCTCAATGTGGGCCCAGAGATGTTTAGCAACTATACATTCAAAAAATAGGTGAGAACAAGACTCTTGTTCCAAGCAGTAAACACAATCAAGGGGTTTGATGATGTGTCTCTTCCTAAGGTTATCCCTAGTCATCAATTTGTTTTTGGAGAGAAGCCAGAGAAATACATGAATTTTAGGGGGAACTCTCAATTTCCAGACAGCAGGGATAAACACGGGTTGAACCCCTCTAAAGTTGATAACATGATAGAGGGAGCTGGAGGAATACCTCCCCTTATTGTCCAGCTGCCAAATCAAGGCATCCGGCTCGGCAGTAAAGGTAATGCTTTTGTTAAAGAGAGTTGTAGGCATTGACCGTCCCAAACTTCATTGACACTTTTGTTAAGCTCATCACGGACAGAGTAAATAGGCCAAAATTGGACTGCTAGGGGGGATGTGACAAACCAACTATCTTCTCAGAACCTGGTTCTGCTCCCATCCCCTATGTTCCATCTGTAGCCAAATTTCACAGCATGCATAATAGATTTTAATCCTTTCCAGAATCTAGAGGTCTTAGGGTTGGAGGAAGGGACAAAAATATTAGGTTTATTTCCTAGGTATTTATGGGCAATAAGAAGCTTCCAGGGTTTCAGGTCTTCCTCATAGAATCTTTTAATCCAAGACCCTAGAAGACAGATGTTAATTTCTTAGAGGTTAGGTATGCCTAGGCCTCCAAAATCTTTTTTCATAGAGATTAGGGCCCAATTAGCAAGGTGTAGCTTCCTATTTCCCTCAAAATCATTCCACAAGCAATGAGACATCTGAGAATTGATGAGGTTCACTGCCCATTTAGGGAACTTGAAGAAGGAGAGGAGATACACTCGAATGCTAGCCAAACAAGCTTGTATGAGGATCAATCTACCTCTGTAAGAGAGAAGTTTGCCCTCCACCCAACAATCCTTTTAATGATTTTATTCAGAAGGGGTTGGATATCCTCTCTCCTCAGTTTATCATAGTGGAGAGGGATACCTAGGTACTTAATGGGGAAGTTACCTTTATTACAGACTAGAATAGAGAGGAAGTCAGCTAACTCCTGATCATCCATGTTGATAGGGATGAGTTCACTTTTAGAGTAGTTGATTCTCATGCCTGAGACTTGTTCAAACCAGGTTAGAACAGTTTTCAGATTGCTAGCATGTGTGGAGTCATTGTCTAACAAAAGGATGGTATCATCTGCATATTGAAGGCAGATGATGCCACTAGGGCGGACCTCAGGACAGAGCCCTGCAATCAGACTATGATCAGCAGCTTTGCTCAGCATTTTAGTAAGAAAGTCCACTACTAAATTAAACAAAAGCGGGGAGATGGGGTCACCTTGCCTAAGGCCTTTACCAGCAAGGAAAAAAATCACTTTCACAGTTATTTAACTTGACCCCAACAGACCCCCCATGAGTAAGTTGCTGGATCCAACTCTCCTCTATGAAAGGCTTGGAAAAGATCTAAGAGATCATTTTTCACCAAGTCCCAAAAATGCTGGTAAAACAAGAAGGGAATCACATCAGGACCAGGAGCCCCATCAGGATAAGAGCTAAAAATGGCTTCCTTCACCTATGTCTCTGAAAAAGGGGCTTCTAGCAGCTCAGTTTCAGCAGGAGAGACTTTTTCGGAAGCAGAGAAAAAATTGTTTTGTAGAGAGAACCCAGAAGGGTTTTCTTTCTTAAACAGGTCTTTGTAGAAGTCACTAGCCACTTTCAGCATCTCATCTACCTCAGTAACAGGGCCATTAGGGCCATCAAGGGAGTGAATGAGGGTTTCCCTCCTCCTCTGGTTAGCTACTGCATGGAAGTAAGCAGTATTTCTATCACTTCCAACATATCTAGCAGAACTGTGGGTTTTCCTTCTGGCAGGGCAATTCTCAACTTTATGGGTAACCATTTTGCAGATAAAACAACTCTTGGGCTTGACACATTTATCCAAATGATGCCCTGGTTCCCCACAGTTGTAGCAGATCACCTCAGAGTATGCCATAAGGCCTGAAGCAGGGACATGAGCAGTTTTCTGGATGTCCTATCTCTTCTTTTGCTGATTCTTTCCTTGAGATTTCCCACTGATCTGAGAGTCAGAACCACCAGCAGATTGATCTTGGGCAATTACAGGAGCCTGCCCAGATTGTGCCCCCATTTGGGGCAGAGGTGGGCCATACCACTGCCCAACCGGCACTCCCCCCATTGTGATAGGGTAAATTCATCGGAGTTCCTGGTTCCTGCTCATCCTCCAGCCAGATGTTGTCTCTCAAGAAGCAGAAATAACCACCAGACAGCTCAATTGAAGCAGATTGCAAGCCTAATTTCAATCTTCTGCAGGTTTGGGGGAGAGATAAGGTAGGGGATCCACCTGCTCCGGCTCTGGTGGCGTGCTGGTGGGCAGGAGTCCAGTCAAGCATTCCCATCTCGCAGCACGGCGTGGATCTCCTGAATTCACTTCTCCTTTCGCCCATCGAACGAACGCAATCGGCGGCTCATTGGGGTGGGGCATCCTGTGCTTCTCCAAGAAATCTCCTTCGAAGTAGATCCACAGGGCTAGATTCAGCAGCTACCAATCCACATGATCCTTGCACATCCGAGCATACCTGCGCGAGTGAGAGAACGGATTCAGTCCCTCCTCGGCTTCCTCCCTCGCATCTTCCTCCTCTGCTTCCCTCCATTCGCGCGTGCACTGGGTCCAGAAGAGAACATCGTCGCGGATCCGCATCGCCCGCTCCCTCCATCTCCTCCTTCGAGTCTCCCGCAGCACCGCCGACGCGACGGAGTCGAGCGGCTGGAGCATCCGCGGGAAGGCTTTGTAGACATGTGGGAGATGCATCTTGTACATCTGCCTGTCTTCCAGCCATTCCCCCGTGGATATGGCCGGCGACTCCATGGGGCGCGCGAGCGGACTTGCTGAGGGGGCAAGCGCGCCCGGAGTCAGGAGGCGGGGGGTGTCGGCGAGATCTATTTGCCAATTACTCCCTCCTTTTCGGTTTATAGGGCTCAATTCAAAAATCTCACCAACCAAGGTAGATGATGAATGGTGGAATACTTTTTGTAGTTTGCAAAAGCACCTAATTAATGCACTTGTTTTCCTCAAAAAATTATGTTTATCAATGCATAAATTGCAATGCATGCATGCATAAAGTACATGCATTGGTCAATTTTCTCTTAATACTTGCATGCAATGATTTAATGCACCTTGGAATCTGAACATGTGATGGAAAACAACCAAATTGAGCCTTATAAAATTGAAAAACTAAAATTTTGAGATAAGCCCTATAAACCGAAAAGGAGGGAGTATGTGAACTAAACAGTCAACATATAAAATAATTTAAATATATATAATATAGTTAGAAGGGAAACATAAGTTGGACCTGGCGTTCCTATTCTTATATAGAAAAATAGAACATACCTCTGTGTTTTCTTCAAAAAAATACATAAATTGGCTGCCAAAAATAAAACCTCAGATGGAAGGTCCATAGGCCGGTCGATACATGACGGCCCTAAGAAAATACAAACAGGCCTATGGACCTCCCATCCGAGGTCGTGGGCTGCGCATGTTAAAAATGAAAGCCTAGACGGGGCAGCCCAAAACCACGTCCAACACTTGCCAAAACTTCGTCCCTCGTTTTCTTTGTGTTTCGCACACTCGACATTGTGTGGGCATTTTGACTGTGCATCATATGAAGATGTGCTATGAATGTTGATCAGCATGATGTTAACTGGCTGGTAGTTCCATTTTCGACCATGAATAAAACTTCCAACATGATGTTAACCCTGTTTGAAAAGGCCGTGTTAATATAAATGCTCCGCCTCTGAAAGTTGTAGTTTCTTATCTGAAACTGAACTTGCAGTTTCTTATCTGAAACTGAAACTTGCAGTTTCTTCTCTGAGAATCACATGGTCTGCACTTTTATACTCCTATGAAACTACATTTTTAAGTTCTAAAAATAGATCTCTAGAATTCATAAAATACTTCATATGCTCAATACTGCAAATCTGAAATTCAAAAGACATTCATATCTGAAAGTACTTTCAAAATACACAACACAAAACACAATTCACAACCTGCAAATACTGACAACCCTAAGCTCCTCCTGACAATTCACAACATGCCCGACTATTGGGCTGGGGGGGGGGGGGCAGCACCCTCCTATTCCCCGGCGGCAGACAGCCGCCCCGTGAGACGATGTGAACGGCGAGGGAGATGATGGCGGGGAAGCGTCGTCGGGCCACTTGCTTTTCTCCTCTTGCAGTTGGGTTCGGTCGACGAAGACTCCACCGGCTCGCTCTAGCAGGACACCCTCACAAACAGCACCCTGTAGATGCTCGATCCTTCAATCTCTGGTGGATGCTCCATCTGGGATCAATACTCCCACCACCGCTCCCTCACGATCGGATTCGGTGAATCTGTTTGCTCCATGGCCTAGAGGAGCAGCTCTATGTACTCCAGCGCGACTCCCTCCGGGAGTATCGCCGCCTTTTCACTCTGTTGCAGATATTTGGCCATGGATGTCGCCGTCACCGCTAGTTGGTCCTTGTTGTCAAACCAAGACTGTATCTCCAACATCCCAGCTAGCTTCACAGGGTCGCCGTCTGCGATCCTCACGTATCGGTTGTACTCCTCCATCATTCTACTTCTCCACAGCACCTTCACTCGTCGGCGGTGGTGTTTGAATGGAAGAGGAGAGGAGCAGCGCTGGTTTTGGATTAGAACGGGAGAGGAGCGACGCTGGTTTTGCACTGGAATAGGAGAGGAGGGGCGGTGGTTTTGAAATGGAAGAGGAGAGGAGCGGCGCTGCATTTAGATTGGAACAGGAGAGGAGCGGCGGTGGTTTAAGAGGAGAAGAGCGGAAGAGCGGCGCTGGTCTTGGAAGTATTTTTTTGTTGTTTCGCGTATTTTGGGTCAAAGTTTGACCACGTACTGTATTTGACAAGCAAAATGTAAATGCATGTCACCAAAAATTGTACCGTTTGGTTCGTATCTGAATGTACTTTCAAATTATACTCCCTCCATTTTTTTATACAAGGCCACAAACTCATATTATAGGTACCAAGGTAAAAATCAATGCTATGTTTAAGTCAATGTTGCTAACTAGCTTGTCACCTTGATTGTCGTGTTAATTAATGTGGTTTTTCTCTCCCAAGCACAACAAGCCAACCCTCTTACTCCTCATTGGTTGATTAATGTTGGGAATGCAAGCTAACCTTCTCACTCCTGCATGCACACAAGGGATATTAATGTCCTCAGGTGCTAGTACGAGGCAAACACCATCAATTTTGCCTCAATTAATGTTAGTGGCCTTGTATAGTTGCAAATTGTAATTTTGATAGGGGCCTTGTATACAACGTATAACATATATTTTATGTGCGAAAATCATGGTCAATTATGACCCAGAATAAAAGGGAGACTAGTTAATGTGGGGTCGCTTTCTTAATTGAAGGGTAAATTGATTTTTATTTTGATCCAGTCAGAGCGCGCCGGCCCTCTCGTCCAATCCTAAATTGCTGTCGCACGCTCGTCTCCCTCTTCTCCATTGCAAAACCACCTCCTCTCCTCTTCATCATCTCCATTCCAAAACCACCATCTCGCCTCTCCCTATTCTCTATTGCAAGACCACCGTGTCTCCTCCGTTTTCTAGACGCTTTGCTCCATGGCGCGGGTGCAATCCATGGATACAAAATTAGTATACTGTATACTATTTAAAAGTTGAGGGCGGGGCTTTTCCTGCACGGTAGGCGGCGGGGCAGTTCTGCCTAGTCGGTTCAACAGAGATGCGAGAAGACGAGGGAGTAGGCTGCTGCAAACGCAGGGCTGTGTGATTTGACAATGAGTTACTGCTGGATAGGTGGGGCCTCGTGATTTGACTTGCCATTATCATTTTAACTGCGGCGCTATGACCGGCGTGAGTTTCCCAGATTCCTGACCACCTCCATACAGGTGCCTCTCCCAATGCTCCACCATGTAGTAGAGGCTGGCTCTTGCATGAGAGCCCACTTCTCCACTTTTTCCTTGCCTCTCTTTCCTCCACATATGCAAAAATGCCATGTAAAGCGCACTATTGTACTTACTTTTACTTGCTCCTACAGGTGCTTAAGCTTGCCACATAGGCATAATGTTTGATGTGGCAAGTTAATCAAGAAGAGAGAGAGACTAGTTTGGTGACCCAAGGAAGAAACGGTGCTAAGCACGTGTACCTAGGTGAAAAGACAATTTTGTGTCTATAGCTAATTAAATGAAGCAAACTTAGCAACACCATTTCATTGGAAGAGGTCACTCCTTGGCAAATGCAATAAATACATGCGCTTACTAGCACCGTTTCTTCCTTGAGTACGAAGAAAGAGATAGAGAGGAGTAACAAAAAATACACTTATAGCCAACCTTGTAGTATGAGTGACTAAGTGATGACTATGTATGACATGCCAACATCAGATAGCCTAACGCACCGTGTTAAATCTCCAAGGGCGCGACCGCGCGAGCGACGCGATGGTCGTGGTAGGCGCGACCATGATACGGGCTGCTGGCAGCCCTTGGATCTGAGATCAAACGGTCGCATGCTAAGTTGGTGAAAATTTGCAGAATAACCCTCCAGGATAGGATATTCACCCATAGGTCTAGAATCACACCATGCAACCGTTCGATCTCAGATCCAAGGGCTCTCGGAAGCTCGTATCATGGGAGAATGGAAAGCCACTACCCTGCCATTCGCACGCTGGCAGTTCGCTCCTACTCGTCCCCGCACGTCCTTCAATACTATGGTGGTTCGCTCCTAGTCGTCCCGTCCATTCACATTACGGAGTTCCACTAATCCTAACCCTCCTCCCAAATCCATGGCGTCCCAAATCTCCATGATCGGCGGTGAGTACAAGGTTAGAACCATCACCGGTGATGAGTTCGACATCATCTACACCCGTTCTTCCGCGACGGTGAAAGGATGCCTTTCTCGCTTCAGATGCATGTTCGAAAACTCAGATGATGAGTGGGTCGCTGGGCTAGATGTTAGTACACCACAGTCCTGGGACGAGAGAAGGATCTAAAGGACGAAGAGAGGAAGAAGCCCGCCGTGATCTAGGTTTGCGTGCATGACTTATGCTTGGTCTACCACATATGCCATGCCGACATTGAGTGCCAGAATTTTAAGGACTTCCTCGGGAGCAACCTAGTCAAATTCGTTACTGTAGACTTTGGTAACGACAAAGAAATCCTGGGTCGGATAGGCCTCGTTGTAGGCAACCCCTTCGACCTCCAAAAGAATCGGCTGGTGCCCTCTCGTCAGCCTTCGATGCTGACCCTGGCAGGAGCCATGGTTCATCCTTCATACGGTAAACTGGTGAAACCTCCATACACGTTTCATCGTCATGCATGGCAGCGGAATGTACTAGATATAGACCACATCCAGTACGCTGCAATGGATGGATACCTTTGCTTCAATATCTACAAGGGTTGGATGAAGAGCAACAGCCAAGTGTGCGGTTCAAGCAAAGAAGTATCGGCCAAGAGGAAGAGGGACAAGGACGAAGTCGAGGACGTGGACGAGGAATCCGAGTAAGGTGGAAGTGTCGTTGCTCATGGTGGTTCTAATGCAGTGTCTACCGGAATAGTTGCAAAGTTTAATTTCAGGTGTGCTTAATTTAATTTGAGGGGTGTGTTGTGCTGAGCCCCCAACAGAACTATGTTATGTTTCTTCTTGTTACTTTAACTCTTCAGTACGTACATACTAGTATTTCTTACATTTCATCTTTTAGTTGGTATAGTACTACCACTCATTTCTTCACATTATATACGTACAATATATATGGCCAACATCATATAGCCAGCAGTTTAGTTGTCAAAGAATTTCAGGGTGCTTAGTTTTGTCAAAGAATTCCAGGATGCTTAGAGGGTGCTTGGATCCAAGGGACTTATTTTAGTCTGACTAAAAATAGTCTCTTTAAGAGGCTAAAGTTCCAAGCACCCCTGACTAAAGAGGGGCTAAAACTAGTCTTGAGACTAAATTTTTATAGTTAGGGGTACCCCTACTAAAATGTGGATTAGTCCTCTCTCTACTCATTTAACTCCTCTCCTTTAACACAGACGAGTTCTGGATTGGAGGGTTTGGAGGATAATAAATGCTCATTAACTTGATTTTAGCCTTTTTAGTATTTGGATCCAAGCATGGGTGAGGCTAGCATGTTTTAGTCCCACTACTTTTAGCCATGGGACTAAAACGTACCCAAGCACCCTCTTAGTTTTATTTGAGGGGTGGGTTGTGCTGGACACCATTATTGTGACTAGCCTTTTTAATAGTACTATATGCATAATTTGGCGACGAGCGCTCTCTATATGTACCACCTTTTTTTTAATTTCAAGTTTTGCTCCATGGCGCAATCCATCGATACTACTGCTGGTACAAAAGTATACATTTTTTAAAAGGCTAGAGGGCGGGGCAGTCTAGCTTGGTCGGTTTCACGAGATGCGAGGGCCTTTGTGATTTGACGGCTCATTACTGCTGGAAGGCGGGGCCTTGTGATTTGACTGCTCGTATAAATGGACCGACGACCTGATCGAGGAGGAGCAAAGAACCGTGCGGTATACTCAAGTTTTCCACTGGAGTAGTACTGCGACGGAGGAGCACGAAACACGGCAGCCCAGTGCCATATGGCGATAAAAATGATCTAATTTGCTAGTCATCTCATTGTTAGCATTGTTCTATTCATTCCCTCAAAAAAACATTGTTCTATTCATGCCCCGCAGAGAATGTGACACGTGCGGCGAAACACCCGAAGCAAAATATGAAACACAGGAGCAAAAGAAGAAGGAAGATTATCACCCCAAATGATCTAATTCGCCGCGGAGTCGTAACTGCTTCTTCATCGCCTGCACGACCTCCATCTCCTTGCGCATCTCCTCCGCCATCTTCATTATTGTGTCCATGACGTGGCATTTCTCGACGCGAGCCTTCATCATCTGTTCCACGGCCATATTACGTACCTTGACAGCAGCCGCGTGCTCGATGCGGAGCTTCGCCAACTCTTCCTTCTGTTCCATGGCGAGGGCCTGCAGCATCTTCATCGAGGAACTACTATTCTCATGCAGCTTCTTCCAGCCGGCGTTATTCTCCTTCAACAGGTCGATCTCGTGGCAGAGCTTCGCATTGTCCTCCCGAAGTCACAGGATTTCGCCGGTCGCCTTCTTCTCCGAGGCAATGCTCTTCTTCAGTAGCATCACCAAGCCGGCGGTCAACTCCCCCTGCTGATTGAGCTCAGCGGGCATGTCGTCGAGGCTCTCCTTCAGCAACTCCATCAAGCCTTGGATGAACTCCTTCTGCTTATTGAGCTGATCAGGCATGCCGTCGAGGGATAACGACTCCAGCTCCGCCGGCTCGGCATTTTCGCCTCCGCGGCTAGGGCGCTCCTGGGAGCCATCGCCTGCCCGTGAGAGATCTTTCGAGGTCTCTGCGTGGCGGCGAGCCCTCTTTTTTTCCGCAGCCTTGGTTGCCGCTCCCTTGTTACGAGTAGTTCTCGACCTAGAGCTCCGCTCACCGGCCATGGCAACGACGGACGAA
Source organism: Triticum urartu (assembly GCF_003073215.2). Classification (NCBI taxonomy): domain Eukaryota; kingdom Viridiplantae; phylum Streptophyta; class Magnoliopsida; order Poales; family Poaceae; genus Triticum; species Triticum urartu. The sequence continues at coordinate 468,829,988 of NC_053027.1, forward strand.
GAAGAAGCACTTATGAGGAGGAAAGGTAGAGTGATTTTCGGTTAGGCAGTTCCCCTTTTTATAACCTAAGTACTAGCACTAGTACTAATACCTGCATAGTGGGAACACGTTCAGGTTTGGTACGTACTACTAGTAGGTGTGAGCAGGCTTTTGAATGTGATGGGAACAAGGTAAAGATTAATTGATGGTTTTGGTTTCGAGGCCCAAAACGGCTCCCGATGAGTTTAGCGGAACATAAATTTCAAGTACTACACTGCTCAAATGCGTAAATATTGAGTAGTATGTTACTGTCAGAAATTAGCACAAAATACGAAGGAGACCAATGGAAGTACTACTAGAAACCCACGATTTAACTACTCGCATGCGCGCAGTGGAGTAATAATGTCTTTCTTCCGCCCTCACATCCACTTAATTTGCATGCGATGTATTAATCGACCATCAATGAAGTGAACGACTTTACACGCATCAAATTATCACATGGGGGCGGATCTTGGTACAAAATTGCATCCGCCCGTGTACCCACGTGTGCGTGCGAGGAATGAGTGCGTGCATGTCGTGCGTGCACATCTTCGCTTCGTGCATGTACCGCCAGTATGGCTCAGGGAGGACGAGTACATTCTTCTGGAACCAGCAGCACGTCACTGTGATCAATCCACGCAAGGAGGTCGCGACAACACCTACATATGTGCCACATGGCTTCATGAACTGTAAGAGAGACACTGTGTAGCGTGCCATTGGTATTCTAATTTATGTGTTTTGCACAAACTCGAAATACTAGTAAGGTACACGTGCATTGCACGCATCAGATTTTGCAACCAAATTATGAATAAATACCACACTATAGCATGTAAGCTCTGAGTCATATATGCCTGATGTAGCCCTTCGTTTAATTCTTATAGTTCATCTCATTCAAAATCAATTAATTTTTATAAAAAGCTAAGAACGCGGGAATAGGAAAAACATGGGATTATAGTGGAATGTCATCTTGAATTCTACAGGATTGTACGAGTGTTTGATTGTGCATAGAAAAAACGCAGAATTCTTTCAAAGAGGTTTGAGTGGATGGGATGTTTCCTATGAAATCTAGTGCAAATGAATCATATGGAAAAATTCCTATGGTTTACAATCCTGCGAATCAAACAACCAAGATAGGAAAAATTCCTAATGATTAGAATCCTCCAAAATTCCTTTGAGAATCCTTTGAATCAAAGAAGCCCTTAATATATTTTATGATTCATGGAATTGTGCGTTGTAAAGCATAAAGTAAAAACAAATAATGGCAATTCAACTAGAAAAAAAGTTTGGGCAGTTATGATACGGAAGAATCTAGAACAAAAGAGAACCACTGTTGTTTTGAGGTTTGTGCATTATGCTTAAGTTCAACTATGGAGTCTTCTAGATTGTACATGTGGCAAAATCCGGTGGGTGGGCTAGAAGATGGTGCGAGGGGCCGAGTGGAAGGAGACTATGAAGGAATGCACAAGTGGAGATCGATATTTAGAGAGAGGGGGCGAACACGTGCGTTGATGCGCGCAGTGGCGGAGCCATGAAAAATAAATGAGCTAGGGGGCCAAGCATTGCTAATCCTTTACGAGGAGGGTCAATTCATGAACTTAAACCATTTTTAGCAGTAATTGTCTAATGATCACATTCATATTAGCCTTGATATATAGTGATGTTAGGGGGGAGGGGGGCAGGGCCCTTACTGCCCCCTGTCTTCGCCATTGTGCACGCATCTGAGAGATGAAGAGGAAGGCATGGATGATGAGAGGGGGACGTTGGATACATAATTAATGTGGGTGTATTAGCTATATATGTTAATCCTATATAGATAGATATAGATTGATCGATGTGGACGTGGGAAAGAGGGTGAGACCTCATTGGATATATCGATTGATCGATTTGTGTGGAAAACTATGAAAGACCTAGCTATATACACACATACATAGAGGAACATCGATCGTTGCGCATGCACGCGTGAGAGATAAAGAATGCCCGATATGATGGAGAGGGGGATGTGTGTTGGTGTGTGCCTTCATGGGAGACCGACCTGAAGAAAAAGATTGCATGCGTGCGATGGATAATGCCGACTGCTAGTGTGTGTGCATGCATGCACGAGAGAAACTTAGTGGTACAATTATAAAGAGAAGACTACTATGTGGGTGTAAAAGAATAGCTGAATAGGTGAGGTCACAATCAATGTAAAGTTGAATTCAAATATTTGAATAAGAGATCCTGATGTTTGAAACCCATGCATGCATGAATATAACGGAGATCTGCGCGGTGTGGTTTGGAAACGAGCATGTTGTAATGTATACACATTGAACAAGGTCAGACTGATTTGAATTTGAGATACCAATGGCACACATCATTTGGCCACGTCGCATCCGTCCATGGACACACTATTCTAATTGGAGATGATGGGCGGCTTTTGCATCACATATCTATATCTATACCCCTATATATATTATATTTTTTATATTGTGTGCGGGTAACTTTAACTTTGAAAGATGGTCGTTGGATGAGGCGAATCCGATGGTCCAAAGATGGCAAATTTGAGCACTACTGGCCGTTGGATATCATCTAGATTCCACCAGATTTCGCCACATGTATAATCTAGAAGAATCCATGGTTGAACTTAAGCATTTTTAATGAACAAACATCAAAACACAAGCACTTCTTATTTGTTCTAGAATCTTCCGAATCAGAATTGCCCAAATGTTTTTCTACATGATTTGCCATTATTTGTTTTTACTTTATGTCTTACGACGCACAATTCCATGAATCTTAAAATAGATTAGCTTTCTTATAGAAACTAGATGATTTTGAATGAAATGAACTATAAGAATTAAACGAACATCTACATCATGCATATATGACTCAAAGCTTGCATGCTATAATGTGGTATTTATTCTTAATTTGGTTGCCAAATCTCATGCGTGCAATGCACGTGTACCTTACTCTAGTCTAAATGGTGTTTGTGTGTGTGTTGTGCGTGTTGAGGTGCAAATTGTCTTTTTTTGGGTACACATTAAGCTTGTTCTTCCGAAATTTCAAGCCGCGCCTTGTTATGCCGAAAATTCAAGCTAGTGTCTCTGTCTATCGTGCTGCGAAACTCCCGCCTCTTCAACCCGCGTCTTGTTAGCCCGAAATATTTAAGATATATCTTTGTCTCGTTGTGCTCCGACAACTCCCTCCATGTCAACCCGCGCCTTGCTATTCCGAAATTACAACGCGCGCGAAAACTCCCACCTCCTGTGAAATCCAGACACGGGAAATGCCCGTGGTACCCCTGAACCGAAAGAACCGCCTCAAATCGGTGGGGGTACTTTCGTAACTTACCCCACATTTCGGACAAGCGCGTCTCTAAGCCATGGTTCCCCACTGCCATCCCATCCTCCCACCCATTCGTACACCGAGGCCGCGAAAACCCGTGACGAAACCCCACACTCTGCTTCGTCTGCCACCCAGCCGGAGCCTCTTCCCCGATGACGTGGTCCACAGCAACACCTCGACGTCCCTCATCCACCGTACTGGATGAGGATCCGTCATCGATCTCATCATCCCGCCGGTTCAGCCACCCCGTCCTCCACCTCCAAGGAGCTGCCCCGATGTTCCCCTCGTCTTTTGCGCCACCTCCATTCCCACACCGCCGTCTTCACCTGCAGCACCGGAAGAGCATCATCATCACCGTTTCCTTGGATGAAGCTGCGGCCTAATCGGCGCCACCAAAGAGGTTGTACACTAATTGCCTCATTTTCTTGTTGATTCGATCTCACGGTGCTGCCGGCGCTCGGTCCCGAGCCGACACGGCGCGGCTCCATCCACGGCGGCGTCGCCGGCCACTTCCTCCACGGCATCGCTCCCTCGGCGGTGACGTCCACATCAGTAGGACCTGCTGCTGCTTTAGCTCTCGCTCACGCTGCTGCTCTGCTCTTGCTCTCGGTCCCCTGCCTGGTTTGCTCTTGGTATTGCTCTTGCTCGTGCTGCTGCTCTCGCTCTTGCTCTTGCTTGCGATGCTGCTCCGATTTAGCTACACTTCAGTCGACTGAATCGTCTTTTGGGTCAGTCGATTTTCAGGTGGTGGGGGGGGGGGCTCGCCGGGGTGAAGGAAGAACCAGCCGCAGCAGGGAGGGGGGCTCGCCGGAGAGATACCCCACTATCTATCTTAGGGTTCAGGATGGGGGCGGTGGTCGCCGACGGTGGCGGGGCGTTGGCGAGGCAGTGGGTGGGGATCGTCGGAGAAAAAGCTCGGCACGGGGTGGCCTAGAGGGATGGCCGGGGCGGCGGCGGACCAGCGGTGGGGAGTGTTTTCGGGGCGGGCGGGGCGGCGCACCGTCGGCCACGGGCGGCGGGGGGCTGCTGTTTGGCCGGCTCAGGGGGGTGGAGGTTGAAGATGAACCGCAGGCCCTTGATTTCGTATCCAACGGCTGCAAAATCGACTGACCAGAGATGAAAAAGCCAGTCGACCAACGTGTAGCCTCACCTTGCTAGTGCGTTCAGTTTCGACAGCAAAATTCAGTTTCGACAGTTAAGTTCAGTTTCGACAGTTAAGTTCAGTTTCGACAGTTAAGTTCAGTTTCGACAGTTAAGTTCAGAGATGAGTGGCTGATGTATTTTACATCTAGCACTTTGTGGTTATGTATTTTACGTCATGTATTGGAGATGCTATTAGAATTCCACTCAGGTTAACGTTGTTCGTTGTCTCTCTTGTCCTGCTTCAGCCTCGGCGTCGTACAACTCACCGGAGCTGCTCCAACGACGAAACCCTCCATCAAAGTGGAGCAGTACCTCGGGCTCCATCTCCAGACGCCTAAGATCTTCTTCCCCTCCTCCGACAGCCAAGTCAGCCGGAGCATCCTCACCGGCCAACCCAATCATGCTGAGATCGACATGGCTTCGCCAAAGAGGTTCTAAACTTGTTGCATCTCTTTTTACTCTACATGTTATATATATTGTCCACTGAGCACTCGTAGTAACGGGAAATATGATTATTTTATCCTACTATATGACAAGCAGTGAGGTACCAGGCAACTTAGCTATCCGTGATGGACTCTCTTGAACGCCATCATTATTTATCTCTGCGCGTTTCAGCTATGCATTTGTCGATGGGCCTGGGAGTTGAGCTAGTATGCCAGTGGCCTGGGTCCAAAGTAATAGAAGTAGCACAAAAACATTTTTTTAGTGTAGGATTTTCCTTGCTCAAGCCTGCCTACTAGAATCGCCAGTGCTTGAAAGGAAAAGTGAATGAAAAACATCGGAATTGGAAAGTTTCCTATGGTACTACTTTTCATGAATTTGGTGCAAAGGAATGGAGCAAAGGAAAACTGTAGGATTTGTTCCTTTAGTGTCTCCTTGAAAGAAAAACCGTAGGAATGCTAATTTCCACTTCTCCTCCTTTTCATATTCCTATTCATCAAGCACAAGACTAAGAGATAGTAGCATAATAGCATTATAATCGTACATTTTCTTGTGGTTTGACTTAATCTCACCATGCTTTTTTGCATCCTGTGATCTTCCAATTGTTGTGAATCAAACACCCAGATTGGCAGAAATCCTGTGTTTTTAAATTCTCTGTTTTGCACGTGCATTCCTATCATATTCCTGTCTATTTCCTATCCCTGCATTGTTAGAATCCTCAAATTCAAACAAGCCCTTACTCAATTACTTCTGTTATAGATATGTGTCAAAGAAAACCTTGTGTGGTTTGTCCTGCTCCTGCGGCGATGTGTTCCACCCCAGCTCAGCTGCTCCAATGATGGAAGGGTTCACCACAGCAGGGATCCGCTCTCCAGACTGTCTTTCGCCGCCTCAGATCTTCTTCCCCGCCGCCGGCAGCCACGACAACTGCATTACCATCATCAACTGAGCAGATGACCTTGAGGACTACACGGGTCCGCAAGAGAGGTCGCACTCTTCCATGTCTACTTACGTTATGCGTCGCTTAATATGATGACATGCTACATTATCGCCGTGTTCACGTATTAGACTCCGAGCCAGTTCCAAACTAATGTTGAAACTTGAGTTTTTAAATGGTTGTGGGGTACATATTGGGGCAGCAATTAGTACTATCTGTCTACTATCTGGTTAATCTCCGGCGTCTACTATGAGTTTCATGTTGGATGCAAACAAACATTAAAGGAGACATTATCTATATTTTTTAACTAAAGCTATTATCTGCCTGCTATCATTGGTTTTGGGTCTATCCACAGTTTGCTACCATCACTCTGGATTTGTGCATGCACTCCTTACATAATCTCACTATGTTTTATTCCTATGCATGCCAGTTATTGTACACAATGGAACTGATCATGTAGAGCAAAAGAGACGAGCCTTGCGTGGCAATAAAATTTCATGCAGACGTCGTTCCATGGTGGGCGCAAAGGCAGCCCCCTCCACCCATTTCAGATCGTAATAAAGAGGAAGATAACTGTTATGAGGGGGATTCAGAAGGAGAAGACCACTCCTATTTACCCCATGAGGTCTTTGCTCTAACTTGGCATGCTGATGTTGGTAATATCATGCATATGGTGCCTTGCATTGCTTACTGTATACATTAAAGATGTCATCCACTTAGTTTAGACATGCTTTGTGTCAATGCCGTCTGTTTAGTTTCTTTATCGTATATGTGAATCATGCAATGCCATCTTGTCTAGCCAGGCATCATATATGTGAATTTTGCAATGCCACCCTGGTTAGCCAGTCATCTTATATGTGAATTATATCATGCCATCATTTTTTATTACGTGTTAAATTTGTCAACAATTTTAGTACATTCAATTACTCTTCCTGTGCATCAGCCATTTGGCGCGGTCATGGAAAAATCTGGAGTGGAAACAAGGTCTTCAGAGCAGACAATGCTATCTGACGAAGCGCATGTCTTGCTGGTTACTGATAGCTCCTCAGAGGAGGATTCAGAGACAGATGACCAGTCATATTCCCCCCCCCCCCCGAGGTGCATGCCCTAACTTGGCAGGGTTATGTTGCTCATATCGTGCATATGGTATCTTGCATTGCTATGTCATTTGCTTAGTTTAGACATGCTTTGTGTGAATGCCACCTGTTTAGTGTCTAATTACCATATATGTGAATTATGCAGTGCCATCTTGTTGCAAGACATTATATATGTGAATTATGCAATGTTATCTTGTTGCAAGGCATTATGTATGTGAATTATGCAATGCCATGCTGTTTAGGCAAGCGTCATATATGTGAATTATATCATGCCGTCCTTTTTTTGTATTTCTCATTGCTTTTGTCGACAATGTTTGTATATTCAACTGCTCTTCCTGTGCATCAGCATTTGAATTGGTGATGGAGAAATCTGGAGTGAAAACAAGGTCTTCAAAGCAGACAATGCTACCTACTGAAGCAGATATCTTGTTGGTTATAGATAGCTCTTCAGAGGAGGATTCAGAGGCAGATGACCAGTCCTATTATCCCCCTGAGGTGTATGCTCAAACTTGGCAGGGTTATATTACTCATATAATGCATATGTTGTATTGCAATGCTTAGTTTTTACATCATATACACAATATTGAATGCCATCTCCTTAGTTGACACATCATATATGCGATTGCCCTCTACTCACTTCCTTAGTATATAAATCATATATTTGAATTATGTCATGCTATGATGTTTACATAGACAGCATATATCTGAATTATGGCATGCCAACCCATTTTCTAAAGACATAATATAGTTATATCATCTCATCCTGTTTACATAGTCATCATATTTAAATTATGTCATTCTATCCGTGAATTATATCATGCCATCATGTTTCCATCGACGACATGTTTGTGATTTATGGCATGCCAACCACTTTAATAGACACATCGTATAGTTATATCATGTCATCCTGTTTACATAGTCATCATATTTTGAAGTATGTCATTCTATCCTGTTTAGTTAGCCATCATACATGTGAAATTGTGTCACGCTATCCTGTTTAATTAGCCATCATATATGTGAAATTATGTCCTGCTATTCTATTTGCTTAGACAACATAAATGTGAATTATTTCATGCCCTGTTTTCTTCCCTACTATCCATTCCACCTGTCTATCTTACAATGTCTGTACATTCAATTACTTTTCTTGTTTATCAGCCATTTCAATTGGAGGGAGTGATGGCAGTATCTGTGGGAGTAAAAACACGGTCTTCAGAAAAGATCGTGCTACATGTCGATGCAGGTAGAACCACGGTTGTACTTGCCCAAGAACCAGCCCCACCACACATAACCCACACTCATGCAGATTGTACCCCTACCCAGTTGGACAGAGAACCAGCTACACCCCTTCTAACCCCAACCCCAGCAGATAGACACCCAGTTCCCGTTGACACAACACCGTCTCCACCACAGAGCACCTAAACACGAGCAGTTCGTAAGGCAACTGCAGTGCCCAAATCATGAGGACCACCACTCCGAACCCGAAGTCAACGCTTAAAGCAAAATAAGAATTGTTCTCAGGTCAGGTTCTGTAGCTATGGTTCATACTACTTTGCTCTTGCATCACTGTATTTACTGATACCAACTAATTTCAAATTTGAAGGATGCAATTGAAACTCCAATGGCGCAACAGGTATGTTTTAAACCTATTTCTTCAACGTGTTTGGCTGTTTGCTGTTGTAACTTGCTTTATATTGATTTCAGTTTCAATTGAATAAACAGTTATGTTCTCATGCCATGCACATTACAAGTGTTGTTATAGCTGTGTAGTTTCCCACACTTATATTCTGTCTATGCTGCTTTGTCTTAAATAGATATGATTCGAACTGTATCTATCTTGATTTGGCAACATAAACTAGAATGATATAGACCATACAGTGACCATACTACATAGATATATGTTTGTTTCATGCTGTTATCCTGTCCACCTTACTACTGAACTGGTAAACCTAAGATGTGTTTGTTTATTTCTCTTTTAGAACGCGGATAAAATATTGGAGAAGAGTACCCTGTTATGCAATGGTAAAGGAAGTAATGCAGATAAGGTTCAAGATAGTGAGACATCCCTGTTGGTCTCCAACAAAGCTGATAAAAACTATATTGAAGACATTGAGACAACCCCAAAGTCCTGTCTTGATGTAGTGTCCGAGTTACTGGCTACCACTACTGGCACCAGCTCTTCGAACTCGTTGCCTGAATCAGTTCGGCTTCTTGAGTGTCAACTTCAAGTTGAAAGACATTGATCAGATGTTATGCGATAGGAAGCCGAAGGACTGAGGAAGTCCCTGCAGAATTCAGATGCATACTTTCTGGTGCAACAGCAAGCGCTGGAGGACTTAAGCGCCAAACAAGAGAAAGTTAATAAGCTTGCTAAGCATCTTGCCAGCATTATGGGTACCCAGGATATTGTTTCTTGAGCTCTTCTGAAGTGGTTTCAGTTCTGGACTTGTTTTGCTGCGGCGTTTATATGCTGCTGTGTTCCCTATATTTGCACTGGTGGCGAACTTTGATGCACAGTGGATGTAATATGTGGAATAGCCGTGATAGCCTAGTGTAAGTTGCTTGCTTATTTATTTCCTAGTTGTCTTGTTTATTTGTTTGCTTGTAGTTAGTGCAGTTCTTTTTCTGCGGTTTGCTAGTGGCTGCAATAACCTATTTTTTAAAACTAGGCCACAATAACCATGGGCTAATATTTACTGTAGTGACACTGGGCCTCCTACGGGCCATAGAAACTGTGGGCCTTCTACGGGCCGTATAAACAGTGGGCCTTCTACGGGCCGTATAAACAGTGGGCCTTCTACGGGCCGTAGAAACAATGGGACTTCTACGGGCCGTATCATCAATGGGCCTTCTACGGGCCGTATCATCAATGGGCCTTCTACGGGCCGTATCATCAATGGGCCTTATACGGGCCGTATGATCGATTGGCCAAACATGGGCCGAATAGATGCATTCTGGCCGTAAACGGGCTAGAGTTGGAATTGTCCGTTCATGGGCCGACCATAACGGGCCATCGTTAATAGGCCGTATTTGATGACGCTATGAAAACGGCCCAACGTATTAACGGACCACAAACGGGCCGACTGTAACCACGGGCTGAATTTTGCCCACAAGCAGAAAATGACAGTAAAGGGCCGTAAGTAAATGAATGCTGGAAATGAGCCCAAGAATAAATGGGCTCTGAAGAAGGCCGGAAGATAACATGGGCTGGAAACGGCCCAACGGTATAACGGGCCGTTAATGGGTATAAAGTGATACACTGTTCATCATGGGCCAGTTTCACCACGGGCCGTTAACGGGTGTAAAGTGATACACTGTTCATTACGGGCCAGTTTCACCACGGGCCGTTAATAGGCCAAGAGTTACATAGGGCCTCATATGGGCCGAAAGACATCATGGGCCATAGATGGGCCAAAAGTGAAAACGGGCTGGAATCATATTGGATGGCCCAGATGACGCTACCGGGCCTAATTCGGATAGGGCGTAACAGGCCTTGGGTTAGCGGGCTGTAAATGGGCTATATTCGAACAGGCCGTTAACAGGCTTTCCATGGGCCGGCCCGCCAGCTTTTGACCAAGTTAAACGGGCCGGCCTTTACACAGGAATGGGCCTCTGTTGGGCCGTGCCACGTGTCGACGTATCATAGGCGCCTATCTGACCCACTGACGAGCTGACACGTGTTTCGTCCGACCAATAAGAATTTTACACGTGGAAATTTCCCATTGGTCGGGGCTGTTAACGGGTTATCGGATCCAAAACCCGACCCGATAGTTTAACGGTGTTCCCTTACGGTGGATGCCACGTGTCGGTCACCCTTGACGAAAGCACTTCTGTGACGCACGATTTATCGTCATGGAAGTGGACACTTCCGTGATGATAATTTTGGTAATGTCATGGAACACTTCTATGACAGCACAGATATGACTATCTTGATTCTGTCGTAAATTTGTCATGGATGTACATGCATGACAAAAAAAGCGACCTACTGTGACAAACACGTATCATCACGGAAGTGTATTTTTTGTAGTGCTAGCAGTCCAGAAGCATTTCCTCCTAAGACGAGCAAAGTCATAAGGATTGTAGTCCGTGAAGAATACATGCTCGCTGAAGAAGTCATCAGCCTTGAATTTTTGCTTTCTTTGAGAAGGGATCATTTGTCTTGGGGAGAGGAGTGTCCGTCAATTGCATCACAACCTCAGGGATCTGGATCTCAGGTTCCGCAAGCTGAGGAATTTCAAGTTCTTCTTCAGTGGCAGCCCGAGACTTCAATTCTTCATTTACATTTTCTTCAGCACTAGTGGCTAGAATCTCTTCATGGACAGATGGTGTGGCATGAGGTTCTTCAGATCCCATTTGTACTTCGGTAGTGACAGGGGACTAAGGAATTTGTTGTAGGGGTGTGAATAGAGGAGAATTGGGATGCTGACTTTCCCAAAAGTCGTCGTTCAACACTGGAGTTGTGCATCCAATGTCCACATCTTCGTCTTCATTCATTTCTTCAACGCCGGCCTCTTCAGCAGTGAACTGAGGCGTGGGCGATGAGACTATTGGGGTTGAAGGGATTGCATCCGCTTCAATTTCTTCATCCAACTGCTCTGAGGAAGCAGAAGAAGGAATGTCTTAATCGGATCCGCTCGGGATCACGTATTCTTCATCAAAAGGAACAAGGTCCTTTGATGGCATAGATGAGACAGGAAAATTGGATTTTCAAATGAGCTGATCAGTGGCTTCATTTTCTTCGGAGTTGAAGAATCTGATGCAGTTGATGCCTTCCTTTTCTTCACAGCTGCATGCTCTGCAGCCTTGGTCTTCTTCACATCTGATGCAGATGGAAGGATCGGAGATGGTGTAGGCGCAGGAGGAGCAGATGAATTTGGTTCAAGATCTTCAGGCACAACTGATGCAGTTGCCCTGACTTCTTCATTTTCTTTAGGCGCAACACTAGTGGTTGCCCTGGCAATTTTTTTAGTGGCTGGAATGCAGTCATCAGCCCTGGTACTAGCATTTTCTTCAGCAGCCTGAGTATCATCAGCGGTGCTGGCATTTTCTTCAATAGGTTGAGCAGATGATTCGGCTTGAGGATTTTCTTTTTGCGTTGGGGCTGCAACATTGGAAGTGAACTGTTCAGTTAGTTTCACAAAACGGACCTTGGCTCCCAGCCAATCAGCGCGGGATGCGTCAAATTCATCACCGAGTTTCTTGATCTCAGATTGAATAGTGACAAGGCCTTCAGTTGTCATAGAGACAACGTTTTTCTTCAGGAAGCGCTCCTTTTTGTACCGCGCTTTCTTCAACTGCCTGGCCTTTTCAAATTTCCATTTTTCTTCCTGAATGAAGTGAGTTAACATATGACTTTGGCCAAGAGTCAGCTTGAAGTCAGGCATAGGAGTGTTGGGGTCCTTGTACCAGAAATCAATGTAATCAAGGATCAATTTTGGATCCAAAAGCAGAGGCACACTTGTGCCTTTGGCTCTAGCGGCCCTGAGTTGCCTGTCCCTGATGATTTCAGCAAGTTCTTCATCATCAGCTTCGTCTTCATCAGACGACACTTGAAAGGCGGCCTGCTTCTTGTGAGGACTTGGTCGAGAGCCTCGTCTAGCAGTGGCCTTTGTCTTCAGCAGAGAGGGGCCAGTTGATGAATTTGGTGCAGCCGAAGAACTAGCAGAAGCCCCCGAGGCAATAGAGATGGCTGTTGTCCTTTGGCACGTGGCGAGATGCACAGGTGCTGAGGATTTTTATGGAGGAGCTGGTGCGGCTTGAGGAATTGGCCATGAGGGCTTTGAAGAATCTGGCCGTGAGGGCATTGCTGAAGAATTTGGTCGTGAGGGCATTGGGGTTGAAGCACTTGGCTTATGAGCCGGCTTCTTTGGCATGGCCTTCTTTGGCTTGTTTGCAGAGGCCTCAATAGTGGCAGCAGCAGCAGAGTCTTCATTAAATTTCATCACTGCTTCCTTAGCTACTCTGGCTAGCTTGGCCTGGCACTTGGCCCATTCATCAGGATAATCCTCACCACGCTTGAGGCTGGTGGGATCAGCTACTTGGCCAGGTGCCAACGGAGGTCTTGGGCATGGAGGATTAAGAGCGAATTTCTTCATATGCTTGGGAGTAACATATTTGTATTCCCTCCATTCCCGTGCCCATCTCCTCTCCATCCTTCGGATGTGCACTTTGCGCTCATTCTTAGTTTCCTTTCCATGGGTGGCCTCATCAGGAGTGCAATAATCCTTGTATATATCCTCAGGGATTTCAAACACAGTGTTGACTTCCAGCTTCTTTCCTCCCTCCTGAGGTTTCTTGCCATCTACCATTCTCTTCAGTTGAGGGTTTTGAACGATTGAGTTCTCTGAAGAGGTATGCAACTTTTATTCGAGGAACGCTGCAAATGAATTAAGTTGATGAGAACCTAATGATTTTGTAGCGGACATGTGTGCCTGTGCATAGAGTATAGTTGCGAGGAATTTTGGAGAGGTCATACACGTTTTCAGAAGATTTTGCAATAAGAACAAGTTTGAAGAATTTGACCGGATGAATCTTGAGGAATTTCACTAAGCGTTCTTTGACTTAGGTTCCAGAGTTATACAGATTTGAAAATCCACACAATTGAGGAATCTTGAAGAAAAATTTGCTTAGAGAAACAGATCAAGAACAGATGATATGTGAGGTGTCCGGTGTGTGAGGATTTGAAGAAAAACACCTTTTGGAGATTTGAAGAAAAACATCCGAATCAACAAGGTAGTAAAGGTAACTTTTAATTACCCTGGACGAAGAACACGACGAACTGGGAAGTGTAGATTTAAAGCTCGTCGGTTCAGATCTTCCACGCCCTAACTTGGCCGAGGAAGACAGCTACGGCGGAGGCGGAGTGAAGAAATCCGCGTCCGGCGTGAGTACGGTGGCGACGAGGTCGAGGCAGTGAAGCTCTTCCTCACCGGTGATGATGGAAGTAGCGGCGGCGCTAGGGTTTGAGAGCTCGAGCAAGGGAGTGAGGTCGAGTGGAGTAAAAGTGAAGTGAGGAAGGGAGAGTGGTATTTATAGCCGAAGTGAAAAACTGCTCGCCCGAGAAAATAGGACGAACATGCCCCCGACCCTTCTCATTCGCTTGACATGTGTCCCCCACGTACTGAGAGGTGACGATCGTGTCCGATCGTAGGTGAATAGTATAAGTATTATTGTGGAATGTGTAACGATTTGAGCGGCAAAGGCCGAAAATTCAGATAAGATAAGTTTAAAGTTCCGTTCGCAATTTCTTCAGCTGACAAGGACACGGTGAAGATTTTGAACGAGTTTTAAATAGAACGCATATGAAGAATTTGTGAATAGACTGGGTTGAGTTTAGCATGGAGGGGGAAAGGGTCTGATCACATTCACTTAAAAGAACAAGCAACTTGAAGAAATAGCAATAAGTGAATGTTGTAGAAGACATAAACTCATATATATATATATAGGGTGGGTCTATTCTAATAACACCCCTTAAAATCTTATTCTAATAACACGTAGCCTTATTCTCATAACACTTCTTCACTGCAAGAATACCCGAACCGGACCACGCAGGCAATAAAAAAGAAACCACCCACCCACCTCGCTACCACCTATCCCCACCATCTCAACCCACCCCTACTCCCCTGGTCAACGGCTCCCCCCGACCCCCCACAACCTCCCAGCGCGCCGCCGGCCACCACTAACCTCGCTGCCCGTCCGCAACCTCCCAGCGCGCCGCCGACCACCACCTCCCACCATGCTGCCCGGCAACCTTCTCCCAGCGTGCCGCCTGCCACCACCTCCCACCGCGCCACCCGGGCACCACCTCCCGCCGCGCCGCCACAACCACCTCCTGATGCGCCACTAGCCCACCTCCACCGCATGGCCCAGGTAAGGACCCCACGTCGCTGTCACCCCGAAGCATGGCGGGGGCTCGTCGGGTCGCTTCCCGGCCCCAGATCCGTCCACCGTCGGTGCTCCTTCTCCCTCGCCAGCGATCTCAGTTCTCCTCGGAGGCTCCTGTGCGCCGGCATCCAGAGGAGGTTCGAGGTGCTCGAGGTAGCCGACAGCTGGCCTTCCCCGCACCGGATCCAGCGCCTCCGTCAAGTGCGGCCGTGCGGCTCACCACCTCCCATGCTCTACGGATCCGCACGATCCTGAACTCCAGCTTATACAATCTCCGAATCCCCGGCCCCCATGCAATCCGCCTGGTACGCCCGTGTAGTGCGGAGCGTGCGTGCCGGCAACCGCCCATCGACGCCTCCTGCTTCCTCCTCCCCACGGGGAGGTTTCTTCCAAATGTAGTGCGTCAACGCGGAAGCGTGCAATTCCATGGCGTTCTTTATGCAGCTCGAATCAATCCCCCTCAACTCTTCCACATCCCCTCGTGCGTCCCTGCGTTCTACTCTATTGAGCCGCCGGTGGGTGCACGCAGCTCTCCCCTCCACTCCTTGCAGTTCGCCGAGGGCGGGGGGCGGAATGGACTGCACCCGATCCATCTCGCATGAGTGATTCAAGCATCCCCCAACACCCGGATGACTGCACCACATGAGGATCGTGGGCGAACTGCTCTCGTGGGTGACCTCAGAAAGCAGCTGATACCCGATTCAACAGGAGTGTTGCTCCTCCGCCTGCTTGACAAACCCCTCCTTGCACGGTACCCCCTGCTTGCCATTGACAGGATTTCCAGGGAGGTCCTCCTTGACTCTGGTGAGAGGTCGCATCTCATACCTCCCCCATAGCCGGCTTCTCCATCGGCCCTTCATGATGCTGTGCCGCTCCACCCTCCTCTCGTTCTAGCAGCGCCTCCCGCTGGCACAGTCGGTGCAACGCCGGCTTGCAGTTTATTTGCAATCAGCGTGCATTTTGATTGCGATGTTCTGGCAATGCCATTGCAGTGCATCTGGATCCCTCGAGCAGTGCACCGTGCGCCCTCGTGCGGTTCATCCATGGGCATCCGGCAATTTTTTTGGCTTCTGCTGTTCTGCAGTTCGATACCAGGTGTCGTGTGCAGCTCGTTTACTGTTTGAACACGGGGCAAACCTGATTTTCTTTTTATAAAGCTAAAGCCAGTTTGTGTGTATTGTGAAGCCTCTCCTTCTTTGTGAGAGGTTCGTTCAACTGTACAATGCATTTTTTTGTTGCAATTTCATGTAGTTGCTTCTGTTTAGCAAATTTCCAGGAACGAGAAATTGTAACATAATGCACTTTCATGCTGTTTCACTTTGAAAAACATTCAAAAACAATGATGAAGTTCACTTGGACCCCGTGCGGCGAATTAAGAAACAAAAGAATTAACACTATAAACAAACCTTGTTCTAGAAGTTCACTCAGGGTCAAGACGGCTCAATTCGTTTAGGAAAAAAGAATGGCGATTCACTCCTTGGATAGAAAATTACAGGAAAAAAACCCACTGCTTAAAAAATGATGGAAAACCCTATGCGGTTCATTTAGAGAAGCACAATATGGATAGATCCCTGGTATAACACGTTTCACTTTTGAGAGTGATGTTGTTTACTTGCGCCCAATGTGAAGGCGAAAAAATGTTAGGGAAACAACAAAAAGAGTAATGTGGTTCACTTTTTGATAATGTTGCGCTTCACTTGCCCTTGTCTTTGCGGTCCACTCGTTCATAAAAATGTTAGCAAAACATATATAGAGGAGTTCACTTTGTAAGGACGTCGTGTATAATTTGTTAATCGATGCAGCTCACTAAGAAAACCTTCGCCGTGCACTTTGCAAAACAATGGAGTTCACTTTGTAAAAATTATATATAGAGGAGTTCACTTTTTATTATTTTTGGAGGATTTTTTTTTTGCAAATTTGTAAGGATATGGTGTATAATTTGTTAAAATCGATGCAGCTCACTAAGAAAACCTTTGCGGTGCACTTCGCAAAACAAAGGAGTTCACTTATTATTATTTTTGGAGGAATTGTACACCATTTAGAACAAAAATGCATTTAAAACATGCAAATGCAGTGCGCTTTGATCTTGTAAAAAAGTCCACTACAAAGATAAATGCATTTAAAACATGTAAATGCAGTGCGCTTTGGTCTTGCAAAAAATTCCACTACGAAAGAACTTTTGGGTACACTTCATTTAAAACACAAATGAATTTTAAAAAATGCAAATGTGGTGCACTTTGGTCTAAAAAAGCATTTAAAAAACATGCAAATGCGGTGCACTTTGATCTTGAAAGAAGATCAATATGAAGGACTTTTTAATACACTACATTTGAAACAAAAATACATTAAAAAAATGTAGTGCACTTGACTGTCTGATGCAGTGCGGTTTTCAGTCCGAAGCAGTGCGGTTTTCTGTCTGATGCAGTATACAGAACGATTGGGGTGTCGCGAAAAACAGATTGTCCGTGTTTCGGTAAATTCTGAATTGCTCTTAAACCGTAAGGAATTAGAGAGCGTGTTCTATATGAAAAAGTTGCGCCTTGTCGATATCTTTCCAACGGCATATCATTTGAATCATTTCGATCAGCGGTTTGTAAAAATTTCGCGAAAAACGGCCATTGCCACTCGTCGTCCGCCGCATGATTTTTAAAATTAACTTAAAACCATAAGGGATCTCAAAAAAATTTCAACATATGAAAGTTGCGTATCATCCATAGCTTTTCAACGGTATATTACATGTCTTGTTTTGACAAACGGTTAGAAAACTGGAGCGAAAGCAGTACCGAAAATTTGAATTTTTTTGAAAAACAGAATTCCGCGATTTAG
The DNA here is from genome assembly GCF_003073215.2 of Triticum urartu. Taxonomy (NCBI): domain Eukaryota; kingdom Viridiplantae; phylum Streptophyta; class Magnoliopsida; order Poales; family Poaceae; genus Triticum; species Triticum urartu. The sequence continues at coordinate 468,847,649 of NC_053027.1, forward strand.
TAAATTTGGAACTGCTCTTAAACCGTAACGACTTAGAGAAAATAATAGTTATGAAAAATATGCGCCTCGACGATATCTATCCAACGGTGTATGTTTGCTTCATTCCGACGAGCGGTTTAGAAAAAAACATGAAAAAACGTTCGCTGCCACTCGTCATGGGCCGCACCATTTTCAAAATTGCTCTTAAACTGTGAGGAATCTCGAAAAGTGTTCAACATGGCGAAGTTGCGCATAATCCATAGCTTTCCAACGGTATATCATATGCCTCGTTTCGATAAACGGTTAAAAAACTAGAGCAAAAACAGTACCAAAAACACTGCGTACAGTTTTTTACGACACGAACTTCACTAGTCTCTGTAATGCAGTGCTCTAGCTAAAGAAAGTGCAGTGCCCTCGCGTTGAGCATGTAGTGCAGAAGTGTTATGAGAATAGTTATTCTGATAATATTACCAGAATATATATATATAGCCAGTGAAGAAAAATGACGGAAATGGTGAAAACAATGCAAGCTGAAAAACAACAGAGGAATTTCAAAGCTGAGAAAAACTCAAATTGAAGATTTTCAACTTTTGGTGGTGGCGTGACCCACCGTATAAGAATGATGATTTCAGACACCGCGTATAATTGTCGTAGGGTTTTGAGAATCAAATTCTTCATTAATTTCTTCACACTTAGAGTGTTATTCTTCATTGATTGAAGAAAAACGTTTTTTCATGTGTTGCACATCTAAGTCATCAATTTTGCATAGGTATTAGGATGAGTGTCCTTTTAAAGAACATTTGAAGATTCTAGGATATTGAGCTCACACCGCAACTTGTTAAATCTCTTCTCATCCAAGGACTTAGTGAAGATATCGGCTAGCTGTTCTTCAGTCTTCACATGCTCAATAGAGATGTCACCCTTCAACACATGATCATGAAGAAAATGATGATGAATCTGAATGTGCTTTTTCTTCGAGTGCTGAACTGGGTTATGAGCAATCTTGATGGCACTCTCATTGTCATAGTAGAGTGGCACATTCTTCACGTTGACGCCGTAGTCCTTGAGAGTTTGCTTCATCCATAGCAGTTGAGCACAGCAAGAACCAGCAGCAATGTACTCAGCTTCAGCAGTAGACAGTGATACGCAGTTCTGTTTCTTCGAGGACCAACAGACCAAGGATCGTCCGAGGAATTGGCATGTGCCATATGTTGATTTGCGGTCCACACAATCACCAGCATAGTCAGAGTCTGAATATCAAATGAGATCAAAAGTCGAGCCCTTGGGATACCATAATCCAAGTGTTGGTTTGTGAGCTAGATATCGAAGAATATGCTTCACAGCCTTGTGGTGTGATTCCTTCGGTGTAGCTTGAAATCGGGCACACATGCAAACACTAAGCATAATATCTGGCCTAGATGCACATAAGTACAATAAAGAACCAATCATGGAGCAGTATACCTTTTGATCAAAGTCAATATCATTTTCATCAGTGCATAGATGTCCATTTGTGGGCATAGGGATTTTGACTCCTTTGCAATCTTGCATGCCGAATTTCCTTAGTACATCCTTGAGGTATTTCTCCTGAGATATGAATATGCCATTGCGCTGTTGACGAATCTGAAGACATAAGAAGAATTTCAATTCTCCCGTCATAGACATTTGATATTCTTCACTCATCATATAGGCAAATTCATCACTGTAACGTTGGTCAGTACAGCCAAAAATGATATCATCAACATAAATTTGGCACACAAACAGTTCAACATCATAAGATTTAGTGAAAAGAGTTGGGTCAAGTGAACCGGGTTTGAACCCTTTCTTCATGAGGAATTCCTTCAAAGTATCATAGCACGCCCGTGGGGCCTGCTTGAGGCCATAGAGGGCCTTCTTGAGTCTGAAGACTTTGCCAGGATTCTTTGGATCTTCAAAACCTAGGGGCAAAGCAACATATACTTCTTCCTCAAGCTTACCATCGAGGAATGCACTTTTCACATCCATTTGATATAAGATGATATCATGATGGTTAGCATAAGCAAGTAATATGCGAATAGCTTCAAGTCTAGCAACAGGTGCAAAAGTTTCATCGAAATCAAATCCTTCAACCTGTGTGTAGCCTTGAGCTACAAGCCGTGCCTTATTCCTCACCACAAGGCCATTTTCATCTTGCTTGTTGCGGTAGATCCACTTTGTGCCGATGATGTTGTGCTTGCGAGGATCTGGACGTTTGACCAGTTCTTGGACGTTGTTGAGCTCCAATTGATGTAATTCCTCTTGCATAGCTTGAATCCACTCATGCTCTAGAAATGCTTCATCTACCGTAGTGGGCTTTGTGATAGAGATGAAAGCAAAGTGCCCACAAAAGTTAGATAAATGTGAAGCTCTTGACCGTGTGAGAGGACCTGGAATGTTGATCTCGCTGATGATTTTCTCAATTTGCACTTCATTTGCAACGCGAGGATGAGCGGGTTGTCGTTGAGGAGTTTGATCAGTATTTTCTTCAGCACCATTTTCCTCATGTGCATCAGCATGACGTTCTTCATGTTCTGGAATGACTTCTTCAACAGATTCTTCGGTAGGAAAGACATCCTCAGTAGCCCTGAACATAATAGATTCCTCAGGAGGTATTTTATCTATCACAGGAGGTAGGTGCTCTCTTTTGCGAGCCATTAGTCTCATCGAACCGCACATCTACAGTTTCAACAACCTTGTGGTGGTAGGTGTTGAAGACTCTGTAGGTGTGCGAGTCCTTACCATAACCGAGCATAAAACCTTCATGTGCTTTCGGTGCAAATTTAGAATTGTGATGAGGATCTCTAATCCAACATTTTGCACCGAAGACTTTGAAATAACTCACATTGGGTTTCTTATCGGTGAGGAGTTCATATGCAGTATTCTTGAAGAATTTGTGAAGATATACTTGTCGGTGAGGAGTTCACATGCAGTATTCTTGAAGAATTTGTGAAGATATACCATGTTGATGATGTGGCACGCAGTATCAATTGCCTCAGGCCAAAAGCAAGGAGGCGTCTTGTACTCATCAAGCATAGTGCGGGCCATCTCAACAAGAGTCCTATTCTTGCGCTCCACGGCGCCATTTTGCTGAGGAGTATAAGGAGGAGATAACTCATGAGTAATATCAAGTTCATCAAGATAGTCATCAAGACCAGTGTTCTTGAACTCAGTTCCATTATCACTTCTGATGCGCTTGATCTTCACACCGAAGTTGGTTGAAGCCCTCGAGGAAAATCGTTTGAAGACTTCCCGCACTTAAGTTTCGTAAGCGATGATATGCACCCATGTATATCGAGAATAATCATCAACAATGACAAAGCCATATAAAGATGCAGCATTAGTAAATGTGCTATAGTGAGTAGGGCCAAAGAGATCCATGTGAAGCAATTCAAATGGTCGAGTAGTAGTCATGATAGTCTTTGCTGGATGCTTAGCCTTGGTCATCTTTCCAGCTTCACAAGCTCCACACAAATGTTCCGTGAGGAATTTGACACCCTCGATGCCAATGACATGCTTCTTCTTCGTGAGCGTGTGCACATTCCTCATGCCAGCATGACCAAGTCGTCGATGCCATAGCCAGCCTTCTGAAGCTTTTGCAAGTAGACACGTAGCAGGTTGTGGTCCTGTAGAGAAATAAACAATATACAAATATCCTCTCCTAAATCCTTCGAAGACTTTGCAATTGTCAGTTTCCATGACCACAGCACAACGATACTTGCCAAATACAACAACCATATCAAGATCACAAAGCATTGAGACAGACATGACGTTGAACCCTAAGGACTTGACAAGCATGACTTTGTCCACATGTCGATCCTTTGAGATTGCAACCTTACCTAGACCCAATACCTTGCTTTTGCCTTTGTCAGTGTAGGTGATATGCTTCAGATGTGATGGAGATAAAGCTGAGTCCATCAATAAGCTCCTGTCACCAGTCATGTGATTTGTACATCCACTATCGAGGACCCACTCAGTGGCTTTGGGTTGATCATCCTGCAGATGAATTAGTGCAACTTACAAAATCATATACTTCAGCAGTGAAGAATATGGTATCAATTTCATCAGATCAATTTCATCAAGCAATAGAACAGATAAAGCAGTATGAGGACATGAGAAATGAAAATTCATTTCTTCATGATTAGCTTGTGTCCTTTCAAGCAAATTTAGGTCTCCAACAAATTCTTCAGACAATTAAGTTCGTCTGGAGACCTGACCCTGCATAATAGGTTAGTTCTTTTTCTTCACCACCCACATCTGAAGGGGTGGCAAAGAGTTCATCATTCTGCGAGCTCCATAAGAGAAAGGTTGCATAGATGCCAATCCACTTTGTTTCACATAAGAGGGGTTAGGGTAAGCATAGGAGTAAGCAGAGAAATTCTTCGAGTACTTATGAACATAATGACTTGAAGAATAATGAGCATATCCTAAATCCTTAGATCTTCCCTGCAAGACAGACGGGTTAGCACGATGAAGTTCATATGAGGACTTTGATCCATATGAAGAATTTGGTCCATATGAAGACTTTGATCTCGGGTTCCTATTCTTCACAAGTGGTGTCATGATGACATTCACCTGAAGATTTTCAAGGCACCTTTTGGGAACCCAAATTTTCTTCATAGGAGAACCGTTCCTACAGTTAGTGCCAACATATCTAGCAAATACTTCACCATTCTGATTTTTGAACAGTTTATAATTGGAGTCAAATGACTCATCAGAAGAATATGAAGATTCACATGTAAAGCCAGATAAAGTAGATGGATCCACTGAAGGTCCCTTTGCAGCAACCCATGAGGTTTTGGGATACTGCTAAGGTTTCCAGTAGGGCCCATCAGCATTGAGTTTCCTCTCAAAGGCAATACCCTCTTTCCTAGGGTTCCTATTGAGGATCTGCTTTTTAAGCACGTCACAAAGAGCCTGATGCCCTTTGAGGCTTTTGTACATGCCTATCATATACAATCCTTCGGCCCTGCATCACCAGTGATACTAGCAATGTCCTTAGATGAGGAATTAGTGATAGCAGAGGCAGTTGAAGAATTTGCAACAATGGAAGAATTTGAGCATTCAGGTGAAGAATTAGCAGTTTCACGCTCAATGCACTTCAAACATAGATGAATAAATTCATCTTGAGTAGCGTTGATCTGTTGAGCAAGTAATGAATCACGCTCCTTCTAAGGATCTTCATAACTCACTCTTAACTGCTCAAGATCTTGCTTTATTTGAAGAAATTCATAAGAAAGCTTCTCATGATCAGATAGGAGAGTGTTATGATGACCTTGAAGATTGTCAAACTTGGACTGAAGTCTCTAAAGATTTTCAGTCAAAATTTTAGTGCGATCCATTTCTTCGCCCAACATATCATCACTTTTATCTAGCATGTTTAGAACCTTTTCAAGAGCCTTTTGCAGTTTCACAGCAATCTTAGCAAGTTTAGAATAGCTGGGGTTGAGGTTTTCATCAGATTCATCCTCACTAGATTCATAGGAGGGATATTTGAGTACCTTTGCGCCTTTTGCCATGAAGCAATAGGTGGGAGCGTAGTCCTCATCGCCGTCATCAGTAGTGTTGGGGAGGTCCTTTTCTTCAGAGTTGAAGATGGACTTGCTGATGAACGCGGTAGCGAGGGCTAGGCTCGCCACACCAGAGTCTGACTCCTCAGATTCCTCCTCTTCCTCATTTTCCTCAGATTCAGCCTCAGAGTCCATTTCCTTGCCAATGAATGCCCGAGCCTTCTTGGAGATGCTCTTCTTGTGAGATGAGGACCTTGAAGACTTTGATGACGAGGACTTTGAAGATTTCTTCTTCTTCTTTGAATCATCAGAACTGTAATCCTTATACTTCTTCTTCTTTGATTTCTTTTCCCACTGAGGACAATCTTGAATGTAGTGTCCGGGTTTCTTGCATTTGTGACAGAGTCTCTTCTTGTAATCATGGGATGAGGAATCTGATCTCAAGTCACAATTTCTTGAGGATTTACCAAAGAGACCATGTCTTGAGAACTTCTGGGACTTCCTCACGAGCATTGCTAGCTCCCAGCTCAGTTCTTCAGGGTCACCAAGGCTGCTGCCAGAATCTTCACCTTCAGATTCAGACACTGCCTTGGCCTTCAGAGCCCGTGGTCTACCATAGCTTGGTCCATAGAGATCTCTCTTCTCAGCAAGCTGAAACTCATGAGTGTTCAGCCTCTCGAGGATATCAGCGGGATCAAGTGACTTATAGTCTGCACGTTCTTGTATCATTAATGCCAAGGTATCAAATGAGGAATCAACCGATCTCAGCAATTTCTTCACCACCTCATGGTCGGTGATATCAGTGGCACCAAGTGCTTGAACCTCATTTGAGATGCCAGTGAGGCGATCGAAGGTTTGCTGAACATTTTCATTGTCGAGTCTTTTGAAGCGGTTGAAGAGATTTCGAAGAACGTCAACTCGAGAGTCATGCTGTGTTGAGACTCCCTCATTGACCTTGGATAGCCTGTCCCAGATAAGCTTAGCTGTCTCCAAAGCACTCACTCTGCCATACTGCCCTTTTCTCAGATGGCCACATATGATATTCTTCGCTTGAGAGTCGAGTTGCTTGAATCTCTTCACATCAGCGGCGTTGATGGTGATAGTGACTGAGGGAACACCATTCTCCACAACGTACCAGACATCGTTATCAATTGCCTCAAGATGCATGCGCATCTTATTCTTCCAGTAGGGGTAGTCCGTCCCATCGAAGGTAGGACACCCAGCAAAAACCTTGATGATACCTGCGGTCGACATAACTAAAACTCCAGGCGGTTAAACCAAAATCACACAGAACAAGGGAGTACCTTGCTCTGATACCAATTGAAAGTGCGTTATATTGACTAGAGGGGGGTGAATAGGCGATTTTTATAAATTCTTCACTTAGGAATTCCAGGGTGAGGAAATTCCTGAGTGAAGAACTGCTTGCAGCGGAATAAGTACTCAGAAGTAAACATAACAGTGCATGAGCATGGTCTTTATGATGAAACAAAAACAAACACAGAGTACAGAAAGCATAAACACAGGATAACACAGGATAAAGACAAACATACTGAAGAAATTGAATTGAGGAAATAGAGAAAGTCTTCAGTCAAAGTCTTCAAACAGATATGAACAAGCACACATCACAGAAATGAGGAAATGGAACCAGGTAGCTTGGTGAAGACAATGATTTGGTAGACCAGTTCCAACTACTGTGATAGTTGTACGTCTGGTTAGGGCGGCTAGGTATTTAAACCTGAGGACACACAGTGCCGGACACCCAGTCCTGAACACGCAGCTCAGGACACTCAGTCCTCACCGTATTCCCCTTGAGCTAAGGTCACACAAACCTCGCCCAATCACTCGTGGTATGTCTTCAGGTGACTTCCTAAACTTCACAGACTCGGTCACTCGGCGATCCACAATTTCCTCTTGGATGCTCTAGACCATGACGCCTAACCGTCTGGAAGATGCATAGTCTTCAAAGGAAACAAGTGTAAGATCAACGTAGGATCAATCTCTTCAGTGATGCTCAATCACTTTGGGTTTGTAGGTGTTTGGGTTTGGGTTTTCCTCAATTGACGATTTTCACTCAAAGTCCTCGAAGGACGGGATGCTCTCAAATGACAAGTGTCAGTTTCTGTCGGAGCATCCAACCAGCTAGTGGTTGTAGGGGCGGCTATTTATAGTCTAGGGAGCAGCCCGGCATGATAAGACATAAATGCCCTTCAATGATATGACCGTTAGGTGGGTAGATATTTAGGGACAGCTGGCGCATAGCACAACAACGGTCGGAATTTTGAGTATCAAATTCCTCAGGGCTATCATGTTCCTCATTGTGTAGGCAATCCGCACTGGCGAATTCCTAACTCCTCAGTGAGAACAAATTCCTTAGAGACCAGAAGAACTTCGTCTCTGTCACTGAAGAAATTGACTGAACTGTATGAGATTTCCAATGGCTTCACTCGAAGGGATTGGTAGGTGTAGGATTTGAGTTGAGCATCACTTGGAAAATTTTCCCCCTTTAACAGTACGGTGTCTCCTATGACTCAAGAAGGAGAAAATAAAACAAAGAAAACAAAGGTCTTCATGCTTCATGTTCCTCGAATGAATACCAAGTCTTCAGGATCACACCAATTTCTTCACTTTCAAAGTCTTCAGAAATCCAAAGTCTTCAGTCGAAGAACTTCATTTTTAGGGGTCGACTTTCTCTGTAAATATCAAACTTCTCATAGACTTATAGACATGTGTACACTCACAAACGCATCAGTCCCTTAACCTATAAGTCTTCAATACACCAAAATCACTGAGGGGCACTAGATGCACTTACAGATACAATTGCATATGTAGTGTAGATCCTTGCTTGCGAGTACTTTGGATGAGTACTCACGGTTGCTTTGCTACTTCTTTTTCCCCTTTCCCGGTTATTGCGATTATATGATGGATTTCAGGAGCCAGAGGATCATGAGGATGATTCTACATGGAGTTCGACTTCAAGGAGTAGTCAGGAGGTCCTAGACAGGAGGCCTTGCCTTTTCGATCATTGCTACTTTTGTGATAGCCTTCTTAAGCAAACTTGTTTAACTCATGTCTGTACTCAGATAATGTTGCTTCCGCTGACTTATCTGTATTCAAGCTTATGTATTCGAGCCCTTGAGGCCCCTGGCTTGTAATATAAAGCTTGTATTATTTTAAATTGTGTCTAGAGTTGCGTTGTGATATCTTCCCGTGAGTCCCTGATCTTGATCATACACATTTGCGTGTATGATTAGTGTACGGTCAAATCGGGGGCGTCACATGCACCGCTAGGTGACGGACCTTTTGCAGGAGCAAATGTAGACGTTATGAACATTTGGCAAGCTCGGTATGATGACTACTTGATAGTTTAGTGCATCATGCTTTACGGCTTAGAACCGGGACTTCAAAAATGTTTTGAACGACATGGAGCATATGAGATGTTCTAAGAGATGAATTTGGTATTTTAGTCTCATGCCCATGTTGAGAGGTATGAGAGTTAATCTTCCAGATAATATAGTGATTGATAGAGTTCTCTAGTCACTATCACCAAGTTACTGGAATTTCATGATGAACTATAATGTGCAAGGGATGACGAAAACGATTCCCGAGCTCTTCGCGATGCTAAAATCGGTGAAGGTAGAAATCAAGAAAGAGCATCAAGTGTTGATAGTTAACAAGGCCACTGGTTTCAAGAAAAGGGGCAAAGGAAAATAAAGGGAACTTCAAGAAAGAATGACAAGCAAGTTGCCACTCCCGTGAAGAAACCCAAAGCTAGACCTAAGCCTGAAACTAAGTGCTTCTACTGCAAAGGGAATGGTCACTGGAAGCGAAACTACCCCAAATACTTGGCGGATAAGAAGGATGGAAAAGTGAACAAAGGTATATTTGATATACATGTTATTGATGTGTACTTTACTAGTGTTCATAGTAACCCCAGGGTATTTGATACTGGTTCAGTTGCTAAGATTAGTAACTCGAAACAGGAGTTGCAAAATGAACATAGACTAGTTAAGGGCAAGGTGACGATGTGTGTTGGAAATGATTCCAAGGTTGATAAGATCACCATCGCACACTCCTTTTACCTTCGGGATTAGTGTATGGCTCCCTACAAGAGAAGAGAAGATTCTCCAAAAAGAAGAAGCAAAGGATCACCACCAAGAGAGAGAAGGAGTAAAGATGATCGTTATGAACGAAGATACTCACGGAGAAGCAAGGATTCAGAAAGGAAGGAAAAATCATCAAGGAGCTACACAAGACGAAGACATCAAGCTCATGTTGGTGAATGGGTATCCGGCTCCGACTCAGACAGCCACTCCGAGAGAAGTTATCACTCCGACTCCGAAGATACTCAAGATGAAGGTGTTGCCGGTCTAGCACTTGTGTCAACCAACTCCTACGACATATTTGACTCACCAAATGAAGGAATTGGAAGATGCTTCATGGCCAAAGGTCCTAAGGTAACACACCCCGAGTATGTTGATTTCAATAGTGATGAAGATGACTTGTTAGGTGATGATTTGCTTGGTGACAACTCTAGTGATGAATACTATGATGAAAGACCAATTAATCATGCTAATCAAGATTAAACGAATGACAATGGTAAGGAGAAGATTGAGGCTCTAACTAAAGAACTAAAAACTCTTAAGTTAGCTCATGACACTATCTTCGAAGATCATCGAGAACTTTTAAGAGCTCATGAGAAACTACGCTTTGAAAAGCTCAATCTTGAGCAAGAGCATGAGTTCTTAAAGGCAATCAATGATGATCTCCGCAAGAAAAGTTCTTCTTACATTTCCAAGCGTTTACTCTTATCCACTTACATGCCTTAAGTCAAGTCTAACAAGAAAGATTCTTCCTCTAGTAGTAACAATGATCATGCTAAATCCAATATTGTTGCTTCTAGTAGTTCTCTTGATTCCACTAATGATTCTCTTAGCCAAGTTACACTTGAGCAAGAAAATAGCCTATTGAAGGGAATTATAGAGAAAGGAGTGTACAAAAGCCTTGCCAGGAGTAAGCAATTCGAGGAAATTGTGCGCAAGCAAGGAATGCACCGGAAGAATCAAGGTATTGGTTTTGAACGAAAGTTCAATGCCAATGGAGTTGAATGGGAAGAAGATCAATACCCCAAGACAAAGTTTGTCCCTCAACAAGAGAAGTATACTTCTTTCAAGGGGACACAAGCTCAAGATGATCTTCCACCACAAGACTACGAGCAAAAAGGCAAGGACAAGCTTCAAGAGGAAATTGATGCATTTGAAGAAGCTCCTAAGACCTTAGTCAAGTGGATTCCCAAGACTACTTCAAGTTCCACTTCATCAAGTACGACTACACCTCCAAGGATTCCCATCAAGATGATGTGGATCCAAAAGAAGAAGAACTAGAGAGTTCTTGAGGGTGACTCCGCCAACATACTTCACTCTTATCATTTTGGCAAGAACAAGTGCAATCAACTTCCACATCTCGCACTAGTTCAAGGAGTCACAAACCCTCTTGTTGGTAAGACAAGGGACAAGGTAACCTAAAAGTTTTCATGGACATCATCTTTTGTGTGCATCACTCTATGTCTATGGATATCCTTGTTTGTTCCTTGTGGGACTAACCCATGTAGGTATTGAAAGTGCAATTCACTCAAATGGATAGCTCCAAGAGATCTACATCAACATTGAGCATCCACATCTTCAATAACTACATGAAGTCATCATCGACAAAACCCAAGGTTAGTTCATCCCTCTTAGGGGGGATATCACATCTAGGGGGAGCTTTACTCTAAGACTTGAGCTAAAGCAACTCTAAAGATGTGAACAAAACAATGCTCTATGTAAAAGTGGTAACCCCACTTGAGCTTAAACGATGAGTATGACCTACGATCAAGTGTTCTCACTTGACTCCTAAGTCAATATACTCATATATAGATGACCTAGTCATCGCAAATTGCTTGATAGATGCTAGAATTGGTTGTGCATGCCTTGCCACATATTTTATTTGCCATCTTATTGTGTGAGCATGCTGATTGCATATTTTACTCATTCGAGGACATCCACTTGTTGTTTTGATTGTTTGGCTTTATCTTCTTTTGCCAAGTGGATGGACAAGAATGCCTAAGAACCTCCTCTAGCTATCTATGCTTTTCTCGTCTCAAACTCTATTCATGCTGCATCACAAAATTTGATCAAGTCAGATTCGAACCACTCTGTGTGAGGAGCGCTCGGAGTCCCCGATTCGTCATAGACTTAAACTTCCAAAACCTCTTTATGATTCTCGGTCTGACCGATACTCCACTTTCGGTCCTACCGAGATCATTAAGTTGATCTAAGTTTTCAATCTCGGTGCAACCGATTTGAACCTTTCGGTCACACCGAGTTTCAGTAACTGCACGCAGTTATGAATCTCGGTGCCACCGAGTTGTTCAACCCGGTCACACCGACAGGGTCGGGCTATATATAGTCACGGGCAAAATTTGGAAATTTCTCCGAACCCCTTCGCCCGCGCGATAGCCTGCTCTGCCCTCGAGGTCTCTGGATCGTCTTCTCGCCGCCAGCAGCCTCCAGTCGCTGGTCTCCGTCGCCGTCAACGGGATTTCTGCCCCGCCGTTGCCGCCGTAGCAAGTCCCCGCCAAAACTAGGGTATGGACTTGATCTCTGTGCTATTCCTCAATCTGATTCCTAGCACATTGTGATCATATTGTTTCTGGCCATGTTTGAGAAACTTCTATCCAGTCAAAACGCTCATAGATTAGGTTTGATTCGAAAATTCTAGGTTTAGGTTTCCGCCGAAACCATCTCGGACCCACCGAGTTGAAAAACTCGGTCCCACCGACTTGGCTTATGCCATTGCACAAGTGAGACTCGGTCTGACCGAGAATTACTTATCGGTGTGACCAATTTTTGAACTCAGTGAAACCCTAGCAGTCTCGGTGCTACCGAACTGTGACTCGGTCCTACCGAGTTCACTAGTTTAGGTTCCAAAACTGCTTCGGTATCACCGAGTTTGAAAATCGGTAGATCCGAGATGATTTCAGTGGGAAACTAAAACTAAGTTTTTGGATCATTCTTTTTGCAAAAATCTCTGCATTTTGTGATGCTCATCCACTCTATCTCCTCTATAATCTATTCACAGGGTCAACAGTCAGTTTGCAACATGTCAGACCAGAGTGACAGCCAAAACTTGTCAGAGCAGCAAGTGCAGTTGAGTGAGGGCACTAGCCCCTCGAGTTCCTCAGATGATGGCAGCAGGAGCACACCCAGCAACCTGCCTAAAGCTGCCACGAGACAAAGGAAGAAGAAAACCTCAGATTCTGAAGATGAGGACTATGTGGCAGAGGAAGAGGCCACTTCCAAGAGAGTTGAGCCAGCTCAAGGCTCAAAGCCAGGCCTGAAAATCAAAAGGCCAGCAGGCAGGCAGCCCATGTCAAAGGGTAGAGCCTCAACTGAGAAGCCTGCTCCCATTGAGCCCGTTGCAGCTGAGGGCAAGAAGAGGAAGGAGAGAGTGAAGAAGACTGTAGCCAGAGTGCTTGAGAAGGCCTCCATCATGGTAGAAGAGGAGGAGGAAGAAGAGGCAGCTGCACCAGCACCCAAGGCAGCCAAACTTATGGGAGATGCCATAAGGTCAGGGGGAGCTGCATCCAAGTCCAAGGAAGCACCTAAGGCTGCATCTAAGCCTAAGAGTGCACCAAAGAGAAACACAAGAAGCATCCCAGCCACTGAGAAGAACAAGGCCCCAGTGCCTGAGACTGTTGCAGAGGAAGAGGAAGAGAGTGTCCTTCGGAAGCTCAAGCCCAAGATCCCAGACCACAACGATGCTCATCCTGTGGCTGAGGATATGAAGCTCAGGAGAGACTCAGGGCTCAGGAAGTGGAGAGAAGCAGATCCATATGCTTCTAGGAGAAGGACTGCAGTGGACTACATGTTTCATACCAAGGAGCAACAGGATTTCTATGAGACAGTGCTACTTGACAAAAAGCCAATTGTATGTGACATGAGATGGGTCGACTGGACCTATATCAAGGACAATGAAGAGTACTACCCAGGAGTTCAGGACAGCTTCAAGGCGTGTGGAGTAGAGGACTTTGTTGGGCAGAAGCTCACAAAGTGGAACGAGGAACTCATCATGCAGTTCTACTCCACAGCTCACTTTTATCCAGATGGGAGGATTACATGGATGTCTGAGGGTACGAGGTACCACTCTACTGTTGAGGAATGGGCGAAGCTGATCAATGCCCCAGAGGAGCAAGCAGATGACTTGGACATTTATGCCAAGAAAAAGATGGACCACAACTCCATGTCCAACATGTACAAGGAGATTCCGAATGAAGCACTTGACACGTTCAAGTTTGGCTCAGTGCATTATCTGCTCTCAGGATTGCCTACGATCAACTGGATCCTTAGGCACACCCTTCTGCCCAAGTCTGGAGATCACAAGATGATCAGAGGTCACGCGATCAATTTGCTTCATGTCTTTGACGTGCCTCAAAAATTCAAAGTCATGAGCCTCATAGTGGAAACAATTCAAAAGGACTGCGGCAGATCAAAAGAGGAGCTGTGGATATGCCTCTCAGATTCAGGAGCTCATCAACTCCAAGATGGGCACGGGCGTATATTTGTTGGATAAGGAACACCTGCCCATCCGTCCAGATTTTGAGAACAATGAAGTTGTTATGACTGAGAATGAACCATCATCTGTCCATGCACAAGCTCAAAAGGAGAAGGCGAAGAAGGAGAAAGCTGCCAGGATGCCTACTCAAGCGGAGGCATCTGATTACTTCCTGAAAACCAAACAAGAGCAGCTCAGTTACTTGATTGCGTCCACCCTGCGGATTGAGCAGAGTATAGCCACCCTGACTCAGAACCAGGCGAGCTTAGAGAGGATCATGGAACAAAGATTCTATGACTTGGACATCAAGGTGACAGAGATACAGATTGCCGTGGAGCAGCTCCAGGACGACATGAATGAGAGGAGAGGCAGGACCACGACTGATGCTTTTGCGAGGGTGCCACGAGGTCCGAGGTCGTCTGCACTACCAGTTGCTGACACCAGAGCTACAACGTCTGCACCAGCCACAGCCTCCGTTCCACCAGCTCCAGCATCCACTTCAGCCTCGACTCCGACCACGTCTACCGAAGGCTTCGTCCTTGGAGTGCTCCGGACTCCACCACCACCTGAAGATCAAGCCTGAGCGTCGATCTAGTGCTATGCATTTTCTAGGAACTTTTTGGTAACTTGTTGCCAAAGGGGAATAAGATGTATAGATCATAGGCTTCAAGAGAGAGTGTGTTGCTTTTCTCTCTTGCTTTATTTGGTGGTTTTTCGAACCTTGTTTGCTTGTGTGTGAGATACTACGTCCTTATGACTATGAGACATCGATGATCATGTGTTTGATCATAAGCTACACTTAATGTTTGCTTAAATATTATCATTCTATCTATCGTTTGTGATCATTCACTATTCTTGGTGATGCGTGCATGTATTTCAATCTTATCATTTTTGAGCGCTCCACCAAGATGTATGTGACATGGAAGAGTAACCCATAATTCTAATTCTTTGTGCATTTGTAGTCCAAAGCAAATTTTAAATATGCACAAATTTAGGGGGAGCTCTTACTTATCACATACTTCTCAAAGCGACGATATATTTCATGATTATTATCTTTTGTCGAAGCTTTGATCTATATGTTGTCATCAATTACCAAAAAGGGGGAGATTGAAAGTGCAACTATCCCTAGGTGGTTTTGGTAATTCATAACAACATATAGCTCATTGAGCTAATACTATTCCAAGATAATTATTTCAGGAAAGCTCAATGATTGGCATGGCATGGATGTGAAAGTGGAACCCTCAAAATGCTAAGGACAATGGATTGGCTCAAGCTCAAAAGCTCAAGACTCTTCATTTTATATTTTAGTGATCCAAGATCACATTGAGTCCATAGGAAAAGCCAATACTATTAAGGAGGGATGAGGTGTTGCTTAATGAGCCTCTTGCTTCATGTGCTTAGTGATATGCTCCAAAAACCCTCAACTACTTTCCCATATCCACATATGGCCTAAACTCTAAGCCAAACTCGGTCCTACCGATTCTTCCTATCCGGCGCCACCGAGTTTCACTTGTCATTAGCCACTGCCAAACCCTAGCAATTCGGTTCTACCGATAAGGATCTCGGCCCCACCGAGATGGGGTTGCAAACTCTCTGTTTCCCTTTCGTAACTTTTCGGTCCCACCGAAAGAGCGAATCGGTCCCACCGAGATTGCAATGTAAACTCAGTGTTTCCCATTTGTAACTTTTCGGTCTCACCGAGTTCCACTCGGTCTCACCGAAAGAGCAAATCGGTCCCACCGAGTTTACCTGACCAACTCTCTGGTTAGCTAATTACCAAATTCGGTCTCACCGAGTTTGTGTAATCGGTCTCACCGAGATTACGTTATGCCCAAACCCTAACCGAATCGGTCCTACCGAGTTGCATGTCAGTCCCACCGAAATTCCTAACGGTCACTAGGTTTACTATTTCGGTCAGACCGAGTTTTCTGATTCGGTCCCACCGAGATTGGTAAATTGTGTGTAACGGTTGGATTTTGTGTGGAGGCTATATATACCCCTCCACCTCTTTCTCATTCGGTGAGAGAGCCATCAGAACACACACATCATTCCAACTCATATGTTCTGAGAGAGAACCACCTACTCATGTGTTGAGACCAAGACATTCCATTCCTACCATATGAATCTTGATCTCTAGCCTTTCCAAGTTGCTTTCCACTCAAATCTTCTTTCCACCAAATCCAAATCCTATGAGAGAGAGTTGAGTGTTGGGGAGACTATCATTTGAAGCACAAGAGCAAGGAGTTCATTACCTACACACCATTTGTTACTTCTTGGAGAGTGGTGTCTCCTAGATTGGCTAGGTGTCACTTGGGAGCCTCCGACAAGATTGTGGAGTTGAACCAAGGAGTTTGTAAGGGCAAGGAGATCGCCTACTTCGTGAAGATCTACCGCTAGTGAGGCAAGTCCTTCGTGGGCGATGGCCATGGTGGGATAGACAAGGTTGCTTCTTCGTGGACCCTTTGTGGGTGGTTGCTTCTTCGTGGACCCTTCGTGGGTGGAGCCCTTCGTGGACTCGCGCAACCGTTGCCCTTGGGTGGAGCCCTGTGTGGACTCGCACAACCGTTACCCTTCGTGGGTTGAAGTCTCCATCAACGTGGATGTAGGATAGCACCACCTATCCGAACCACGGGAAAAACATCCGTGTGTCCAATAGCGTTTGAATTCTCCAAACCCTTCCCTTTATATTCTTGCAAGTTGCATGCTTTACTTTCCGCTGCCAATATACTCTTTGCATGCTTGCTTGAATTGTGTGATGATTGCTTGACTTGTCCTAAAATAGCTAAAATCTGCCAAGAACTAAAATTGGGAAAAGGTTAAGCTTTTATTTGGTCAAGTAGTCTAATCACCCCCCCTCTAGACATACTTTCGATCCTACACCTAGGGAGCAGCCCGACATGATAAGACATAAATGCCCTTCAATGATATGACTGTTAGGTGGGTAGATATATTGGGACAGCTGGCGCATAGCACAACAACGGTCGAAATTTTGAGTATCAAATTCCTCAGGGCTATCATGTTCCTCACTGTGTAGGCAATCCGCACTGGCGAATTCCTAACTCCTTAGTCAGAACAAATTCCTGAGAGACCGGAAGAACTTCGTCTCTGTCACTGAAGAAATTGACTGAACTGTATGAGATTTCCAATGGCTTCACTCGAAGGGATTGGTAGGTGTAGGATTTGAGTTGAGCATCACTTGGAAATTTTTCCTTAGTATTTCCTCGACCCCCTTTAACAGTACGGTGTCTCCTATGACTCAAGAAGGAGAAAATAAAACAAAGAAAACAAAGGTCTTCATGTTTCATGTTCCTCGAATGAATACCAAGTCTTCAGGATCACACCAATTTTTTCACTTTCAAAGTCTTCAAAAATCCAAAGTCTTCAGTCGAAGAACTTCATTTTTAGGGGTCGACTTTCTCTATAAATATCAAACTTCTCATAGACTTATAGACCTGTGTACACTCACAAACGCGTCAGTCCCTTAACCTATAAGTCTTCAATACACCAAAATCACTAAGGGGCACTAGATGCAATTACAATCTCCCCCTTTTTGGTGATTGATGACAATATAGGTTAAGTTTTCAATGGGGATACACATATGAAGTGTAAATACCGAAATTTAGGAATTTTATTGCAAGATATAGAAGAACTCCCCCTGAAGATGTGCATAGTGAGGAATTTGCTCTTGAAGCAATGCACAATTTGAAGAGTAGAATCATGGAGATCTCCCCCTATATCTTGTAATTCATACACGCATTTAACATATAATATGAAGATTTTGAAATGCATGATGAAATATGGTGACTGATGTAATTCAGCATGTGTGCATTAACATTAATGAGGAATAAGCATGCAGAAAACTCAACAAAAGTATCAGACCACCATAGAGTTTAAGTTTACAACTCGATCCAACAAAGTCTTCAAAAGAGCGAGAGTTGTAACTTAGAAAAAAACGCCCAAATAGGTAGACCCGCTTGAAGACTAACTCAAATTTCTCCCCCTTTGTCATTGAATGACCAAAAGGGTCGAAAAATGAGGACTAACGCCCCTGAAGAATATCAAGTTGATGGAGGAGCACCAACGTTGTTGGGGTCGTTGGTTGTTGTAGGGCCTGTAGCAGTGTCGTCCAAGTCTTCAAACTCATCGGTGTCGCGGGATAAAGAATATGAGCTGGCCACCAAGGAAGGAACTTTGACTTTCTTGAATTTCTTCGCTGGAGGTGCAGACCAATCAAAGTTATCCTTGAGACCCATTTGCTTCAGATCTTCACCATACAGATGTGATAAGATAGCCCAGGTTCGACCGAAAACTTCATGGAGGTAGTAATGGTTTTTCTTCACTGCATTATGTGTAGCAGTCATGTTGTGAAGAAGAAAACCAAACTGACGCTTAACCCATTTATGGTTTCAATCCACCTTCTGGTGAAGACTAAGAAGCAGCTCACGGTCAGTCATCACCTAAGACGAGCAAAGTCATAAGGATTGTAGTCCGTGAAGAATACATGTTCGCCGAAGAAGTCATTAGCCTTGAATTTTTACTTCTTTGAGAAGGGATCCTTTGGCTTGGGGTGAGGAGTGTCCATCAATTGCATCACAACCTCAGGGATCTCGATCTCAGGTTCCGCAGGCTGAGGAATTTCAGGTTCTTCTTCAGGGGCAGCCTGGGACTTCGATTCTTCATTTACATTTTCTTCAGCAATAGTGGCTAGAATCTCTTCATGGATAGATGGTGTGGCACGAGGTTCTTCAGATCCCATTTGTACCTCGGTAGTGACAGGGGACTGAGGAATTTGTTGTGGGGGTGTGAACAGAGGAGAATTGGGATGCTGACTTTCCCAAAAGTCCTTGTTCAACATTGGAGTTGTGCATCCAATGTCCACATCTTCGTCTTCATTCATTTCTTCAACGCCGGCCTCTTCAGCAATGAACTGAGGCGTGGGCGATGAGACTATCGGGGTTGAAGGGATTGCATCCGCTTCAATTTCTTCATCCAATTGCTCTAAGGAAGCAGCAGAAGAAATGTCTTCATCGGATCCGCTCGGGATCACGTATTCTTCATCAAAAGGAACAAGGTCCTTTGATGGCATAGATGAGACAGGAACAACATCAATTGGATTTTCAAATGAGCTGATCAGTGGCTTCATTTTCTTCGGAGCTAGAGAATCTGAAGCAGTTGATGCCTTCCATTTCTTCACAGCTGCACGCTCTGCAGCCTTGGTCTTCTTCACATATGATGCAGATGGAAGGATCGGAGATGGTGTAGGCGCAGGAGGAGCAGATGAATTTGGTTCAAGATCTTCAGGCACAACTGATGCAGTTGCCCTGACTTCTTCATTTTTTTCAGGCGGAACACTAGTGGTTGCCCTGACAATTTCTTCAGTGGCTGGAATGCAGTCATCAGCCCTGGTACTAGCATTTTCTTTAGTAGCCTGAGTATCATCAGCGGTGCTGGCATTTTCTTCAGTAGGCTGAGCAGATGCTTCAGCCTGAGGATTTCTTGTTGCGTTGGGGCTGCAACATTGGAAGTAAACTGTTCAGTTAGTTTCACAAAAATGTTCCTTTGGCTCCCAGCCAATCAGCATGGTATGCGTCAAATTCATCACCGAGTTTCTTGATCTCAGATTGAATAGTGACAAGTTCTTCAGTTGTCATAGAGACAACGTTTTTCTTCAGGAAGTGCTCCTTTTTGTACTGCGCTTTCTTCAACTGTCTGGCCTTTTCAAATTTCCATTTTTCTTCCTGAATGAAGTGAGTCAACATATGACTTTGGCCAGGAGTCAGCTTGAAGTCAGGCATAGGAGTGTTGGGGTCCTTGTACCAGAGATTAATGTAATCAAGGATCAATTTTGGATCCAAAAACAGAGGCACACTTGTGCCTTTGGCTCTAGCGGCCCTGAGTTGCCTGTCCCTGATGATTTCAGCAAGTTCTTCATCATCCGCTTCGTCTTCATCAGACAACACTTTAAAGGTGACCTGCTTCTTGTGAGGACTTGGTCGAGAGCCTCGTCCTGCAGTGGCCTTTGTCTTCAGCAGAGAGGGGCCAGTTGATGAATTTGGTGCAGCTGAAGAACTAGCAGAAGCTCCTGAGGCAATAGAGATGCCTGTTGTCCTTTGGCACGTGGCGAGATGCACAGGTGCTGAGGATTTTGACGGAGGAGCTGAGGACTTTGGAGTAGCTGGTGCGGCTTGAGGAATTGGCCGTGAGGGCATTGCTGAGGAACTTGGCCATGAGGGCATTGGGGTTGAAGCACTTGGCTTATGAGCCGACTTCTTTGGCATGGCCTTCTTTGGCTTGCTTGCAGAGGCCTCAGCACTGGCAGCAGCAGCAATAGAGTCTTCATTAAATTTCCTCACTGCTTCCTTAGCTACTCTAGCTAGCTTGGCCTGGCGCTTGGCCCATTCATCAGGATAATCCTCACCATGCTTGAGGCTGGTGGGATCGGCTACTTGGCCAGGTGCCAATGGAGGTCTTGGGCATGGATGATTAAGAGTGAATTTCTTCATATACTTGGGAGTAACATATCTGTATTCCCCCCATTCCCGTGCCCATCTCCTCTCTATCCTTTGGATGCGCACTTTGCGCTTATTCTTAGTTTCCTTTCGATGGGTGGCCTCATCAGGAGTGCAACAATCCTTGTATATATCGTCAGGGATTTCAAACGCAGTGTTGACTTCCAGCTTCTTTCCTCCCTTCTGAGGTTTCTTGCCATCTGCCATTTTCTTCAGCTGAGGGTTTTGAACGATTGAGCTCTCTGAAGAGGTATGCAACTTTTCTTCGAGGAACGCTGCAAATGAGTTAAGTTGATGAGAACCTAATGATTCAGCAGCGGACATGTGTACCTGTGAACAGAGTATAGTTGCGAGGAATTTTGGAGAGGTCATATGCATTCTCAGAAGATTTTGCAATAAGAACAAGTTTGAAGAATTTGACCGGATGAATCTTGAGGAATTTCACTAAGTCTTCTTTGACTTAGGTTCCATAGTTGTACAGATTTGAAATCCACACAATTGAGGAATCTTGAAGAAAAATTTGCTTATAGAAACAGATCAAGAACAGATGATATGTGAGGTGTCCAGTGTGTGAGGATTTGAAGAAAAACACCTTTTGGAGATTTGAAGGAAAACATTCGAATCAACTAGGGTAGTAAAAGTAACTTTTAATTACCCTGGACGAAGAACACGATGAACTGGGAAGTGTAGATTTGAAGCTCATCGGTTCAGATCTTCCACACCTTAACTTGGCTGAGGAAGACAGCTACGGCGGTGGCGGAGTGAAGAAATCCGCGTCCGGCGTGAGTACGGCGGCGACGAGGTCGAGGCAGTGAAGCTCTTCCTCACCGGCGACGATGGAAGTAGTGGCGGCGCTAGGGTTTGAGAGCTCGAGCAAGGGAGTGAGGTTGAGTGGAGTAAAAGTGAAGTGAGGAAGGGAGAGGGGTATTTATAGCCGAAGTGAAAAACTGCTCGCCCGAGAAAATAGGACGAACGTGCCCCTGACCCTTCTCATTCGCTTGACATGTGTCACCCACGTACTGAGAGGTGACGATCATGTCCGATCGTGGGTGAATAGGATAAGTATTATCGTGGTATGTGTAACGATTTGAGCGACAAAGGCCGAAAATTCACATAAGATAAGTTTAAAGTTCCGTTCGCAATTTCTTCAGTTGACAAGGACACAGTGAAGATTTTGAACGAGTTCCAAATAGAACGCACATGAAGCATTTGTGAATAGGCTGGGTTGAGTTTAGCATAGAGGGGGAAAGGGTCCGAGCACATTCACTTAGCAGAACAAGCAACTTGAAGAAATAGCAATAAGTGAATGTTGTAGAGGACATAAACTCTCTCTCTCTCTCTCTCTATATATATATATAGCCCATGAAGAAAAATGTTGGAAATGGTGAAGACAATGCAAGTTGAAAAACAACAGAGGAATTTTAAAGCTGAGAAAAACTCAAATTGAAGATTTTCAACTTTTGGTGATGGCGTGACCCACCGTATAAGAATGATGATTTCAGATACCGCGTACAATTGTCGTAGGGTTCTGAGAATCAAATTCTTCGTTAATTTCCTCACACTTAGAGTGCTATTCTTCATTGATTGAAGAAAAACATTTCTTCATGTGTTGCACATCTAAGTCATCAATTTTGCATAAGTGTTAGGATGAGTGTCCTTTTCAAAGAACATTCGAAGATTCTAGGATATTTAGCTCACACCGCAACTTGTTAAATCTCTTCTCATCCAAGGGCTTAGTGAAGATATCGGTTGGCTGTTCTTCAGTCTTCACATGCTCAATAGAGATGTCGCCCTTCAAAACATGATCACGATGAAAATGATGACAAATCTGAATGTGCTTTGTCTTCGAGTGCTGAACTGGGTTATGAGCAATCTTGATGGCATTCTCATTGTCACAATAGAGTGGCACATTCTTCACGTTGACGCCGTAGTCCTTGAGAGTTTGCTTCATCCATAGCAGTTGAGCACAGCAAGAACCAGCAGCAATGTACTCGGCTTCAGCAGTAGATAGTGATACGCAGTTCTGTTTCTTCGAGGACCAACAGACCAAGGATCGTCTGAGGAAATGGCATGTGCCATATGTTGACTTGCGGTCCACACGATCACCAACATAGTCAGAGTCTGAATATCCAATGAGATCAAAAGTCGAGCCCTTGGGATACCATAATCCAAGTGTTGGTTTGTGAGCTAGATATCGAAGAATATGCTTCACAACCTTATGGTGTGATTCCTTCGGTGTAGCTTGAAATTAGGCACACATGCAAACACTAAGCATAATATCTGGCCTAGATGCACATAAGTACAATAAATAACCAATCATGGAGCGGTATACCTTTTGATTGAAGTCAATACCATTTTCATCAGTGTATAGATGGCCATTTGTGGGCATAGGGATTTTGACTCCTTTGCAATCTTGCATGCCGAATTTCCTCAGTACATCCTTGAGGTATTTCTCCTGAGATATGAATATGCCATTGCGCCGTTGACGAATCTGAAGACCTAAGAAGAATTTCAATTCTCCCATCATAGACATTTGATATTCTTCACTCATCATATAGGCAAATTCATCAATGTAACGTTGGTCAGTACAGCCAAAAATGATATCATCAACATAAATTTGGCACACAAACAGTTCAACATCATAAGATTTAGTGAAAAGAGTTGGGTCAAGTGAACCAGGTTTGAAGCCTTTCTTCATGAGGAATTCCTTCAAAGTATCATACCACACCCATGGGGCCTGCTTGAGGCCATAGAGGGCCTTATTGAGTCTGAAGACTTTGTCAGGATGCTTTGGATCTTCAAAACCTGGGGGCTGAGCAACATATACTTCTTCCTCAAGCTTACCATTGAGGAATGCACTTTTCACATCCATTTGATATAAGATGATATCATGATGGTTAGCATAAGCAAGTAATATGCGAATAGCTTCAAGTCTAGCAACAGGTGCAAAAGTTTCATCGAAATCAATTCCTTCAACCTGTGTGTAGCCTTGAGCTACAAGCCATGCCTTATTCCTCACCACAAGGCCATTTTCATCTTGCTTGTTGTGGTAGATCCACTTTGTGCCGATGATGTTGTGCTTGCGAGGATCTGGATGTTTGACCAGTTCCCAGACGTAGTTGAGCTCCAATTGATGTAATTCCTCTTGCATAGCTTGAATCCACTCAGACTCCAGAAATGATTCGTCTACCTTAGTGGGCTCTGTGATAGAGACAAAAGCAAAGTGCCCACAAAAGTTAGATAAATGTGAATCTGTTGAGCGTGTGAGAGGACCTGGAATGTTGATGTCGCTGATGATTTTCTCATTTTGCACTTCATTTGCAACGCGAGGATGAGTGGTTTGTCGTTGAGTAATTTGATCAGTATTTTCTTCAACACCATTTTCCTCAGGTGCATCAGCATGACGTTCTTCATGTTCTGGAATGACTTCTTCAGCAGATTCTTCGGTAGGAATGACATCCTCGGTAGCCTTGAACTTAATAGATTCCTCGGGAGGTATTTCATCTGTCATAGGAGGTAGGTGCTCTCTTTGCGAGCCATTAGTCTCATCGAACCACACATCTATAGTTTCATCAACCTTGTGGTGATAGGTGTTGAAGACTCTGTAGGTGTGCGAGTCCTTACCATAACTGAGCATAAAACCTTCATGTGCTTTCGGTGTGAATTTAGAATTGTGATGAGGATCTCTAATCCAACATTTTGCACCGAAGACTTTGAAATAACTCACATTGGGTTTCTTGTCGGTGAGGAGTTCATATGCAGTCTTCTTGAAGAATTTGTGAAGATATACCGTGTTGATGATGTGGCACGCAGTATCAATTGCCTCAGGCCAAAAGCGAGGAGGCGTCTTGTACTCATCAAGCATAGTGCGGGCCATCTCAACAAAAGTCCTGTTCTTGCGCTCCACGACGCCATTTTGCTAAGGAGTATAAGAAGCAGATAACTCATGAGTAATACCAAGTTCATCAAGATAGTCATCAAGACTAGTGTTCTTGAACTCAGTTCCATTATCACTTCTGATGTGCTTGATCTTCACACCAAAGTTGGTTGAAGCCCTCGAGGAAAATCGTTTGAAGACTTCCTGCACTTCAGTTTTGTAAGCGATGATATGCACCCATGTATATCAAGAATAATCATCAACAATGACAAAGCCATATAAAGATGCAGCATTAGTAAATGTGGCATAGTGAGTAGGGCCAAAGAGATCCATGTGAAGCAATTCAAATAGTCGAGTAGTAGTCATGATAGTCTTCGCTGGATGCTTAGTCTTGGTCATCTTTCCAGCTTCACACGCTTCACACAAATGTGTAACATCCCAAATTTTCAATTTGGAATGTTATACATTAGATCATCATGCATATCATATTTTATTTTGCTTTTGGTTTTGATCCAAGAAAATCCTAAGCAACTCAAGGACCCACGGAGAGAGTTGGGGATTTCGTTATTTACATATTTGAGTTTTCTCAAATTATGTAAGCAGGATCATTTGATTTTATTTATTTTATCATCAATTATTTCTATTACAAAAATATGAGAGAGGGAATAAAATGACTTTCCCAAAATATAGAAATATTGAGGATTTAATAAAAAATCAAATAAGTTTTATTTCGGAGTTTTTTGGTATTTTTATTTGAATTTAGGAAAAATGCGTGTTTTTCAAAGTTGTAGTTTGGGCCCAGATAAATGTTCACTTTATCGGGCTTGATTTTAGAAACCCGGGAAAATTTATTTCGTGAATTTTGGAGTCCGTTTAGTATTTCTTTTTATTTTTCTTCCGAGCGGAATTATTTAAAAAAACGCGGAACCGACTTTGGGCCGTACTCGGCCAGGACACCGCCGGTCGAGGCCTTTATAAGGCGCCGCCCGAGAGCCCGAGAGAGCCCAGCCGCCCCTGCCCTAACCCTAGCCGCCGCCGCCAGCCTCCAGCCGCCGCCACTGCCGCCGCCAGCCGCCGCCGCCGACTCGCCGGAGCAGCGCGCCGCCCGAGGTTCGCCGCCGCCTTGTTTTCCGTGCCGTAAAAAAAAATTCTGTTCTTCGTTTTTCTTTTTCGTCGGATTTTTCGCGGTTATTTTCTGATCGCGATTTCTGATCCGATTTTCGTTTTAGTATAACTTTTCGCTCGTTTATCGGAATCAGACGATTCAAGCGCCTGGAGTTTCGTCTCGAAACCCTCTTTCCGAATAATCAACTTAAACATTTTTTGCTACTGTAAAATTTTCCCTAGATCTAGATTACTAGAACGAAGTTGTTTTCTTTCGCTGTTTGATTTCTTTTGCTTCGTTTGATTTGATTCTTTTGCAAACCAGGGTTCTTAAGTTGAACTTTCTGGTTAGATCTTCTATTTGAGTTTTACCTGTGCATTAGATGAGTACTTATTGTATGCTTGTTTGTTTGTCTGCGATAGAATACCCGGAGTGCGCCGCCTGTTACGTTGAATCTCTAGGTTTCGCGGATCATCAGCAAGGCAAGTAACACTTTGATCATACCTTTTCTACAACCCAGTTTTATTGCATTAGATCAATCCTCACACATTGCATGATTAGGATCTAATTAAACTGTGGGATGGGATGTAGATATGGTAGTACCTATTACCTGTTTATTATCAAACCTTTGGGAGTTACTTCTACGTTTGCTTATTATGCCATGCTATGCTAGTAGACGTGGATTGGGTGAGTGATATCCATGACAGATGTGAGATTGTTAATTAATGGTTTATCTAAGGTGGCAACCTAAACACACATCTGGGTGGATTGAGGCACCTGGGGTTTCCAGGACTTGCCTGTTTTTCTTTTGGACCGCCACCCAGGCTCAAAGGGATCATGAGATTTTTCATACTAGAAACTTACGTGTGCGGCCACAAGCCATTATGGGCTCTGGCATAGTTGACTAAGTTGTGCGAACTCTTACAGTGGTAGACTAGCAGATGTAGGGGATGTAGGTGGTACGGTCTACCCGATCGTAAGGTGCTAGCGCTTCTGAAAGACTATATCTCGGTCATCCGTCTTCTCAAACACCCTGTAGTGCGAGAAACCAAACGGAGGCGATCGAGTCTTGTGGGGAAAAGTGCGCAAACCTCTGCAGAGTGTAACAAACTAATCATGGTTAGCCATGTCCTCGGTTATGGACAATCTTGAGTATCTAGTACCTGGATTATCATGTGAATCTCAACATGTTACTCTAAAGTTAATTTTGTTGGGTTTAATGATGTTACTTTAATTGGGATTGAGAATGCTGTCAACCATTCTCAATGTTTAACAACCACCATGATAGTAATTAAATTTATTCCTTTGAAGTAGGAAAAAATTGGCTTTACGCAAAAAAACTGTAACCATAGAGCTTTCCACCAGCCAAATATGCATATAGTATAGCTGTTGCATTCCATTACTCTCTATGTGTTACCTTGCCAGCATATTCCATGTGCTGACCCGTTTTCGGGCTGCAACGTTAATGTTGCAGACTTTTCAGACGACGATTAAGGAGTTTTAGGTCGTGGTTCTATACTCAGTGATGCCGTTGGAGTTGATGGACTCACTTATCTTCCAAGCCTTCCGCTGTTATCGTCACTAGATGGCCTTAAGCCATATTTATTGTAATAAGTTCTCTTTTGAGACACCCGATGTAATAAGTGTGTGATTGCTACTCTGTTATAAATCCTTCGAGTACTGTGTGGTGTCAGCATTACTGATCCAGGGATGACACCGGAGCACAGAGATCAGACTGTTTGAGGTCTGGTCGCTACAAAATGGTACTTGAGGAATTTGACACCCTCGATGCCAATGACATGCTTCTTCTTCGCTAGCGTGTGTAGATTCCTCATGCCAGCATGACCAAGTCGTCGATGCCATAGCCAGCCTTCTGAAGCTTTTGCAAGTAGACATGTAGCAGGTTGTGGTCCTGTAGAGAAATCAACAATATACAAATCTCCTCTCCTAAAGCCTTCGAAGACTTTGGAATTGCCAGCTTCCATCATCACAACATAACGATACTTGCCAAATACAACAACCATATCAAGATCACAAAGCATTGAGACAGACATGAGGTTGAACCCTAAGGACTCGACAAGCATGACTTTGTCCATGTGTCGATCCTTTGAGATTGCAATCTTACCTAGACCCAATACCTTGCTTTTGCCTTTGTTAGCGTAGGTGATATGCTTCAGATGTGATGGAGATAAAGCTGAGTCCATCAATAAGCTCCTACCACCAGTCATGTGATTTGTACATCCACTATCGAGGACCCACTCAGTGGCTTTGGGTTGATCATCATGCACATGAATTAGTGCAACTTACGAACTCATATACTTCAGCTGTGAAGAATATGGTATCAATTTCATCAGATCAATTTCATCAAGCAATAGAACAGATAAAGCAGTATGAGGACGTGAGAAATGAAAATTCCTTTCTTCATGATTAGCTTGCGTCCTTTCACGCAAATTTAGGTCTCCAGCAAATTCTTCAGACGATTAAGTTCGTCTGGAGACCTGACCCTGCATAAGAGGTTAGTTGTTTTTCTTCACCACCCACATCTAAAGGGGTGGCAAAGAGTTCATCATTCTGTGAGCTCCATAAGAGAAAGGTGGCATAGATGCCAATCCACTTCGTTTCACATAAGAGGGGTTAGGGTAAGCATAGGAGTAAGCAGAGAAATTCTTCGAGGACTTATGAACATAATGATTTGAAGAATAATGAACATATCCATAATCCTTAGATTTCCTTGTGAGATAGACGGGTTAGCACGATGATGTTCATATGAGGACTTTGATCCATATGAAGAATTTAGTCCATATGAAGAATTTGATCTCGGGTTCCTATTCTTAACAGGTGGTGTCATGATGACATTCACCAGAAGATTTTCAAGGCACCTTTTGGGAACCCAGATTTTCTTCATAGGAGAACCGTTCCTACAGTTAGTGCCAACATATCTAGCAAATACTTCACCATTCTGATTTTTGAATTGTTTATAATTGGAGTCAAATGACTCATCAGAAGAATATGAAGATTCACATGTAAAGCCAGATAAAGTAGATGGATCCACTGAAGGTCCCTTTGCAACAACCCATGAGGTTTTGGGATACTGCTCAGGTTTCCAGTAGGTCCCATCAGCATTGAGTTTCCTCTCAAAGACAATACCCTCTTTCCTAGGGTTCCTGTTGAGGATATGCTTTTTAAGCACGTCACAAAGAGCCTGATGCCCTTTGAGGCTTTTGTACATGCCTGTCATATACAATTCCTTCAGCCCTGCATCATCAATGATACTAGCAATGTCCTCAGATGAGGAATTAGTGATAGCAGAGGCAGTTGAAGAATTTGCAACAATGGAAGCATTTGAGCATTCAGGTGAAGAATTAGCAGTTTCACATTCAATGCACTTCAAACATGGAGGAATAAATTCATCCCGAGTAGCATTGATCTGTTGAGCAAGTAATGAACCACGCTCCTTCTGAAGATCTTGGACAACCTGTGTTGAGACTCCCCCATTGACCTTGGACAGTCACGCTGTGTTGAGACTCCCTCATTGACCTTGGACAGCCAGTCCCAGATAAGCTTAGCTGTGTCCAAAGCACTCACTCTGCCATACTGCCCTTTTCTCAGATGGCCACATATGATATTCTTCGCTTGAGAGTCGAGTTGCTTGAATCTCTTCACATCAGCGGCATTGATGGTGATAGTGACCGAGGGAACACCATTCTCCACAACGTACCAGAGAGCGTTATCAATTGCCTCAAGATGCATGCGCATCTTATTCTTCCAGTAGGGGTAGTCCGTCCCATCGAAGGTAGGACACCCAGCAGAAACCTTGATCATACCTGCGGTCGACATAACTAAAACTCCAGGCGGTTAAACCAAAATCACACATAACAAGGGAGTACCTTGCTCTGATACCAATTGAAAGTGCGTTATATTGACTAGAGGGGGGTGAATAGGCGATTTTTATAAATTCTTCACTTAGGAATTCCAGGGTGAGGAAATTCCTGAGTGAAGAACTGCTTGCAGCGGAATAAGTACTCAGAAGTAAACATAATAGTGCATGAGCATGGTCTTCATGATGTAATGAAAACAAGCATAGAGTACATAAAGCGTAAACACAGGATAACACAGGATAAAAACAAACATACTGAAGAAATTGAACTGAGGAAGTAGAGAAAGTCTTCAACCAAAGTCTTCAAACAGATATGAACAAGAACACATCACAGAAATGAGGAAATGGAAGGGTTGAGGAAATGGAATCAGGTAGCTTGGTGAAGACAATGATTTGGTAGACCAGTTCCAACTACTGTGACAGTTGTACGTCTGGTTAGGGCGGCTAGGTATTTAAACCTGAGGACACACAGTCCCGGACACCCAGTCCTGAACACGCAGCTCAGGACACTCAGTCCTCACCGTATTCCCCTTGAGCTAAGGTCACACAAACCTCGCCCAATCACTCGTGGTATGTCTTCAGGTGACTTCCTAAACTTCACAGACTCGGTCACTCGGCGATCCACAATTTCCTCTTGGATGCTCTAGACCATGACGCCTAACCGTCTGGAAGATGCATAGTCTTCAAAGGAAACAAGCGTAAGATCAACGCAGGATCAATCTCTTCAGTGATGCTCAATCACTTTGGGTTTGTAGGTGTTTGGGTTTGGGTTTTCCTCAATTGATGATTTTCACTCAAAGTCCTCGGAGGATGGGATGCTCTCAAATGACAAGTGTCAGTTTCTGTCGGAGCATCCAACCAGCTAGTGGTTGTAGGGGCGGCTATTTATAGTCTAGGGAGCAGCCCGGCATGATAAGACATAAATGCCCTGCAATGATATGACCGTTAGGTGGGTAGATATTTAGGGACAGCTGGTGCATAGCACAACAACGGTCGGAATTTTGAGTATCAAATTCCTCAGGGCTATCATGTTCCTCATTGTGTAGGCAATCCGCACTGGCGAATTCCTAACTCCTCAGTGAGAACAAATTCCTTAGAGACCAGAAGAACTTCGTCTCTGTCACTGAAGAAATTGACTGAACTGTATGAGATTTCCAATGGCTTCACTCGAAGGGATTGGTAGGTGTAGGATTTGAGTTGAGCATCACTTGGAAAATTTTCCTTAGTATTTCCTCGACCCCCTTTAACAGTACGGTGTCTCCTATGACTCAAGAAGGAGAAAATAAAACAAAGAAAACAAAGGTCTTCATGCTTCATGTTCCTCGAATGAATACCAAGTCTTCAGGATCACACCAATTTCTTCACTTTCAAAGTCTTCAGAAATACAAAGTCTTCAGTCGAAGAACTTCATTTTTAGGGGTCGACTTTCTCTGTAAATATCAAACTTCTCATAGACTTATAGACATGTGTACACTCACAAACGCATCAGTCCCTTAACCTATAAGTCTTCAATACACCAAAATCACTGAGGGGCACTAGATGCACTTACAGATACAATTGCATGTGTAGTGTAGATCCTTGCTTGCGAGTACTTTGGATGAGTACTCACGGTTGCTTTGCTACTTCTTTTTCCCCTTTCCCGGTTATTGCAATTATATGATGGATTTCAGGAGCCAGAGGATCATGAGGATGATTCTACATGGAGTTTGACTTCAAGGAGTAGTTAGGAGGTCCTAGACAAGAGGCCTTGCCTTTTCGATCATTGCTACTTTTGTGATAGCCTTCTTAAGCAAACTTGTTTAACTCATGCCTGTACTCAGATAATGTTGCTTCCGCTGACTTATCTGTATTCAAGCTTATGTATTCGAGCCCTTGAGGCCCCTGGCTTGTAATATAAAGCTTGTATTATTTTAAATTGTGTCTAGAGTTGCGTTGTGATATCTTCCCGTGAGTCCCTGATCTTGATCGTACACATTTGCGTGTATGATTAGTGTACGGTCAAATCGGGGGTGTCACATGCACCGCTAGGTGACGGACCTTTTGCAGGAGCAAATGTAGACGTTATGAATGTTTGGCAAGCTCGGTATGATGACTACTTGATAGTTTAGTGCATCATGCTTTACGGCTTAGAACCGGGACTTCAAAAATGTTTTGAACGACATGGAGCATATGAGATGTTCCAAGAGATGAATTTGGTATTTTAGTCTCATGCCCATGTTGAGAGGTATGAGAGTTAATCTTCCAGATAATATAGTGATTGATAGAGTTCTCTAGTCACTATCACCAAGTTACTGGAACTTCATGATGAACTATAATGTGCAAGGGATGACGAAAACGATTCCCGAGCTCTTCGCGATGCTAAAATCGGTGAAGGTAGAAATCAAGAAAGAGCATCAAGTGTTGATAGTTAACAAGGCCGCTGGTTTCAATAAAAGGGGCAAAGGAAAATAAAGGGAACTTAAAGAAAGAATGACAAGCAAGTTGCCACTCCCGTGAAGAAACCCAAAGCTAGACCTAAGCCTGAAACTAAGTGCTTCTACTGCAAAGGAAATGGTCACTGGAAGCGAAACTACCCCAAATACTTGGCGGATAAGAAGGATGGCAAAGTGAACAAAGGTATATTTGATATACATGTTATTGATGTGTACTTTACTAGTGTTCATAGTAACCCCAGGGTATTTGATACTGGTTCAGTTGCTAAGATTAGTAACTCGAAACAGGAGTTGCAAAATGAACATAGACTAGTTAAGGGCAAGGTGACGATGTGTGTTGGAAATGATTCCAAGGTTGATAAGATCACCATCGCACACTCCTTTTACCTTCGGGATTAGTGTTGAACCTAAAATAAATGTCATTTGGTGTTTTGCGTTGAGCAAGAATACGATTGGGTCATGTTTATTGCAGTACGGTTATTCATTTAAGTCAAAGAATAATTGTTGTTCTGGTTACACGAATAAAACCTTCTATGGTCATACACTTAATATAAATGGTTTATTGAATCTCGATCGTAGTGATACACATATTAATAATATTGATGCCAAAAGATGCAAAGTTGATAATGATAGTGTAACATACTTGTGGCACTGCCGTTTAGGTCATATTGGTGTAAAGCGCATGAAGAAACTCCATGGGGATGGACTTTTGGAATCACTTGATGCTTGCGAACCATGCCTTATGGGCAAGATGACTAAGACTCCATTCTCCTAAACAATGGAGCGAGCCATTGACTTATTGGAAACAATACATACTAATGTATGCGGTCCGATGAGTGTTGAGGCTCGCGTCGGGTATCGCTATTTTCTGACCTTCATAGATGATTTGAGCAGATATGGGTATATCTACTTAATGAAACATAAGTCTGAAACATTTGAAAAAGTTCAAAGAATTTTCAGAGTGAAGTGGAAAATCATCGTAACAAGAAACTAAAGTTTCTATGATCTGATCGTGGAGGCGAATATTTGAGTTACGAGTTTGGTCTTCATTTGAAACAATGTGGAATAGTTTCGCAACTCATGCCACTTGGAACACCACAGCATAATGGTGTGTCCGAACGTCGTAGCCGTACTTTATTAGATATGGTGTGATATATGATGTCTCTTACCGATTTACCACTATCATTTTGGGGTTATGCATTAGAGACAACTGCATTCACGTTAAATAGGGCACCATCTAAATCCGTTGAGACGACACCGTATGAACTATGGTTTGGCAAGAAACCTAAGCTGTCGTTTCTTAAAGTTTGGGGCTGCGATACTTATGTGAAAAAGCTTCAACCTGATAAGCTCGAACCCAAATCGGAGAAATGCATCTTCATAGGATACTCAAAGGAAACTGTCGGGTAAACCTTCTATCACAGATCCGAAGGCAAGATATTCGTTGCTAAGAATGGATCCTTTCTAGAGAAGGAGTTTCTCTCGAAAGAAGTGAGTGGGAGGAAAGTAGAACTTGATGAGGTAATTGTACCTTCTCCCGAATTGGAAAATGGTTCATCACAGAAATTAGTTCCAGTGATGCCTACACCAATTAGTGAGGAAGTTAATGATGATGATCATAAAACTTCAGATCAAGTTACTACCGAACCTCGTAGGTCAACCAGAGTGCGATCCGCACCAGAGTGGTACAGTAATCCTATTCTGGAAGTCATGTTACGAGACCATGATGAACCTATGAACTATGAGGAAGCGATGATGAGCCCAGATTCTGATAGATGGCTTGAGGCCATGAAATCTGAGATAGAATCCATGTATGAGAACAAAATGTGGACTTTGGTGGACTTGCCCAATGATCGGCAAGCCAATGACAATAAATGGATCTTCAAGAGGAAGATGGACGCAGATAGTTGTGTCACTATCTACAAAGCTCGACTTGTCAAAAAGGGTTTTTGAAAAGTTCAAGGTGTTGACTACGATGAGATTTTCTCACTCGTATCGATGCTTAAAGTCTGTCCGAATCATGTTAGCAATTGCCGCATTTTATGAAATATGTCAAATGGATGTCAAAACTGCATTTCTTAATGGATTTATTAAAGAAGAGTTGTATATGATACAACTAGAAGGTTTTGTCAATCCTAAAAGTGTTAACAAAATGTGCAAGCTCCAGCGATCCATCTATGGACTGGTGCAAGCATCTCGGAGTTGGAATGTATGCTTTGATGAGTTCATCAAATCATATAGTTTTATATAGACTTGCGGTGAAGCCTGTATTTATAAGAAAGTGAGTAGGAGCACTACAACCTTTTTGATAAGTATATGTGAATGACATATTGTCCATCGGAAATGATGTAGAATTTTCTAGAAGCATAAAGGAGTGTTTGAAAGGAGTTTTTCAAAGAAAGATCTTGGTGAAGCTGCTTACATATTGGGCATCAAGATCTATAGAGATAGATCAAGACGCTTGATAAGATTTTTCAATGAGTACATAACTTGACAAGATTTTGAAGTAGTTCAAAATGGAACAGTCAAAGAAGGAGTTATTGCCTATAATGCAAGGTGCAAAGTTGAGTAAGACTCAAAACACGACCACGACAGAAAATAGAAAGAGAATGAAAGTCATTCCCTATGCCTCAGCCATAGGTTCTATAAAGTATGCTATGCTGTCTACCAAACCTAGTGTGCCTTTCCATGAGTTTGGCAAGGGGGTACGATATTGATCCAAGAGTGGATCACTGGACAACGGTCAAAATTATCCTTAGAAGACTAAGGAGATATTTCTTGGTTATGGACGTGATAAAGAGTTCGTCATAAAGAGTTACGTCGAGGCAAGCTTTTACACCGATCCGGATGTCTCTGAGTCTCAATCTGGAAACATATTGAAAGTGGGAGCAATTAGCCAGAGTAGCTCCATGGAGAGCACTGTAGACATAGAAAATTTGCAAAATACATACGGCTTTGAATGTGACAGACCCATTGACTAAACTTCTCTCACAAGCAAAACATGATCACACCTTAGTACACTTTGGGTGTTAATCACATGGTGATGTGAACTAGATTACTAACTCTAGCAAACCCTTTGGGTGTTGGTCACATGGTGATGTGAACTATTGGTGTTAAATCACATGGCCATGTGAACTAGATTATTGACTCTAGTGCAAGTGGGAGACTGAAGGAAATATGCCCTAGAGGCAATAATAAAGTTGTTATTTATATTTCCTTATATCATGATAAATGTTTATTATTCATGCTAGAATTGTATTAACCGGAAACTTGATACATGTGTGAATACATAGACAAAACAGAGTGTCCCTAGTATGCCTCTACTTGACTAGCTCGTTAATCAAAGATGGTTAAGTTTCCTAACCATAGACATGTGTTGTCATTTGATGAATGGGGTCACATCATTAGAGAATGATGTGATGGACAAGACCCATCTGTTAGCTTAGCATAATGATCGTTAAGTTTTATTGCTATTGCTTTCTTCATGACTTATGCATATTCCTTTGACTATGAGATTACGCAACTCCCGAATACCGGAGGAACACCTTGTGTGCTATCAAACATCACAACATAACTGGGTAGTTATAAAGATGCTCTACAGGTGTTTTCGAAGGTGTTTGTTGGGTTGGCATAGATCGAGATTAGGATTTGTCACTCCGAGTATCGAAGAGGTATCTCTGGGCCCTCTCGGTAATGCACATCACTATAAGCCTTGCAAGCAATGTGACTAATGAGTTAGTTGCAGAATGATGCATTATGGAACGAGTAAAGAGACTTGCTGGTAACAAGATTGAACTAGGTATGATGATACCGACGATCGAATCTCGGGCAAGTAACATACCGATGACAAAGGGAATGACGTATGTTGTTATGCGGTTTGACTGATAAAGATCTTCATAGAATATGTAGGAGCCAATATGAGCATCCAGGTTCTTCTATTGGTTATTGACCGGAGATGTGTCTCGGTCATGTCTACATAGTTCTCGAACCCGTAGGGTACGCACGCTTAACGTTCGATGACGATTTATATTATGAGTTATGTGATTTGATGACCGAAGTTTGTTTGGAGTCCCAGATGAGATCATGGACATGACGAGGAGTCTCGAAATGGTCGAGAGGTAAAGATCAATATATTGGAAGGCTATATTCGGACATCGGAATGGTTTCTAGTGATTCGGGTATTTTTCGGAGTACCGGATAGTTATGGGAATTCGTCGGGGGAAGTTAATGGGCCTTATTGGGCTTTAGTGGAGAGAGGGAAGAAGGGACACGAGGTGGCGCGCGCCTCCCCCAAATCGAATTGGACAAGGGGTGGGGGCGCGGCCCCTCCTTTCCTTCTCCCTCTCCCTCCTTTCCTTCTTTCCTACTCCGAAAATGAAAGGGAATCCTACTAGGACTTGGGAGTCCTAGTAGGACTCCCTACACTTGGCGCGCCCCTAGGAGGGCCGGCCTCTCTCCCTCCCTCCTTTATATACGTGGTCAGGGGGCACCCCAAAGGCACTCCATGATTTGTCTTAGCTATATGTGGTGCCCCCCTCCACAGTTACACACCTCGGTCATATCATCGTAGTGCTTAGGCGAAGACCTGCGTCGGTAACTTCATCATCACTGTCAACACGCCGTCGTGCTGACAGAACTCTAACTCATCCTCAACTGGATCAAGAGCTCGAGGGACGTCATCGAGCTGAATGTGTGCTGAACACGGAGGTGCCGTACATTCGGTACTTGGATCGGTTGGATCGTGAAGACGTTCGACTACATCAACCGCATTACTAAACGCTTCCGCTTTCGATCTATGAGGGTACATGGACACACTCTCCCCTCTCGTTGCTATGCATCTCCTAGATAGATCTTGCGTGATCATAGGTAATTATTTTGAAATATTGCATTCCCCAACAGTGCCACCAACCCCGTTTGAGGTATCTTCTTGGTGAAGTTGTTCTTGTTCGGAAAGGACTTGGCTTTGTCTTTGCGAATGAGCTTGCCACCATTGTCCTCCCTTTTTCTCATAGGGACAACCCACCACAAAGTGACTCACATTACCAAACTTGTAGCAAGTCCTCACTCGTTGCTTGCTCTTTGAACCACTTGAGGTGTTCTTGGTGAAGTTGGGCCTTGAGTTCCTCTTGTTGCCCCAAAATTGCCTTTGACGCAAGAGAAATGTGCTCGTGGTAAGCACATTTGGTGTCTTCAGGCAAACTCTCTTCTTCTTCTTCCAGAATGGCCTTAGCCTTCAGGCTTTATTTGACCGTACATGAGCTAGAGCATTGCCGGTGGTGTTGTTCATGATGTTCATGGCAATAAACTCATCCAACACTTCACTTGGAGATAAGGTGTGGAAATCCGGCCTTTGACGAATCACGGAGGACATGGCCTTGTTGAATGTCATGATGGCCTTGAGAAACTTGCGCTTGATCCAATTGTCATTCGTACCCTTACTCCCATGATCTTGGAGAGTGACTGCAAGAGTTTTCAACCTCTGGTAGAGATCACGAGGATCCTCATCTTCTATCATCACAAATTCATCAGCCTCATCAAGAACCCCTTCAAAGTTGGGCCATTGTATGCTTGAGCTCCCCTTGTACAAGGATATGATGTTTTCCCGACATCCTTTGCATGGGAGAAGGGACTCAAGTGAGATAGATCTTTGAGAGGCACCTCGGCTTGGAGGATGAACAATGCAGAGTGATTGTATTGATTGTCCGCCTCTTCTCTTGGAGTGAGGTTTTTTGGGTCATGCGGGTAGAAGCCTTGATCAATGATTCTCCAAAGATGCGTTGAGCTATGATTCAAATGAGACTTGATACGAAAAAGCCAATTAGCAAAATCACCCTTTACAAGCTTAGGAGGAGGACCATGCTTGTTAATATGCGGTGTAGGGACCGGTCTGCTACCTCTTGAGCATTGCGTTGGTTTTCCCTTGAAGAGGAAAGGGTGATGCAGCACAGTAGCGTAAGTATTTCCCTCCGTTTTTGAGAACCAAGGTATCAATCCAGTAGGAGACTACACGCAAGTCACCTCGCACCTACACAAACAAATAAGAACCTTGCAACCAACATGATAAAGGGGTTGTCAATCCCTTCACGGCCACTTGCAAACGTGAGATCTGATAGAGATAATAAGATAAATATTTTTGGTATTTTATGATATAGATTGAAAGTAAAGATTGCAAAGTAAAATAGATTGGAAACTTATATGATGGAAAATAGACCCGGGGGGCCATAGGTTTCACTAGTGGCTTCTCTCAAGATAGCATAAGTATTACGGTGGGTAAACAAATTACTGTCGAGCAATTGATATAAAAGTGCATAATTATGAGAATATCTAGGCATGATTGATAACCCACAAGTATAGGGGATGAATTGTAGCCTCTTTCGATAAGTAAGAGTGTTGAACCCAACGAGGAGCTAAAGGTAGAACAAATATTCCCTCAAGTTCTATCGACCACCGATACAACTCTACGCACGCTTAACATTCGCTTTACCTAGAACAAGAATGAAACGATAAGTACTTTGTAGGTGTTTTTGGATAGGTTTGCAAGATAATAAAGAGCGCGTAAATAAAAAGTAGGGGCTGTTTAGATAAAGACACAACTAAGTTAGTTTTAGTAGAGAGCTTGTTGTCACACAAGAAAGTTATTTGTCCCTAGGCAATCGATAACTAGACCGGTAATCACTATTGCAATTTTATTTGAGGAAGAGGCGTAAGCTAACATAATTTATCTTCTTGGATCATATGCACTTATGATTGGAACTCTAGCAAGCATCCGCAACTACTAAAGATCATTAAGGTAAAACCCAACCATAGCATTAAAGTATCAAGTCCTCTTTATTCCCATACGCAAACAACCTACTTACTTGGGTCTGTGCTTCTGTCACTCACGCCACCCACTATAAGCAAATCATGAACATATTGCAAACCCTACAACGGGGATCCCTCACGCTTGCGCGACATGGAGAGCACCATAGGACAGCACCAATAATAAAACATGCAACTCAAACCAATCACAATCATCAATTAACCCATAGGACAAAACGGATCTACTCAAACATCATAGGATAGCCATACATCATTGGGAAATAGAATATAGCATTGAGCACCATGTTTAAGTAGAGATTATAGTGGGTAAAAGAGCGGTTACACCGCTGCATATAGGGGGGAAGAGTTGGTGATGATGGTGGTGAAGTTGTTGGTGTAGATTGTGGTGATGATGATGGCCTCGGCGGTGTTCCGCCGCCACCGGGATAGAGGGGGAGAGGGCCCCCCTTCTTATTCTTCCTTGACCTTCTCCCTAGATGGGAGAAGGGTTTCCCCTCTGGTCCATGGCCTCCATGGCATGGTCGCCCCTCCGAGATTGTATATGTCTCTCTGTCTCTCTCTGTTTCTGCGTTGCCGATTCTGGCCTTTCATCGTTTCTTAAATTCCCGGAGATCTGTAACTCCGACTGGGCTGAAATTTTAACACGATTTCTATCTGGATATTATATTTCTTGCGGCAAAAGAAGGGCACCAACTGCCTTACAGGGTGGCCACAAGGGCCCAGGGCGCGCCCTTGCCTCGTGGCCCCTGTCGGATGTGGGGTTCCGGCAAACCCTTAAGGTTCGAACATTGGGGTGCGCGCAAAGTCTTTCCCTCCTACCGATCTACGCTCTAGCTCGCTAAGGTCTTGCGGACAAACTCGACGAACTCACAACACAGAAAGACACGGGGTTTATACTGGTTCGGGCCACCGTTGTGGTGTAATACCCTACTCAAGTGTGGTGGTGGTGGATTGCCTCTTGGGCTGATGATGAACAATACAAGGGGAAGAACAGCCTCCTAAGGTTGAGGTGCTTTTGTGCGTATGAACTTGTGGTGTGTAGATTCCCTCAAGCTAAGATGAGATGAGATCCGATCCACCTTCCACTATGGTGGTGGCTAGTCCTATTTATAGAGGCCCTGGTCCTCTTCCCAAATATTGAGCGGGAAGGGAGCCAACAATGGTGGGCTAATTTGAAGGGGGACAACTAGTACAAGCTATCCTGACAAAAGCGGTCTTCGCCTGTGAAAGGATCTGGTGGTGACGCCATCTCGGGCTCCACGATGACCTCCGTCTTGCAGTCCATGGTCTTGGTCTTGTTGCACCGAAATGGCAACCTTTGCCTGAGGCCTCGGTACTCCGCGGCTGCACTTGCCTCCTTTGCACCAAAGGGGAAACAAGGATGCTGCACGTGCTGGCGCCCTCCTGGTGTTGATCTTCATGGCTCATGTCACAAGAGTCTCGTGAGGTTCGCCTCGCCTTGATATCTCCGCTCCTCGCGAGCCTGCCTAGCTAGGCCACTCCTGAGGAGGTCTTGCGTCGTCCGCCTCGCGAGGCTTGGCCCCTCGCGAGGGTCTTGGATGCTTTGTTGGTGAGGATGGGCCGTACGGCCTGCTGCTTGGCCACGCCGTGGGCCGCAGGCAGGCAAGTCTGGGGACCCCCATTCTCAGAACGCCGACAGCCCCCTCGGGCATCGTCTCGCGTTGATTCTTCTTCCCAAAAATCACATATATTCCAAAAAAATCTCTGTCAGTTTTTATCCCGTTTGGACTCCGTTTGATATGGATTTTCTGCGAAACAAAAAACATGCAACAAACAGGAACTGGCACTGGTCACTGGATCAATATGTTAGTCCCAAAAATAGTATAAAAACTTGCCAAAGGTATATGAAAGTTGTAGAATATTGGCATGGAACAATCAAAAATTATAGATACGACAGAGATGTATCAGCATCCCCAAGCTTAATTCCTGCTCGTCCTCGAGTAGGTAAATGATAAAAAAGATAATTTTTGATGTGGAATGCTACCTAGCATAATCTTGATCACATAATCTAATCATGGCATGAATATTAAGACACGAGCGATTCAAAGCAACAGTCTATCATTTGACATTAAGACAATAATACTTCAAGCATACTAATAAAGCAATCATGTCTTTTCAAAATAACATGGCCAAAGAAAGTCATCCCAACAAAATCATATGGTCTGGCTATGCTCCATCTTCACCACACAAAGCATTCAAATCATGCAAAACCCCGATGACAAGCCAAGCAATTGTTTCATACTTTTGACTTTCTCAAACCTTTTCAACTTTCACGCAATACATGAGCGTGAACCATGGCCATAGAACTATAGGTGGATGTAACACCCACAATGCGGCTATATCTCCCATGTGTTGGGGCACGACTTAGAGGCATAGCCACATGGTAGGTTTGTCGCAAGAGGGGTAATCTTCACACAATCCCATGTACTGAATAAAAAGGGATAAAGAGTTGGCTTACAATTGCCACTTCACACAAATACAAGATAAACATACATCATCCAGAATACAATCAAGGTCCGACTACGGAACCAAAATAAAAGGAAGACAACCCCAAATGCTAGATCCCCGATCGTCCCAATTGGGCTCCACTACTGATCAAAAGGAAACGGAACAAAACAATGATCAAGATCTTCATCGAGCTCCCACTTGAGCTCGGTTGCGTCATCTGCACTAGTATCATCAGCACCTGCAACTGTTTGGAAGTATCTGTGCGCCACAAGGACTCAGCAATCTCACACCCGCGAGATCAAGACTATTTAAGATTATGGGTAGGGAAAGTTTATGAGGTGGAGCTGCAGCAAGCACTAAGCATATATGGTGGCTAACATACGCAAATAAGAGCGAGAAGACAAGCAATGCAACGGTCGTGAACTAGAAGTGATCAAGAAGTGATCCTGAAACTACTTACATTCAAGCATAACTCCAAAGCCGTGTTCACTTCCTGGACTCCGCCAGAAGGAGACCATCACGGCTACACACGCGGTTGATGCATTTTAATTAAGTTAAGTGTCAAGTTCTCTACAATCGGATATTAACAAATTCCCATCTGCCACATAACCGCGGGCACAGCTCTCGAAAGTTTATACCCCGCAGGGGTGTCCCAACTTAGCCCATCACAAGCTCCCACGGTCAATGAAGGATATTCCTTCTCCCAAGAAGACCCGATCAGACTCGAAATCTCGGTTACAAGATATTTCGACAATGATAAAACAAGACCAGCAAGACCGCCCGATGCACCAACATCCCGATAGGAGCTGCACATATCTCGTTCTCAGGGCAACACTGGATAAGCTAAGTGTACAGGTACCAACATAACCCAAGTTGCCAAGGGACGGTCCCGCACGATGCTCTAGTTCGGACCAACACTTAGATAAGCACTGGCCCGGGGGGTTAAAATTAAGATGACCCTTGAGTCTGCAGAACCCAAGGGAAGGTGATAGGTTGTTAGGCAAATGTAAAACCAAGGTTGGGCCTTGCTGGAGGAGTTTTATTCAAAGCAAACTGTCAAGGGGTTCCCATAACACCCAATCACGTAAGGGACGCAAAATCAAGGAACATAACACTGGTATGATGGAAACTTGGGCGGCAAGAGTGGAACAAAACACCAGGCATAAGGCCGAGCCTTCCACCATTTACCAAGTATATAGATGCATTAAATAATTAAATAAGAGATATTGTGATATCCCAACATATCCATGTGCCAACATGGAACAAGCTTCATCTTCACCTGCAACTAGCAACGCTATAAGAAGTGCTGAGCAAAAGCAGTAACATAGCCAAACAACGGTTTGCTAGGAAAGGTGTGTTAGAGGCTTGACATGGCAATATGGGAGGCATGATATAGCAAGTGGTAGGTAGCGTGGCATAGCAATAGAGCGAACAACTAGCCAGCCAAGATAGAAGTGATTTTGAGGGTATGGTCATCTTGCCTGAGATCCCGCAATGGGAAGAACAAGTCCTCCGAGCTCCTGGATCAGCTTCCCGTGGTTCTTCTCCGACGTGATGCCGCCGAGGGGGCCTCTCGAGCTCCGGCTGTAGCACGCCGACTGCAGCGCTCCAGCGACCAGAGCGAACATTGAAGCGGTCCTCACTAGCAAGATCTTCATGACTCACGGCTGGGGCGAGGTCGCGCGGGTCATCCATGCGTGGGGTGCCTTCGTGATCCACTTCGAGTACGACGGTGCATCCACGCTCTCCTTCAAGGTGTTCGACGCAGAGGGCCGCCGCCTGGAGTGCTGCTCCAAAGAGGAACGCGAGGCTGATATGCGCTCCGCTCGCGACCACTCTAGTAGCAGCAGCCCTTGGGAGTCCAGCAGCTCTCCTGAGCTCTATGAGACTCCGGAGACGAGCAACGAAAGCTACATGCCCCCGAGCTCTCGCCACGCTTGGAGCAGGGCTGCGGCGTCTGGCCGCCGCCGCTGCTGATCTGGATGGGGTTCGCGCCAGCCTCCCGTGGCCCATTGTTGATGATGGCGTCCGCCACGGGAGGGTGTAGATAGGATTCCCCTTAGTATCAGCTTTTGTTTCCTGCGAAGAATCATGAATCACCCCGTGGGGGAATGTAAGGATCTGCAATGCCTTTGTACTTATCTTCCTTGTTATGAAGATTTGATGAACGCGTGTCCCATTAAGGCTCGGTCCCCCCTTTCTTTCCTCGCGATAGCTTGTTGCTCTACGCTGACGGGTCCCGGTCCCAAGGCGGCTACAGTCGTCGCTGTTATGCTAGGTCGCGATGCCGTGGTCAAGGCCAGGAGGTGCGTGGCCCGAGGTCCAGTAAGAGCCCTTGAGGGGCGATGCTCAGGAGGTCCCCCTTAGCGCCCAAGCGGCCATGGTAAGGAAAGAAAGGAAGATGACTTGGCCACAACGGGGTTGCGGCATGGTGTGAGCGACTACTAGGCCCAAATATTTAGCCGATCCAAGGGCGAGACTTCTTGCTGACTTCACGGTGAGTCCTGATGTTTCGCTAGGGCTGCGCGCCAACTTATGCGACATAGCTAGGCCGGTCCGTACGAGTTTTCCTTCCCCCGAGCTCTTCTTAGTGCTCTACGTACTTAGGTCCCGGCCCTCGAGCGAGCTCAGCCACCACTGGTATGCCAGGTCGCGATGCCATGGTCAAGGCCAGGGGTGAGGGCTGGAGAGCCAGTAAGAGCTCTTGAGTCGCGATGCTCAGGAGCCCCCCTTTTAACGGGCAAGCGATTCGCACGAGAGGAAAGGAGACTCGCGGTGCCGCCTGCCATCCTTCCCGTGGGGGTCCCTGTGGACAGGCACAAGAAGAAACATGGTTTGCCTATATTGCCACCTGCCTGCCGCTGGTTGGTTCGGAGGAAGTGAAGGCACTGAGGGCCTGGTGAGGTGACGTGCGCGGGGCGTGCCGCGAGCCAGAGCTCGACCGCTCAGATTTGTCAATGTGGCAGGGACGGACCCATGCACTAGCGTCGTGCCTGTGAGGAGGCCCCGTGGGAGGCGATGATCGAGCAGGTGATAACCATAGGCATGTTAAGCAGGGAGAGCAGATCAACTTAGGTAAATGCAGGAAGATGCATGCCACTGGGTCCGGCCCGAGCGGCATGGGGATGATGCGGCCCGAGGGGCGCCCCCGGCAAGGTAAGCTAAAGACTTAAGCAAAAGGGATACATGCCACAGGGACGGACCCGTGTGGCCTGGGAATAATGCAGCCTGAGGGGCGCTCCCAGCTTAAATGAACTTGGAAGATGTGATGACCCACAAGTATAGGGGATCTATCGTAGTCCTTTCG
This sequence comes from Triticum urartu, assembly GCF_003073215.2. NCBI lineage: Eukaryota > Viridiplantae > Streptophyta > Magnoliopsida > Poales > Poaceae > Triticum > Triticum urartu. The sequence continues at coordinate 468,892,134 of NC_053027.1, forward strand.
ATAAGTAAGAGTGTCGAACCCAACGAGGAGAAGAAGGAAATGATAAGCGGTTTTCAGCAAGGTATTCTCTGCAAGTACTGAAATAAGTGGTAACAAATAGTTTTGTGATAGGATAAACTGTAATGAGCAACAAGTAACAAAAGTAAATAAAGTGCAGCAAGGTGGCCCAATCCTTTTGTAGCAAAGGACAAGCCGAAACAAACTCTTATAATAGGAAAAGCGCTCCCGAGGACACATGGGAATATCGTCAAGCTAGTTTTCATCACGTTCATATGATTTGCGTTCGATACTTTGATAATTTGATATGTGAGTGGACCGGTGCTTGGGTGCTATTCTTACTTGAACAAGCATCCCACTTATGATTAACCTCTATTGCAAGCATCCGCAACTACAACAAAAGTATTAAGGTAAACCTAACCATAGCATGAAACATGTGGATCCTAATCAGCCCCTTACGAAGCAACACATAAACTAGGGTTTAAGCTTCTGTCACTCTAGCAACCCATCATCTACTTATTACTTCCCAATGCCTTCCTCTAGGCCCAAATAATGGTGAAGTGTTATGTAGTCGACGTTCACATAACACCACTAGAGGCTAGACAACATACATCTTATCAAAATATCAAACGGATACCAAATTCACATGACTACTAATAGCAAGACTTCTCCCTTGTCCTCAGGAACAAACGTAATTACTCACAAAGCATATTCATGTTCATAATCGGAGGGGTAACAATATGCATATAGGATCTGAACATATGATCTTCCACCAAATAAACCAACTAGCATCAACTATAAGGAGTAATCAACGCTACTAGCAACCTACTAGCACCAATCCCGGACCTTGAGACAAGAATTGGATACAAGAGATGAACTAGGGTTTAGAGATGAGATGGTGCTAGTGAAGATGTTGATGGAGATTGCCCTCTCCCGATGAGAGGAGCATTGGTGATGATTTCCCCCTCCCGGAGGGAAGTTTCCCCGGCAGAACAGCTCTGCCGGAGCTCTAGATTGGATCCGCCAAGGTTCCGCCTCGTGGCGGCGGAGTCTCGTCCCGAAAGGTTCCTCTTTTTTTCCCATCGAAAGACTTCATATAGGAGAAGATGGGCGTCGGAGAGCCACCAGGGGGCCCACGAGGTAGGGGGCGCGCCCTAGGGGGGCGCCCCCCACCCTTGTGAGCAGGGTGTGGCCCCCCTGGCCTTCATCTTTGGTGTGGGTTTTTCTTTATTTATTTTTAGATGTTCCGTGGAGTTTCAGAACTTTTGGAGTTGAGCAGAATAGGTCTCTAATATTTGTTCCTTTTCCAGCCCAGAATTCCAGCTGCCGGCATTCTACCTCCTTATGTAAACCTTGTAAACTAAGAGAGAATAGCCATAAGTATTGTGACATAAAGTGAAATAACAGTCCATAATGCAATAAATATCGATATAAAAGCATGATGCAAAATGGATGTATCAACTCCCCCAAGCTTAGACCTCGCTTGTCCTCAAGCGAAAAGCCGATAACAATAAATATGTCCTCATGTTTGGAGGTAGAGGCGTCGATAAAAATAAAATACGGACATGAAGGCATCATGATTATTCTCATAACAACAACATATATAGCTTTTGTCATATGATTACTTATGTTCAAGTGATGATCTATTCACAATGCAAAAGTATAAATCATAAACCTTATTGGGCTCCAACAAACTATAATCTCAGTCATTGAAGCAATTGCAATTTATCATAACATCGGAAAGAGTCTATGTCAGAGCTAAAAAGCAAGTCCACATACTCAACTATCATTTAGTCCTCCATAATTGCTAACACTCACGCAATACTTGTGGTTACGGAGTTTTAATCAGACACAGAGAAAGATAGGGGCTTATAGTTTTGCCCCACAACCTTTTACCTCAAGGGTAATGTCAGCAATAATGGTTCATGCTCCCCTACATCCAATTATATATATATATATATCATGTTCTTTCCAACATGCTGAGCTTGCCAAAGGATAAAATGGAAAAGAAAAGGTGAAGATCACCATGACTCTTGCATAAGGTAGAAGATAATAATAAAGGATAGGCCCTTCGTAGAGGGAAGCAGAGGTTGCCATGCACTTTTATGGTTGGATGCATAAAATCTCAATGCGAAAGAACGTCACTTTATATTGCCCCTTGTGATATGAACCTTTATTATGCAGTCCGTCGCTTTTATTACTTCCACATCACAAGATCGTATAAAGCTTATTTCTCCCACACCAATCAATCATACATATTTAGAGCAATTTTTATTGCTTTGCACCGATGACAACTTACTTGAAGGATCTTACTCAATCCATAGGTAGATATGGTGGACTCTCATGGCAAAACTGGTTTAAGGGTTTTGGAAGCACAAGTAGTATTTCTACTTGGTGCTGAGAATTTGGCTAGCATGAGGGGGAAAGGCAAGCTCAACAATTTAGAGGATCCATGAGAACATACTTTATCTCAGATATAAGAAATACATAACTTATTACGTTGTCTTCCTTGTCCAACATCAACTCTTTAGCATGTCATATTTTAATGAGTGCCCCCAATCATAAAAGATGTCAATGATAATATATCTATATGTGAAAACCTCTCTTTCCTTATTACTTCCTATTAATTGCAACAATGACCAAAGCTATGCTTGCCAACTCCCAACAACTTTTAATCATCATACTCTTTCTATGTGAAGTCATTACTCTCAATAAGATCAATATGAACTTTTTGTTTCTTTTTATTCTTTTTCTATTTTCTTTTATTCGCCCAAGATCATGGCAAAATAATCAAGCCCTTGACTCAACACTAATCTTTATTATATATAGCTCACGGACTCGATTACATAGAGAGATCATAAAGCAAAACTCAAAACTAGATCACGCCATAAACTTTATTCTACTAGATCAAGATACTACTACTAGGATCGAACTAAGAAAAACGATAAAGATAGGAGTTGTGATGGTGATACGATACCGGGGCACCTCCCCCAAGCTTAGTAGTTGCCAAGGGGAGTGCCCATACCCATGTGATTATGTCTCCTTTTTTGTTGTCGGTGAAGAAGGTGGTGGTGACGGATAATCGCACATCGAGCGTAAGAGGTCCTCCAGCTTGCGAATAATGCCCTTGAGTGCAACAATATGCTCCTTCAACAAAATATTTTCTTGTGTGAGATACTTGTTTTGTATACAAGCTAACTCAATCATCTTGAAAGCTTCGATCTCAGTTGGGGTAAGAAGGTTATGATCAAGTTGATGGATGTCTTTTGCTGCCAGAGCTTGATCCTCCGTGGCCTTCTTGATCCTTTCATCCTTGTTGACCCTCATGGGTTCTTCCCTCTTCGGATCTATCTTCATTAGCCAAGCATCATTGTCACCATTGTTGGAGGAGGGAGACGACATGATGCCTAGCCTGGAAAACCTTGACAGAAAACAGCTCGAAACAAGAACAGAGGAGGTTTGCGTGATACGGGAGTCAAAACCATCGGGAGAATATATAATGAATTTTTACCGAGCAAAATATGTAATGTGCAAGAAAACGGAGTCCGAAAGGCACACGAGGTGCTCACGAGGTAGGGGGCGCGCCCAGGGGGTAGGGCGCGCCCACCACCCTCGTGGGGCCCTCATGTCCTTCCCGGACTGCTACTTATTTTTCTATTTTTCTAAATATTCCAAAACGGAGAAATATTGCCCTAAAAATTGTTTTGGAGTCGGTTTACTTACCATGCCACATACCTATTCCTTTCCAGAGTCTGAAACGTTCCGGAAAGTGTCTCTTATGTATTCCTCTGGGGTTACGGTTTCAATAATATTGGTTTCAACATTTATGGGATTACCTGAGATATAATGTTTGATTCTTTGACCGTTTACCACCTTCGGATTTGTGCCCTCGAAGTTGTTGATTTTTATGGCACCGGAACGATAGACCTCTTCGATAACATAGGGGCCTTCCCATTTAGAGAGAAGTTTTCGTGCAAAAAATCTTAAACGAGAGTTTTATAGCAATACATAATCACCTACATTAAACTCACGCTTTTGTATCCTTTTATCATGCCATCTTTTAACTTTTTCTTTGAACAACTTGGCATTTTCATAAGCTTGGGCTCTCCATTCATCAAGTGAGCTAATATCAAATAACCTCTTCTCTCCGGCAAGTTTAAAATCATAATTAAGCTCTTTAATATCCCAATATGCCTTATGTTCTAGTTCGAGAGGTAAGTGACATGCTTTTCCATAGACCATTTTATACGGAGACATGCCCATAGGATTTTTATATGCAGCTCTATTAGCCCATAATGCATCATCAAGTTTCTTGGACCAATTCTTTCTAGACCTATTAACAGTATTTTGCAAAATTAATTTGAGATCTCTATTGCTCAACTCTACTTGACCACTAGACTGTGGGTGATAAGGAGATGCAATTCTATGATTAACATCATATTTAGCAAGCATTTTACGGAAAGCACCATGAATAAAGTGTGAACCACCATCAGTCATTAAGTATCTAGGGACTCCAAACCTCGGAAAAATAACTTCCTTAAGCATATTAATAGAAGTGTTATGATCAGCACTACTAGTTGGAATAGCTTCTACCCACTTAGTAACGTAATCAACAGCAACTAAAATATGTGTGTATCCATTAGAGGCAGAAAAAGGTCCCATATAATCAAAGCCCCAAAAATCAAACGGTTTAATAACAACAAAATAATTCATAGGCATTTCTTGACGTCTACTAATATTACCAATTCTTTGACATTCATCACAAGACAAGACAAACTTACGGGCATCCTTGAAGAGAGTAGGCCATAAAAACCAGATTGCAATACCTTATGTGTAGTTCTATCTCCAGCGTGGTGTCCTCCATAAGACTCGGAGTGACACTTGCGTAGGATCTGTTCCTGTTCCTGCTCAGGTACACAACGTCTAATAACACCATCTACTCCTTCTTTATAAAGATGTGGGTCATCCCAAAAGTAATGTCTCAAATCATAGAAGAACTTTTTCTTTTGTTGGTATGTGAAGCTAGGTGGTATAAATTTAGCAACAATATAATTAGCATAATCAGCATACCATGGAGTACTACGAGAAGTACTTATAACATTTAATTGTTCATCAGGAAAGCTATCATTAATAGGTAGTGGGTCATCAAGAATATTTTCTAACCTAGACAAGTTGTATGCAACGGGGTTCTCAGCTCCCTTTCTATCAACAATATGCAAATCAAATTCTTGTAGCAAGAGAACCCATCTAATAAGTCTAGGTTTAGCATCTTTCTTTTCCATAAGGTATTTAATAGCAACATGATCAGTTTGAATAGTTACTTTAGAATCAACAATATAAGATCTGAACTTATCACAAGCAAATACAACTGCTAAAAGCTCTTTTTCAGTAGTAGCATAATTTCTTTGAGCATTGTCTAGAGTCTTACTAGCATAATGAATAACATTTAATTTCTTATCAACTCTTTGCCCTAGAACAGCACCTACAGCATAATCACTAGCATCACACATAATTTCAAAGGGTAGGTTCCAATCAGGTGGCTGAACAACAGGTGAAGTGACTAATGCTTCCTTAAGTATTTCAAATGCTTCTACATAATCATCATCAAAGACAAATGGTATATCTTTTTGCAATAAATTAGTCAGAGGCCGAGAAATTTTTGAGAAGTCCTTAATGAACCTCCTGTAAAATCTGGCATGACCAAGGAAACTTCTTATACCTTTGATGTCCTTGGGACATGGCATCTTCTCAATAGCATCAACCTTGGATTTATCAACTTCAATACCTCTTTCAGAAACTTTATGCCCCAAGACAATACCTTCATTAACCATAAAGTGGCACTTTTCCCAATTCAAGACAAGATTAGTTTCTTCACATCTCTGCAAAACTCGATCAAGATTGCTCAAGCAATCATCAAAAGAGGAACCATAGACGGAAAAGTCGTCCATGAAAACCTCACAAATCTTTTCACAAAAGTCAGAGAATATGGCCATCATGCATCTTTGAAAGGTAGAAGGTGCATTACATAAACCAAAAGGCATACGTCTATAAGCAAAAGTACCAAAAGGGCATGTAAAAATAGTCTTTGATTGATCTCTAGCCGACACAGGTATTTGAGAGAAACCAGAATAACCATCTAGAAAGCAATAGTGTGTATGTTTTCATAATCTTTCTAGCATTTGATCAATAAAAGGTAAGGGGTAATGATCTTTCTTAGTAGCTTTATTTAATTTGCGGAAATCAATTACCATCCTATAACCTATGATAATTCTTTGTGGAATCAATTCATCTTTATCATTAGGAACAACAGTAATACCTCCCTTCTTAGGGACACAATGGACAGGACTTACCCACTCACTATCAGCAACGGGATAGATTATACCTGCCTCCAGAAGCTTTAGTATTTCTTTTCTTACCACTTCTTCCATTTTAGGATTCAGATGTCGTTGAGGATCACGAACTGGTTTGGCATCTGCTTGCAAATTTATTTTATGTTGACATAGAGTGGGACTAATGCCCTTAAGATCATCAAGAGTATATCCAATAGCAGCACGGTGCTTCTTCCGAGTTTTCAATCATCTTTATTCTTCATGCTCTGAAAGGTTAGCACTAATAATAACATGATACATCTTCTTTTCATCAAGATAAGCATATTTAAGATTATCAGGCAAAGGTTTAAGCTCAAACATGGGATCTCCCTTGGGTGGAGGAGGATCCCCTAAAATTTCAACAGGTAAATTATGTTGCAGAATAGGTTCCTGTTTAAAGAATACTTCATCTATTTCCCTTCTTTCATTCATGAACATATCATTTTCATGGTCTAGCAAATAGTGTTCTAAAGGATCACTAGGAGGTACGGCAATAGAAGCAAGACCAATAATTTCATCCTTACCAGATAATTCTTCCTCACGATGTTGTTTACTAAATTTAGAGAAATTAAACTCATGAACCATATCATCGAAGCCAATAGTAACAACATTCTTTGTGCAATCTATGGTAGCATTAACAGTATTTAAGAAGGGTCTACCAAATATAATGGGACAAAAACTATCTTGTGGGGAACCAAGAACAAGAAAATCAGCAGGATATTTAGTTTTCCCACACAAGACTTCAACATCTCTAACAATTCCAATTGGTGCAATAGTATCTCTATTAGCAAGTTTAATAGTAACATCAATATCTTCTAACTCAACAGGTGCAATTTCATTCTCAATTTCTTCGTATAAGTCAATAGGTATTACACTAGCACTAGCACCCATATCACATAAGCCATGATAACAATGATCTCCTATTTTAACAGAAATAACAGGCACGCCAACCACAGGTCTATGTTTATCTTTATCACAAGGTTTAGCAATTCTAGCAGTTTCACCTTCGAACTGGATAACATGCCCATAAATATTATCAGACAAGAGATCTTTAACAATAGCAATATTAGGTTCTACTTTAACTTGCTCAGGAGGTGTATAAGTTCTAATATTGCTTTTACGAACAACAGTTGAAGCTTTAGCATGATCCTTTATTCTAACAGGGAAAGGTGGTTTCTCAATATAAGAAGTAGGAACAATAGGATCATTATAAGTGACAGTCTTTTCTTCAACTTTAATAGGTGCAAATACTTTTACTTCTATGGGAGGATGATATTTAAACCACTTCTCCTTAGGGAGATCAACATAAGTAGCAAAAGATTCACAGAAACAAGCTACTATCTCAGAGTCAAGTCCATATTTAGTGCTAAAATTACAGAAAATATCAGTATCCATAAAAGATTTAACACAATCAAACTTAGGTGTCATACCTGACTCCTTACCTTCGTTGAGGTCCCAATCTTCAGAGTTGCGTTTAATTCTAACCAATAAATTCCATCTGAATTCAGTAGTCTTCATCATAAAAGAGCCAGCACAAGAAGTATCGAGCATGGTGCGATTGTTATCAGAAAGCCGAGCATATAAATTTTGAATAATAATTTCCCTTGAGAGCTCGTGATTAGGGCATGAATATAACTTGATTTAAGCCTCCCCCAAGCTTGAGCGATGCTTTCTCCTTCGCGAGGCCAGAAATTATATATATAATTGCGATCACGATGAACAAGATGCATAGGGTAATACTTTTGATGAAATTCCAGCTTCAATCTTTTATAGTCCCATGATCTCATATCATCACATAGCCTATACCATATCAATGCGTCTCCCTTCAAAGATAAAGGGAAGACCTTCTTCTTAGCAACATCATCGGGTATACCTGCAAGCTTAAATAATCCACAAACTTCATCCACATATATTAAGTGCTCATCAGGATGCTTTGTTCCATCTCCTGTAAAGGGTTAGCTAGCAGTTTTTCCATCATACCCGAAGGAAATTCAAAAGGAGTTTCATTTTCAATAGGTTCAGTAGGTTGAGGAGCAACTCTTTGCTCTACTGGATGGGGTGAAGATACCCCGAACAAGCCCCTCGGAGAATTACTTTCCATAGTAACAAGTGACAGTAAATTCTAGCACACTATATAAATTTTTCCTTACCAAATTCCACCTACCAAAGGCGCTACACTCTCCGATAACGGCGCCAGAAAAGAGTCTTGATGACCCACAAGTATAGGGGATCTATCATAGTCCTTTCGATAAGTAAGAGTGTCGAACCCAACGAGGAGTAGAAGGAAATGATAAGCGGTTTTCAACAAGGTATTCTCTGCAAGTACTGAAATAAGTGGTAACAGATAGTTTTGTGATAGGATAAATTGTAACAAGCAACAAGTAACAAAAGTAAATAAAGTGCAGCAAGGTGGCCCAATCCTTTTGTAGCAAAGGACAAGTCGGAACAAACTCTTATAATAGGAAAAGCGCTCCCGAGGACACATGGGAATATCGTCAAGCTAGTTTTCATCACGTTCATATGATTCGCGTTCGATACTTTGATAATTTGATATGTGGGTGGACCGGTGCTTGGGTGCTGTTCTTACTTGAACAAGCATCCCACTTATGATTAACCTCTATTGCAAGCATCCGCAACTACAACAAAAGTATTAAGGTAAACCTAACTATAGCATGAAACATGTGGATCCAAATCAGCCCCTTACGAAGCAATGCATAAACTAGGGTTTAAGCTTCTGTCACTTTAGCAACCCATCGTCTACTTATTACTTCCCAATGCCTTCCTCTAGGCCCAAATAATGGTCAAGTGTTATGTAGTCGACATTCACATAACACCACTAGAGGCTAGACAACATACATCTTATCAAAATATCAAATGAATACCAAATTCACATGACTACTAATAGCAAGACTTCTCCCTTGTCCTCAGGAACAAACGTAATTACTCACAAAGCATATTCATGTTCATAATCAGAGGGGTAATAATATGCATATAGGATCTGAACATATGATCTTCCACCAAATAAACCAACTAGCATCAACTACAAGGAGTAATCAACACTACTAGCAACCTACTAGCACCAATCCCGGACTTTGAGACAAGAATTGGATACAAGAGATGAACTAGAGTTTAGAGATGAGATGGTGCTGGTGAAGATGTTGTTGGAGATTGCCCTCTCCCGACGAGAGGAGCGTTGGTGATGACGATGGTGATGATTTCCCCCTCCCGGAGGGAAGTTTCCCCGGCAGAACAGCTCTGCCGGAGCTCTAGATTGGATCCGCCAAGGTTCCGCCTTGTGGCGGCGGAGTCTCGTCCCGAAAGGTTCCTCTTTATTTTTTCCCATCGAAAGACTTCATATAGGAGAAGATGGACGTCAGAGAGCCACCAGGGGGCCCACGAGGTAGGGGGCGCACCCTAGGAGGGGGGGCACCCTCGTGAGTAGGGTGTGGGCCCCCTGGCCTTCATCTTTGGCGTGGATTTTTCTTTATTTATTTTAAGATGTTCCGTGGAGTTTCAGGACTTTTGGAGTTGCGCAGAATATGTCTCTAATATTTGTTCCTTTTCCAGCATAGAATTCCAGCTGCCGGCATTCTCCCTCCTTATGTAAACCTTGTAAAATAAGAGAGAATAGCCATAAGTATTGTGACATAAAGTGAAATTATAGTCCATAATGCAATAAATATCGATATAAAAGCATGATGCAAAATGGACGTATCAAGATGTCACCTGGTTCTGTAGACGAAGTAGAGTTGGTGCAGCTGAAGCCACGCGTTGAAGGAATGGCTCCTCATGAGCCACCGGGACCCTGAGCCTCGGGAGGCTCTGAGGGCTCAGGAGGTTCCCTGAAGACGTCCCCATCTCCTCTAGAACGGCGTAGAACCTGGCCTCCTGAGCCGCTAGGGCTTGCCGCACGTTGCGCTGATAGGCCGTCGCCACGCTCGGCAAGACGAAGGGCATGCGAACGTAGCTGTGTGGTGGACCCTCACAGCGGCCCGTACGTGATGGCCAGAAGCGTTCCTGAGATGCGGCCCTGTTGATCCCTGGGACGTCGACGCGGACACGCAGCTCAGCACCCTCGCCTGGATGGTGAGCCGCACTCCGTGAGTGGCTGTCGCCACGCATGGCTCTTGCGTCTTGTAGCTCTTGGGTGGTCTCGGTGATGAACTCCTGAGCGGTGGGCACTCCTTGCCCTGTGCTCTCCTAAGGGTCGCGTGCTGCGAAGCACGCCTCCAGGTGGTGCCCAAGCGCCTCCCTCGTGAGGTTGACAAGGTCTGAGGCCCTCCAGAAGAGATCCCCCGAGTCCTGCCTGAGGAGGGCGCCGGGCACGCTTTCCTATGCGGTGGAGGGAGGCGCCCCTGGAGCGGGCGCTGATCCTGACGAGGCTCCTGACGCGACGCCATCTTCTTGGGGTCCAGCGTGGCGCGGCAGCTTCTTCTTAGGGATGTTCTCTAGAGGGCCTTCACTTCTGCTGTCAGGGTTGTCGATTGCTGCGGCTTGGAAGGCGCGCTCAAGGGAGCACACCGCATCCCTTTCTTCACATGGGACCATGATGATTCCCCCGCTTCCTGGCATCTTGAGAACATTGTGGCCATGGTGAGTGACTGCCATGAACTTGGCCAGGGCTAGATACCCGAGGATGGCATTGTATGGCAGGCGGATGTGCGCGACGTCGAAGTCGATGAGCTCGGTGCGGTAGTTCTTGCGCTCCCCGAAGGTGACAGGCAGGCGGACTTGCCTTATCGGTGTGGTGGAACCGTCAGTCACTCCTGAGAAAGGCTCAGTTGGCTGGAGCTGCTCATAGGTCACTTGGAGGTTGCCGAACGTGTCGGCGGATAGGATGTTGAGCCCTGCGCCGCCGTCGATGAGAGTCTTGGTGACTTGCACATTGCCGATGACTGGGGAGCACAGCATAGGGAGTGCGCCAGTGGTGGCTGCGCACTTGAGCTGGTCTGCCGAGTCGAAGGTGATGGCGCATTGGGACCACCTGAGCGGGCGCGTGGCCTCGAGCTTGGGGAGCGCCGTGTTCACCTCGCGAGCGAACTGTTTGAAGATGCGCTGAGAGGCTGGGGCCTAAGCACCGCCAAAGATGCAAGCAATCGCACATGGCTCCTGGAAGCCCCCAGCCCCCTCGTCCTGGTGGTGGTCGTCGTTCTTTCTTGGTGGCAGCAACGGGGGAAGACCGGCATTGCCCTGGGGGTGATCCTCACGAGGCGGGTCCCTCCAGGCGCCCTCATGAGGTTGGTCCTGCCAGCGGTCCTCACGAGGCCGGTCGCGCCACTCCTGGCACGGGCCACGGTCGTCCCAGCGTCTGCCTCCGCGTCCTCCCCCGTGGCCGTAGCCCCGGTCATTGCGCTCGGGACGTTGACCGAAGCGTCCTTCCCTTATGGCTCTGAGCTCTTGGCAGTCGCTAGTGTTGTGGGTGTTCAGGTTGTGGAAGGCGCAGAACGGTCAGCCGTTCTTGGACGACTCGGGCTGATCTTTGCCTCACTTGGTGTCGGGCTCCGCTGCGAGCACTACTGCCTCTTTGCGCTTCACGTCCTTGGCCTTGGCCTTCTTCTCCTCCACTCCTGCAGCTGGCAACTCAAGGAGAGAGAGGCGCCCCTCCTCAGCTCTTGCGCACTTGGTCACCAGGTTGAACAGCTCCTGAGATGTGCAAAGTTCCTCGTGGATAGCCAGCTCTTCCTTCATCTTGACGTCACGGACGCCGTCTGAGAACGCGGAGATGATGGCTTCGTCTGTGACCTTGGGGATCTTGAGGTGGGTGTTGTTGAAGCGCTGGATGTACTTCTGGAGGGTTTCTCCTGGCTGTTGCTTGATGCAGCGTAGATCGCCCGTGGCCGGTGGGCGGTCGTGAGTGCCCTGGAAGTTGGTGACGAAGCAGTCACGCATCTCGTCCCAGGAGGAGATCGAGCCGTGCTGCAGGTTCAGGAGCCAGGAGCGGGCCCCATCCTTGAGAGCCATGGGAAACAAGTTCGCCATGACTTTTTCGTCGCCGTTGGCCGCTTCGATGCTCAACTCATAGAGCTGCAGGAACTCCATGGGGTCGGCGGTGCCGTCATATCGAGGAGGTAGATCTGGCTTGAACTTGCATGGCCAGGCGACGCTACGCAGTTCGGGGGTGAAGGCACGGCAGCCAGCCGTGGTCGCCGGGGCCCGCTTCTAAGGCGGAGCTTGGTCTTGGCGAGGTTCGCGCTGCGCCACTGTAGGCGGCACGCGGTCTTGATGAGGTGGCGTGGGGAGCGCCGGTGCAGCTTCTCGCGGCCGCGGGATTTCTTGGAAGCTTCTTTCTTCACGCGCGGGCGCCGGGCGCGGTGGATCACGCTGCGGAGGCACGCGCCTTGGCACCGAGGCACCGTCTTGGTGTCGAGGTGGTGGAGGCATGACATGAGCCCCGTCGCCCGTGGCTAGTTGAGGGGGAGGCAGAGAGTGGGATGGCGTCGGAGAGCCCCCTGTGGCACGAACGAGCTCGGCGACGCGGTCGAACCACTCCTCGTAGAGGTCGTCGACGGGGCGGTAACGCAGGAGCTTGTTCGCCGCGATGAGCGCGGCCCATGCCTCCATGGGAGCACAGTGCGCGCGAGACGAAGAACCAGCAGGGGTGAGTGATGGAGTAGCGGTGCGGCCATCCTGCCGCACCCAAGGATGCTGCGAGGATGCCTGCTGCTCGTTCCCCATCGGGCCAGTGGCAGCGTTGGCAGTGGGAGATGGAGAGTGACGAGGCGGCCCACCGACGGGAGCCGTCTGAGCGACGCGGGCAGCGAGGGCAGCCCGACGCTCGGCTCGAGCACGGCGAGCGTCCGCCATGAAGACGATGGAGCGACGAACTAATGGAAGGGAAGCTACGACGCACCCCTACCTGGTGCGCCAAATGTCGGATGTGGGGTTCCGGCAAACCCTTAAGGTTCGAACACTAGGGTGCACGCGAAGTCTTTCCCTCCTACCGATCTACGCTCTAGCTCGCTAAGGTCTTGCGGACGAACTCAACGAACTCACAACACAGAAAGACACGGGGTTTATACTGGTTCAGGCCACCGTTGTGGTGTAATACCCTACTCCAGTGTGGTGGTGGTGGATTGCCTTTTGGGATGATGATGAACAATACAAGGGGGAGAACAGCCTCCTAAGGTTGAGGTGTTCTTGTGCGTATGAACTTGTGGTGTGCAGATTCCCTCAAGCTAAGATGAGATGAGATCCGATCTCCCTTCCACTATGGTGGTGGCTAGTCCTATTTATAGAGGCCCTGATACTCTTCCCAAATATTGAGCGGGAAGGGAGCCAACAATGGCGGGCTAATTTGAAGGGGGACAACTAGTACAAGCTATCCTGACAAAAGCGGTATTCGCCTGTGAAAGGTTCTGGTGGTGACGCCGTCTCGGGCTCCACGATGACCTCCGTCTTGCATTCCATGGTCTTGGTCTTGTTGCACCGAAATGGCAACCTTTGCCTGAGGCCTCGGTACTCCACGGCTGCGCTTGCCTCCTTTGCACCAAAGGGGAAACAAGGACGCCGCGCGTGCTGGCGCCCGCCTGGTGTCGATCGTCATGGCTCACGTCACGAGAGTCTCGTGAGGTTCTCCTTGCCTTGATATCTCCGCTCCTCGCGAGCTTGCCTAGCTAGGCCACTCCTGAGGAGGTCTTGCGTCATCCGCCTCGCGAGGCTTGGCCCCTCGCGAGGGTCTTGGATGCTTTGTTGGTGAGGATGGGCCGTACGTCCTGCTGCTTGGCCACGCCGTGGGTCGCAGACAGGCAAGTCTGGGGACCCCAAGCTTAATTCCTGCTCTTCCTCGAGTAGCTAAATGATAAAAAAGATAATTTTTGATGTGGAATGCTACCTAGCATAATCTTGATCACATAATCTAATCATGGCATGAATATTAAGACATGAGTGATTCAAAGCAATAGTCTATCATTTGACATTAAGACAATAATACTTCAAGCATACTAATAAAGCAATCATGTCTTTTCAAAATAACATGGCCAAAGAAAGCCATCCCAACAAAATCATATGGTCTGGCTATGCTCCATCTTCATCACACAAAGCATTCAAATCATGCACAACCCCAATGACAAGCCAAGCAATTGTTTCATACTTTTGACTTTCTCAAACCTTTTCAACTTTCACGCAATACATGAGCGTGAACCATGGCCATAGCACTATAGGTGGATGTAACACCCACAATGCGGCTATATCTCCCACGTGTCGGGGCACAACTTAGAGGCATAGCCGCATGGTAGGTTTTTCGCAAGAGGGGTAATCTTCACACAATCCCATGTACTGAATAAAAAGGGATAAAGAGTTGGCTTACAATCGCCACTTCACACAAATACAAGATAAACATACATCATCCAGAATACAATCAATGTCCGACTACGGAACCAAAATAAAAGGAAGACAACCCCAAATGCTAGATCCCCGATCATCCCAACTGGGCTCCACTACTGATCAAAAGGAAACGGAACAAAACAACGATCAAGATCTTCATTGATCTCCCACTTGAGCTCGGTTGCGTCATCTGCACTGGTATCATCGGCACCTGCAACTGTTTGGAAGTATCTGTGAGCCACGAGGACTTAGTAATCTCACACCCGCGAGATCAAGACTATTTAAGCTTATGGGTAGGGAAAGTTTATGAGGTGGAGCTGTAGCAAGCACTAAGCATATATGGTGGCTAACATACACAAATAAGAGCGAGAAGACAAGCAATGCAATGGTCGTGAACTAGAAGTGATCCTGAAACTACTTACTTTCAAGCATAACTCCAAAGCCGTGTTCACTTCCCGGACTCCGCCGTAAAGAGACCATCACGGCTACACACACGGTTGATGCATTTTAATTAAGTTAAGTGTCAAGTTCTCTACAACCGGATATTAACAAATTCCCATCTGCCACATAACCGCGGGCACGGCTCTCGAAAGTTTATACCCTGCATGGGTGTCCCAACTTAGCCCATCACAAGCTCCCACGGTCAATGAAGGATATTCCTTCTCCCGAGAAGACCCGATCAGACTCGGAATCTCGGTTACAAGACATTTCGACAATGATAAAACAAGACCAGCAAGACCGCCCGATGCGCCGACATCCCGATAGGAGCTGCACAGATCTCGTTCTTAGGGCAACACCGGATAAGCTAAGCGTACATGTACCAACATAACCCAAGTTTCCAAGGGACAGTCCCGCACGGTGCTCTGGTTTGGACCAACACTTAGAGAAGCACTGGCTCGGGGAGGGGAGGGGGTTAAAATAAAGATGACCCTTGAGTCTGCAGAACCCAAGGGAAGGTGATAGGTTGTTAGGCAAATGTAAAACCAAGGTTGGGCCTTGCTGGAGGAGTTTTATTCAAAGCAAACTGTCAAGGGGTTCCCACAACACCCAACCGCGTAAGGGACGCAAAACGGAACATAACACTGGTATGATGGAAACTAGGGCGGCAAGAGTGGAACAAAACACTAGGCATAAGGCCGAGCCTTCCACCCTTTACCAAGTATATAGATGCATTAAATAATTAAATAAGAGATATTGTTATATCCCAACATATCCATGTGCCAACATGGAACAAGCTTCATCTTCACCTGCAACTAGCAACGCTATAAGAAGGGCTGAGCAAAAGCGGTAACATTGCCAAACAACGGTTTGCTAGAAAAGGTGGGTTAGAGGCTTGACATGGAAATATGGGAGGCATGATATAGCAAGTGGTAGGTAGCGTGGCATAGCAATAGAGCGAACAACTAGCCAGCAAAGATAGAAGTGATTTCGAGAGTATGGTCATCTTGCCTGAGATCCCGCAAGGGGAAGAACGAGTCCATGAAGTAGATGAAGGGATGTAGTCGAACGGATCCTCACAACTCCGAAACCGAAGCTAATGAGAGAAGCAACCCAGAAAGAAGAAAGCAACATAGTAAACAACCATCACATAAACATGGTATGATGCACAACCAAGTATGATGCATGTCCGGTTTAAATGAGGCATGGCATGGCAAAATGCACAAACAATCCTACAAATTAAGTGGAGCTCAATATGAAACTCTGTTGCATATTGGCGGAACACCACATTCAAGTTATTTAGTTCGATCTCGATTATGTACCCAACAATATTCAATGTTGATTAACATGGCAAGAGGTGAAGCATATGAAAACTACCTATCTAGGCAAGTTTAAATGAGGCCGGAACAACAAGCAGCAAGTCCGGAAAAATCCTCATGTGCATATTATAGATTTGGTACTGTCCTGCCCTAAGCCATATTTTAGAGTTGTTAAACATGCAAAGTAAGGTCGCCATGATAATCTATGCATTTTTCTACCCCATTTACATATAAAGTTTGTTAAGTTTGGAGCTACGGTTAAATAGTTATGAATTAAAGCATTTTAGCATTGCAATATGGCAAAACAAAGCAACAACAAGTTTAAACATTTTTAACATGCATGAAAGTGGCATATTATGAAACTAGACGAATTTCTAGTCATATTTCATATATAATTCATTTTAAACCGATGCACGGATGATGAGTTATAATATGCATGAACATGAAGGTCTTTTCTGCAAAACTATGTTCTCTGGTTAATTAGGCAAATTCTCTGGACAAAGAAAAAAACAAACGGGCTAAAACTAGAGGTGCTGGGAGCTGCTCACTTTAGGCCAAGCCCAGCAGGAGGAGAGGCCGCGCCGCAACAGGCCGCGGGGGAAGGTGGGCCGGTTCTGCCTACGAGGCCCACGATGGGAGGGACTCGTCCCCGACCTCCTGACGAGAACGAGGCAGGACGAAGCCGGCGAACTTCGACGGCGGGCGGCGGCTATGGAAGCCAGATCCGGCCGCGGACTTGCCGGATCCGGAAGGAGGCGAGGCGGAAGTGTCCGTTTCCGGCGACTGCGGGGCCGGGCATCGATGGTGGTGGGGCGCCGGATCTGGGTCGGAAGGAGACTCCGGCGAGGTTCCAGCGACGAGCCCTTGGCACAGCAGCTCCGGCGGGATGCGGAAGCAGGGGAGGGCGGCGCGGCGACGGATGGCGGTGCTGGGGTCGTAGATGCGGGAGGATGTAGGGGACGGCGCTAGCGGACTCCGGCACGGACGACGACCACCAGCGGCGCTCGGGAAGATCTTGGGCGCTCAGGATGGGCCCCTGGCTCGGGCGCTCGTGGGCGCCTCCGTGCGACGGTGGTGGGCGGCTCGGGCCCGGGCGGGCCCGCGATCGGTCTCCAGGGCCGCAGCAAAGTGGGGGGAGGCAGGCGCGACGTGGCTTCGTCTGGTTGGGCAGGGCGGCGGCGCTGCCCACTGGGGTGGCGCCACGTGGCGACGGCGAGGTGGCGGCGCTGGAGGAGGCCAAGTGGCGGCGGCGGAGCGGGTCTGACGGTGACAAGTGGCGGGTGGAGTTTGGGCTGCGCAGAAAAATGAGGAGGAGGGTGGAAGAAGGCCAAAAATGGACTAGGAGGTGTCCATATATAGCAGAAGGAGCTAGGGTTGTGGTTTGAGGCCGTTTCTGGACCCTCCGATCGCAATCGAACGGTTCCGGTCAGAGGGGGTTTAGGTGGGCTGTAGGTGGGCTATGAAGAAGGGCTTGGACTGAGAGGAGAGGGGAGAGATGCAGCCCGGCATGGATTCCGGAGACCGAAAACGTCCGACGAAAAGACCGGCTACTATTGCCGCTATATTTATCCGTTGGGGCATCAAATAGACTCCGAATGCGATGAAACTTGGCAGGCAGCCTACCTACAACATAACAAGACCGCACACCAACTCTCAACCCATTCCGAGAACATTTTCCGGCCACTTATAAAATAATATTTCGGATGTGCCGCGGGCGCGTGCAAGTGTGTCTGGGCTCAGAACGGACAACAGAAAGAACTAGAGGAACCCGAACGAATGCATGTTTTTAAAACAATATGATGCAATGCACATGATGGCATGACAAGATGCAACACGCAAGCAAATGACATGGCAACAACAGTGAATAACTGGAAGACACCTGGCGCAACGGTCTAGGGGCGTTACAACACTCCACCACTACGAGAGGATCTCGTCCCGAGATCTAGGATGGCACCGGAGGGAAACAGAAGAGGAAGAGAAGAGGTAAAACTAAGTTGCTTCCTTGACAAATGAGTGAAACCAAAGAACCTTGCGAGGTTGAACAAATTGAAAGAAAGAAAACAACGAAGATGAACAAAGTTGAAAACGCTCCGTTAGAAAAGAGGAACAAAGAACATTACTAGAACCTTGTAGGTTGAAAGACATAAGAAAAAGGGTTGCAATGGACAAGAAGTAAATGCAAGCACTCCGGTAGAAACGAGATGTACAAGGAACGATAAGGATCCATTACGACAACACTCCAGTTGGAAAAGGAAGGTAAAGAATATGAGCTTGACAAAACTAAAGCACTTGGATGAGAGTCCGGTTAGAAATGGAATGATAGACACAACACTCCGGTTAAAACAAGATAGAGAAGGAAAAAGAATGGTGTAATTTGGGCAGCACTCCGACTGAAATGGAAGGAATTGAACATGAACTTGACAAGATGAGAGGATACTTGATGAGATCAACAACACACTGCCTCCGGAACTATTGAAAGAATGGCACAAGGTGTAAGAAAGATTTCATACGGCACTCCAGTTGAGAAGGTAGGCAAAACTTGATAAGATGAGAGAGCTCAAAAGAAAACACGACACTCCGGTTAAATGAATAAGCAAAAGGAAAGAACATGATCCTCACAATTCAAGATGAAGAGTGAAGAGAGCAACATCACAATGCTTCCGGAACAAAAGAATAGAAGCTAGATTGTTGGGATAAAGGGACGGAGAAGGAAATGACAACTTCTCCCACAATTGAATTAGAAAGAGCATCCTTACAAAGATGGATTGAACAGAGTTGTTTGAAGAATCAACAACGAAAAGAATAAGCTTGTAGTGGGCTTATGGAAAACTTCTCAAAATTGAGGCGAAATTCTGCCACTATGGAAACAAAAGATTGGATTTATATCAACAAGGAGACGAGAAGCTTATTTCACCGGGATAGGAAGGAGAAGATTGGATCATTGATAAGCATCACAATAGCAACATTCCCAATGGAAGGCTTTCGGTGAAATCTAAACCAAGATACTCCAACTAAGAGATTGATGGATTGAGAAGAGCTCATGCTCGAAGAAATTGATGGGTTTAACTATCTCATTCTTGACAACTGTTGAATCATGAAAGATGAACTCAAATTGTCACGAATTACATAACACCACCTCAAATGATAAGGTAGGATGAATTGTACTTCGGAATGCAAGATGAAGAAAGCTTGAACTCCTCAAAACAAGACATGTGTTGAACACCATGTTTATTTAAGAGTATAGCTTGGCGGATCTGAGCTTCGAGGGAAAACTTGAAGAACAAACGAAGGATGAAAAGAATCCTTGATGAGCCACCATGTTGATCCTCCATGAAGACCTCCAGTAATAAAAGGATGATATAAAGAAAGAGAAGTTGAAAACACAAGGTGAAGCCTTGCGATGATTAGATGGAGCTTTGTGACGAGATAATGCAGAAAACTTGGCACTCCAGAAAAGAAAAGATGAAGCATCTTGGACCGAGAATTTATTCATCGTGAACAAACTCCGGAAGAATGAATCAATCCCTTGGATGAAGCAAGAATACGAATTATGTTATGCGCATCCTTCACCAAATTAAATTGATGACAAGCAACGGATTTGGCATACTACTTATTCTCGTAGAAATGATCAAGAGAGATATAGCGCAAACTTGAGAAAGGTCTTCAACGATCCGCCGGTAGGATTGAAAACAACGAATAAATTGATATGATAACCAAGAAAGAGAACTCTTGAATGAACCACCGTAAGAATTCAACGTGAAAGTAACAAAAGCACAATTCACCGGGAAGAATTGCAAAATGAACGAAGATACTTGAGAGAATTTAGATACAAGAGAACGAAGAAATCACGGGCTGATTAGAGAATACTTGAGCGATGCCCCGGAAGAATTCAAGAACTAGAGCAGAAAGCTGGAATGAATAATTCTGAGATGATGGGCTTGATACATCTCTAATGTATCTATAATTTTCGATTGCTCCATGCTATATTATCTACTGTTTTGGACATTATTGGGCTTTATTATCCACTTTTATATTATTTTTGGGACTAACCTATTAACCGGAGGCCCAGCCCAGAATTGTTGTTTTTTGCCTGTTTTAGGGTTTCGAAGAAAAGGAATATCAAACGGAGTCCAAACGGAATGAAACCTTCGGAAACGTGATTTTCTCATCAGATAAGATCCAGGAGACATGGACCCTCCGTCAAGAAATCCACGAGGTGGTCACGAGGGTGGAGGGCGCCCCCCTAGGGCACGCCCCTGCCTCGTCCCCTCGAAGCTCCACCGACGTACTTCTTCCTCCTATATATACCCACGACCCACGTACCCCCACACGATCAGATATGGAGCCAAAAACTTAATTCCACCACCGCAACTTTCTGTATCCACGAGATCCCATCTTGGGGCCTGTTCCAGAGCTCCAACGGAGGGGCATCGATTACGGAGGGCTTCTACATCATCATCCAAGCCCCTCCGATGAAGTGTGAGTAGTTTACTTCAGACCTACGGGTCCATAGCTAGTAGCTAGATGGCTTCTTCTCTCTTTTTGGATCTCAATACAATGTTCTCCCCCTCTCTCATGGAGATCTATTCGATGTAATCTTCTTTTTGCGGTGTGTTTGTTAAGACCGATGAATTGTGGGTTTATGATCAAGTCTATCTATGAATAATATTTGAATCTTCTCTGAATTCTTTTATGTATGATTGGTTATCTTTACAAGTCTCTTTGAATTATCAGTTTGGTTTGGCCTACTAGATTGGTTGTTCTTGCCATGGGAGAAGTGATTAGCTTTGGGTTTGATCTTGCGGTGTCCTTTCCCAGTGATAGAAGGGGCAGCAAGGCACGTATTGTATCATTGCCATCGAGGATAACAAGATGGGGTTTTATCATATTGCATGAAACTATCCCTCTACATCATGTCATCTTGCTTAAGGCGTTACTCTATTTTTAACTTAATACTCTAGATGCATGCTGGATAGCGGTCGATGAGTGGAGTAATAGTAGTAGATGCAGAATTGTTTCGGTCTACTTGTCTCGGACGTGATGCCTATATACATGATCATACCTAGATATTCTCATAACTATGCTCAATTCTGTCAATTGCTCAATAGTAATTTGTTCACCCATCATAGAATACTTATGCTCTTGAGAGAAGCCACTAATGAGACCTATGGCCCCCGGGTCTCTTTCTCATCATATCAATCTCCATTAATTAATTATTGCTTTGCTTTTACTTTATTTACTTTGCATCTCTATACCAAAAATACCAAAAATATTATTTATCATCTCTATCAGATCTCACTTTCGTAAGTGACCGTGAAGGGATTGACAACCCCTAAGCGCGTTGGTTGCGTTGAGCTATTGTTTTTGTGTAGGTACGAGGGACTCTAGCGTAGCCTCCTACTGGATTTATACCTTGGTTCTCAAAAACTGAGGGAAATACTTACGCTACTCTGCTGCTTCATCCCTTCCTCTTCGGGGAAATCCAACGTAGTGCTCAAGAGGTAGCAAGAAGAATTTCTGGCGCCATTGCCAGGGAGTCTGTGCAAAAGTCAACATACCAAGTACCCATCACAATCCCTATCTCCCGCATTACATTATTTTCCATTTTCCTCTTGTTGTCCTCTCCCCCCAATTCACCCTTGCCGTTTTATTCGCCCTCTCTCTCTCTCTCTGTATCCTCCCTCTCTCTCTCTATTTGCCTCTTTTGCCCATTTGCTTTTTGTTTGCTCGTGTGTTGGATTGCTTGTTTGTCGTGATGGCTCAAGATAATACTAAATTGTGTGACTTCACCAATACCAATAATAATGATTTCCTTAGCACTCCGATTACTCGTCTTACCGATGCTGAATCTTGTGAAATTAATACTGCTTTGTTGAATCTTGTCATGAAAGATCCGTTCTCCGGCCTTCCTAGTGAAGATGCCGCTACCCATCTTAATAGCTTCGTTGATTTGTGTGACATGCAAAAGAAGAAAGATGTCGATAATGATATTGTTAAATTGAAGCTATTTCCTTTTTCGCTTAGAGATCGTGCTAAAGCTTGGTTTTCGTCTTTGCCTAAAAATAGTATTGATTCATGGAACAAGTGCAAAGATGCTTTTATCTCTAAGTATTTTCCTCCCGCTAAGATCATCTCTCTTAGAAACGATATTATGAATTTTAAACAACTTGATCATGAACATGTTGCACAAGCTTGGGAGAGAATGAAATTAATGATACGTAATTGCCCTACTCATGGTTTGAATTTGTGGATGATTATACAAATTTTTTATGCCGGATTGAATTTTGCTTCTAGAAATCTTGTAGATTCGGCCGCGGGAGGCACTTTTATGGAAATCACTTTAGGAGAAGCTACTAAACTCCTAGATAATATTATGGTTAATTATTCTCAATGGCGTACTGAAAGATCTACTAAAAAGGTGCATGCGATAGAAGAAATTAATGTTTTGAGTGGAAAGATGGATGAACTTATGAAATTATTTGCTAATAAGAGTGTTTCTTCTGATCCTAATGATGTGCCCTTGTCTACTTTGATTGAGAATAGTAATGAATCTATGGATGTGAATTTTGTTGGTAGGAACAATTTTGGTAACAACGCGTATAGAGGAAATTTCAATCCTAGGCCTTATCCTTGTAGTCCCTCTAATAATTATGGTAATTCCTACAACAATTCTTAGGGAAATTATAATAAGATGCCCTCTGATTTTGAATCTAATATTAAAGAATTTATTTATTCGCAAAAGAATTTTAATGCTATGATTGAAGAAAAATTGCTTAAGATTGATGATTTGGCTAGGAACGTTGATATAATTGCTCTTGATGTTGATTCTTTGAAACTTAGATCTATTACACCTAAGCATGATATCAATGAGTCTCTCAAAGCCATGCGAATTTCCATTGACGAGTGCAAAGAAAGAACCGCTAGGATGCGTGCTAAGAAAGATGCCTTTATAAAAGTGTGTTCTTCTAGTTCCTATGAAAATAATGATGAAGATCTAAAAGTTATTGATGTGTCCCCTATTAAATATTTCTTTTGCAATATGAATCTTGATAATGATGGACTGAATATGATCCACCTTTACCTAGAAGGCGTTCTAAGAATTCGGAATTTGTTGATCTTGATGCTAAATTTGATAAAGGTGGGATTGAAGAAATTAAAACCCTAGATATTGCTAAACCCACCATTATGGATTTCAAGGAATTTAACTATGAAAATTGCTCTTTGATTGATTGTATTTCCTTGTTGCAATCCGTGCTAAAATCTCCTCACGCTTATAGTCAAAATAAAGCGTTTACTAAACATATCGTTGATGCCTTGATGCAATCTTATGAAGAAAAACTTGAATTGGAAGTTTCTATACCTAGAAAACTTTATGATTAGTGGGAACCAACTATTAAAATTAAAATTAAAAATTATGAGTTTTATGCTTTGTGTGATTTGGGTGCTAGTGTCTCTACTATTCCCAAAACTTTGTGTGATTTACTAGATTTCCGTGATTTTGATGATTGCTCTCTAAACTTGCATCTTGCGGATTCCACTATTACTAAACCTATGGGAATAATTAATGATGTTCTTATTTTTGCAAATAGGAATTATTTGCCCATAGATTTTATCATTCTTGATATAGATTGCAATCCTTCTTGCCCTATTATTCTTGGTAGACCTTTCCTTAGAACGGTTGGTGCAATTATTGATATGAAGGAAGGGAATATTAGATTTCAATTTCCATTCAAAAAGGGCATGGAACACTTCCCTAGAAATAAAATAAAATTACCATATGAACCTATCATGAGAGCCACTTATGGATTGCCTACCAAAGATGGCAATACCTAGATCTACTCTTGCTTGTTATGCCTAGCTAGGGGCGTTAAACGATAGCGCTTGTTGGGAGGCAACCCAATTTTATTTTTATTCCTTGATTTTTGATCCTGTTTAGTAATAAATAAATTATTTAGCCTCTGTTTTGGTTGTGTTTTTTGTGTTTAATTAGTGTTTGTGCCAAGTAGAACCGTTGGGAAGACTTGGGTGAAGTCTTGTTGAACTTGCTGTAAAAAAACAGAAACTTTAGCGCTCACGAGAACTGCTGTCATTTTTACTTGGAGAGTTCTATTTAGTTAATTATTTTTGAAGATGATTAATATATAAATTCCTCACGTCCAGAAATTTATTTTAGAATTTTTGGGGTTCCAGGTCTTGCGCTAGCTACAGATTACTACAGACTATTCTGTTTTTGACAGATTCTGTTTTTCGTGTGTTGTTTGCTTATTTTGATGAATCTATGGCTAGTAAAATAGTTTATAATCCATGGATAAGTTGGAATACAGTAGGTATAACACCCATATAAATAAAGAATGAGTTCATTACAGTACCTTGAAGTGGTCTTTTGTTTTCTTTCGCTAACGGAGCTCACGAGTTTTCTACTTCAAGTTTTGTGTTGTGAAGTTTTCAAGTTTTGGGTAAAGATTTGATGGATTATGGAACAAGGAGTGGCAAGAGCCTAAGCTTGGGGATTCCCATGGCACCCCCAAGATAATCTAAGAACACCTAAAAGCCAAAGCTTTGGGATGCCCCCGAAGGCATCCCCTCTTTCGTCTACTTCTATCGGTAACTTTACTTGGAGCTATATTTTTATTCACCACATGATATGTGTTTTGCTTGGAGCGTCTTCTATGATTTGAGTCTTTGCTTGTTATTCTACCACAATCATCCTTTCTGTACACACCTTTTGAGAGAGCCATACATAATTTGGAATTTGATAGAATACTCTATGTGCTTCACTTATATCTTTTGAGTTATATAATTTTGCTCTAGTGCTTCACTTATATCTTTTAGAGCACGGTGGTGGATTTGGTTTATCGAAACAATTGATCCCTCATGCTTCACTTAGATTATTTTGAGAGTCTTAATAGCATGGTAATTTTCTTAATAATAAATATGCTTGGTATTCAAGATTTGTAAAACTTTCTTTTGAGTCGTTGAATACTAAGAAGAAATTGATGCTTGATAATTGTTTTGAGATATGAGGATGGTGATATTAGTCATGCTAATTGAGTAGTTGTTAATTTGAGAAATGCTTGTGTTAAATTTTTTGATTCCCGTAGCATGCACGTATGGTGAACCGTTATGTGATGAAGTCGGAGCATGATTTATTTATTGATTGTCTTCCTTATGAGTGGCGGTCGGGGAGAAGCGATGGTCTTTTCCTACCAATCTATCCCCCTAGGAGCATGCGCACAATACTTTGCAATAAGTATATGAGTTCTTTATGACTAATGTTGATTCCATGGATTATACGCACTTTCCTTCCTTCCAATATTGCTAGCCTCTCTAGTACCGTGCACTTTTCGCCGGTATCATACACCTACCAAATACCTTCCTCAAAACAGCCACCATACCTACCTATCATGGCATTTCCATAGTCATTCCGAGATATATTGCCATGCAAATTTCCACCGTTCCGTTCATTATGACAAGCTCCATCATTGTCATATTGCTAGCATGATCATGTAGTTGACATTGTATTTGTGGCAAAGCCACTGTTCATAATTCTTTCATACATGTCACTCTTGATTCATTGCATATCCCGGTATACCGCCGGAGGCATTCATATAGAGTCATATTTTGTTCTAAGTATTGAGTTGTAATTGTTGAGTTGTAAGAAAAATAAAAGTGTGATGATCATAATTTTTAGAGCGTTGTCCCAAGTGAGGAAAGTATGATGGAGACTATGCTTCCCCCACAAGTCGGGATGAGACTCCGGACGAAAAAAAAGAGGCCATAAAAAAGGGAAAGGCCCAAATAAAAAAATAAAAAAATGATGAGAGAAAAAAGAGAGAAGGGACAATGTTACTATCCTTTTACCACACTTGTGCTTCAAAGTAGCACCATGATCTTCATGATAGAGAGTCTCTCATTATGTCACTTTCATATACTAGTGGGAATTTTTCATTATAGAACTTGGCTTGTATATTCCAATGATGGGCTTCCTCAAAATGCCTTAGGTCTTCATGAGCAAGCGAGTTGGATGCACACCCCCTTAGTTTCTTTTGTTGAGCTTTCATATACTTATAGCTCTAGTGCATCCGTTGCATGGCAATCCCTACTCACTCACATTGATATCTATCGATGGGCATCTCCATAGCCCGTTGATACGCCTAGTTGATGTGAGACTATCTTATCCATGTTTGTCTTCTCCACAACCACCATTCTATTCCACCTATAGTGTTATATCCATGGCTCACGCTCATGTATTGCGTGAAGATCGAAAAAGTTTTGAAAATGTCAAAAGTATGAAAAAATTGCTTGGCTTGTCATCAGGGTTGTGCATGATTTAAATACTTTGTGTGGTGAAGATAGAGCATAGCCAGACTATATGATTTTGTAGGGATAGCTTTCTTTGGCCATGTTATTTTGAGAAGACATAATTGCTTTGCTAGTATACTTGAAGTATTATTATTTTTATGTCAACATGAACTCTTGTCTTGAATCTTTTGAATCTGAATATTCATACCACAATTAAGAAGATTTACATTGAAATTATGCCAAGTAGCGCTCTGCATCAAAAATTCTATTTTTATCATTTACCTACTCGAGGACGAGCAGGAATTAATCTTGGGGATGCTTGATACGTCTCCAACGTATCTATAATTTTTGATTGCTCCATGCTATATTATCTACTGTTTTGGACATTATTGGGCTTTATTATCCACTTTTATATTATTGTTGGGACTAACCTATTAACCGGAGGCCTAGCCCAGAATTGCTGTTTTTTTGCCTGTTTTAGGGTTTCGAAGAAAAGGAATATCAAACGGAGTCCAAATGGAATGAAACCTTCGGAAACGTGATTTTCTCATCAGATAAGATCCAGGAGACTTGGACCCTCCGTCAAGAAAGCCACGAGGTGGTCACGAGGCTGGAGTGCCCCCCCCCCCTAGGGCACGCCCCTGCCTCGTGGGCCCCTCGAAGCTCCACCGACGTACTTCTTCCTCCTATATATTCCCATGTACCCCCAAACGATCAGATACGGAGCCAAAAAACCTAATTCCACCGCTGCAACTTTCTGTACCCATGAGATCCCATCTTGGGGCCTGTTCCAGAGCTCCGCTGGAGGGAGCATCGATCACGGAGGGCTTCTACATCATCATCCAAGCCCCTCCGATGAAGTGTGAGTAGTTTACTTCAGACCTACGGGTCCATAGCTAGTAGCTAGATGGCTTCTTCTCTCTTTTTGGATCTCAATAGAATGTTCTCCCCCTCTCTCGTGGAGATCTATTCGATGTAATCTTCTTTTTGCGGTGTGTTTGTTGAGACCGATGAATTGTGGGTTTATGATCAAGTCTATCTATGAATAATATTTGAATCTTCTCTGAATTCTTTTATGTATGATTGGTTATCTTTGCAAGTCTCTTCGAATTATCAGTTTGGTTTGGCCTACTAGATTGGTTGTTCTTATCATGGGAGAAGTGCTTAGCTTTGGGTTCGATCTTGCGGTGTCCTTTCCCAGTGACAGAAGGGGCAGCAAGGCACGTATTGCATCGTTGCCATCAAGGATAACAAGATGGGGTTTTTATCATATTGCATGAAACTATCCCTCTACATCATGTCATCTTGCTTAAGGCGTTACTCTATTTTTAACTTAATACTCTAGATGCATGTTGGATAGCAGTCGATGAGTGGAGTAATAGTAGTAGATGCAGAATCATTTCGGTCTACTTGTCTCAGACGTGATGCCTATATACATGATCATACCTAGATATTCTCATAACTATGCTCAATTTTGTCAATTGCTCAACAGTAATTTGTCCACGCACCATAGAATACTTATGCTCTTGAGAGAAGCCAGTAGTGAAACCTATGGCCCCCGGGTCTCTTTCTCATCATATCAATCTCCATTACTTAATTATTGCTTTGCTTTTACTTTATTTACTTTGCATCTCTATGCCAAAAATATTATTTATCATCTCTATCAGATCTCATTTTCGTAAGTGACCGTGAAGGGATTGACAACCCCTAAGCGTGTTGGTTGCGTTGAGCTATTGTTTTTGTGTAGGTACGAGGGACTCGAGCGTATCCTCCTACTGGATTGATACCTTGGTTCTCAAAAACTGAGGGAAATACTTACGCTACTCTGCTGCATCATCCCTTCCTCTTCGGGGAAATCCAACGCAGTGCTCAAGAGGTAGCAGGGCTCCGGAGAATCAAACAGAAAAGACTCATGAATTGCTCCGGAAGGGTGAAAGGGATTCTCGCAATCGAAAACAATTATGAAAGGATGGCATCAAGCTTGAACTTCGCATCTTTGGAAGAATGGGTAAGAATTTAAGAGGAACTCTTCCTCGGTCTTCAAAATCTGAGAATGACGACGAGAAACACCACCATGAATTATTTAGACACTCCGGAAGAATCAAAAGCGAAGAGGTTGAGCCAACGATGAAAAGAATTTGACAGATCTTGGAAAAATACATATGCCTGATGATAATTCATTCTCACGACATACTTGAAATGAATTTGAGAATAACACCGGGAAAAGAAGAGTCAAGTAAGATCCTGGGAAAAGACCTATGGGTTAGGGCCCACTCAAAAG
The DNA here is from genome assembly GCF_003073215.2 of Triticum urartu. Classification (NCBI taxonomy): domain Eukaryota; kingdom Viridiplantae; phylum Streptophyta; class Magnoliopsida; order Poales; family Poaceae; genus Triticum; species Triticum urartu. The sequence goes on from NC_053027.1 coordinate 468,921,161, forward strand.
ACACACCTTTGGAATGATTTTGAAGAGAGATTGCAGCGGTTGAATTAAATGACTCAAAGGAGATAACAACCTCGAAACAGCTTGAACGGAATTAGGAATGGAAACGCGAATCTTCTGAGATATCTTCGGCACTCCGGAACAAATGAATAGTGAGAGGTGAATAAATAAGAAAGTCTTCGATAAGAACTTCCAACATGGAAAGCATGTGAACCAATGAAAAAGATATGATCAACACCGAAAGCTTCATTTGAATCCACCGGAGAAGAAAGAGAACGAATAATGATGAACTAGAAGCTCCGTTAGAATCTTCATGATAATCACCGGATAATAACATTAACGGAAAAAATGAAGAAACTTCACAACCATAAGATGGATACGTGATTCAGAAATCTGAGTCCTTGAAGAAAAAGGGTGGGAGGGTGGGTAAAACAAAGGGCAACTTGGGACGGATGAAACAAACACCGTTGAGAAGAACTGATAATTGATCTTACGGATGGGGAGAATGATGGGATCATCTCGAAGAGAAGCACGCCAGTTGGAAAGAATTGACAAGACAATCTCGATTATCATGAAGGATTTGTATTCACATAGGAATATGAGAACACCGCTTAGAAAAGGTACGGAATCGACATTTGACTTTGAAGCAACTCGAATACCACAACTTAAAACAAAACAAAGGATTGGCTTGCAAAATAAGCCGGAAACAAACATATGATAGATCCCATATCGTATCATGTGTTTGTTAGAAGGATATCCTACGTGATAC